>NW_024704750.1:3340619-3970893 GCF_018977255.1 Callorhinchus milii
GCCAAACTTGCCTGTGGGCAACGACGCCAACGTCTTTTCTTTAGTTGCGATGCTCGTGGTATCAGATCTTTTTGCACGCTTCCAAATCTGCGGTGCTGTCACTGGAGGAATAATGTCATTCTGGGACAACAACCCCTGTAAAACACACAAAAAAAAACTCATGTCTTCTCCATTCCTGCTGCTGTTTATTCTTTGTTACTATATCATATTTATTTACAGTTAAGAGAGAGGTCAACCAGCTGGAGTGAAACCCCATTATAATGCAATGGTTGGTTGAATCCTAGCAACTCCGTGCTGGAACAAGGCATGATAGATGTTTACAAGGAGCACGTGCAAGCAGTCAGCTCATTCCTGACATACATGCCAGTTCCTGCACGAAAAGATAGGCCAATGGTTGTCACCAACCACACTATCCATTTGATATGCAAAACAGGAAGCAACTTCAATGACAACCTGATGACTGATAGGTGACCTTATTTTGAGCTCAGAAAGCTAAAATGGCCGACTTTGGGTCATCAGATATCTGCCGACATTTCCTGTGCACCGTGCTTGCATAGCACATCAGAAGGAACGTTGGTGGAGATCTAATACCCTGCATGTCAGCCATTATGACACAAGAGGTAGTTGACACACATGTACAGTAATGGGGCCCACACTGCCAAAAAATAAGGAGCTATTAAATTTGTCTGGTACATATTTTGATTCAGGGCAGCAGAAACCATTGCAATGAGCCCCCAAAAATGGTGTAATCAGGGAAATAGGATAGTCATGGGGATTTCAGACTGATATTAATATTAAACCACCCCAAAAACAGCAACAGTTAAGATTTCCATTATGAAACATAACATGCTTTTCTTTGATTAACTTCTTGTATTTTGTGAAGGTATAGAGATCTAATTTGAAGAGGAACTCTTTTGTATACCAATAGACTATAAACTTTATACTATTCCTCCACACCCCATTACTTGCAAGTATGGCAGACCAAATGGGCATCAATTGATACTTCTGCAGAAAAACACCCTATTTCTAGCTTATTTGAACCTTTGGACAAAATTCCACCTGTTTAGCACCTGTTAAACACTAGCCTGCAAATGAAAAATAGTTGTAGCATAAAGTAATAGAAAACCAGCCACCAGTGTATAAATCACTTACAATTCCAGCGGCTTGAAAAAGAGAGGCTGCATTTTCTATCTTGCGTTTCCGCTGCAAGTTGTGCAAAGACAGCAACTTGGCGTCCACCTCTTCCTGCAGGTTTCCTCCTGCTGCAGATCTGCAATAAAAATCATAAGATGACTACAAAGTCAAGACAGATCGTATGGAATCTTGAGTTGTTACAAACCTAATATTTAAAGGTCAACGGGGTTATTGTTAATCTATTTGAGTATTGCACTCAAGTTATCTTGTCCAATTTAACCATCCAGGTCATATGGACAAAGTCATTACTCATCGACTTGCTCACTGCAATGTTCAAACTTAATGGACTCAAAGGACAGAACTTTATTTTAATTGTGTAGGGCTAATATCGTTACAAAATTATGCTCATCATCTACTGCCATTTGTTTCTTTCAAGAACGCGAGTTGAAATCTTCTTTTAAAATTATTGATCAGTTCAGGACACGTTAAAAGATTAATTGCATTATATTTCTACTGCTCAGCAATGGCCCGGGAAAGGAAGGACTATGAAATCCATTTACTGTGGGATTCGAGATGACTCACCTTTTGTTATAAGTCAGCACTGGTTTCACTGGAGACATTGGACTTCCTGAACGTGAAGCATCCATCTGTTCAGACAGCAATCCTTTTCCAATCGTTCGGACGGGAGAAGCGGTTCTGCTGGTTGGTTTGCTGTACGGTGATCCTGGAGTACTACTGACTTCATCCATCATGTGCAGGGGAGAAGGGGAAGACTGGGATGCAGAGAGAGACTCAGTGTTTTCCAAAGAAATTTTTAACGCTGGTGCGTATTTCTCAGTGGAGTTCTTAGCAGATTTTGGGGCTGACTGGAAGAGGTTCACAATACTGCTTACACTCTGTGAATGAGGTGGGCTGGCTTGAATATCTGTGAGGGGTGAAAGTTGGTCCAATGATCGAAGCTGAAAATCATCATCCATTGGGATGTATGGAGCCAACATCTCCAAATCCAAGCCATCAACATCCTGGTGAAATCAATATTTTAACACAAGTTGTCAAATTTGAAATGTTGTACGTTTTGTGTACAAGTTATCTGTGCGCTGAGCAATTCAAAGTGTCCACAATGAATGAAAAGGTTTCAGTTGCCTAATGCATCAAGGGCACAGTATCTTGTCAATTTAGTTTCTGTTAGTCTCAAGTACAAAACTCTCATTCTTACACTCAAGGCCCTCCACGTTCACTCGCCACCTCTCCGACCTCATCACTCCATATCAGCCTGCCTGCTCCCTCCGCTCGGCCTGCTTCAGGTCCCCTGCACTTCCCATCCCACCATTGGCAGCCGGGCATCTTCGGCCACCCTCCCGCGCCCCCGTCCACCTCCCCTTCTAACCCCAACACCCAGCTCTGCTTTTTTCCTGTAAATATGAATTTTGACAGCTCAAGTAACTGAAGTACTATATAATTCTACAATTAGTATGATTTATTTTAGTCTAAATGAGGAATTCTCAATCCCATCTATTTTTTAATAATTGAGGATATTCCACCAAGTATTTCCCTCTGCTGATTGTATGGAGGAGTTTTCATTTCATACCTGAACAGAGAATGGGTTTTTGGCCTCTGGGTCAACTGCAAAGAGCTTTTCAACAATATCCAGTTTAAACACATTGGACATGTCTGTATCAACATTATAGCAGTATTCTGATGGACTGCTGGGCTGTGAAGACAAATTTTAAGGTTTTTGATGTTAGCTGAAAAAGATTCAATTTCTATAAAATGGTGAAGTACAGTACATATTAAGTACATAAGTACATATTACAGTCTCGAAAGATCGCCAGGATAGCTAAATGTGGAGTCCTGTAGCTCAGTGGTTAGAGCACTCGCATTGTAAGCGAGAGACCTGGGTTTGATTCCCAGCAGGGTGAAACCTTGGGCAAGTTTCCTTACTCCACGCGCCTGATAATAATCCCCCAAACAATAATAAATTGGTCATTTTCAATCCACGACTGTTTGTGGAATACTGCTGTGTGCAATTGGCTGCCGTATTTCGCCCACAAATATACAGTCAATTCACTTTAGTCTATTCTGTGAAGCGCTTTGAGACGTCTAGAAGACGTGAAAAGCACTCTGTCAAATGCAAGGATTATTATTATAAGATTGAGGCCTAAGTAGCAAGTGCATATAATCACTAGATAGATGGCTCTGCTAAATTCTATAAATCGGTACATTAGTCAAGATGCAATCCTGATGTCTGGACTTTTTGTTTTTTTAAAAAAACAACTTACTTGTGGTGAGCTTTGATTGGTGCTGGGACAGGAAGGGCTATTAGGCTGCTCCTTCATTTGTGGAATGGTAAATGAAAGTTCCAGTGACTCTGGGTTTGTTTCAAGCTTGGTAATTGCTTCCAAATTCAAGGCTGGGTCCGTGGTGCTGCACAGCGACTTAGTGGGGTCAGAGGGAGGAAGGGGCGACAACTCTACAGGCTTCTGTTCTGTTGAGGATGGTAACATGACATCATTGTAGAGTGGGAAATGCTGCATTTCTGAATCTATAAGAGACAAATGTGTTTTAGTTTATAAGCCTCATGTGCTTTACTTTTCTACACAACTTTTCAAAAGTTTGCCTTAAACCTAAACGTATTCTGCCTACCCTCGTCTTAAGATGCTCGATTTCTTCCTTCTACCTGGTCCAGACCAAAGATTAAACATGTATGACTCCCAGTCTTGTTTAGCTCAGATACACTGAGCCATCAGAGACTCTCTAAAAGTTTTTATAAGCAATTCAAAGAAAAATTTAGTTTCTAAAATTTGATCTTACACAAGATGTAAGTAAAATCTATGGATTGCTATTGTCAGCTAGGAGAATGCATTACTTTTGTATCATTTAAGATATACTGCCAAACCACCAAAAGATGTCGCACATTTCGAAAATCTAAATTCTACAGGCAAGCTTGTTACCAAGTGTGCTATTTTCTTCAGTTAATTTTCTTTTGACATTTTCATGCTTTCTCCAATAATCTTTCCTTACCCCCTCTCTACTTAAGTTAATGACTCATGCCTCAATGTAGCTCCATATCATTCTCTCTGATACCTCACCTGATTAGCAATTCTTCATGCATGAGTCTTGACAGTAAATATCAGGCCATTTGAATAGACAAGAGTGGGGTATTCAAGGTAAACTCTGGCACCCCAGCCATATGCCTTAAACATTGAAATATCTGCTGGGAATCCCAGAGTCACTCTTTGTTATCAGAAGCTCTAAAACATTTGGCTCCAACTTATTTCAACTTTTATGATTTTTTATCTCTAGAATCAGCCTAGATAGATGGCAGGAAAAGCCAGTTCATTTCTGAATAGACTTGAGCAGCAACTCTAGTTCCCAGGGCTTTCTTCAATAGAACAGTACAGCTTTGAAATTCATAACTGTGACAAAGCGTCAGAACTTCACGTAAACTGTGTACAGCAACAGGCTCCAACCTGAAGGACTGAAATCCAAGGAGATAATTGTGTCGCCTGCAGCTGGTGCAAGTTGAGTCAAAGCTTCAGGCTCCTCCTTCAGTTTGTTGAAAAGATCATTAGATTCTTGATCTGTGGGTGAATTATAGCTCTTGCCAGTTGTCTCAATTGTGTCAGGTGACTCATCAGTTACAGGTACACTCTCAGTCTGATCCAGTGAAAAGACAACCCCTTTTTCAACAACACCACTGGAAAAATAAAAAACACTGGTTAGTTGAAGGTCTCCACACAGTAAAATCAATCGCAATGAACCATTTTGCAAAACATAAGGCATTACCATATCAAGAATCACAACCCAGGTAGGCTCTCTTTGCCTTTGACAAAAATGTCAAAACAAAAATGACTTTGGTCACTTGGCAAATTATTATGATATTCTTGAATAACCTTACATTCATGCACAATCCTCACTAAAGTAAAAAGCAAGCCTCGAAAACCCTTACCTCAAAACATAGTTCACACAGACAATGCATTGTGGCTGGGAATTCTTTGTGTTGTAGATCACTGTAGCCTGAGTCTCGACCCAAACGTAACCACCTTCCTTGGACAACATCCTGTACTGGCATGTGGTGGCCTGGCCCTTAGAAAACACTGAAGTGAAGCAAAAAGAAAACAAAGCAACAGTGTTTAAATGCTACACTGCAACATAGGTGGATTTTGTAAATGTTTAAATCTCAAGTTCTTGATAACAGCATTGCCTCAATTCATGAGGTTAGAGAAAATTTGTACTATGTTTAGAGTATGTGGTTCAAATGGTATAATACAATATGAAATCATTGTAATGTGGAGATTTCAATGAAACCATATCAATTTTAAACTTTAAAAGGACTGAACATACAAAAGTGGACGTTTTTAACACATCAAAGGGTTTAGCCATCGGTAAGTACAGAACTAGTTTACTCATCCAGTGCTCTCAGATCTGAGTGGATGCCAACATGTTACAAAGATTGTGAGGCTTGTCAATCAATTTTTAACCGATCAGTTGAGTCAATTATGAGCCAATAAAGTCATTTAAAAAAAATGTTGCTCTCGCTTTCCAAAATGGATTGTAGGAGATGGACAACAGCAGGACAGTGGTAAATTTTAAAGTTAGAAGTAGATGGTATAAGGTCCGCAATTTGATGCGATGAATTAGATAAAATAAAGATGGAATAAGGACAAGGGGGGGAAAAAAATTATAAAATGGTGAGCAAATATGAAGTGGTTTAACCTTTTTGGTGGACTAGGGTTAAGGAAGGGAGGAATAACTATTTTGTTTAAGTAGCTTTATGACTGTAATAGGGTTATTCTCAGGGCACAAGCTTTTGGAGAACCCAGTGGAGATGAGCATCTCTGCAGCACTTTGTAAATTATAACATTTATTGATTATAATGTGTAGTTTACTTACAGTCATGATGAGTTTTAGTCAGATGATCTGAATCCATAGCATGGTAGTATTCATAGACAGATCGACCCAGCAGTTCGTCTGGTTGATATCCCATTAATTCAGTTATCCTGTACAATTAAAGAGCAATGTTTGTATAAGCTAGAGAAATAGCGAGATTCACTGATGCAATGAAGCTTGTAAATCAGGATCTCCAGACAGTCGATCTCCACTAGGTGGCACTCTCATGACAAGAGAGGAAGGAAGCGATAGAACTGGGTTGTTACAAGTCGAATTGAAAACAAAACCAGATGCACAAAGTAATTTATGCAGCTGGAAATAAAAAATATAAACTTTGGTGTTTAAAGTGCAGTAAATATCGCTCCTGCCTCTTATTTTTACAAAGACACTGCTTACTCAATGTTGCCTGCAGATGAATTGGTATCTATAAAATCTCCAATTGTGCTGTAATGAAGCGTGACAAGTTTTACTGTGAATGCATGCAGCTGGTTAAGTCAAGCTATGCATGGAACTAGTTTCCACCGTGAGAGAAAAATGGCCAACTTCCAGGTTATCAAGTCACCACCAGTATCACTTCTTGTTCACTGCATATCAGCTTACTTAGTAACCCAAAAGTCGCACATTTTAGCCCAAAAGCCAGCTGGCGCCCAAGAAGCAAGCCAGCTGGCTGCGCACGTGTGCAGTGAATGGAGGCAAGCAATAGTGCAAAAGCTTTATAATTAAATTCACACTATAAAGATACCTTTATAATGGCCTGTATTGTAGTAACTGATTCAGGTATAAGATTTTAAAGCTACGAGACTAACCTCTCATCACAGTAGGAAAACTTCATGTCTAGGCTGTGACGACTCAGAAATGTCTTGCTGTCCAGAGGTACCTCAATGTTGGATGGGTGTGGGATAGGTTCACAAACCAATGCCAGACAGGTCATGGGTGGCTCCTTGTAGCCACAAGGGGTCTGCTCATCACTGCCTTCATGTACTTGAATGTGCCCTGTGCAGTGAAGCACCTATAGAACCACCACATGAAATGAGACAATAGTTGCCAAGGTTTAAAGTATCTTTACTCAGAATATGAAAATGTATTATGCAGCTTGAATATACATTTTATTCACAAGCTAATACTGGATGTTAACAGCATAGTTTGTTTTAAGAAATTCACTGCAAACAGTAATTCCATAGAACATAGTTGGAACAGCAGCTCCAAACCAGTCAGCTATGCATAGCAACAAAAGTGCATGCATAATTGAGAATCTCTCTCCGTGGGAAATACCATGGATTTGTGTGTGTGTATGTGTTTTTTTTAAGATGCCCTATTAGGACATATTTTGAAGTTGACATATAAAAAGCATTCGCTGGCAGCAACTTTACAAATAAAACTGTCCGTTCTCTCTTATAAACAATGAAATTTGCGAAAATAGCAGCTCTTCAATGTAGCCCAAAAAAATTAAATGGCAGATGGGTATAAAGCTTATAGCTTCTGATTTTGTGGCTTTAATACTTAGTGGGAGTAATATAGCAGGTTACCAGTTCAGTAAGAGATTAATAACTATACCTAATGGAGTTGTGATGCAGTATGATACTTTATATGGAATCGCTGCAAGTGTTCACCACCGCTAAGTATATAAATAGGGAGAATCTGGCACTTGACATACTGTTTTATTTTTGTATGTTTTATTTCCTCAGATAAGGCTTATCTTCATGTAAAATAAAATGTCATTAAGAAGAAAACCTAGATTTATATCAGGATTATTGATCATATCCGCCTTTAAATGCAGATGCTGAGGTATAAAAGCACACACACACACTGAGGAAGATGAACATGACATTATAGAAGAAATAATGGCTTGAGACAATTTCTGTCCATATCCTTTCTGCTTCCTTCCTGCCCTCCACCCTCCCCCACCCCGACCCCCAGCTTGGGTCCGTAACTCTGCCTGTCCAGTGCCCTGGGACATCCTCCCGACGTGAAAGGCGCTATACAAATGTAATTTTGTTCTGAAGGGGATGAGTAATACTGGTTGATGTATTTACAGGCAGCACTCAGCCATTACTCATATATGCCCAAAGGCGGGCAAGGTCAGCTGGTAATTTGATGAGTGAATGGCTATACTTGCGTCATAGCATCCAGTTCCCAGGAGGGGTCACTACATAGCCATTCATATAATCAATCCAACTCAAATGTTACCAAAGCAGTTCGACTGCATTAATCAACAGGGAGACAAAAACAATGTGAAACTCAGATTGATAGCCTGTGAGGATAGTTATCTACAGATATCTTAATTTATGCTGCTTTCACAAGATCTAGTAATAAAAGCAAATTTTGGCAAATAAATATGAAATGAAAGTGAAGCAATTTGAAAAGCTTGTCGATATTTTTTAAGAAGTGATGTTTTCTAAACTTTCTGTTTCTCATTGGGTGACACTCCCAGCAACCAATTACTTCCGAATATTTAGCTTCATTCATGCTATTCAAGAGCGTTTAAGTAGCATCCGTTGAACACAATTTAAAAACTACTACCCTACTCTTCAAATTAACAAAACTAGGATTGGAAAAGGAGTTTAAACACAAGTTACACACCTTCCAAGACGAGGATTTGATGTTGACAGTCCGGCCCCGGCTGGTGAGTGTACATTTCATTCTCAAGAAGAAACTGCGTTCTGTGATCTGGTCCTTCCCCTTCTTCTGAAGTCCTAAAGGATAAAAGTCACCAAATTTACTGACAAACTGCAATTTCGGTCCAACAATACAAAAATATTGTTGTTACAAAAACTGATGTAGGGACTCAATATGCATGCAAGCAGTTAATATGTTCACATCAAAAGCAATGGTACAACCTACAAACAAGGGAGCATTGCTGTTTCAATTAAATCAGATCTAGGAATAAACATTGCCTTCAAAAAATTATGCCCAGCCAATAAAGAAACAAAGGAACTACTTTTGGGTATCAAATGACTAAACCTTGCAACCCAATGGCCCACATTGGTAGTTCCTAAATCAGGTCTTATATTTGCAAATTTCTGTGCAAAGGCAAAGAAAATGAGGAAAAATAATAATCACTGTTTTTACTCATCTCCTAGCAGCCAGTTCAAGAACAACATAGGTACTAGAACACGTCATTTCTATTACACAGCCTTGAAAGATACTAACAATTTGGGAATGATGCGTGGGTGCAAATAGCCAACAAGAAAACATTACAATAATAGCCTCAAGTAAACACAAGTTGTTTGAAAAACTTATCATCAAAATGAGACTGTATAACTACAATCTCCACAGGCATTCAATTGTTTATCAATCTTCATATGGTTATCTGAAAAAACACCTCGTCAGGGTTAGAAAGGAAACGCATCACATTCCAAACCCCGGGCAAGATATGATAATGCATGGTATGCTGGAAGTTCATCTAACAATGCATAATCAAAAGTAATCTTAAATATTCAATACAGTTCTTCCAAAGTACTTAAAAAAGCACTTGTAAGTTTCATACTTTCTATGACAGATTTAAAATTTAGGGAGTTTGTAACTCAGGATTCTACCATCATGAACACTGACTCCTGCTGGGCTGCAATAAAGATGCCAGAAGCCCTCCAGGCCCTCTGTGAGATGCTAATTCTTCACGTATTAGTAGAGACGGCTAGTGTTTCACTTCTTCCACTACAGGGGTGTCACATTTTAGATCTCTCCTGACATAACTCAGCTGACAACGCCAATGTTCAATCGGAAAATCATCATCAGATAGGATTAATCATGATAAAATATTTTTCTTACCCTGCCTGTGTGAGAGCATTTCCCGCATTTCCTCATGATCACAAGGGTGCGTGAAATCAAAGATGCTGTGCCCGATCAGTTCAAACTGTTCATAAAAGAAAAAAAATGACAAAAGTTAGATGTGTATGAATACAAAGATAATTTTTTTTTGCATTCTATGAATGGATTTATAATTATAACCAGAAAAGAATATTTGAAGATCGTAAACATGGGGAATTAGTATCCAAAGCACCTACTACGTAGGAGTGAGGAATGATTCAACAAGTAGGGTTGTAGCAGTGGCAAAGCTAATTTTACTCAAAACCTAGTTCAGCCATGGTAAAACTAAAATCATTGTATAAATCATTAAATATTTCAGTCTGCAATCACATGCAGATTGGCAAGGCACATTTATGCCCTTTCAGGGCAATGCTTATATTGCTTATGTGCTGTTCTCTCCATTTTCTCTTTCCCAATACAAGCCACCATGCCGATAAGTGTTGTTCATTAAATCCACAACAGGACAGACTCTGAAACGCTGACCAGAGAGGAAAAAAAACACTGCCAGCAAAGCCCCACTTCTCCGTTCTTTTAAAAGGCACCAGTCACATGATGCCAGTGCTAAAGTAATAATAACAATAATCCTTGTATTTGATATAGCGCTTTTCACGTCGGGAGGACGTCCCAAAGCGCTTCACAGAACACACTGTAAAGTGAATTGACTGTATATTTGTGGGCGAACGCGGCAGCCAATTGCGCACAGCAATGTCCCACAAACAGTCGTAGATTGAAAATGACCAATTTATTATTGTTTTTGGTTTTTGGAGGGATTATTATTAGGCTCTGTGTGGAGTAAGGAAACTTGCCCAAGGTTTCGCCCTCTGCCTGGAAATAGCCCTGATCATCAGTACATTTTATCTGGCCACCTCTTATCTGATCACCTTTGCTTATGCAGAAATGGTACAGGAAAACAGAGTTGACTTCTATCTCAAATTATACCTGGGTTAGTCCCATATACTTGTTGACATTCTCAGACATGTAGATCATATCTCCGTCCTGTGTCAGCACTAAAACAAATCCCTCCAGGGCCTTCAAGTAAAAGCTGTTGAGCTGTTTCTCTCGATCAGGCTCCACCTCAACATCCCCTGTAGTAGATGCAAACAAGTTGGGTCAAGAGAATTCATCATTAAAGACTGTTTACTTTTATTGAATACTTAAAATTCAATTACTGTAAATTGTAATTAAACATGTAATGAGCAGACAAATCGCAAGTTAGGGAAAAGAAACATTAAATTTTCAAAATTCTGCAGAGGACTACTCCGACAAATGAGTTCAGGATCCTGATAACAATCCTTGCATTTGATATAGCGTCTTATCACATTGTTGAAACATCTCAAAGTGCTTCACAGAATATACTCTAAAGTGAATTGACTGTATATTTTATGGGTGAAAATCCAAGATACACAAGTTGTAAAAATATCAGAAAAAGAGCAATAAACTTTTCAAATAAGGTACCCATTTAGTAAAAAACATGCAACATTTCACACAAAATTAAACTTCTAAACTGGTATAATCTGTTTGCATCACAGAGAATTTTTTCATTTGAACTAATGATTGGAAGAAAAGGAAAGTTAGAGTCTAGGCTACTTAGATTTTTTTCACATTTATAAAACTAATGGCAGGAAGGGGAAATAAAGGTGGGGGGAGAAAAAAGAGGTGGAAGAACTAAAAGTGGAAACTTTTCTTTGGAAAAAAATCTTGGGAGCACATTCTGTGAACCAGAGTTCTATACAATGTGTAACAAATGATCGTGTACCAGGGAGTTTATGCTCAGATCAGTGGTTTCGGCTGTCCAGTCAAGCAAAGTCTCCAAACGCAAGTGGTATTAAGTTGCCACAATAAGCATCTGCTACATCTTCCATTGAGGCGGAAAGTGATTAGGAATTCAAATTGTGATACATTTAAAATACATTTATTTCTTATACACTAGGGTATTCTGCTAAGTGGAAACTAACTCCCTGCTAGGAATTAGAACTATTCTCACCCTAATATTAAATAGTTTTAAAATATGCTTCCCCCCAAAAAAATGGTCAAACATGATATAAACCTCGTTGTATTGGATATAACAATAAAGCCTGAAATGTTAATAGGCTTTTAATTTTAATTACAGGAATATGCATCCATCATGTCTAACCGTGTTCTATATCATTGTTCAAAATCAGACGGGTTAGCAACTACAAAGTTTAAAGAGATCCAAAGGAGTGGGATTTCAATTGCCAAAACAAAATGAACCCTACTAAACAGTTTCAGCCTTTTCTTTTTGAACAGTATTTATACTGTAACATTGAACAATACAAAGGAATCAATCAGGAGGTACAGTTAATTTCAAACTACTAACTGATGAATGTGTTTATACATTAGAATGTATTGTAAATCAGCTGGCAAAATCTAAGTACATTTTGAATCAGAGCAATAATTGAATTTCAAGAATATTTAGCCATAGGTGCAAATTCCTCATTACTTTAATTTCAGTACATTTAGAAATCATTTGATCGTTTCATAAACCCATTTACAGAAATAAAATAGTTATGGTCCCATCATTTTACAAACTGAAAGGCATTCTGCACAACAATAAATAGTTAAGAAATTATCCACTTCAAGGACAGTTTAAGCATAATTTCGTAAAATATCTGCATCAGTGCACACATTGAGCTGCACTGCACAATCATTTTCTGAATCTTTGTTTTACTCACTAGGACTAAGTAATTTTCTCATTCGCAGATAGCTGATGGTCAATCTCATTATGGAGGCCTTGTCCAGGTGAGAGCTGACACTGTGAGGCAATGGCAGCTGATGGGCCAACTCATAAAAGACCTCAGATTCTTTGCTTCTTCGGCACCTGGCAGCATCACGAGACTTCTCCTTTCTCCGCTCTGAGCTAACACTGAGAAGATTAAAAATGGAATGCTCATCAGAAACACCTTCAGACAAGACACTTTGACATACCACAGTGCAACAAGCAGTTTAACATCCTAGTTTGCTTTTGTTAAGCAGAATACAGGAGATTGTCTAGCAATTGCTATCTACAGCATATTGGAAGCAGAAATGTTCTCTAATTTCAGTCAATCAAACAGCAGGATATATGCATAAACTCGATGACCTACAATGTCATTGGGTTGAAGGAATAGAAACTACACAAACTCCCATGACTAACAGTGAAATTTTAATGTCCAATTAAGAAAGACAACTGTCATCACGAGTTGCCAGTAAATTGCTGGCTAAGGGCCAAGGTAGTTTCACTGAAACAATCTTTTCTTCTTGCAGATGAAGAATCTTCAGCTCAAAGAAAATCCAATTTATTTTAATAATAGAAAGCCTTTATAGATGTAAGCAGATAACAGCTTTTTATTCACTATAGATGTAAGCAGATAACAGCTTTTTATTCACAATATTTTCAAACATTTACCAAGCTGCAAATTAGACAACCTCTATAATTATTGTACAACTACAAACTTTGCTCTTTTTAAAAAGACTAGCAACCCATTTTCCCATTGATGTCCAAGTCTATCGAAATCACTCCAGACATACTTGTGTTCCTGCTAAACTGTAGTTGGATTAAAAAAATACACTGCGCATTAACAACAATGCACTTGACAAATCACGGTCTGACCAAACCAATCTTCAACCAACAGCTTAATTAAGTGCGCTGAATCATACACATTGTACTGTACTTTGAATCCAAATACATGTGAAACAACAGTGATAAAGCTTTAGTTTATCTCATCTCTGAAGAAATGCATGTCTTTTGCACACAGAAGTTTACGTACAGAAGTTTTTTGAAAAAAACATATACAGGAGCATGCATTAGACTGCAGGATCTGACTTACTATTGGCACACTGGTATAATTCGTTAAGTCTACATTCCCAGCAGCTATTGTTTAGGTATGATCACTTCTGATCCCATGCTCCATGCTACCTGATATAAAAACAGCCATCTATTTGAAGTTGGTAGATGCATACCAACTTTTTTAAAATGAAAAAAGGCCCTACTGGTAGTTTTAATTCATCAGGTATTGGCAACCATTTCTTGAAATCAGTACCTCCAAGCACTTCTACAGTCAGACTAAAATATTGAACAAGGTCAACGTAATGATTCCTTAGTCTGCAAAATACACAATAATCATAAACAAAACATTGTGGCTATTTAATTTTTTGGTAAAAACAAATAAGTTCAAGTGTGGCCTTTTCCACTCAAGTTATTCTGCTAAACAGCCCGATATTATGTCCAAATCACAACAAACACATATAAAAATTGTAGCCATACACTCTATAGGGCAAACAGACCAATATTTAAAGTTCTAAGCCCAGGTTGGAAAATAAATCTGTTTTGATAACCAATTTTGGACAATCCAAATCCCACTTCCACATTGGACACTGGGAATCCAGATTCTTAGGAAACAGACAAGTTTAAATATTAAACTTATTTGAAAGAGAAATAAAGTGCTTAAAATATTCCTTCCAGCTAGATTCGAAAATGACATGCTTAGAAAAACGTTTTACCTTTATTGAGAAATCCTTGGCATCTGCCTCCTCCACGGGTAGGCCACTCCACTGACGTGACCGACGGGGAGGAGCCACATGCAACCCGGAGCTGCTCCATTTACTTCAACAGGACGGGTGCTTTGGATGGGCCTGTAAGCTGATCCGACTCTGGGAAAGCACGGTACTGGTGAGTATGCAGTAACACCCATCCAATAGTACTATACTTTGAGAGGGGAAGAGGGAAAGATGGGGAAAACAGGGCAAGCGTAAGTGTTTAAAACTTAGCGAATGTTGTGCTCATCAAGGTAGGGATATTTGTGCTGTGAAATGAAACACTTTCACTATTCAAGTATCCAGTGTCAGTATCAAGCCCTCCCAGGTCAGGTATAGGACAATTAGCTGCAGAGTACAGGCCAGTTCACTCTGCCTCAGCACAACCCAAGAGTACCCTCTTATACACCAGTGTATTTCATACACTAGGTATCCCTAAGCTCCAGTGAGTGAGACAGTAAATAGCATATTTTTTTAATTGAACTATGGTACAACATCTTAAACGTTTAAAAGTGGAATTCCTTGATGCAATTATCATTCTAAGGGAAAAGGAAATTATAAGTAGCTTTCATTATCCAAAGCATTGAATTCAATATTTAGAATGTTGAAACAATGATTTGTGCATGTGGAAGTATTAAGGGAATGGGTTTATTATTGTTAATAATCCTTACATGTGATATAGCGCCTTTCAAGTCGAGAGGACATCTCAAAGCACTTCACAGGACTATAGTGTAACAACTGTTTTGTGAACAAATACTGCAGCCAATTCACAAACCGCAATGTACTACAAACAGCCATGAAGTGAATGACCACTTCTATTTGGGGGATTGTTGGCCTGGAGACCAGGAATTCTCTTCTCTTTCTGAATAGTGGAATGGAAACTTCTAATGTCCACCTGAATAGGCAGATGGAGTGCTCGGTTTAATGTTTCATCTGAAGGACGGCAGCTCAAACATTAAAGCAAACCCTCAAAATGTAATATTGAATGACAAGTAAAACCATAGATCAGAAGTTATATACTCCTCCATCCCATATGGAATTTTGCTGGAACAGATGTATAGATATCTGGGAAAAAAAATGTTCCATGCTAAATCAATTATATTTTTCCAAATAGAAACTGGGCACCTATGAATTGGGAATAACATCAAAGATAACCAGGATAGGTATAGTATAGTACAATCTACAATCAAATGTGATTTGTTTGTGAATGGAACAGCTCGATAACAAATCAAATGGCCTTTTATTCTGTTCCAAGGTTTTATTTTCTGGAAACAACTCTAGCAAATAAGTTGAACTACACAGAAACTCAGCAATATAATTAAATACAATTACAAACTACCCAGTCATTTCTAAATTCAATTCCTGAAAGCCAGTGAGTCTTTCAGAGATTGAACTTAGACGTTTGTAATGAAGTTTTTTACCTCTAGAGGTCTTCAACTTACTTTTATATCTAGTGACAGAACATCAATACTTCATCAAACCTTATCTCATTCTACCGACACTGTCCAATTTCATCAGCTTGGATCCTTTTGATAGTGTTTGGCTAGCATATTAATGCAACATGAAACAAATACACGGTGACCTAGTTATAAAGCAATGTTTTAGGTCCATAAATTAGACCCCAAATCATCATGCCTCTAGTTGGTGTCCTCTGGTCAGCCAAAGCCATTCTTGTGACAGTTTCTAGCAAAAGAAATACTCATGACAGTGATCGCGCTTGACCAGCCAGGTTTCTGTTGCAGGAGCAAGCAGACTTCAGGAATCAAAAATATGGATGATAATGGGGGGAAAAGAAAAATTAAGGATCAGTTTGGATCAGTATTTAAGATCAGTAATTATCATTGCAGAGTGATAAAGATCAACAATCAGTAATTTTTGAACCTCTTAATTTCAGGTTCTGCAAAGTCTGAATGCGCCTCCTATATGTTAATACAAAAATAGAGATAAGAAAAACAGCTTAATTAATTGTTAAAAAATTTTTTTTTCAAATCATGAGCATTCTAATGGCAGTTACTTGTCATTTCAGGAATTGCTGTTCCTACAAATACAGTAGTTACACTGTTCAGAAATAGTGGGTTACAATGTGTTTAGCATCCAACTCAAGCAACTACTAGGAAATGACATTAATACTATAACAGTTTAGCCTCTACCATCATTCTGAAAACCACTTAATGCCCACTGGGATGGTTGTTGATGGATCAATATAGAAAAGGGCAATCTAAATCTGGCATTATATTTCTAAACCCTCAACTGGCACACCAATTGAAGTTAACTGAAGTAAACTGTAAGCACACCATGTGAATCAGAAAATCCATTACTCAGACCTCAGCCATATTTTTAAAAAATCTCTTTACCGCCTCTCCTGATTCTTTCTGGGCAAATAGCCCTCCATTACATCGACCCTCCAATGTGCTGATCAAGTGGCCGCTCTTCATCTTATTGGTGAGTATAGGTAAGCTATTCGTCCTGGAGGGCTATCACAACCAATTCACACTTTGCACCAGAGCACCAAGATCAGCAGTTGAACAAGTGACTTGCTGTGCGTCATTTACCAATACAGTATTTTTACCCTCGAAGTCAGCCATAGGAGAGCCCCACATATTTCCAAATAATGTCACTGATAATTTTGATATGAACTGGGTATAGGCTGCTTTGCTTATTTTTAGTGCATATTTCTTTGTATTCACCTTGATGGATTCTTACTCAAGACTTAGTCAATCCTCAGGTAACTCATAAAACTACAGTACTGCAAGCAGCAGAAATATATCAACTACAGGGGAATGAAAGCAATTTTTCAAAGAAGCTTATCAGAAGCCAGGATAAATGCAATCCATCCTGAAGTGGACATGTCACTACATGATTTAAATCAATCTCCAAACTCCTGGTTGCAGGCAGACATAGTGTTTTCCTATTTGGATTAAAGGTGACAGACATCCCATCTTCAACAAGCTATCCATCTCATCTATTTCCATTAACCTTGTCATAGAAGTCTCAATGTCATAGACTGCCTGAGATTATAATCTTTACAGCCTTGTCAAATGTTACACTGACCTGATTTATAATCATAGAACTGAGTAAATAATGATAGGAAACTTCAATTTAGTGGCTGATTTATTTTCACCTTTAGACTTAGTAACCTTACCGAAAACTCTACATTCACCTGCAACTTAACTAATGTAAATATTATAAAAAATTTCCAATTGCAAAACTGGAGGATATTGAGAACCCCAAAAAATCACACTTGTATACTACCAGTTAATTGGCATCAGTCTCCCCTGGTTGGATTTGATACAAATGAACCAGATTTCAACTTTTGGGGAAAAAAGTGACTTAAAAGATCATTTAACCTTTGAAAAAATACCAACTTTTCGTAAAACAGTGTGTACACCAGTGAGTCGAGGTAATGGAAAAGCATCCAGTATTTTCCCTTCCAAAGATACCGAGATGGTAAAGCCACAATAGCTTCATGCAATTTGTTGTTTCAATGGGTTTTCACCAATAGGCATCAACATTGCTCTCCTACCTCTGATATTAAGACAATTCTGACACTTCAATAGATTGACAAGTCAATATGTTTAAGCGCTCCTCCCAGTTTGAAACCAGGTGATGCTCAAGTTGACAAATTAATGACTTGGGCAAGGTACTGGAAATCTGCAGGCACCCATCAAACGAGCTTCCTATTGGACAGTTACTTCACAGCAGCACTGCAATGTTAGATGCGGGTTGCTCACCAGGAGATAAAAGGTGAGAAAATGATTTTCAGCATTTATGAAATGAGCTTGGTTTTAATCGAAAAATTAAAACAAACCTCAACAAGCAAATATAATTGAACAGACCAGTTACAAGCAATTTTGGTAAATTGTAGCTAAAGCCTGGTGACTCATTGGATAAGCATTTTGACTCCATCGCTCTGAGCTGGGTGCAAAATCAGATGCCAGAGTTTCAAAGTGCTGAAGTTTCCTCCCTGTGATGACTGCAAGGCATTTACAATATCTTCATCTCAGCTCAATTCTAAGGATATGGACCAAAGTGCAAAACTTCCCACAACTTGACAGCTAATGACAATTTCATTTCGGAAGAGAAAGATCCATAAACATGCCATTTCCTACTTATAATGTCCCATGTCTCCATTAACAATATTTTGTACTTAATACCAGCTGTTGAGAGGAAATGAAGTACTTCTTTATAATTCAGTATGTTTTTTTAAAACCAGTGGGGGGGTAAGAGATTGTGTTCTCCCTAGACTACAGTTGAAGGGAAGTCCAAGAGGAAGTACTTTGAGGTTTTATTTTAAACAGTAAAATCGAAGGTTTTCATCAGGTCAAAATCATACTTTCTCCTGCAATATAGTTTTACTCTAACTGTGATTGTCCCACAGGAAAATGAATGGATTCAACTGGAGCATCAATATCTGAAATTAACATTGAGCCAAATTCATTTATTATGGAAACTTGAAATATCAATTAATAAATTGTTACAAAAATGTTTGTATAGTGTTTATGGTACATTTCATAGAATTATAGAATCACAGAATCGTACAGCACAAAAAGAGGCCATTCGGCCCTTCAAGTCTGTGCCGGCTCTTTCAAAAGAGCAATGTAACGTCAATCCCACTCCCCAGCCCTTTCCCCATAACCCTGCAGACCAGTCCTCCTCAAATACCCGTCCACCACACTTTTAAAAGTTGTTATCGAATCGGCCTCCACCACCCTTTCAGGCAATGAGTTCCAGATTCAAACAACTCACTGCCTGAAGAAAGTTCTTCTCACCCCCCCTCTGCTTCTTTTAGAGACTATTTTAAATCTGTGACCTCGAGTCACGGACACATCCACTAGTGGAAACCGTTTTTCCCTTTCTAACCTATCAAATCCCCTCATGATTTTGAAGACCTCTATTAGGTCTCCTCGTAACCTTCTCTGCTCCAATGAGAATAATCCCAGTCTCTCCAGCCTTTCCTCATAATCAAGGTCCCTCATTCCTGGTACCATCCTTGTAAATCTCCTCTGCATCCTTTCCAATGTCTTAACATCCTTCCTATAGTGTGGTGCCCAGAACTGGGCGCAGTATTCTAACTGAGGCCTAACCAGTGTTTTATCATAACCTCCTGACTCTTGTACTCTATGCCCCTGTTTATAAAGCCTAGTATCCCATAAGCCCTTTTTACAGCTTTATCTACCTGTCCTGTCACCTTCAAGGATTCATTTACCTAAATCCCCAGGTCTCTCTGTTCTTTTACCCCCTTAAAATTGTATTACCAGCCTATATTGCCTCTCATTCTTTCTACCAAAATGCATTAACTCGCATTTCTCCACATTGAAATTCATCTGCCATGTGTCTGCCCATTTTACCATTCTGTCTATGTCTTCCTGCAGTTGGCTGCTATCCTTCTCACTGTTTACTACCCTCCCTAACTTTGTGTTGTCCGCAAACTTGGAAATGGTACTTGGTATACCCAAGTCCAGATCATTTATGTATATTAAGAAGAGCAGTGGTCCAAATACCGATCCCTGGGGGACGCCACTGTACACTTCCCTCCAGTCAGAAAAGCAGCCGTTCACCACAACTCTCTGCTTTCTGTCTCCCAGCCAGTTCTGGATCCATGCTGCCACTGTCCCTTTTATACCATGGGCTTCTATCTTTCTTACAAGTCTTTCATGTGGCACTTTGTCAAATGCCTTTTGAAAGTCCATATAAACTACATCAACTGCACTACCTTTATCCACCCTCTCCGTTACCTCATCGAAAAATTCTATTAGATTTGTTAGACAAGATTTGCCTTTAACAAATCCATGCTGGCTGTCCCTAATTAACCCATATTCTTCTAAGTGAAGATTTATTCTGTCCCGGATTATAGTCTCCAGGAGTTTCCCCACTACTGATGTTAGGCTGACTGGCCTGTAGTTCCCAGGTTTGTCCTTCTGTCCCTTTTTGTACAGGGGAGTAACATTGGCCACTCTCCAGTCCTCTGGCACCACCCCTGTGTCCAACGAAGATTGAAAAATTGTAGCCAAAGCCTCCGCTATTTGTACCCGTGCCTCCCATAGTAACCTTGGCTGCATCCCGTCCGGACCGGGCGACTTATCTACCTTCAGCCCAGTCAACCTTTTCAGTACTTCCTCTCTGTTTATACTTATCCTATCCATTTCCTCTACCCTCTCCTCCGATACTGCGGCATTTGGTACATCCACTTCTTTTGTGAAAACAGATGCAAAGTACTCATTCAGTACATCAGCCATGCCCTCTGCCTCCACAATAAGATTTCCGCCTTGGTCCTTAATTGGCCCCATCCTACCTTTGACTAACCTTTTTTTCTTGATGTTTGTAAAATATTTTAGAATCTTTTTGCCCCTCTTATTTCCTTTTTTAGTTATCTTCTGCACTTCCTATATTCTATTTGATTGTCTTCTGTATCTTAGGTTTGACATTTGTCATACACCTCCTTTTTCTGCTTCATTCTAGATACAATTACCTTCATCATCCAGGGAGGTTTGGATGCTCTACTTTTCCCTTTTGTGGGAATGTATTTATTCTGTCCCCGAGCTAGCTCATCCTTGAAGACTTCCCACTGCTCTTTACCTTTATTTTACCTG
This sequence comes from Callorhinchus milii, assembly GCF_018977255.1. NCBI lineage: Eukaryota > Metazoa > Chordata > Chondrichthyes > Chimaeriformes > Callorhinchidae > Callorhinchus > Callorhinchus milii. Next base: position 3,361,574 of record NW_024704750.1, read on the forward strand.
CCAATCTTTCTTTCCAGTCCACCTTGGCTAGGTCCATTTTTAACTCACTGAAATTTGCCCTCTTCCAGTTGAGTATCTTCACCTTAGATGGTTCCTTGTCCCTTTCCATACTCACTCTGAATCTAATGATGTTGTGACCACTATTGCTCAGATGCTCTCCCACTGAAACCAGCTCCACTTGCCCGACTTCATTCCCCAGAACTTTGTTGCTTGTATATCCAAATAAAGGAGATTACAGTACACTGAAAGCTTCGACTCAATTGCATTAGATACTCTATAGTGAATCCACCATCCTTCAAAGCCAATTTATTTAGAATAGAAACTTTATGATAAGGTCAGAAAAATATTTTCTAAATATGAATGTTTCAATGTGCAATGCTAAATTCTTATTCCTGAGACAACTCCTTCACTGTTGCTCAGGATTCGACTACTGCATTCTTCATTCCAACACACCTGCAGCCTGACCCGGTTTCTCTGGCAGCACCCAACAACACTATCACAACAATTCATCTGACCCTGACCTGGATGAAATGAGACAGCATCTTCAGATGGATTAGGGGATTAACACCCTAATTTTAAAAATACAAATTGAAAACCATATCCTCTGAATTATGTAGTATGAACCCAAGGAGGAAAAACAGAGCTTCCCTCATTAATCTGTCCTAAGCCATCGATAAATTTGCACTAAAATAGATTACACAGTGCGCAAGAGACCTAGTGCAATATAAATGTATATGAAAACAGGCAGACCGGATTTTGAAGTAGTCAGTTTTATGAACCAAATGGTCCTTTTCCATTTCATGCCCTATGCTTTTCTTTTTTATTGCCCACTCATCCTTCACTACAATTGAAGATTACCGGCTTCGACACCTCCCAAACAGAACAGGCTGCTGATCAGGAGAACAAAATGTACAACCACTCAATCAGACCAATAGCTCCACTGAAATATAGAGAAGGCTTCCATAGGAATGGAGAATACCATTTCATACAAGGTAGAAAATCTAGTTTTTTTTTAATTAAAGATAATTGGCTTTAAAATTAGATAGGATACTTTACAATTTACAGAATCTACCATCAATTAATTTGAGTTTACTATGTCAAACACAAATATCACTGTCAAAAGCCCTTGCTACTTCAATGAGCTGAGAGCACATATGTACATTTGGAAATTATTTTTTATTGGATGTCCAGTCTTTGTCATTTTAAGGAGAAATACTACCTCCCATGAAAATAGCTATGGGGCAAGTCTTAACATATTGAGCAATTTCTAAACATCCAGGACATACACTATTGCGGATCTAATTTCCAGATGTGCCATCTGGGACCCACTGGTTCGTAAAGTCAGTGCCACATAATGTGAAGCAGTCCCATATTTTTTACTCTTAAAACTAAAAAAAGGTTTCTAGTCCTCAAAACACAGGTGCACTTAAGTCATTAGAGAATAGTTCAGCTCCATAAGCAAATACCGATGATGTTTCACAGAAGGGTCACCAAGGTCTTTAAAACATTGCAAGTTTCAGGTGACTCAGCCAATCAGATATCTTCTAATCATTTAATAAGTTTGAAGCACTTTAATTTCTATGAAATTGTCTACACTGATTCAGACTTTTGACAATAAGTTATTGCATGCCTAAACACTTGCAAAAGTTATTGGCAAAAGAATATTTATGTTCAATACATTTCTGAAAACTGATCAATCCAAGAGAAAGGGGCTCATTGGCGAGTTATCTGAATATCGAGTTAGGCATATATATATATACACTGGGACATCTTGATAATTCAAATGTATGAGCAAAAAATACACAGATGAATTATAGACAACTTCTACAGCAAGATAACTATAGAAACGGAACACAAAACAAGGGAATCAGACCCTACATTTTAAGATAAATGCTTTATTAAAAATTGAATCAAGATCTGATCTTTCAATTTTATACTTACTACATATGAAAAGTAACCTAAAAATAAGTTAACTTTTTTTAAAAAAAGGTGATCATCAACACTACTAATCAGGAAAGTCAATACCATACAAATTTCGGACAGAACCTGAGAGGAAAAGAAGTAGTTCAGTAACAACAATTTGATTAAATGCAAAATTTTCCTAAAATACCTGTACTACAGTACCAGCTGATCCATATTTCAATCGGACTGTATTTTTACATCAGACTACAGTAACAAAATAAAGATGACATTTTGATTTGGGGTAGTCAGCATTCTGGTGGAGTCCTGTTCCCATACAAACAGTTTCTTCACAAACGATCAAGGGCATTCTATGTCATCAGAAGTAAAATTGTATAGCTAAGATAGTTTACAAAAAAAACTCAATGAAGGTTCATTATTAGCAAAACAAAACTGCTAATCTGTTACTCAGTTTCCAGAATTTACAATTTACATCGCAGCAATAAACACAAGAGACCATAAGAGTAATTATTGTGACTAGAGTTGAACAAGATCTGTGTTTTTTTTAAAATCGGACAGCCAAATATTAGGATAAATATTTTTACAGTAATGTATCAGTTTACTTTCAATAAGCAGAAATCAACAACATTGAATCTACTGTTCTTAAACTGTTTAAAGTAGATAAACAGAGCCCTCATGATGTTAGATACCATTGCAATATAACAATTTAAGAGTTACAGTAAGGAAGAATTTCCCACTCCAAATACAAGCTCAGCGGAAAACATGCATGGTGTGCAACTACTATGCAACATAAAATTATAATAGCAATCACCGTAAAACCAAGACAGATTCTAATTGCACTTCCAACTTAGAAGCGATGTTCATATGACAAGCATAGCATAGGTATACAAATCTAGATAACATAAGATAGAATTGAAGGAAATTAGGCACATCAAGCTTGTTCCTTGTCGATCCATCAATGTCTCAACAATAAAATTTGTGTAATCTTAAAATAGGCTGAGATTGCAAGTCAACTGAAACCTCAGAACATCTAATCTTACAATGTACTTCTTTAGAGCTCTAAAGTGCTTCAGAACACAATAACTAAAGGCAATGCACCATTTTAGTGATGTGAAGTCAAACTCATTAATACTTGAGCACAAGTCACCTAAAACGTGTTTTCAGGTAAATGACAATCACCATTATCCCCAATATCCGTTGACCCTTCAAAAAAATGACATCAAAGAGCTCTGACATTGATATGAAGTAGCATTAAAGCATACAAGATTAGAAGGTCACAGATTTGATTCCAACTGCAGTTACGAAAGACTTCCAGAGAGAGAAAACAACCAGGATTCCTATAATAATAATAATCCTTGCATTTGATATAGCACTTTTCACGCCGGGAGGACGTCCCAAAGGGCTTCACAGAACACACTGTAAAGTGAATTAACTGTATATCTGTGGACGAACGCGGCAGCCAATTGCGCACAGCGATGTCCCACAAACAGTCGTAGATTGAAAATGACCAATTTATTATTGTTTTTGGTTTTGGAGGGATTATTATTAGGCTCTGTGTGGAGTAAGGAAACTTGCCCAAGGATTCGCCCTCTGCCTGGAATTGAACTCCGGTCTCTCGCTTACAAAGCGAGTGCTCTAACCACTGAGCTACAGGACTCCACTCCTAATCCTGAACACCATTCAATAATTACTTCTGGAAAGCATTTGGGTGTTCATTTGATGACGACACTCCCCAAATAACTACTAAAACTCATATGAAGGTCAGATACAAGATGTCAAAGAGCTCTTGGTGCCTGTGGAGCTAACACAAGCACTGGAAAGCCTTGGGAAAGGGTGACTAATTTGAAGGACATCATTCCAGACATGAATGTCTACTAGACAAATTGTCCCTCCCTGGGCTTAGCATCTCAACAATGTAATTCTTAACTCAATGGTTGTGATAGCAAAACTGAAGAAAATTTCTTTAACCTCATTATTAATAATCCTTGCATTTGATATAGCGCCTCATCACATTGTTGAGACATCTCAAGCACTTCACAGAATATACTGGAAACTGAATTGACTTTATATGTTGTGGGCAAAACATAGCAGTCAATTATACACAGCAGTGTCCCACAACCAGTCGGAGCTTTAATGACTAAATTATTATTTAAAGGGATTATTACCCCTGGAAAGCGATCAGTCAATCGATTAATAATCAGGTTACTGCTAGGTAAACAGAAGCATGTTGAGTAAGGAAACTTGCCTAAGGTTTCACCCAGCCGAGTGCTCTAGTCTAGTGCTCTAATCTTGGGATCCAAATGAAATTGAGAGCAAGCACTAAACAGACGAAACTGCTCCAAGAGTCAAAATTAAAGGCTCATTGCTCACTATTTGAAAATATTTATACAACAGTGACTTATTTTTCCCACCAGTTCATCAGAAATTTATCACCCCAAAGTGAATCAGATAAATAATGAGCATGACTGCATAGATATCAATGGTAAACAAAAAGCACAACATAGCCATTAAATAAATAGCCCAAGCTACTGAAAATTATTTTACAGCCATTAAATACTAAGTATCCATGATACACATTGTATTACATAAATCCTGAATGCCACACACCAACCCCATTGCAGTTTCCTCAGCAGCCAGATGAAGTTGCTGCTGGTGACTATAGTATTTTGTCAGTGTTAAACATTCCCAATGTCTGAACACCTGTATGAAGATGCTTGGAATTAACCAATCACTCAGCCTGAAAGCCGCAATATTTTATGGCCTTCTCTGCCCCCGATAACAATAATAATCATTGCATTTGATATAGCATCTTATAGCTTGATGACAAGCTGTTTGACATTAAACTGAAGTAGTGCTGTTGTCAGGTACAGTTGAAAAACAACCAACTTGGTGGCTTCCAAAAGCAACAATGCCATTAATGCCCAATTCCTAATATGAATTAAATTTATAGCATATTTAGCAATAGGTCCAACAGTTTTAAGAAAACTGTTCACTTACAAATGCAGTACTGTGCATTTTTGGCAAACCTCCAGTTTATTTTCCTCAAACCACAGATCATCAGCATACTTTCTATATAATCTTCACAAACACTTATTTATCATCAAACGCACTTTCTATAGAAATTGATGACAATCTGGCTACCTCATCCTTCACTCATCTGCTTCACTATGATTGTGGACAATCAAAGTTAGATAAAACAATAATAAAACTAATAGATGTAACCAATTAGAAAGGCATAAAAAGAATCTTTAGAGCAACCCACAATAAAGGAGGACCAAACTTTGCAAGGATATGGTTGACGGCAACAACAACTTACACTGGCAGCATCTTGGAGCGCTTAACAATAAAGCTAAAGGAAAACCAGCTGAAAGCAGAGAAAGTCCTGTTCTCTGATCTCAACCTCCCTTCATTTAAAATGGTAAACTTTGTAATGCTCCTCGTCACATCAAAACATTCAAAAGGCTTCACAAGTAATAAGTGTTGTGACTGTTTTTGTAGGCAAACAGCAGCTATTTGCACCAGAAAGGTCCCATCAGTAGACATGAGGTGAATGACCAATTAATCTGAAGTATTGACGTTTGGGACACAAAAAGAACCCCCGTTTTCTTTTCAAATACAGTAGTAATAGCAATTGATTGCCTAGAAAAAAAAAACTTGGATTCGTCGCATTTAAATGCTTCAAAGTGCTTTGCAAGTTATGATAAAGTCTGATGTCCCTTTTCCGAAACACCCACCTAAAGGATCGGCAGACGGAATCACTTCATCCAACGGAAGGCATTTCAGAGAGTCAGTCCAGCGCTTCCTGGGTTCTGACTGCATTGGAGTGTCAGTCTGGAATATGAGCTCGATTCCCAAACTCACTACGGTGATGAATTGCAATTCCCCGGGGCATCCAAACCACAGTAAACAGCAAGGTGATTCATAAAACACTTGCTTTTTGTTTATTAAAAAAAAATCCGAGATGCAACCCGACACACACGGATTTCCACAACGAATCACCGAGAACTGGTGTGACTTCACAGCGCTTACACCACACAAAGCGCGATGCCCAGCGCCAGCCAACCCCCACGTTAGTGCGCCGCACAACTGACTCTCTCAGACAAATCAAATCCAAACTCTTTCGCTGAGAGGGGACTAAGGGCTTCGGGTTTGAAACTAACGAAACTTATAATCCCGTGTGAAACAAGGACACAGAAAAAAGTGAGAGAAAAGAAAGGAAAGAGAGAGAGAGAGAGGGGGAGAGAGAGAGAAAGAAGAAATGAAAGAAAGAGAAAGAAAGGAAAGTGTGTGTGTGTGAGAGAGAGAGAGAGAGAGAAGCCCGGACACCAACAACAACAGCACTTCATCCTGTGCCAACTCTCCCGAGGAAGCAGCAGCGTTATAACCAAACCGAACAGCACCAAACTGTACCAAGTCACAGCCGCGTATTGCGGGGCCTTTGTGAAGGAGAGGGAGAGAGAGAGGGGCCCAAGGTCAAGCAGGTAAGTTATCCTGTCATTGAGATCGGTATCTCTCCTCCTCCCCGGTGCCTCTCTCTCACACACACCACACACAGCGAGCGGCCAGAGCCGCCAGACCGCGCGCTCCCTTCAAGCCCAGCTGCGAAGGGGGCTTCAGCTCCACAAAATGGCGAACACACACACACACACACACACCATACATACACACACACATACATAACCGAGGGCCAGGCTCTCCCGGGCCAGGAACCCCCACCCCCACACACAGGTCAGGTGAGTAAGATCAGGTCTCCCCTAAATATATATATATATATATATGATATATAAATAAATAAATAAAAAAGCAGCGACAGGGACTCACCGTTTCTTCTCGGGGTTGACCTGACCGGCGGTGTCGTCGTCCGTCTGCATTTCAGAGTCTTCCATTTCTCTCTTCTCTCTCTCTCTCTCCCTCCCTCCCTCCTCCTCCTCTTCTTCCTCCTCCTCTTCTTCTTCTTCCTTTCCCCCCCTCCCCTCCTCTCCTCGGTTTTTACCTCAAGCCTCACCGGTCCGTGTCCGGCAAACACCGCCAACAACCAACGCGAACCAAACCACCAACGCTTCCGAACGCTTTAATCCTCTCTTAATAAAATCTATCAGCCTTTGCCGTTGTTGTGGTGGTGGTGGTGGTGGTGATGGTTGTTGTTGATTGAGGGGGGGGGCAAAATAATAATATTTTTTTAAAACAGAAAATAAAAGCCCCTCAAACCATCAAAAAAAAATTCTGAACTAATCTTAAAATATATATTATGTATATATATATATATATAAATATTGCCTTTAAATAAAAAAAATAATCGCACTCTCAAAACAGTCCAATCGAGTCGAGTGGAGAGTCGAGCCTCACGCCGGCCGGACCACCCCCCCCACCGCCTGCTCACAATAGTTCTGTGAGGTGATTTTTTTTTCTCTCACACTCTCTCTTTTCCTCTCTTCTTCGTCTCCCGCTTTGATAATAAATCGCGCGACACGACGCCACGAACGTCAAGCACCAGAGGAGGAGGAGGAGCGGGAGGAGCAACGGCGGCGGCGGCGTCGGTGGGTTCGTCCGCGCGCGCGGGAGGGCGCAAAAAAAAAACTTGCGCCCTGGGGGAAGGCTGAGAACTTTCTACGGCCGCTTCACTTCGCGCGGCTGCGTGCGCGGGTGGCGTGGGTCCGCGTCAGCGTTCGCGTCACGCTCGTCTCACGCCCCGCCCCCCCACCACCACCACCCTGACGTCACGCAGCCGAGCCCCCTCTCTCCCGCGCCGCGCCCCCCACCCCCAAGCTGCGCGCGCACACGCCCGACAGCAGCAGGCCCGGGAGCGTGCGCATGCGCAGAAAAGTCCCTCCACTCAGAGCCAATGCACAGCCCACAGCAGTTTGCACTTATATAATACTCCTATTTGCACTTATATAAGACAATACTACTGGACTACTTACATGTGGTATTGGCTGCCCTGGTTTATCTGGTGCTGGACAGTGGATCCGGAGGGCCGCGAGCCGTTCCGCCCACAAATTACACGGTCGCGGTATATTCTGTGGAATAATAATAAAAATCCTAATAATAATCCTCGCATTTGATATAGCGCTTTTCACGTCGGGAGGACGTCCCAAAGCGCTTCACAGATCACACACTGTAAAGTGAATTGACTGTGTATTTGTGGGCGAACGCGGCAGCCAATTGCGCACAGCGATGTCCCACAAACAGTCGTAGATTGAAAATGACCAATTTATTATTGTTTTTGGTTTTGGAGGGATTATTATTAGGCTCTGTGTGGAGTAAGGAAACTTGCCCGAGGTTTCGCCCTGACCTACCGGGGATTGAACTCAGGTCTCTCACTTGCAAAGCGAGTGCTCTAATCACTGAGCTACAGGACTCCACGCTTCAAGAGACGTCCCGGAAGACGCAATAAGGCGCTAATGCCGGGCTCCGCTCTGAGACGCTGCCCTGCGTAAAGGACGCGATATATAAGTGCAAGTTGTTGTATGTCAAATGCAAGGATTATTTATTATAGAGGACATGGCCTGCGATTGAATGTGGTGGGGGCGGAGGGGAAGGTAAATTCAGAATAAATCTTGGATTAAATCTTAACACTATAAAACTACTGTAAGTAGGATAACAGAGTGAAACCACGTGGATAAAATCACTTCTGTTGCTGTGTTAAACAGCTAATAAATATTCAGCATCGATTCTGTTCAAAATGTCTTCGATACTGTAAAATGATTTGCTTCTCTATACGAATGGCAATAGTATAACACTCGGGAAAATTTGCAACGTTTCATAACCTGTGATGATTATCACAAGGGACATGTTACAAAGGTCACAGATCTCACCACATTATCTACATCCAGTATTCTACAATGCTGCTATTCAGCCCGTCTATATGTGGACAATTTTTCACCTGGGGATTTTGCAATGCAAAATTAGACATGCGCTCATTAACCATTGTTTTTACAAATATCTTTCCTCGGTGTATTAATGAATTGTATTCACAGGGTTTGCATGAGCAAGAGGCCAGAAATTCCACAACTGTTCATCTACAGTTAGTCTTTTCAAGCCTTAAGATTGAACCTATCTTAATCAGAAAAGCATTTCCAAGCTTCCAAACATAAATTCATCAAATATTGAAGTAGAGGATGGAATCATTCAACAGTGATCGAAGATGGTGCCAAAGGCTCTGCTGATACAAAGACTGTAGCTGCCAGAGACGAAACATGGCGTCAACCTTCATTCCAGAACAGATAACATTTTGTCTTCAAGACCTACAACCTAAACAAACCCTGTCATAATGAAGATCTCCATTGAAGGTGCATATTTACCTAATGATCTCTCCAAGCCTAGAAAAACCTAATTAGTGGAATCGGGTTCAGAATCAACCGACATCTTATGTGGTTATTTCTCAGAGAAAATATTACAGGATTATTCGAATAACGGACCTTTGAGGATGTGCTTGATTCAGGGTGTATCAGTTGGATTAGAGCCAGCCACTACAGACAGGGGCATTAGGGGAATTTGTCAATGCTCACAGTGTTTGAGTATCTGCACTCCAGCTACTGTGGACCTCAGGGTTTCTCTGTTAATACTGCCTAACACTCCGCTGGTAAGACCGCTGAACCGTAGAGCACTGAGTGACAAACATCACTTCAGTTCCTGAAAGGGTCGGCTTTATTTTATGCTTTCTTCTGATCTTGCGTGTCCTCCAAGCGCTCCGAGATGCTGCCCCGCGGGAAGACCGCTATATAAATGCAAGTTGTTGTTGTCCTGGTTGCCACGTAGGCCCAGGAGCAGGTTATCACTAGTCCCCTCAGTCATAGCTTTTTTTAAAAATAAATAAATTATCGAGTCGCAATTCTGTTTATAGTCACACCTGAATCCTGCCTGAGCTCTGAAAGAGGAACCAGGCAAATAAAGTTATTCTCTTAGGAAGAAAGGTGGGGAAATTAGAGCAATTAACCTAATCTGATTCAATATACCTCAAATGGCTGGTTACAAAGGAACATTGTTAGTTAGTTGCCTGGAAACAAGATATTTATTATTATATTATTTATGACCTGTGCAAATGATCATATAGATTAGTAAACTCACAATCACATCTAACCAATGCTCTCCATTTCTATAGTCATGTGTGAAGTTCAGTAAGCACTTAAAAGTACAATGTTCCATCACAAGCACGTTTGTAAAATGTTTACTAAGCATCATCTCTGCTTCATTTTGACAAGGTAAGTGTGAGACAGGTCAGCATACACTATTTCACCATGCAGCAAATACATCATCCAGACAACTTTGCAGAAAGCCAGAACACTTACAATGCTATACAGTATTATTTATACATCCGCTGTAATACATTACCGTGTAAATTGGCCATTTCAAGTTATAAATAAGCCTTTCAAAATCGGTAGGACATCTTAAAGTGTTTTACTGGATTTATAGTGTTGTGTCTGTATATTTTGTTGGCGAATGCAGCAACCAGTTTGCGCACAGCAATGTCCCATCAAGTGAATGAACCAGTTTATACTTCGGTAGATACAATAAGTTGGATAATCTACTGTAATAATGGACTGGAATATATTTAACAGATCAGGTTTGTCATGTCAGGCATAATATGCTCCATTCACCCTTTTGTTTTATTTGGTTTCAGTTCAGTTTACCTAATTTCCTTCCAAACCATTGGATTCAGTCATTGTTCAAGGGCTTATCTCTGTGAGATGCAAGAAAGAAAAATTGCTAGGTCAGTCAAACCACAAAGTCATGACAAAGTCAAAGTCATTACAAAGTCAAATTCAATGCGAAGTCAAGCACAAACACTAAACCACACTACATGCTTCCAGCTCTTTGCAGAAAGAGGATACAATACCGGACTTCAGATATTTTATTCTTTGATGCAACATATTGAAAGATAATCACATTCATTCATTAAAAAGGATTTTCTTTTATTAAATAATGTAGAGGTTGAGGAGAGGAAACAAAGGGTGATGCTAGCAATAAACTCTGTCTTGTGTCCAAAATGTCCTCTGAAACAGCCTTTGGCATTCCAGTGACACTCACACCAGCTGCTTGTACCCAAACTGACATCATAAATTTCTAAATAAGACACTTGATTTTTTTTTAACTGTATACTCTACAGATAAGAGTGAGCTACCTTACATAATCTAGAGTTATCGCTTTTGAATGAGAAGCAGAATTAAAAACTGGAATTTTCTATTTTTAAAGTACTTAACATACCAGTGTCCAAATAAAGATTGGAGGGATACTGAGAACAGGGAACAAATTGAGGTTTGTTATTCGCAGTTACGTTACATGGTTGGAAGCTCTTCCGATGGCTTGGGTGGTAAAGGCAGTACCTGGAGTGAAAATCAGCTGGACAGATCAGGAGGCTCCACATTGACCCTCCATCTGTGCTGACTCAGACAAGGGCAGCAATTGGGAAGCTACAATTAGCCTTGGAGTCTCTTCGCTAGGGAGGGAATATAATTCAGACACTAGGGTTGTCACTTGCTCTAAAATCCAATATAGTTATTGGGTGAACCTAAGATCGATTAAATAGCCTGCTGAAACTCATTGTCGGGGTGAGGGGAATCACATGAACCATTGCCCGTTAGATGTATGATATGGGAAGATGGATGCCAGTATATGCCAGTGCTTTCAAGAGAGACCAGGAGAGGAAACAAAGGAATATAATCACTATCCCCACAGTGATGAGTTTTGATGTAGGTCATGTTTCTTAAAATAACCACCCACAAACCACTCTGAACTATTGCTATCCAGTCACCGATGCAGCAAAGTGCACACAATGTTCGTGCAAGCAAAAGGCAACTTTTTACCATTGGAGCAAAATTCTTTTGCATTAAGTGGAAGTTTGAACTTATGGCCGACTGCTAATATTTTACATATTCAAAATATCTAGCCCCTGGTAACGAGAGGTAACATTTATTTCACAAGTTTGTAGTTAACTGAGGTTTAACACACAAGCAAGTTGGAAGCCATTGACAAGTGTCATGCCAATCTCGGCTAACACGCACAGCACATGTGGTGGGCAACAGCAGTTTGTCAGCCCATTCCCAGGCCATGGGCAATGGAACACAGTGCCTGAAATACGCCGCCTAGTGGTCAGCGTGGGAAATAACAAACATCATTGCACAGTTAAGTCAGGAATGCAAGATTACTAAAAAAAAAGGATGTTTTCTGCTCCTGAAATTGCTTGGAAGCCGGATGAGAAATAGGGTTGGGCTTAGGGCCTCACAATCAAATAATAAGAAGAACAGCAAGCAACTAAGAAGGAGAACGGCATTTAGCGTTCATCGCAAAAGGTTTAGAGTACAAGAGTAGGAAGTCTTGCTGCAACTGTATAGTTTTGGTCTCCTTATTTAAAAAAGTACATACTTGCCCTCGAGGGAGTGCAGCGTAGATTCACTCGGTTAGTTCCTGGGATGAGGGGACTGACCTATGAGGATAGGCTGAATAAACTGGGGCTGTATTCTCTGGAGTACAGAAGAATTAGGGGAGATCTTATTGAAACATATAAGATTCTTAAAGGGCTGATAAAGTAGACACTGAGGGTCTGTTTCCCCGGTAGGAGAATCTATAACCAGGGGTCACAGTCTGAAAATTAAGGGTCAGCCTTTTAGAACAGAGTTGAGGAAACATTTCTTCACTCAGAGAGTAGTGAATTTATGGAATTCACTCCCCCAGAAGGCAGTAGATGCTCAGTCCTTGAACATCTTCAAGGCTGAGACCGATAGATTTTTTAAAAAAAGAGGGATTAGGGAATAAGGGATAGGCAGGTAATTAGAGTTAGGTCTGAAGATCAGCCATGGTCTTATCGAATGGCGGGGCACAGGCTCGAGGGGCCGTATGGCCTACTCCTGCTCCTAATTCTTATGTTCTTATGTTCTAACATAAGAATTTGCTAGGCGAAAGAAGACCAAGGTTCATCCAGTTTGCCTTCCACCATCCTGGCAGTCGCATGACATAATACATTTGATATAGCGCCTTTTCACGTTATCAAAACGTCTCAAAGAGCCTCACAGAATATATTGCAAAGTGAATTGACTGTATATTTTTGTGGGCAAAAATAACTCTCACCTAAGAACAAAAATAACCCAATAACTCTGATCTTGGAGCAAAACTAAAAACAAGTTGGGCATCCTGGAGATCCGGAAGGTGGGAAATGCTGAACTGGTTTGAACAGAGTGTTGGCAAAAGGCTAGCGGAAAAATATTTTTGCTGAGTTTAACTCAAGCAATAACCAAGAGAAACTGGATGTTTGTTATTTACACGAGCCTGTAAAATGCAAACCTTTCACCAGCAGTAAACACGTTGCTGCCAAATGTTATTTAAATGCCACTCATTCCCTGCCTCTGTACCGCTAGATTATGAAAACACACACACTTACCAACAAGCCTCCTGAGGCCTAAGGGCTGATGTGTATCATTACCCTAGCTCAACAAATGTGATTTAAACACGTCAGTGCCCATCCTACTGACTCATGCCTTGTGGCCAAAGCTACCAGTACAAATTTGGAATAAGTTACACCTCCTTCTTAACTAAAATAATATTATAATCCTTGCATTTTACATATAGTACCTTACCATGTCATTGAGAACATACTATATCGTGAATTGACTGTGTATTTTGTGGGCGAAATACAGCAGCCTTTTACGAACAACAGTGTCCCACAAACAGTCGTGGATTGAGTGACAAAATTATTTTTTGTTGTTGTAAACTATTCCAGTTTACAACATTTGTAGTACGTTTTCACAGATGGTATTTTTTGAATGCATTATGACGTTGTGAAATAATGAGGTAAAAAGACGCAATATTTTACAACTGATTCAATGTCATAATTAACACAATGAAATATTGTGCTTTTCTGTCCTGAATTGTATTTTACACCCTTTCAATAAACTGAAATACAGCTTCTAAACATTATTAGCATTATCTTATTTACAAAATAGTCCACAAAAGTGTCTGGAATAACAGCAAAGTTACTGTTCTTCTTGCAAATCAATTGAACAGTTTTTCTTAAGAACCTGGAAGATGTAAAATGGTGAGTAAGCAACACGGAAGGAATACGGGAACAGAGGAATAGGATTCTTTTCCTCCTTCCACAGTTCTGGCATTACTGGTACAACTGTAAAGAAAACTGCATGGTTAATAGAGATGCAAAGGGAAACCAAATGGTGGTCATTTGAAATAAATAGAGAGAAAACTACAAAGAGAGAAGTAAGTTAATAGTTTGGGTGCAGTTCTTCATACAAATGGCGGATTACTAGCATTTCTGATGTCATTTTCAATTCACAGCACACAATTTGAATGAAGGCCATATGAGTAGTGGCCTGTGGTACCAGTGGTTATATCCAGCAAAGGAAATGAAGTACTGTACTTCAAAGGGTAAAAGCCACGTATTAAAATCTCCTTTTGCTTAATGAAACTCGAATGTAGGCATAAGGCACATTTTAGCACAGGTGGAGGACGTTTGAGATAGTTCACTTCAGGACATGTGTGTAAATGTACATTCCATGGTCTCAGCCACAGAAGTGATATTCAATAACCTTGGATGCCTCTGTGTTGACTTTGGTTCCAAGTCCTGATGTGATTATATAGCAGGGAAGTTCGCAAGCCAAGAACGGAGTCACATGAGTTGGGATGAGCAAAAAGTCTCCAATGAAATTCAGGCAAAACCTCAAACACTAAAATCTATCATCTACCTGAGCTCTCAAGACAAAATAAATATTGGCTTTGTAACCTATTGTTTCCTTTATACCGTTAATAGCCACCTTGGAAGCTATGCTTCTCTGAGCCTCTGAATGGCTCTTTTTTCACTTCATTCTGTTTCACCCGACCAATTTGGATCAACTCCAATCTGGCTTAAATTTCTATCCTTATATGGACAGAAGTGTTGACATTACAACATTATTCCAAGACTACTGCTTGATGCTATTAATTCAGTAAACAGTTCAAATGACGTGATTTTTAATTAGCTACAGTCAAAAAACAAAACAAATATCTCACAATTTAACCCCCCACCATTCCACACAAGACTTTGTCCTCAAGGGAGACTGTGAATTTACAGCTGTCCCAAATTCATTCTTCTTCACAGTTACCTACAGGAAAGCTCATACAGTAAAAATAATTGCATTTAAAAATAATTGTATTTCTTTCACATGGGTTTGAAATGGTTTTGCTGCGCACCAAGTGTGCAGTCAGGGAATGTCAAGCTTTCTGCTGCTAATAAATTTGCTGCCGGAAGCATAATCTACTCATTGTTCAGCCTCACCCAGTTGACTTTTACCTCTGGTTCAATTTGGTTTTAAAAAAAACAGAAGTGCCAACGGATATTCATTGGCCGTTTAAACAGATTTGTTCCAAAGTCTCGGTTTGCTGTCACTATTTCTGCTGTCATATTTGTTTTCTAACAGATAGGGAAAGGTGTACACATGCCAAAGAGAGAGAGAGAGAAAAAGAGAGAATAAATCAATACGCAGCCCTTTGACAGCCAGGAAAGATACCTACCAGCAGTTTTCTCGTAACCAATAAAATCACCTTTGAATGATGCTCTGTATGAGTTGAAGCAGCAGTGGCACAAAATATAGACAGTAAATATTTCCACTCAACCACAGGTTCATTACTTTCCAGTTACAGAACCATCACTCAATAAGCTCACGCAGAGGATCAAAGGTAACGTGGATAACCCATATAGGGTTGTCACACTTTGCCAAGTTCAAAACCAGACCAGGTAGCAAAGACAACTTTCAACAACAACAACAACAAAATTACATTTATAGAGCGCCTTTCACATTGGGAGGACATCCCATAGATTTCAGACAATCTATCCAGCTCCAGAGCAGGTTGGTGGCTATTCTATGGCCTGTAAGTAACTGGAGTGCACACATACCTACTCTGTATAAAAGCATACAATGCTTCTGCTCTACAAGTGGGTGAAGAAATGCAGACACAAAGCAGAGGAAACCTTAAAACAGGGTTTATATCAACACACACGGGAGGTAGCCATTTAGTACCAGGAAATCTGAGGTCAAAAGATCTTTCCTCTTTGAACAACTTCTCCTTTAGGGGAATTATGTGCCCTCAAGCTCATCAGCAGCAATTGCAAGCTTCAGTTCTCATTAAACCTTCCAACTTTTTACACTCTAAAGAGAAGCAACTATTAGGTCCTTCCCACAAAAAGCCACTACACCAAATAAAACCAAGGAGTCAAACACCTTAGGCCATGAGATCTCATTTTATTATTCGTCTCTAATTACCCCTTAGGTGCTGAACCAAAGTGATATAGAATATCATATCATATGAAAATCTATCATACAAATTGGACATGTGAATCTATTATATTATACATTCAGCGCAATCTGTTATCCTTCGCAAACTTTCAACAAAAGTTTCAATTTCAATTTGCTCTTAAAAGTTGTCGACCATCACCCCAGAAATAAGATATCTGAAGCAAATAAGACATTTAAAATACCAGATAATAACTCTCAAATGTCATAATAAAAAAATCATCCTTGCATTTGATATAAGGTGCTTCTATAAGGTTTTAAAGTGGTTTGCACGCAATTGCTGTCAGGTATAGTGACTGTATATTTGTAGGGAAATGTGACAGCCAATTTGGACACAGTCAAATCGACAAAGTCTAGCTACAGAGTGAATGACCAATTTATTTAGAGAATTGTTGACCAAGAACAATGTAGAAGTATTCAGATTCAAAAGATTTATCTTCAAACATTAGAAATAAATAACAGGATATTTCACTGCAAAGAGTAGGCCTGAAAATTCACGTAATCTTTGTTTGCAAGATTATTTTGTGGATAATTCCTAAATTAAGTTTTACATTTGAAAGATGATCCTTTAACTTCAGATAACGGGAATCTAAATTAAGAATTTCCCACAATCGTGCACAATTTCAAATTTTGAGACAAAATGGGCTTAAATTAAGTGAAACATGGGGTCTGTGGGTGGGGAGAGAAATATACATTAGCATCTATTCAGCCAAATACCCTTCATGATTTTTCTACTTTCATGTTCAGCAGGTAGGTAGTGTAGACGGTAAACTCATCGCTTTGAAGGTTGTGGCTTCACTCTGTTTGTTTTGCGTGACCCACAGTGACATGGATTATTCCTGTATCTCTATTGTGGCATTATGGAATGACCTGCAAGAACTTGTGCAGCGCCTTGGGACATCCTCCCGATGTGAGGACGTTAAGCAAAGTGGCAGCGCACAAGCAAATCAAACTATATTGCTTTCTTTGTTGCAAATGATGACCATAGAATGTCCTCAAGTGAATTATTTTTTCATTGTCTATCCAGCACATAATAATAATAATAATCCTTGCATTTGATATAGCGCTTTTCACGTCGGGAGGACATCCCAAAGCGCTTCACAGAATATACTGTAAAGTGAATTGACTGTATATTTGTGGGCAAACGCGGCAGCCAATTGCGCACAGCAATGTCCCACAAACAGTCGTAGATTGAAAATGACCAATTTAATTATTGGTTTTGTTTTTTGGAGGGATTATTATTAGGCTCTGTGTGGAGTAAGGAAACTTGCCCAAGGTTTCGCCCTCTGCCTGGAATTGAACTCAGGTCTCTCACTTGCAAAGCGAGTGCTCTAACCACTGAGCTACAGGACTCCACAAAGTGGACTCCATAAGACGCTATTCTCCCCTCAGCATATTAAACAAACCATGTCCAAGATCACTTCTTCCCTTTACAGCAGCAAGTTGTTTAAATGAATCCAGATTCCCGTCCTCAACCTGTTCCAACTGGCCTCTGTGTAAAGAAATACTTTCTGCAGTACTCCTTTGAAATCCTGAACTTGCATCCTCTGTTCTGCTGGCTCAATGAAAGTATAGCCAGCACTAATGAAAGTATTATTCTGGGTTTACTTTCTCAATCCCATTTCGTGCTTGATCTCGGCATCATTGGGACTGCAAAGTCCGATGCCATAGAAAAGACTCATGTGGATGTGATTCAATGAATGGGTGATACACAAATTCTACTAATACAGGCAATCTGGGGTGTAAACGAGTGTCTGAGGTGCTGCAATAAAACCTATGCAATGTCAAGGTCACCATCTGAGCGACTTATTACCAAACCTCAAAGTCCTGTCCTCCATGACTGCATTCAGCTCCCACCGAGCTCTTAATGCTAAATATTTTAACCCACTGGTTCTCACCTTACCGCTGGCAGAAAATTACACCGTTCGATGCTGAGGTTGCTTGAAATAAGATGAATTGATTGCATCATCAGAAAGCAGTCAGTTGACCTGCTACACAGACTCAGTGTTCTGGACTCCTTATCATGAATTTGGAGGAGCTCCAGACAGCAGCACAAAGCAAGGCATTGTACTCTGCAATACCTCACCCTTCATGTTCTTGATTGCCAAGCTGCAAAAGTCTTTTGGTATCACATAGAATGCTACAGCACGGAGACAAGCCATTTGGCCCAACTGGTGCACAATCTACACGATTCCCCATCCTTCCTATACCCTCTAACCCCTTCTCCTTCACGTAGGCAGCACGTTTTTCTCCTAAATACGTTGATTGCTTTTGCTTCAACCATAGCGTCTGGCATCGTGGTCCACATTCTCCCCATGAATGAAGACATTTCTGCTAAACACCCCATTAGATCTACACCTAGCTATCTCATATTTATGACCTTGGTTTGATTCTTGCTGGAAAGTACAGAAATTGACGACGGGGGAAAAAAAACTGCACTCCATAAGGCGACAGTCAATATCAGCCAATGTATAATTGACTAGAATCGTGCCTATGTACTACCTCAGCGACCAGCCAGTCACTATTTAAATCAGGGAATTAATCAGACTAGTGTTGGATTAAAGCGATAAGTTTACTGTCTACATTACTTACCATCTTAATATATCTATGGCTGACATCTAAATGAAGCCCGTGAGTGCCTTTGTGGGCATCACAGTGAATGATTTATAGGTTAAACTTGAGCAAGAAAAGGGATGACGACATGCAATATATGCTCGTCAGGAAGGTTAGCAATTTTATACAGTCAGGAGGATAATATTCCAGGTTACAATGATACGCTGAACAATTTCCACCGGCAACATAAAAAATTACAACCATAAGCTACAGAATTCAAAACTGAGACAGCTTCGAAGCACCATTTCTAGAAGGAACTGTCACTCTTCCAGGAATTGATAGTGCAATTTAATTAGCAAATTATAACTGAATATCACTATTGTTGTTGCTATTATGTAAATATCCTTTTGTATCAAGGATATGGAGCACACAGAGAGCATTGCCACAGCAAACATCAAAAGAAACCAGCCTAAAACTGTAACAGTACTGGGATAATAAAATATGCATTTCACATCAGAAGGAAATCTACAAGCCCTTCACAGGATTTAATATCAAGTGTAGTAACTGTGTATTTTGTTGGCAAATACAGTAGACAATTTCCAACCAGCAATGTTCCACAAACAGCCATGACCGACGCAAGTATGTGTCTGTAATAATGCAGTTTTTTTTATATTTAGGAGAAGATGAACGTTGGGAAACACTTCATAGTAAATCCTGTGAAGGGGTTTGTAGACTTTCTTCGATGGATTCAGTTTGACTCTTTGCTCCTGAAAGAGCATGTGAACTGTAACTAGGTCAGTTCTGGTACCCTGGAGCACGGTTAGCGCATAACAGCAGTCAGTGCATGCACCAGCACCCTAGAATGACAGAACAAGTGAGAGTGTCTGTTATTGTGGGCACACATGGCAATGCCAGGAGCTAAGTGTGAGGCACCACAGCTTCATAAATTAGTCACTCACCCACCTAGGGACAACCAGCTTTCCTCCACAACTGTGTTTTTTAAGTGTCGCCTGTTTGATTTTTAGAGTTCTATTTGTTTTACCAATAGACCCGATTATTTATCAATGTACTCACAGTATTTGATTCTAAACAAAGCGGAAGATCAAGCCTCCATCTAGTCCAACATGAGGAGAAACATGGCTCAACTCAGCCAATTTTATTAGTTTGGAGTCAATTCAGCAATCCCCAATGTTAGAACATAATGAATTTGCTGGCGAAAGAAGACCAAGCTCCATCTAATTCGCCTTCCATCATCCTGGCAGTTACTTGACATGTCGTGTGCCAAACTATATACCGTATCCTGAGATGTTGTTCCTGGAGCCAGCCCATGGAGATGTGAATAAGAGCCAAAGTTGCCTCAACAGTTACAGCTCTAAAGCTACATTGGCTATATCTGAGCCACCTTGGCACTTGTAAAATCAGTTCAGCTTTGTGCGTGCTTAATCTCGTTTCTATATTTTATTGATAGGAATATTTTCAAATCGTTGATTTTTGATCTTCCCAAGCTATTATCAGGCACACATTATAGTTGAATATGTTTCTAATCATCTGTCTAGTCGCAAGTAGCCTGAAAAGTGAGCACATCTGAAGCCAATCCTATGATTAGCAAACATTCACACAAGTGCACTGCCAACATGCATCATTGTAAAACGGTTTGATTTTGACCTCTCCATGACAGGTTCTTGAGGTCACTTTCAATAATAAAATAATAATCCTTGCATTTGAAACAGCCCCATATCACGTCGTTGAGATGTCTAAAGGTGCTTCAAAATATATCATAGTGACCATGTATTTTATCGGTGAAATAATGCTCCAAAGTGTCCCTCAGATAAATTTCATGAGCTACCTGAGAAGCCTAGGAAACATTTGGCTGTTCGTAACTACGGTATAAGTGTTTGCAGTACTGGGCCTATAAAGAACAGGACGTTACTGGAAGTGAAAAGGAAGCACTATCTTGCAAATGCATTCATTTACGGGGAAATGCATTCTGCACAGCATGGGGTAGCATTGTCGATCTGTCAGAAGGGAATACTAACAAATGGATGGTGAAACCGTATGTCAGAGTGTGCGTCAAAACAAGAATGTACAGTCTCTGAAGATTTCCGTAATACTATCATTTAATCATTTTGGTTAGACTAGTTAGTGCTTGACCAAGGAAGATATATTTTTACAGTTATTGCTTCATACAACTTAAAGCACTGGCTGTGGGTTTAAGTTTCCCTGAATAAATGACTGAGTGAAAGAAAATTTTTACTCACATATGAATTAGAAATTTCTTAAAGTGTCTGTACTGTATTTCTGAAATGTTTTTTCCCCCCACACAATATAAATATTTACAGACATAAATTCCAGACACCCGGAGTCCAGTAAACCAGGGCTTAACTGTAGTGCTATGGGATCTTTCATCTCTGTCTGACTAGGTAACGCCAAAAAGGATGTTACAAAGAAAAATTTTATTGTGCTTTATCAGATCAAAAAGTCTCAAAGCCCTCCAGAAGGAATTACCCTTAATTATTCTTTTTCTATACAACCACAAAATTACATTTGTAAAGCACCTTTTACGTCAGGAGGACGTCCCAAAGCGCTGAACAGTCGGGGATCAGAACCCGAGGGTGGGGTGGGGGGTCAGGGTTGGGTTGAGAGAGGGCACAGAGGTAGGAGGCCGGCTGAAGGCACGTACGAAAAGGAAGGTCTTGAGTCATGTCTTGAAGGAGGCAAGGGAGGGTGCAAGGCAAAGGGATTGTAGGATAGAGTTCCAAAGAGTGGGGGCAAAGAGGCTGAAAGCCTGGCCGCCGATGGTAGGGCAGGTCGGGCGGGAGACATGGAGCAGGCTAGAGGGTTTTGAACTCTATCTTCTGGGGGATGGGGAGCCAGTGGAACTGGGTGAGGGTGGGCGTGATGGGGTCACGGAGCCTGGGAGAGGACACGAGCTGCAGAATTCTGGATGATCTGCAGCTTGTGGAGGGAACAGTTAGGGAGGCCGACAAGGTGGGAGTTTCCATAGTCGAGTCTCGTGGTGACGAACGCTTGTATGACTTTGGTTTAGCAGTTCATCTAAAAGACAGCATCTTCAACGATGCGCCACTCCCTCAGTACATGTGTAATGAATAACAGACTAGATTATGGGCTCAAATCCAACACAGGGCTTGAGTAACTATGCCTCCTTCAATGTGTAATTACCTCCATTTGTGGAGTAACCCACATAAACTCAAACCAAACTTACAGAATAACTAATTAGTTTATGAGATGCACAAAACACTACCAAACAAATAAAAACAAAACTCCATCAAACAAGACAAATTAGGATTTTTCCGCATTGAAATATAAAACGATAGAAAAAAAAATTCCAACTAAAAACTGCAGCAGCTTGGAATTTTTACAGGAAATTGTAGAAAGAATAATATCCACATGTTTCACATCCAAGAAGCACAAATATTATTTCTGCAACAGATGGTAAACATACATGTTCTTGCATAAAAGCACAGACAGTTTTAGCATAATATTTTTGCTGGCTCTTATAAACAATTCATCATAATCCTGATAGGCAGAAAATCACATCTTAACTAGCGTAGTGTATACACTGCTGGTCATCGCAACATAAAGGGGCAGCCCAATAGAAAGGAGAGCAACAACCAGTGTTAGAAAAATGAGCCTTGAGCAACGATTAGACAAGCTCATAGCTCATTCCTCTTCAGTCTTGAAACGAGACATCCCCGAAGAGAGTTAATAGCGGTATTGGAGATTTAATGTGTGGGATTAAAAAAGTTAACCCAGAACACTACTTTTGGATGCACCGAGACAGTACAAGAGGACACGGGTTTAGGACTGCAAAGGCCAATTTCAGGGCAGACACTAAGAAGCACCTCTTTACTCAGAGGGTCATTAACAACTGGTTACCACAAAGGGTGGTTGAAGCTGGGACATGGGACTCATCTAAATAAAACAATTTGACACCGTGATGGGAGGATAGCAGGGTAGGTATTCTGGAAGAACAAGTTTAAATGAGCTACCAAAAGGCCTTCTTGATCTGAACCTTTATTGTGATATTGTGAACGAGCACCAAAATCAGAGGAAGCCTAAAGTGAGAAAACATGGTCATTGCAGGCTGAAAATCAATAATCAGACGTGGATTCTTGTTGTGGTGCTTTGCCATTGCTGAGAAATGTACACACAGTAGTAAATGTCATTTACTTTACTGGAGCAATGCCAAGTTTGTTATTGACTGTCTTCTCAGAGGCTTTGATCTCGGGTTTAGTTACAATGGAGTAAAAACAGCCATTCAGGCAAATTGAGTAAATGCTGATGACATTACGTGTGAATTAATTGGACGCCGAGGATTTGGTCCACAAATGACTGTATCGCCTGGGGATAAATAATTTAATTACATAACTCTAAAACATAAATATTCCTTCTAAAACGTACAAATTTGTTCCAGTTGTAATCACAAGTTCATAATTAAAGAGCAGTTTTAGAATGGAAATTATACCATGTGTGACAAGTGGCAGGGGCTGAAGGCTTTTTCAAGCCACTCCTTCAAGGGCAGGATGGTAAAGTGAACAGAGCTCTGGATCCTAGAAAGATGGGACCAAAAAAAGACACAACTAATACTGGAGCGTCTGTATGCCATGAAAACAAACACTCAACAACACCGAACGTACACTGCAGATTGGTTTCTTTCAAATAAAATTGATTATCCACTTGTTTGTGGGACATTGTTGTGCACAAATTGGCTGGCACTACAAAATTCACCGTCACTACTCTTCACAGTAAATCCTGTAAAGTGGTTTGTGACATGAATTGTGCTATATCAAATCAAAGATTAATTATTTTGTTTTTTACTGCTTGGTGAAGCAAGCTTGGGGTATAAAGTAGAAATCCTATGTCTATCTATAATTTAACAACCACTTTAACACATGGGCAGGGAAAATGGGAGGTCACTGAGTTTGAGCAAAGCCACTAATTCATGGGTGTGTGTGTATATGAGTGTACAGCTGAACTCAAGCACCATATTGTCCTTTGAGCTTTCCATTCTGCTGAATAGATTAAGCGTTATCAATGTACATAAAGCACATTTTCTGAATAAAGGTAGCTCACTAATTAAATCAACTACATGCACGCTGGTTTACTTTTCAATTACAGTCATGTCAAATGTGTAAGATTTATAATGGCTAATGCAAACTCTCCATGACACACTACAGTAATGTGTGTTGTTTAATATTTGCTTCAGAAGTTGAACACCTTATTCCTGCTGTATGTCGAGAGCAATCATCATCAAAGCCTCCGTGCATTGAACATAACATTGATGCAGTCATCCACACCAGAAGTTGTTGAGAAGTTCTTGTGTAAAACTAGCTGTCAAGTGTCAAGTAGGAAATTACTCAAAGGCACGTTACAACATAGTCCACCTCTACCACTGTCTCACTCTGCCGAAACCTTCATACACGTTTTCCTTACGTCGAGGCTTGACTACGCAAACTCCTTGCTTGTCGGCCTCCCCAACTTCTCCCTCCATAGGCTGCAGATCATCCAGAACTCTGCAGCCCATGTCCTCTCCCACACCAGGCTCTGTGACCCTTTCACCCCCATCCTCTCCCAACTCCACTGGCTTCCCATCACACAGAGGATACAGTTCAAGATCCTGGTCCTCACCTTGAAAGCCCTCCATGGACTTGCTCCCCCCTACCTCTGTGACCTCCTAACCCCCTATCATCCTGTTCGCTCCCTCCGCCCGGGGAGCTCCAGCCTGCTTCACGTCCCCCACTTTGCTCGCCCCACTATTCAGGGGAGGCGGGCCTTCTGCCACTCTGCCCTCACCTCTGGAACTCCATCCCACAGTCCTTCCACCTCGCCCCCTCCATTGCCTCTTTCAAGACACATCTCAAGGCCCTTCTCTTCGACCTTGGTTTTGATCTCCCTGCTTCCCCGCCTGCCCTCCGCCCTCCCCGATCCCGACCCCCAGCTCAGGTCTGAAACTCTGCCTGTCCAGCGCCTTGGGACGTCCTCCCGACGTGAAAGGCACTATGCTAATGTAATTTTGTTCTCATTGTTGTTATTGTTAAGACCGGAGCTGCCCCTTTTGGCACAATGACCAGCAATGCTCTAATTAAATTGTGATTTTCTGCCTATCAGGATTGATATCAGTTGGGATGTCCTCCTGATGTGAAAGCCACTATACAAATGGAATTTTGTTGTTTTTACTCCAATCCATCTTCATACAGTTTTCTAAGGCTGGTTGCAAATAGGTTTTGCAGAAGTCACTTACACAACCTCCTTTACAGTAAAGGAAGAAAAGTGTGGTCAATGCATGACAAGGCAAAAAAGAACAAAACTGACAAATATTTTTAGTATCATCCTAAAACGACATGATGCAAATCTCAGGCAACGGTTAGATGAAGGACCTAATACACAATGTACACTTAACATTAGCAAATGTTTCATTTCGCTATATAAATCTACGCTCTACCCCAAGCAGAACTTTCAGTCACTCATACCCTTGCTCTCTGGAACTCACTCCTAAAACCTCATTGCTTTGTTCCCTCTTTCCACTTTCTGGAAATTGACCTGGAAGGTGTGAGTAGAATGAGAAAATCCACAAGCTTAAGCTGCATCTCAGGGCACTCTTTAAGTGCAAGGGCAACAGACACATGAGCCCAACCGTTGACTGGCGAGTAATATTGCGTCAGTTCCCTCTTCAGAAGAAATCTCAACGGATATCGGTGAGGATTGATTATAGACTTGGGCGTTGTCTGTGATCGTTTCTTAAAATATAGAAAAGGAAATGAAACTAGAAGAGACAGGTGGTGCCAACACAATGACATTTCCACACTTGTACAATAAGTTCGT
The DNA here is from genome assembly GCF_018977255.1 of Callorhinchus milii. Taxonomy (NCBI): domain Eukaryota; kingdom Metazoa; phylum Chordata; class Chondrichthyes; order Chimaeriformes; family Callorhinchidae; genus Callorhinchus; species Callorhinchus milii. The sequence continues at coordinate 3,387,163 of NW_024704750.1, forward strand.
AAAAGTTTTCCTGTAACACAGCTGTTTGACAATGTTCACAGCTTTGCTTTTAACAAAACTGATACCATTGGTTCCATTGCCCGGCCTCCATCCCTGCCACTGTACACTATGACACTATGTGAAAGGCACTATATAAATGCAAGTTGTTGTAGCTTGCTGTCTGAGGAAGACAATGAAGCCTCTATAAAATACCAGGTCCAATGTTTTATGTTCCAATGGTACCTTTATATTTTACCATTGGAACATAAAACATTGGAAACAGGAGGACAGTTGGCCCCATAGACCTATAGACTGCAACATCCCAAATCCCTCTTCTCATTTACTTGTCAACTTTACTGACACGGGTCCTCTAGTTATCTACACGTACAGCAGGATTAGACAAACAAATTTCTAGAAACAGACCTAATTTAGCAGCTGAATATCAATATCATAAGTCAATAGTCACCCCTCCCCTTGCATTAAGGTTGTGCCAAAATGGGTTTATATCTAAATATTGCTGTTCGACAGCAATCTCTCAAACAGGGTCACTGCTCTACTCCCAAGAAGAAGCTGGAGAGAGAGTCAACAGAATCTCAAACTGGTTTGTCAGCATTCCTAGTATTTTACTCACTGCAATCAAATCAGAAGACACCTCAGAAAGGAACAAACCACTCCCCCTAAACTGACCTTTTTACCTGCTAACTGATTTGTTGAGGAACATTAAAAAAAACTCTGTACTAGTTTAGTCTAGTCCAGTCTCACTTGCGAACCAAACAGTGGTTACTATTGTACAATAACCTCAGCAATTAGACTAGGACACTGCTGACTTGTTGATTCAGCCAAAATCTCTTCTCCTTTTATTGCTGCAATTTAACAGATAACAACACAATCTATGTATCGCAGCTGAAGCAAACCATATCTAATAGTCTCACTTAACATTTTATTTGCTTTTTACAGGACATTATTCTAAGTTTTATAGTTTTATTTAAAGTTAATAATGATATTTCCTTATGATTACACGATCCTCATCCTCACCTTTAAGGCCATCCATGGCCTTGCCCCTCCTACCTCTCTGACCTGCTGACTCCCTACGAGCCTGCCCACTCCCTCCGTTCATCAGGCTCCGGCTGCTCCATGTCTCCCACCCGACCCGCCCTACCATCGGTGGCCGGGCTTTCAGCCTCTCTGCCCCCACACTCTGGAACTCCATCCCACGGTCCCTTCACCTCGCTTCCTCGCTTGCCTCATTCAAGGCCGGTCTCAAGACCCTTCTCTTCGACCGTGCCTTTGGTCTCCCTCCCACCTCTCTGCCTTCCCTCACCTCTACACCACCCCTCCCCCATGCTCGGGCCCCGACACCTGGCTGTTCAGCGCTTTGGGACATCCTCCCGACGTGAAAGGCGCTCTATAAATGTAATTTTGTTGTTGTTGTTGATCCCCTTCCAATAGATTGGACAAGTTGCATACTTTTCGTAACCTTCCACAGATTGCCCGGCTCAGGCTCCAACCAACACAAAACCATCACCAAAAATCTCATTCATTCTTTTGTTACCTCCCCTCAAGACTTCTCTGAATACTTACCCCGCAACCCTACGTATCATGTCTTCACCACTTCCCCCTCTTGATGACCATTTTATATGGCGGGGAAGGGGGAGAGGGGGAGGTGGGGCTGGAATTGTTGGCCAGTATGTTTAGTCAAGATAAATTACATCTTTCAAATACTGTTCTCAAGCAATTACTTACCATTTTTTTGTTAATCGACAAAGCACCAGCTGTTTTTTGTTGAGACATCAGATTCCCATTCTACGTACGGTACTCTTGCAGGGGAGGTCAGGTAGAATGCAAAGATCCTTTACCTCAACTCCATTGGAGCCCCTCTATTTTATTATCCTCTTAGAATGAGATGACCAATTTCTAAATGTGCTACATTGAGGCCACCTAATCTCAATTGCCATGAGGCTGCAATGCCCTATTTATGTGTATAAGAATAGAAGACACAATGAGCAATTCAAGTGATAATCTTTGCAAAGTGATGTGAAAGATCCACCTGTACAAATGCTGCTGAAAAGATCTCCTATTTCATACAGTTTACTTTTGCCCAGACAGATCGGATGTGTTGCCAACTTCCCCACGTTGTCCTCAAACCAAACGTCAACTGAGAGAAATAACTCATGTTGCACAGTTGCAAGCTCCTCATAGTTTCTGTGTTTGTAGCTTGATGGAATGAATTTAGCTAATTGAAGTTATGATGATAGTTTGGGAAATCAGATTGTAAAAAAGATGAAAACTTCCTTATCTAATGAAATGGCCTTGAAACGAGGGTGACCATTTTTGCACATGTTTTGAGTCCATTTGAACAGGTGTCCTTAATGAATGAAAGAACAATGCTCTATTCAAACAAGACAGTGCAGATTGATACACTCCCTTTATTGTTTGATCATTTTTAAGGCTTGGGGAAAACCAGCAGATTATGTATTTATCATTCAAGCTGCACCTCCTCATTTGTCTCAATTCATCTACACTCCCTTCCCACGTGGGTTGCAATTTACTGAAATACAATTAATGTATCACGCAATCATCATCTGCCTCTGTCCCCATTTGCCACAAATATTGCACACCCTCTGTGACTAGTAATGTTCTTGCTGAAACAGGTAGAACCGGAGATGACATAACAGAAAATATAGTCTTTTGCAAGGCTATGGGGAAAGAGCGAGGGAAGTGGGACCAGCTGGATAGCGTTACCAAAGAGCTGGCACAGGCACGATGGGCCAAATGGCCTCCTTCTGTGCTATAGGATTGTATGATGCTTAAATTCTAACAAGAAACATGGCAAACCTTGCATAATTATCTAGGCACTGTTAACATTCTTCATTCAGATTACTTGTTGAACACAACTAAATGGCTTATCATCTCGCAAGCTAACAAGTGCAGCAACCTAATACTGCAGCTCTTTGATTTTTTCCACAATAAAGAAACAATGATACATCTGTCCGATTGCAAAGTGCACCTTACACAAAGAATGAAAGTTCATTTTCACCATATCGGTGGATTATTGAGAAGAATCTAACGCCACATTAACCACTGAGAATTGTACAAATGGTGAAAGTAACAAACATAAAATCTTGCAACCTTTCCTTTGCTTGAATGGATGGATGGACAGAAGACAGTATGCTCTTGCTATTTCATGTTACTAGACATTGAATTATTTAATATCGCACTGTAAATTCAGGATGGGCATGACTGCTATGAGTAGTAATGATATCTGAGCTACATCCTTACAATTAGGCTAAGGGTTTGTTCTGCCTAATATTTTCCAATCAATTTTTAAACACTGTTAATCCCTTTCAGGTAGATTGAGTCCCACTGCAACATCCACAAGCTTATTTTAAAAATGTGCCAGCACATGTTAGATGCATTATTAAACGAGTCAATGGCAACGACAACTGTATTCTTGTGGTCTACGACATTCCCTCAACCCCTCAATAAGGGATTACTTAGCCTTGTAAGCAGACTCCAAGGTGTTTTATTAAAATCAGAATCAACAGACCCAGAAAAGAACATTGCAGCCCATTTGTGAAGTCAAAAGTGCAAATGCAAACAAAAGACATTTTAAAAAAAGAATCCTCCACAATTCTATCACTCATTCCCTTTCCGCTGAATTCTTCACCAAATAGCTTTCTAATTATAATAATCCTTACATTTGATATAGCGCCTTTCATGTGGGGAGGACTTCTCAAAGCACATCACAGGATTTACTGAAAAGCATGGTGACTGTATCTTGTAGCAAACAATTCCCCCTCAAAATATATGTTGACATAATTACTGTACTGCACATTGTGTTTTCAGTAGGAGATAGTGCTTTCAGGAGGAGGGAAGAGTGTTGTAGACATGTAAAGATATTCATTGACTTGGCTCACCTTTGAAGACCAGCTAATTGGTAACAGGAGGCTACCACAACCCATGGAACTGTACTCCTTTAGGAGGGATGACATTTGGAAAACAATTAAGTTGCATTGAAAATGTTACCCTAAATTATTAATGGAAAACTAATACTTACTGTGGCAAGCTCCCCGAAGCCTCAGAGTGCAGCCGAGACAAATAGGAAGACTCGGTGTGCTGATCTGTACCGGGATAACAGGCTAGTCGACAAATTATGAGTCAACCAGAATGGTCAAGATTTAAAATTAACGAGGTTTCAAGCAGGAATAGAGATGAAAAGTACAGTTTATTTCTCTCTCTCGGAAAGTACAGGTTTGTGGAAAGGATTCCCAATAAAAATAGCTGGTGTTCTGTCAACTGACTTACTTCAAATATGAGCTCAATATGTATTTGTTGCAGGACAGTATTGGAAGATATAGGACTAAGTGCAGATGTACAGATACTATGTATAGTTCTGCTAAGGACAAAATGTTTTCTCCGCTGCTGGACTGGGAGAGTGGAGGAAGGGGCCATTAAGAGCCAAGGTTTGAACCGTGGACATGTGGGAATGGCCGACTCTTCTGGAGTGTTTTTTCCATGAATTGATTTTCTTTAAGAGGTTTTATTTTAGAATGTCCTTGACTTCACGTCACTCAAAAGTCTCCATGTGTAACCACTTCTGCAGTAAGACCTTAATGAAATTATATCCAGGCCGGATTCCTGACTCACATTGTTAACCACAGTCTAAGCAACTATCATGTAATTAAGAACAGTAGCTGTCTATTTGAAGAGCAGATTATAGGTTTCTTGGATGTAACAACATTTATAATATATAAAAAGTGAATCTGTATGTAAATATCTTTGTACATTGTTCAACTTTTAATAGTGACATGAGGCAGGCAGTTCTATATTTACAGCATTTATTCTCAATCCAGCAAAAACAGGCATGCCTGAATTTTAATCTCCTTTAAACCTCTTCCATTCCAGCAGGTCACTTACATTTCTTAACCTCTGCAGCAATTGACCTCAGCAGTCAGAACTATGTATAATAAAGCCACAGGAGATCCATATCCTAATGCTATCTACAATACTGCTGTTTCTTACCATTGTATCTTATTGCCCTATCCTTTACGGAACACAAATGGTGAGGTGCTGCTGGGGTGAGGGAGGAGGCCAAATAAAATATTAATTCTACTATTACTTCTGCTGCAGTTGAAACCCCACCTCTTGAGGCAGTACAGTAAAATCTTATTATAAAATAGCCATCACACGGCCTTTGTGGCTCAAAACAATGACTTGCACTTGAAATTTTCCATAATTGCTGATGTGATGCTAACTTCATTCATAACCTTTCATGCTTGTCCCTTCAGTATCGGAAACCCAACACAATAAGCCCAGTGTTTGAAATTCATTTTTCAGTCTTTGTGATGCTTATAATCATCACCTTCTTTCTCACGGGAATCAACCCTCCATTTATACTCCCTACAGTTATGTGGCCAACTGAATATTAGCTCAATTTATTTCTGTAAAAAGGGCAAGAACAATGAAAACCTTATTTTGCTGTCCTGCCTCAACAGATATAGTTTGGAGGAAAAAAATACACAGGAACAATGTCAAATTGTAGTCCACACCATCAACTCGTTGTTCAAAATCCCCTCCATTGGTTCAGTGAGCAAAGTCACTGCTCAGGGTGAAGTTGAGCCAATAAGGACCTCAATGCCTCAGGGTTGGATTCTCAGACAGGGTAAGAATGGAGGAGAGATGAATGGGTTGCTCACTTGTGCCAGTGAAACTGAACCGCAAGATGAAGCAGAATGGAAAGAAAATAAATCAGGCCAAGACTCAAGAAGACATTCTCTGTACCCAAACTAACTGGTGATTCCATAAGACCGGGTTTGTGTTGGTTGAGGTCATTCCAATAAAAACTGCCAATGGTCCAATGATTCTTCATTTTGAAAGCAAGCTTTGTTTGTGCTTTTAAACTAAAAAGTGTGAAACAAATCAAAGGCTATTTATCATCTGATCCCTTCTCAGTGATGTTTGTGATGGGGTTTGCATAAGGAAGCGCAATTTAAGTCTGAGCTATTCCTTCAACGTCACATAGCTTTCACCCGATATCGTCAGTAATCTATGCAAATATGTCCATAATGAAGATGTGACTGTTTGCAGGAAATGGGCTCATGTATCTGCGAGTATAGTAATAAGGTGCTCCTAGTAATTCAAGCGCTCCGGGACGCTACCCCTCGTGAAGGGTGCTACATAAATGCAAGTTATTGTTGCTGTAAGGTGTATCCTACGTATATACAGTGGATCTTGCTGTGTCAGTGACTCAACAGATTTCAGGAGACAAAAAATGTCTTTTTTTGTTTTTTATAATACAAAATTTGCCAACATCTGCAACTTATATACACACAAAACATGCCACAGCTAAATTTCTCTGTTACACATTAGAACATTGCTTCAAGCACTCAGCAAACCACAATGCAAGACTAGAGCACGTTAATTAATCCCATCCGACACAGAGAAGAAATGAACACACAGGTTTCTGAATGGAGCATATGGCCAGGAAGATAGTCAATTCTAGTACAGTAGATGGAAGTGCAGAAAGCCCTACTCATAACAACTTGATTTCAGGTCTCTAATGCAGAGTTGACAAGTACCTTGGTATATATTCTACAGAACAAACTTATAATTTAATAATGACCTCAGAACACAATACTTTTTTGTAAACAGCAACCTCATAACAGCTTTCAGTTCTGATACCGAGACAAGACATCGGTGATGAGACAATAGACAAAGGTGACACCATTTTATTTTTACTTGCACAAAGCAAAGGAAGGAAGAGTGACTGTAGGACCCAATAATATAAATGTCTTGCCAGTTCCCAGTTCAGCAATTTTACACACTATTGTACTGAGAGATTGAACACACTTTCTATGTTGCTTAAAACATCGTCACCCAGAGAGAGCGAGTCATTCAGTTTGTTTCAGGTGGATCTGAATAGGATTGAAACTTGAACCAGTTCTGAATTGTTCCGCTTGCTGAAGGATTTAGAGAGGTTCATAACTCAGGCAAGCACTCATTCGGCAACGAATGAAAATCCTTTAAATTCGTCCTGATTAATCATAAGGACCAGGGACTCATCAATCGGCGTCAGTACAGGCTTCTCCGTGGTGAAGTCTCGATCAAAGTTATTTACGTCTCTACTCGTTTTCTGACAGGAGAGGAAAATAAGACAGATTAGAAGCCATCATTCTTATTTGTAATGTCGTGCCGAGCAGAGTGGTCTTTAAATAAGTGGAAAAATCCAAAGGAAGACCTCTCCACCTACAAGTCTACTTTTATGCCTGACCTCCTCATGGAGTCCTGTAGCTCAGTGGAGTTCGATTCCCGGGCAGGGTGAGACACTGGGCAAGTTTCCTTACTCCACATGCCTCAGTTTACCTTGCAGTAAGTAGGAACCCGGTCGTCAGTCGATTGGCGGATCGCTTATTTGAAGACGTGATAAAGCGCTATATCAAATGCTATTATTATTATTATTATTATTATATATTAATGCTTAGAATTACAGGCACCGACAATTACATATCTGTGTGCAGGTAGTGAACATCTGAGGAAAGTAGCAATTCTTAAGCTCAAACAGTTTATTAAAAATTTCCAGGTAAACCTCAGCTAAATCTTCAGCAATGAGTCCTACAGTTCGACGACCTATAGCACCATATGTCCCTAACTCTTCCTCTCCACACTAAGTAGGAAATGGGAGGTGCTTCCTTCCTGGTCAGAAGTCAGTTTGCTACAGCATCCGCAGAATCATTAAAGGGTTCCTATTCTAAGTCACACAAACAGAGGTCACAACCTGCCTCAAGCAGTGGAAAATAAGCAGGCTTCCCTATGAAACCTGTGCATTTCCACAGTAACTCCAAACCAATGTTCCTCAATACAGAACATATCTAAAGGTACTTTACTCCCTATGTATTTCCTGGATAATTACATCTGTGTAATCTGCACTAGATTAACAGGCTGATCATTTCCATGTCATTTTCTACCTCCCACGTCAGATAGTATGCGCTTGTTTCATGACCTGCATCATTTCTTATGAATGAAAAAAAGGGGTTGGAAAAAAAATCACATGCATAGGTGAACCAAAATAAAATGAGTCGGAACTCGATTTAAATCCAAACCAATTCAGGGTCACATAGGTGACTAATTCAGAATTCGTTTTTTCATGTGGAATTTAACCCGTTTAAAATACTTCCACAGTTGCCACAATAGAAGCACATCTCAACCTTTTCACTCCTAACCTTGGTGTGAATAAGCAGACTGTGACTTGTCTTGCCCATGAAACCACATGCACAAGTGACTCCTATCTTTCGGTTAATAGGAGTTCTAACCTTCTGCACACATTACAGAACAAGGCCAGGCATTATTGAACATGTGCAGAAGAATAATAATCCTACAAACCTTGCACTTGATATAGCATCTTATCATTGCTTTGAAACGTCTCAAAGTGGTTCACAAAATATACTGTAAAGTGAATTGACTGTACATTTTGGGGCCAAACGTGGCAGCCAATTGTGCACAGCAGTTTCCCAAAAAAGAGTCATGGATTGAGTCACCAATTTATCATTTACTATTTACTAAATTTATTATGAACAGATCCCGACAGCCATGAGTCGAGCCTCAGTGTTAGCAAATCAATAGTAATCTTCCCATGACATCTTTATGAAGGGAAATTCCATTTGCTGGTTTTAGTGCACAATATATCCAGTGTCTCATCAGATAAAGGTTTCAAGCCACCAAAATATGAGCGAAGCAGCAACAGAGGTCAACAATGCAGTGGCGGATCGACAGAGAACAGTTTGTTATTGCTTGGAGTTACGAGATTGCTTTAAGGTAAGTTGCTAAGGATTCCACAGTTTAAAAAAAATTCACCTCGACAAGAAGAAGAAAAAAAGACACTTACAATCCTGGGTTTGAAAGGCGGTTTGATTTTCCTCTGTTCAAGTAACTCCCAGTCAATACTTTCAAAGAACGGGTGTATCAGAATGGCTTGCTCCCCACTGTGTGCTATGACACATCCTAAACGCTTGTTGGGATTCTTAATCATAAACTGTGGATGAATAAAAGGAAGAAAAGCACACAACTGTTATCATTCCATTTCAGAAGATAATCACGCACAAAACAGTGAGTTCAAAACACATTTTGCCCCCTTTCTTCCTTTCCTAAAACCTGCAACTTATAGTGAATTGCATTTCCTTGAGGAAGTGAAGAAAATTGATCGTTCACTTTGTGGCTGTTTGCAGGATATTGCTGTGCGCAAATTGGCTGACACTTTTGCATACAAAAATACAGTCACTACACATTACAGTGAATCCTGTGCAGCTCTTTGAGTCGTCGTCTAGATACTATTATTTATGAAAGGCATTGCCATTCCTTGCCCCTAACATGTTAAGATACATAAGGCCTTTCTCATTGTTCCAGAATACCAACTCTACAATCTTCCCAATTTCACTCTTGATTTTGGTACAAATAACCTGTAACTAGACTTAAATCCACTGAATTCAGCCAAACTTGTATTCCATTGACCTCTACTGCAAAATTCAGTGGCCTGAAATTCTTTAGTCTTAATCCTAAAAGCATTGACTTAAGATTTGAGATCATGCTCAATTTTTTTTTGTAGACATATATCCAGGCTTAATTTGGAAGCCAGTTTTCTAAACTCACATTCAGACAGGTAGAAAAAAACAGTAGCACTTAGATTTAGGATGCAGAGATGTCACCTACAAAATACATTGCATTTAAGAGTAAATTGTTGTAAGATGTCCTCCCGATGTGAAAGGAACCGTATCAAATGTAAGGATTCTTATCATTTTTTAGTTTTACACTGATATACCACACTATCAGGACTGCCCCCACCCCAACCCCCACTCAACCACACACAGAATTGGAGCTCCGTTTTGTCACAGACAAATTAGATTAAACTTGGTCGCTCAATTGTCTGATTCTCAATTACACGGGTGTCAGTTTAAAGTACTGACACTGCATATCCACTGGGTCAGACAATTGTGCTTACAAAGCAGGAACGCTATTGCAGTCGGTCCCAGGGCGGATCAGTGGGTGAGGAGAGGCTCAGATTTCTTCTCTTGTTGCCCACAAGGCACTGATGTGAAGGCAGCACACTGGCAGAGGCTGCCACAATGAAGTCCTGCTGATGCTCATTCATGCGATAAGACAAGTGATTTAGAATTACTGTGCACCACACTCCAGCAAGAAGGAATATGTACAAAGTCCCAGAACAACAGTTTCCAACAGGGGTCACAGTATATTTTTAGTAACGCCAAAGGATTTGAGAGGCGACTGCCTCCACCAGTCATGTTGACTCTCATCGAGGATCTAGGCAGGAGCGCGTCAGGAAAGCGATAGCACCTCTCAGGCCAGAGCAAGGGTTGCTCATTCATACTTGCTCAGCAGTGCTGGCAGCCCTCCACAGCTCTGCTGACGTGGATGCCTCAAGGGAAGTGAACAGAGGGAAAAAAGGTTTAAAAAAAAGCTAAACTGAGTGCACGAGAGAGTGAATGGATGGCCGTCAGTAAATTGCAGAGTTGGTGTAACATACGATTCCATGAAGTCAACCACCAGGGAACAGACTAGACTGGACATTGCACACAGAGAAATTGACCTTGAAGTCTGAAGCCGTTTATTGGGTTATGTGGTTTAATGGCTTTGACACAACGTTTATGGATTACCTTGAAGAAATGCCATGTGTCAGTGAGACGCCTCAATGAAAACTCCTTTGATGCAACATGTAGTAACGTTTTATACAAGTTGGGACATAAATATTCACCAAGTGGGTTTGTTGTGTCAATCCTTGACTGCTGGCTTGCAACCACTGTTTGCACAATTCTCAGCAGATGTATCCCATTTCCCAAGGTAGCTGCCGTTTCCAGGCACTATTCTGTCACTCAACCCATGACTGTTTATGGGACACTGATATGCGCAAATGGCTGCCGCATTTCGACAAAAAATATACAGTCAATCCACTGTATAGTATATTCTGTGAAACACTTTGAGACATCTCAATACCGTGATAAGGAGCTATATCAGATGCAAGCATTATTATTATTATTATTATTATTATTAAGACATGCTCAGACTATATAGTTGCCTGGAATGAGTCATTCAGATCATAGAGGCAGCAAAGATGAGCAACAAGGCTGATTCTCAGTACCACAGGAATGAATTTGATTATCTAAGGAACTTCAGCTTCAAAAAGAGATCTCTTCTCAATCGGAGGCATTATGGAGGCAGATACTGAATGCCATAGAGAAAGTAGAGGCAGAGCAATACTTTCAGACATGCTAAGGCAGTAGAAACAAACTGGAGAAGCTGGATTGTGATGTGCAAATTTAGAACAGATACGAGAAAGTATTTCTTCACGCAGAGAGCAGTTTAACAGCTGGAACCGATTGCCAGGAAGGGCGATTGAGGTCAGGACATGGGATCCATTTGATGCCCAAATGGAAAGACAGGCAAGTTGGTATCCTGGCAGGATGAGATAAAACGGGCCAAAAGGCCTTCTTTATCCAAACCTCTCCTGCGTTAACCCCAAGATAGTGTATTTCTGGGATTAATTATTGTCCTGCCTTTAACTATTGTAGTAACTTGGCCTGTGTAGATTTAGAGAATTGAAGACACAGAAACATATGTGGGCACAGGAAACAGTGTGCAGGAAACAATTTTTTTTTTTTTTTTTTACACACATTAACTTGGACGCGTTACAACTCAGAACAATTGCACATTTCCTAAGCCAAAACTCACAACAACATTTTATTGAGTGCTGCGAATAAGCTGTGTATCATCATGCCTACCATGGAAACTGCATTCCAGTTTGACGTTTAACAAAAGGAAAAAAAAAATTGATTTTAAAGTACGTTGATGGCATTGGTGATATGGAGTGAAAAGCTTCACTTCCTAAATTACTAAGTGGTTGTTGTGTGGTGTGGGGTGCTGTACGTCAATGTGGTTGAGACTTGTGCGTCAGTTCAAATCAATCACAATGCCATCTTACGCACACAGCTTCTCCGGATCCTCAGCAAAGCAACCTCATCATCAACTATCAAGCATCAACATACACCACAGCATTTGGGAGGAGGAAAGGGTTAGCACCCGGTTGTTAGTCAATTGGTGGATTGCTTTTCTAGGGGTAATGATCCCTTCAACAAAATAAATGCTGTCATTCCATCCATGATTGTTTCTGGGACACTGCTGTGCGCAATTGGCTGCCACTTGTCTCCCACAAAATATACAGTCAATTCACTTTACAGTGTATTCTGTGAAGCTCTTTAAGACGCGTCAATGACGCGATAAGGCGCTATATCCAATGCAAGGAAAATAATAATAATTTGGTAAATCAAACTACCACTGTTTGTGGGACACAGCTGTGTGCAATTGGCTGCCATGTTTCGTCCACAAAATATATAGTCACTTCACTTTACAGTGTATTCTGCGAAGGGCTTTGAGGCATCTCAATGATGTGATAAGGCGTTATGTTAAATGCTAGGATATGTTTTCCTACCTCAAAATGTTGAAGGATCAGATCTCTCCACCAACACACACAGATAATAGATAGATTGACAGACAGCTCATGGGAGTATTAAGGCAACAAGGCCAGATAGCAGTCTAATCTAATGTTGGCTGATAACCCATCAAACACCAGGTGATTCACATTACTTGTCTGGTGGTTTTACAGACTTCTGAAGCAAAGACAATATAAGAGGAAACAAGAGGACTGTGTGATGGGTTCGGTTTTGTCTTTTCCTGTGCAGAGCTGTTAAAACCTACACAGTCAATGATGGAAGACAAAAGCTATGAACGGAAAGTCCCAACACAAGGTCAGCTTTGGTCAGACAACATTCTTGTTTCAACATGAGAGGGCTGACATCAATCATCAGTCTAGCTTGATAGAATTTTACTTCAAATAGGGTAGGCGCTGGTCTTTAAGTGAGCAATTGCATTGGACTTTTCAAAACGTATCCTGTGCATTGCATCTCTTCTAACACTGAAACCTGGAGCGAGACATGTTTGATAGGGGTTCGTACTTTTATTTGCCTATAAAACACACACTCACTACGCTTTACAATATATCCAGTGGAGCGCTTTGAGACATCCTCCCATTGTGAAAGTCGCTGTATCAAATACAAGAATTATTATTGGGATGGGGCGGGGGGGGCAAAGACTTAGAAACGGGAAAGGAAAGAGAAATGTACAAAAAGAATTATTGGGGAAAAAATGAAGAAAAGTGCTGCCAACTGGTTACTCAACCAGAAACCCAGACCTCTGAATTCCTTCAATGATTATTTGAACTGTTAACTTCACCAGGGGAAACATTAGCAGCGTTTCCTCTGGCAGTAGATGGAGCGTTGTACAGTGACAGGGCAAAGGGAATACCAGCGGTGCCAGGCACACCCACCATGCCCTGAGGAAGCATGTCTGCCGGCTGGTAACGGACTGCCATTGTCAAGGGCTACTGAGAAAACTCTGGTTTACCCGATCCCGCTCCTCCTGCCGAAGGGGCAAATGTGCAGTGGGTGAAGCAACGCCAGAATATGAAAGGAACAAATATTTGTCGAGGACAACTAAAGCTGGGAGGATGTCTCAAAGAAATTAACATAGAGAACAGTAGGAAAGCTGATTTTATATAGCAGCAAGATGGTACAAAACAGAGAGCTAAAGACCTTCGTGAGATGCACTGGGAAGTGCTATGACAGCTCACCTATATGTCATACACTCACTACACTTTACAGTAAATCCCGTGAAGCTATTTGAGACATCCTTCCCAACATGCGGATTATTAGGATTTATTTTGAAATCCGCTTCTTTACAGCATACCGTTGGTTATAACATGGTTGCAGCGTGGAAACCATTCAATGTGCATATCATGGGGCTTTCCCATTGAAATGCCCAGCTTCCGGGCACAAAATACACAGTCATTCCATTTTACAGTATATTCTGTGAAGCTCTTCGAAATGTCTCGAAGACGTGATAAGATGCTACATCAATGCAAGGATTATTAATTTGTCATCACATCATGCTCACTGCCGGCTGCTGGCACGAACAGTGAAATAGGCTTTCACGCATCATTACGGCACGAGGGGTTGGGATTTTATGGATCCTAATCGCTGTGTTATAAAAGGGCTTCACTACACGGGGCGACTTGGAAGTGGGAAGCTCAGCAGACGTGCAATCAGTGCAAATCAGCTTTATCACTGCTGAGGGTGGAATTTGGGAAAGAACGTGTTGTGTTGCAACCCAACCATCCCGAAATGAGATCAATCAGGATCTGCTAGGGGAAGCACGACAAAAGGATAATGTTTCAACACAAACTTCGGAAAAGAGCAACTTGTAGCTGCAGACAAGCTCACTGTACACAGGATCTGATTTCAGCACCTGTGGTTTCTGTGAGGCATCAAGTACCAGAACTTGCCAACACAGCACTTTTCTGTGAGGAGAGCCCTGTTCAGCTAAGACACTGGTTCCATAAAATTCAAAGCAAGGTTCATCCAAGGCTCGGTCCTTCAGATGAGACGTTAAACCGAGGTCCCGTCTGCCTGTTCAGATGGATGTTAAAGATCCCGCGGCGCTATTCGAAAAGAGAAGGGAGTTTCTCTCTCTCCACCGGTGTCCTGGCCAACAATCCCCCACAAAAAATTGGTCCCTCGCTCCATGGCTGTTTGTGGGACACTGCTGTGTGCAACTGTCTGCCGGGTTTTGCCCACAAAATACACAGTCACTCCAACAACAACAAGATTACATTTGTATAGTGCCTTTCATGTCGGGAGGACATCCCAAGGCACTGGACAGTGTACAGCATTTCAGATCCACTTTGAATCTGGAGCTTTCCTGCTCTGAATGGCACCAGGTGATGTGATCTCTTACTGGAAAATTCCTCCTTTTTTTTTTTAAGGACGTTAATTGGATTGCTGAAGATTATTTTACGCTTCAAAAAAAGGGATAGTGGCTGCAGCTTAGCCACGGTTGGGGAACAAGCATCAACTTACGCCCTTCAGGATAGCGAGCGACGATTCCGCCATCCAGTTTGGGTAAAGGACGTCATCGTTGAGGATGGATTCGAACAGGTCGTCTTCGTTCTCAGCCTCGAACGGTGGCTGACCACAAAGCATCTCGTACATCAGCACCCCGAGAGCCCACCAGTCCACAGAGGCACCGTACTGCAGTTCCTGCAAAATCTGTCCACAAAACACAACTCCTGTCATCGCAGCACTCCCTCACACAGTCATCTCAACCAGCCACGCAAACGCAAAGCATACGTGCCCTTGTGCTACGGTTTTAAACCAAAATCTACATTTAATTGAGAAAAATAAATCAGCGATGGGTAAAGTTTCCAGTACTTTATGTTCCCATCAAGGAATCTAAGTGTACTGCGAATGATCCCAATAGTTTTAGATCTTATTATCTTGTTTGCTAAGTTCCTTGAAATTTGTTTATCTTTTCAATCGCACTCTTGCTTCTTTGGAGAGAGAGAGAGAGAGAGACTTAGTCTGTAAATGACTGTACCTGACTTGGTGCTAACAATAAATGATGTAATATCATCCAACATTTTCAGCTCTCACAATCCCCATTTTAGTGACCAAAAAATTCACAAAAAGTACCCTTTATCGACAAATTAAATAGAGAAAATGGGCCTGGTTACCAAAACGGGGGGGGGGGGGGGGGGATATTTTGATCAAGACGTTTCTCAGGTGAATTTGATGAAAATCATCATTTTAGTAAAATTCTGATAACAAAATGATTGAAGGCAACCGCCTGAGTCAGGCTGACACACAGATTAATTAAGCCTTTGGATGATGGTTGTGCTTACTCCCCCAGTGCCTCATTCCAACCCAGTAAAACTATTTTGCTAAGCTTTACAGCATTACAGTAAGGCAAGAAGCTTCACTCAGGGAGAAAATAATACTCAATAATAATAATAATAATAATAATACGGCTTTCAGACAAAAATGAATATCCAAGCTCTTTACGGCATCTAATTGGCAAGAAGTTTAAGCGAATTAAAGTTACCCTAACTATTATTTTGAGTAAATGTACTTCAACAAAGCAATTCAAATTTTAACCCACAGGAGCTTCAATTTATTGTAAGATTCCACAATTCATTTTTAAACGTTACATAATTGTTTAAAGCAGAAATGAACAGGAAAGAATGTTATAATAAAATGCTGCAATAACCGATTTGTTATTTATTGCAGGGTGGTTCACTGTCTTGGAGCGAACAGGTGCCAAAAGATCATATCAACTCAGTGAGAGTAATTTATCCTTATTTATCCTCTCAATCCCCTCATTTATTCTCCCCTATTGGATTACAGAAGACCTCGATGAATTTCCTCCTCTTAATGTTCTCGGCTTCAGTATAAATAGACAGTCCGTCGCATCGATTTTAAATGTAAGATTACTGCTATAGTAGTGCACCTGTATTTGGACGCTTGGAATGAGAGGTTTGGGGGTTCCTGTGTTTTGATGCGAGGAACATCATCACTTCCCACCTGATTCTCAGCAGGATTGAATGCCCTATTTAATAGACACTGTTAATTCGGTCATTTCATTTGTTTTGTTTGAAGTTTCAGTAAAGTTGTGAAGGCTGCAATCTGCAGGCTGGGAAGATGAATGTGTCAATGCTAAGAATTCTGTTGAGGGGGGGGCGGGCGGGCGAGGGGGGGGGATGAGGAGAGGGATTACACATTCCACACATTGCGTTCATTCTCTTCTTATTCACATTGAGGAATCTCTTGTTTCAGAACCCCATTTTTCAATCTCAATATTGGAAGCGATAATCTCACTTTGGAAGCTTGCCTTAACTCTGGGCACAAGGTGGGTTCAACCAAAGTTAGAACATTGAGTTTATAATCTAGGTTGCTCGTCCAGCCAAGCCCAGTTCGGGTAGAAAAACAGGCTCCACATTTGTCTGCACAATACACAATCACTCCACTTGACAGCAGTTGCCCATGCAACGCTTTGAGACATTCGACACACCAGCGCTATATCAGATGCAAAAGCACCATTACTATATTTGGAAGCTTGGCACGACCGAAATAGTGGAGTGTGTAGGTATTGGCTGCTGTGTAACCTTGGCCCCATCTGCAACGCTGAGAAAAGAGCTTATTGTGAACGCTTCCAATTTGTAATTCCAATTTGCACCTTCCCCTACCTCGGGTGCTATGTAGTCTGGAGTGCCACAGAACGTCCCAGTTGTGTAGTTATTGTGGATTCCCTCCTTGCACATCCCAAAGTCAGCCAGTTTGCAGTGACCCTCGGAATCCAGGAGGACGTTATCCAGTTTCAGATCTCTGTGGAAGACAGAGACAGATTATAAAATGCTCATGTTACATAAGAGACAATTCAATTTACTGGCTGGACAACTCCTTAACCGCAATGAGAGCGACCAGATTCAAATCTATGTGCACTCTCTCATCGGTAGGCAGTGACCGTTGCTGACAAGTTGCCGTGTGTGTGGATGTGCGGCTCTCTCTGGGTTTGAACAGCCTCCAAGGAGACTTGCCTAGGGAAAGGTTCACAGTAATCCAAGCAACAAACAATCAAACATTGTTGGTGGCTGACCAGCCTGTCTGGCTCCTCAGTGAGGTTTGGAAGTGTAAGCACGTCCACTGCTCTGCGAGCCAAAGCCCTGATGGATAGTCTAGTCATAGCTTGACGAATGGCGTGAAATCATAGCAGTGTTGAGCACTGGCAAAGCTGGGTGATTACCGTTATACTGTATTATCACCCAGTACGCTTAAGATGAAAATCCTGTTAGAAAGAATTCAGCATCGAAGAATAGCCCTGCTGTGCTTTCTTCTGTTGGGCAAATAACTTTAGCTTCTAATTGCAGTTGGGAGGAAATAGTGTGTAGTTAGCATTAATATTGGACATTATACACATGGTAGTCATCATTAGAATCACTCTCTACATGGCTGGAATATTTCTTGGCTTCCTGCCAAAGTACATGTAGCTGGAGTTTTTTTTATGAATACTTTCTTTGCAGTTACTGATGTGCTGGAGATTTGGCTGCTGACCGCAGTCGTTTAATACAGCAGAGTCAAATGTCATCACTAGAAACATGGGGAAAACAGTGGGCCAAATTTGACTGAGGTTTGGAGACATTTTTTCTAACTTTGGCGGCATCCAGGAAATGAGGGACAGGATGCTTCCAGTAAGAGCTGACTTCAAATACGTGCAGATTCCTTTTAAATGACTATTCCTGGATACATTGCAATAAGTTTATTTTTACTGGGAAAAAAACTGCATTTGTCCTGTCAATTTTATTTCAGCCTCAGAGCTAAACGGTTCAAAATGTTTATGCAATAGGCACATGGGAACAATGGAAAAAGTGTCCAGATAAAAAGATAGACTCCGTATCGTCCACGTACCCTCTTCCCTCTCCAAAACACTCAGACCCGGGCAACACACACTGCTATTTGCAACTAAGCAAAGAGAAGAATATCCTTGGTTGAGGTTCAAGCATCTTGTATCTATCAAAGGAAAGTTTAATTGGAAAAGCTGACATAAATCTTGGCTTTTGTAGCATTGCTCATTTGGTGCAAAGAGTAACACTGTTCGAGATGATGCTACTGGCTCCACTTAGTTTCGCTGAGATAATAATAATCCTTGCATTTGAAATAGCGCCTTATCATGTCTTTGAGACGTCTCAAAGCCCTTCACAGAATATACTGTAAAGTGAATTACAAACACACACACAGAGTGAGTGAGACACTGTTTAATATACCCAACTTGTGTCTCTCTTCCTCCTTTCAATGTAGCATTGAAATTGTGTGAAAAATGACATTTCATAACCGATTTGATATAATAATAATTAACGTCAAATCAGGTATCAAGCATCGCAGACTTAGTAGAAAATTTGCTTTCATGACAGCTCAACTCTATAGAAGAGCAAAGCAAGCTTTCTTTTTTGAGTGTACAAAGTGATTAGTGTGAACAGAGAGTGGTGTCTGACTGTTGCGTTTTTTTAATATAATTACCACATCTTTTTGGTTAAATAAGTTGCAAATTAAACCATGTCGTTTGAGAAAAAGTTAATCGCTTTGTGCGTGAGCGTTGGCTGGGATCAATTAGAAACAGTTGGACATGGGGACGCCTGAATCAAAGACATTTCTTGGCAAAAGCTATTCAGTTGGTTTGTGTTTATACGTAGCAGTGTACAGAATGCACCGCAGTTAAAGGGTGAGGCTAATGTTACTCTTTCCGTAGACAGAACCATTAATCTACAATTTTGCTTGCAAGAGAATTTTGCTGTACTTGGCATGTGCAATGCTGCATTACAGTACTTTCCATAGGCACTAAAAGCACAGGTTTTTACACCATCAATGAAATCATTGTCAGTATTTTTCAAAATTGCAGGCTAGCCTTAATGTCGGAACTTAGTGCGAAGAATTACTGCGGAGAATTACCAGCAGCGAGGATGGGCGTTGTGGGCTACAGATCACGCCACGAATGACAACATGGTCCACTGCCAATCTGGTGCAACATTTCCAGTCTAAATGTCACAGGAGTGGCTCAGATCAGGTGCTGATATGGATTTTGTGGTTCTTTCTAAGTTGCCAACGACACTTCCTTGTGCCAGTGGAATTCTGGTAAACTCATACCGAATGTATCACGGCATTGATTGCCTGACTTTTTAAATAAGTATGCAGGAAATAGAGTTTCACCCACAGTGAGCTCTCCGTTAAACTTAATTTGCCATAAAAATCCTCCTTAAGGGCTCTGTTGGTTTCCCCAGCACCCACCTTCAATCCTCTCATCTCCTGAATTTGTCTCTCTCAGCCAGGACAGCATTAGAGGTGATACAAATGGAACATGAATCCTGGGTTAGGAAGGGGCAATCATCAACAACAACTTGCATTTATAGAGAGCTCTTCACGTAAGATTAACAAAGGTTTACAAAGAATGTACGACACAGAAACAAGCCACTCGTCCCAACCAGTCCGTGCCAGGATTTTTACTCCGCAAAAGTCTTCACGCTACCCTGTGTGAGGGGTGCCATATACCTGAAAGTTGTTGTTGTTGTAAGAAAAGAAATGGGAAGCTTTCCACCTAGAACTAGTGAGGGCTCCCTCTGGTTTGTGGAAAAACTTAGGATAGTTTATGTAACTATGCCTTTTCAACCCAAGCCAATTTTCCAGTCAAGCCTACCCCTAGCTCCCAGATAGCACAGGCCCTCAGTGAAAGCACCACATCACTGGTAATATCAAGTCCTAATCCCCAGCACTCCCAACGTATTGTATTGTGTCAAGAGTCCAAACCGGAACCAAAGAACTCAATGCTCCTGGACTACACAACACCTTTCAAAACTAAGAAAAGAATGTGAGAGTAATCTGGTGATACACAACGTGCTCCATTGTGAGGGTTGGAATATCGGTTCTCCCTCTTGAGACTGCCCATGTCAGGCAGGTGCGTGAGGAAGACAGTGGGCAGAAGGCCGTTGCTATCCCTGCTGGAGGGGTGGAAGATGGTGGGATGGTAATCACATCGCAGATCTTCCTGAGCCACTCTTTGGCACCTCCTAGTGGCCACGTCAAGAGCACGCTTGACAAATATCGGGGTCAAGGCATGGGTTTAAATCACCCAGCAAAGAGAAATTAAACATAAAACAGGGCAAATACACGGTATGAAAAGGGGGGGGAAGCAAGAAACCAGGGTATTACTGCAGCGATTTAGGGTGAAATCTAAAATACCTATTCTTGGTGTTCGGAGATTGGAGAGGCTAAAGGAGTAGATGTCAATCAAAGCCTCATACAAAACACTGAGGTTATAAAGTGATGTTGAAGTGCAGGAAGCTTTTAATACCTCATCCCAATTCTCAACTCCGATCGTGACACTTCATTAAAAATACCATGGACAAACATTTACTGGCAGCTTCCTTTCTCAGGGACACGTGTTAAATGTACTTTAGGTTTTTCCAATACATGTGAGTACGTCACCAACTTGCAGTCAGCTGAACGCAAGTCAATAACGCATTGCTTTTCCCTCAGCCACTGTGGGGATATATTGCCAGTGGCTAGAAGTGATAAATTTAGCCACAGTTTTAATTTACTCAGCAATTCATCATCACTTGCCTGAGATTGATTCATCAAAACATTTTGCCAATATTTGATTTCTGACTCGTAAGACTTCCCTGCTTAACATTCCGAACACGTGTTAAAGTAACTGCACAATCAATTTATGGTCCCTTGTTCCTCAACATAATAATTATTCTTGAATCTGAAATGGAGCCTACGACATTGAAATAATTTATCAGAGGCTCCTCCAGTCATTTAGCTCAGACAATGAGCTCACAGCCACCTCATGTGAATATGAAAGATGCATGAACACGCGAGATTCATTATTAATAATCCTGATCTGTGCAGCAAGTGGAACCATGGCCTGTTAACTGTCCAAACTCTGATGGCTTTAATGAACTTTCGTATCAGTAACTTTCTTGACTGGGGTCCAGGTAAGTGATAACAGGTTGACACTAAGGTGACCTTATTTTTCTGCGATTTGTTTTGCCAGCTCTTCAAGCTGCTTTCATTGCTCTGGTGCGATCAGGGCTGGGATCAATCAAGCTTAAGTTTCTCTTCTGTACATTAACAGGTCAAATTCTTATGCGCATTTAACCTTCACCTTGAAAAGAAGATTAATGGTACACAAGAGCTTCACAAGGATAAACTTAAAGCTATGAATTTAGGATCTGGAGTCCCAAATGGAGATAAATAAAATCAAACGTAAAACTATACTACCATTTATCAAAGATCTAGACTTGATATTTTACTCACATATTTCTCTAGAGAGCTTTACTGCTATTTACATACAAACAAGAAAAAAACATAAATAGCACTAGAGTCATAGAAGGTCACTACCTGAACAAAGGAGTGAAATGTCACCTCAGATTATTAAGCATTGGTAATGTGAAGCTTCTTATAGTATTTGACAGCAATTACATAAACATTTTTTCCTTCATTTGGGGTGATCCAATAACATGCCATTGACTGCCTTAAGACCAAGCCTATGAATTAAGTAAGTTCTTCTGAGCAAGTGGTTCACGTTTGCCTGCTGTTATAACTAACCTGCACTAACTTACTTTGCCTGTAGATTCCCTGGACATTTTGCATGAAGGGATGGGCAATGAGTGGTAAGGTCTCAGACCTCAGCTTTTTTTCATTTGACTGCCTTATTATTTTTGGCTGTGTATTTTGATTTTTTTTCTTTGATGCATCAGTTTACTGAAATATTAATGGTGCCATAACAATATAGGAATGAGTGAACCTTTGTGGTCTGTCTGCCTGGCAAGTCTGTATATAAAATCAATCATACTTCCATCTCTCAAACCTCACAATCTGATTCTTCGCCAAAATACCTATCCAAGCCCATCTTCAAAATTTGCTGACACCATCTGCCTTAACTGTGTCTCCTCCACGTACACTGCCACTCTACTCTCTACTGTGTAAAGTCATTAAAAATGTTTGTGTTCAGTGCTGTGAAAAATAGGCTTCCAAATGGGTGTTAAATTTAAGATTGCTTTCAAAAGTTCCGCCCGCTCTTAACTTTAAAGAAATGGTCTTCCACTTAAAAGAAACTTATGACCAATCAAATATCCCATGGAATCCCACTGGACTGGCTTCCAAGACAGAATGGGGAGATATTGGGGTCATTGCAATAATAGCTGGTCAGTTAGAATGTCCCTCAAACGTGAACTATAGGGTCACAAGAGGCAGTTTCTTCCCAGTCATCCTGGACTGCTACAAAAGTACCTCAAAGTCAATAAGAAAACCTTGCCTGCCCTGTACGATGTTTGGCGTTTCCATTAATTCCATCTGAAAATCGTGTATTTGGATTTCCTGAGATAGCATTTCCTGGTTACAGTCTGCACTCATTCCAAGATCAAAACTCAGCTCAGCGATCGAAAGTTCACAGACATTGAAATCCAACAGATATTTTTAATTTGTTTTAGCACAAGGAAGCTGAGGTCACACAGCCAGTGCCAGGAACAGATTGGGCTGAAAGAGATGTCTCCAGATTGCAAAACAGTCCCTCAATAAAAAGCTGGCTGAGAGTGTGTACCTGTGTGTGTTTGGGAGGGGTTGATCTCTCTTTAAAACCACATATGCAAATACTGTTTACTTAATAATCTAATTCAGCGCGGAAGGAGGAAAGGTTAACGCAAAGGCTGTGAAACAAAATTCAACACGATTCAACATAAAGACAGCTCACGGTGTCTAAGGAAAGGCATATTACCCTCAGTGCAATTAGCAAGTTGACACAGTATTTTGTGCAAGGCCAATGCTGACTTGATTTTACTCAGATTTTGAAACAATACTTCATCAACAATGACAAGAAAAATGTGTTTGTGCGTTTCAACTGAGGGAAAACACACAGGCCACTGAATGAAGACAGCCAGCTTCAGAGAAAGTGCTTAATTAATCTTTTTAGTATTTTTAATTGAACAATCTCCTTCGGAAAAATGTATTTGATTTTGAACTGCACTTTTATGGATGATGTTGATGTGATCTTGGATTAATATTTCATACAAGGCTTTGATTGGTGCAGTCGGTCTAAATTTTAAATACTTGTGTAGAAAATTACCAGATGCCCGAAATTCCTCATAGTGCTAAATCTTTAAAACCTTGGTCTTAATATTTTAACATTTAAGACTGTGAAAATTCTTAAATTGAATCTCAACTTGGCTTCCAATTATCCACAGTTCTTTTTAAGAATTATGCAAAATCAGCTTCCAAATTAAGACTGAATTTAAGAATGTAAATAATAAATAAAATAAATAAGTAATCCTTGCATCTGATATAGCGTCTTATCACATCTTCGAGACATCTCAAAGTGCTTAACAGAATATACTGTAAGGAGAATTGACTCCTTTTGTTGTTTTGTTTGCCGAAGTGAGGCAGCCAATTGTTCAGTTCTCGTGAACTATAGAGCAGCTCGACATCTATAATTCAAAAGGCTTTTCTAAATCTGTGATATTGCATGTGTTGGCAGTTCTGCGATGGCGAATAGTGGAAACACTAAGTGAAATGATGCATCCATGGCAAGCAGTGATACAGCTGATTCTGATATACAAACTGAAGCAGAAATGGTTATAGACTTTCTTTGGCTATTTGGCCTTTCTAAGTGAAATCCTGAAGGAAAACCTCAGGGGTAATGGAAAATTAGCTTATGAACTGCCACTAGATTCACTTTTCAGTCTTTGTACTCAATAGCCTGTGTTTCTATCCAGGCAATGTCATGACAGAGGTAACACCGTAACAATAACCCTGAATAATCCTTACATTTGATACAACATTTTATCACGTCGAAACATGTGAAACCGCTTCGCAGAGTTTTGCTGTAAAGTGTAGTGGTTATATTTTGTGGGTGTACGAAGCAGCCAATTTGCTCACAGGAATGCCTCGCAAACAGCCATGAAGTGCGAATGATCATTTTTTTCCCACTCTCTGGGGATTGTTCAAACCAATCCTCACCCAATCTCCACACAAATGTGCTACTGGCAAGAGGTCATTGGGCAATGATCAGGAATTGGGAATCCTTATGTTTCCCCTTCTCCAAGCCTGAGACATTGAGGTGGAGCCCAGCACCCACAGAGGTTGTGAGACCAGCAAGCACAGAACAAAAATCAAAAGAGAGACCTTTATGGTCTATATAGCTCAATACCACAGCGCACAGTGCAAGAACTCACTGAAGCACCAGTGAATAAAAAATTGTTTAAACTCATCATGTTAAAAAAAAAGCTTCCCAGCTGCCAGCTTCACAGCACTGTTCGCAGGTGTTTGGGAGAAGGTTACTTGCCTATTTTCTTGGCAAATGGTAGCGTTTGACAATCAGAGAAAGTGTCTTTACAAAGAAAGATAGATACCACTTGCAAAGCACTCGCTTTGCAAGTGAGAGACCTGAGTTCAATTCCAGACAGGGCGAAACCTTGGGCAAGTTTCCTTACTCCACACAGAGCCTAATAATAATCCCTCCAAAATCCAAAAACAATAATAAATTGGTCATTTTCAATCTACGACTGTTTGTGGGACATTGCTGTGCGCAATTGGCTGCCGCGTTCGCCCACAAATATACAGTCAATTCACTTTACAGTCTATTCTGTGAAGCGCTTTGGGACGTCCTCCCGACGTGAAAAGCGCTATATCAAATGCAAGGATTATTATTATTATTATTATTATTATGGTACTGGATCATTATGTGGGAACTATGCACTCGAATGTATAATTTACCCATTAGTGAGTACAAAGCATTCAGACTGTGGAGCAAGAAACAACCACAATAATTAATGGCAACAGAGTGAATCTAATTGGAGGATTGACTTTACCACCTGGGTTTACTTTAATAATCAGACTAATAATACGAATACTATGCTCCACCACTGCCTGTTAAATAGGAGTAAACTGGGAACAATTTACTAATCTTCAGGGACATTAGATTATGTGCATTGTGTATATTAAAAAGAAAGCTACAGGGCTAGGATTCATGGAAACCATTACAAAATGTAGAGTTTTTTTGTTGTCACTCGCTTAAGTAGGCAGCAACTTTTAAAATGTAAATTTATGTGAAGCAAATCTGCAGCTGAATCACTTCCAATTGACATGAAGCAATTAAAGGTCACCTTCTGGAGCTTCTCAGAATTCCCTGTACATGCCGCCTCTAAAGCCTCAAGATCAGTAGGGATAATACAGTCCTGAAGTTGGCTAGGGATTCTGCTCTGGACTGCTCTCCCCCAATACCTCCTGGAAATACACAACGAAGACTCCAGAGGCTCGAAATCCCTTGTGTTCTTGAGCCTTAAAACCATCATTTTACAATGTAACGTCACGTCAGAATTCTTAAATTCAGTCTTAATCTGGAAACTGCTCCAGAGGTGAATGGTGGAACGAGAGTAAAAGATTGATGTGACTAATGTGGGTCATGTTGGCTTGTTTCAAAGGACGACCTGGTCTGAATGGGAATAATCTTTCAGTTGAGACACTAAAACTACATCTCGCCTGGTAGGTGAGGCATAAAGGAAAGGAGTGCCTCCTGATGTCCTGGTCAACAACGGCCTCTTGGAATAAATTGGTCATGGCTGTTTCTAGGATATTGCTGCGTGCAAATTGGCTGCCACATTCACCTACAAAATAAATAATCTCTATACTTTACAGTAAACCATGTGAAGCGCGTTGAGACTTCCTCCCAACGTGAAAGGCGTTATATCAAATGCAATGATTATTATTTTTAATATGGCCTGTGAAACGCTTGGAATCGGCTTTACGCTTTTGGAGAGACTGAGAACCACAGTTGCAACACCTGCAAGATACCATGGAACGGTAGCGATCTAGGATAGGGCAAGCTTCCGCAGCGCACCTCAAAGTCAAGGTCACACACAAAAAAAGCATGATAACTTAGCATCAAATGCAGGGAATTCTCCTCACCTGTATATGACTTTCTTACTGTGCAGGAAGATGAGAGCTGATGTAATCTCCGCAGCATAGAAACGGGCACGGATTTCATCAAACTTCCGGACCAGCTGAATCTGAAACATCAGGTCCCCACCGTTTACATACTCCATCACGAAAAACATCCGATCCTACAAAAGGCAACACGCAAAGATCAATCTTGTTATTTGGCTTTGTAACCAGCCAAGCTGGACCGCAGTGGTCTTTCCCCGTCCAGTACATTCCTACGTATTCAGAATTTGCCAGAGATGTAAATGGAAGCTATTAGTGACCAGAGAGGTTGAGGACCACAGTTGCAACACATGTTAGTTTGAAAGGTTCACATGGAATGGTATCAAGATTGCAAAGGGCAAGTTTAATTTGGCAACCACAAGGA
The DNA here is from genome assembly GCF_018977255.1 of Callorhinchus milii. Lineage (NCBI taxonomy): Eukaryota > Metazoa > Chordata > Chondrichthyes > Chimaeriformes > Callorhinchidae > Callorhinchus > Callorhinchus milii. The sequence continues at coordinate 3,413,944 of NW_024704750.1, forward strand.
AATTGGTTCCAATGGTTTAAGCAGCAAAATAATTCGATGACTAGGAACAAATCCTCCACTTTGTCATGTTCAATTATCATTGCCTAGTTCTAAAACAATGGTCTATCAGTGGCCAAATGTGGTGCTGAAACAGGATTGCTTAAGGAGGGGAAATGTTTGAGTCTTGAAGCTAACTAAGGATTTCGTAAGAAGCCAAATGGTTACGAGTGGTTGCCAAGTCACAAGCAACAAAGAAATCTCAGATGAACTGCTTTTAGTATTTCTTCCAAATGGGCTAGGCTGAAATACAGTAACCATGGGACTTTGTAAAAAACACTCTTCCACAAATTAAATATCCTCCTGGGCACCTTCAAGCTCTGTAGAAATATTAACCGATCCCCAGAGACAAGCAATTTAAAATGCTGGAAGTCCATCCGTTTTCAGAGTGAAACATGCGATCCATGATATGATCATTCACACATCAATCATAAAACACAATACAAAATTATATTTGTATAGAACCTTTCACGTCGGGAGGATATCCCAAGGTGCTGGAGAGTCAGGGATTTGGACCTGAGCAGGGGGAGGGGGGGCGTTGGGATTAGAGAGGGTGGAGGGCAGGGATAGTAGGAGGGTGGAAGAGGGCGCAATCGAAGAGGAGGGTCTTGAGACATGTGCCTTACTGTTGCTGGAAAGGCGCTATATGTATACAAGTTGTGTTCACTTTCTCCTGCTTTGCCCACCTCCACACTTGACAGGTGCGTCCATCTGCAGTGTAAATAGCAGACTGACTGCTGTGTTAAAGCTCATGAATTTCAGGCTCCTTAGCTGACAGCAGCTCTCCTAATATCTGCACCAAACTTGGGCAAATAGTCAAGAAAGCTCAGACAGCAAGCAATTGCTATCACCACCTTATCAGTGGCAAACATCCTGACTGTATATAAAAAAAACTTCAAGGCCACTATTCATCATTTCCTGTTTACCGTATCAAGTCCAATTATTTGATAAAGAATGGTCATGAGTTGGAAAAATTAAACCAAATATTGCAGCCAACATTATTAACAGGGACATTCGCCTCTGAGTCAGAAGGCTGTGGGTTCAAGCCCTACGTCAGAACTTGGTATCACATAGTCTAAGCTGACACACCAATGTATTGATGGGGGTGTGTTGCATTGTCAGAGGTGCTGTCCTTCGGATGAGAGGTTAAACCGAGGTCCCATCTGGCTGTTCAGGTGGACATTAAAGATCCCATGGCGCTATTCGAAAAGAGAAGGGTGTCCTGGCCAACAATCCCCTGAATAAAATTGGTCACTTACTCCATGGCTGTGTGCAAATTGGCTGCCACGTTCTCCCACAAAATACACAGTCAATCCCACTTGACAATATATTCTGGTGAAGAGCTTTGAGGCATCTCAACGACGTGATAAAGCACTATATCAAATGCAAGGCTTACTATGAATAGCTAACCAGTACACACGAGCCCTGTGTGGTCAGTTACACTTTTGATTAGGTAGACCTCTTCGTTTTCAAAGATTCGTTTTCTCACAACCTCACCAAATGATTCAACAATTATCCCTTTGGGGTAGTTTCTGCACCAGTTACCCAGCGTTCTAATGAGTTCAAGCTCCGTTAGCAAGAGGATTGCTCTTCTGATCAATGCTACCCACTGCACTGCCACCCAAAACACCGAGCAGATGAAATTAACAGGGCTGCGATTGGCTGCATCCACAAAAGTTGAATGGCAACTTAGAAGACAAACAGAGGTGTTTCCACCTGACTATAATTGGAACGGACATAAATTTCAGATCAGTTTTACTCTGGTTCACTGCTCAGGTAATTCACTTGGACGGTTCATTAGTGTAATAGCCTTTCGTCAAAGCCTGCCTTGTTGCTGTTACAATGCATTAGTGTCAGCTTCCCAAATCGATGGTGGAAATCGGCTTAGTACAGAGAGCAGAACACTGCAGTTTCGAGGAGGTTCACTCAGGCAGACCCACAGACAGAGGGGCTCCATAACAAGTCTCCTTAACAAAATATACAGTATATCCTGTGAAGCGCTTTGAATCGTCTCAACCACCTGATAAGGTGCTGTATCAAAATGATTATTATCATTATGACCTTGAGTTCAGGTCATTGTGACCATGGAAATCTCAACAAGGCAGTTTCCAACGTTCAAAATTGTGTGAATCCAAGATAGTGTTGATGTTTAGGTCTTTTTAGCCATCAGAAATGGGGAGGGGGAAGGCTTAAAAACATATTTTATTGCTGTTACCTTACTAAGGAACGGTATGTATTTAGGAACACCACAACGTAGCCCCCATAACTGTTGTCCATCAGCATTGATTTCAATCTCTTGCTACATCAAGGTCAGGCCTGCACAGCGCAGGGGCTATGGAGCTGTTTACATAACCCTGAACGGCTTAAGTCAGAAGAGGATAAAGCAGACACTGATCCCTGGGGTTTAGCTCCAGGTTTATTAATGGGTTGGACCCACACTACAGATAATGATCAGATTCATTTATCCTCCGGTACAACAACTTGCACTTATATAGCGCCCTCCAAGCAGGTTAGAGTCTCAGAGCGCTTAACCTGGCAGTATGTTATAGGGGATGTTTGTGTTGTGGTTGAACTGAAAATTACAACGGCCCTGACCTTTAACTCGAAGCCCATCCGTCGATCTGTGACCTCAGGGCCAGTGCTCTAGGAGCTGGGAGAGGAGTGGGAGGGAAAATATAAACATGGGAACAGGATGAAGTCATAATAATAGCATTTGGAATTTGGTGCGCAAAATATAAGACTGCCACATCGGCAGTAGCATTTTAACTGCTCCTTTTGGAATAAAAGTCCAAATCCCAATTAGTCATTCTCTAAGAGACTATGACGAGACAATACTGTGTAAATACACATGCCTTGCCCAGTCTAGGAAAGATGGTGCAATATTCCAGACAATTGCCTTCCTTGGCAAACATGTTCTTTGTGACACAGCTTCCAGCAAGTATGATTTCCTCCTTGTTACACCCTTCTAAAGTTACTTTTAAGATATTTACTTTTAAGGTTGAGCCTTAGCCTCTCTACCCCCACCATTTGGAACTCCATCCCACAATCCCTTCACCTTGTTCCCTCCCTTGCCTTCTTCTAGGCACGTCTCCAGACCCTCCTCTTCGACCGTGCCTTCGACCACCCTCCTCTTCCACGCTTCCTGATCCCAACACCCTGCTTGACTGTCAGATGCCTTGGGACGTCCTCCCGACGTGTGAGGCACTATACAAATGTAATTTTGTATTGTATTGTATCATCTAATTTACGCAACTTTAACATCACCTTCTCCACACTCGCTTTCTCTTCCATCATTTGGAGAATTTATCTTAAGTTCTCCCTCTCCTCCACTCACATCAGCTCTGTGGCTCTCAGCCTGAAAATCCCCTTAGAGTATGAAGAATTTAACATAAAACACAATGCATTGGTAACTTGCAATGTGGTATTCCTGAGCTTGCACACACCAGGTACACAAATTGGTTATGTTTATACAAACATAGATACACATCAGGTATACATACTGGTCAATTCTTAATATACACACACGTATATATTCAACAGGTAGCTCTACAAATGCCAATTCCTGTATTGTAGATGGATGAATATTCTGAATTATCTTTGAGAGCAGGAAGGATCTACATAGAACATTATCCGTGGAGATAGAGTGGTTAGTCAGTCACACAGTTTGTTTGGCATGGCTGTGATAGGAGCCAAGTTAATGGAATCCTTTTCTTAATGTCCATTTTTGCTATCCTTAACTGCTGTATAATCAATATAAAGCAGGGGGAAGGGGGAAAGAAAGGGGCAAGGTTTTAGTCACTGGAATCATGTGCTTTATAAACTTCTGAATTATAAAGTACAGTTTTATAAAAGTCCCTTTGACTTGGGATTGCATCTCCTCCACACTGTTACCAGTGCCACCTGTTGGCAACTATGAACATTACTTGAAGAGCGAAATAAATCAAAGATTATTATTGTGGAGATGAAAGTTCCTCTGGCGTGTGGTCAGAGTAGGAATCACTGACGTACCGGAGTCTGGAAGCAGCAGAAGAGCTGTGTGAGGTACGGGTGGTTCCTGGCCAGGGATAGGATGCGTTTTTCGGTCATCGTGCACTCTACGTCATCGTCCTGGAGAATCATGTCCTTCTTCAATATCTTCACCGCGTACACCTCTTCCATGCCTTTCCGTTCAGCCAGCATCACCTGCAGGGAACAGGGAAGTGGCAGGTGGGCCAATTCCAGATTTGGATAAAAACTCCCTACTCCCTCTCCCAACAGAAACTCAGGTCCAACCTGCGCTTGTGGTTCGACTACTGAGTTTCTCCACGGCTTAGGACAGCGATTGAAAGAGAATGAGAAGCTGGCTGGCAGTTAGATGCTGAGCCAGGCCGGGAGGTAGAACCTCATCCTTGTCGGATACTCCTTTGATTGACAATTAACAAAAGGGACATTAAGAAGAAGCGCAGGGAGTACAGATGGACACTGAGAGTGGGGCAGAGTGTGTGGTTTAGAGTGGTGGATTATTGAGAGTTTGGACTGACAAATAAAGAAGCTACTAACACACCCTTGATTTGGATCTGGTTCTATGACAGTCCTGGGATTCCCTCAGCCTGGGACATTACACATAGACGTAACCAGGGCTGCTCGGTGTTTTGCCAGAGCGTAACTGGGAGTCTTACCTTTCCAAAACTGCCTTTCCCCAGCACACTGATGAAGGTGAAATCATCGATGCCCAGCTTGCACTGTACCCGTTGCTGTTCCTCACTGCTCCCTCCTTGCTCGATGGGTGGCGGGCTCTCCTCCTGAAGCTTCTGGCTCAGACTCTTTTTCGAGGAATAAGACGTGGAAACTGTTACTGTCGCCCGTAAGGTAATTAGACACCATTGCTTTACAGAGCGGTAATTAACACGACACAATTTGGCTCAATTAGAAACCCGAGGCTTGATGTAATGGACAAACCATAGGGTGGGTATTCTGCAAGGGTGAGATGAGAGTAAGAGAGAGCGAGTGGCTAGGTTGGGGGTGCGGGCTGGTTTAGAACACAAAACCCTACGTCCCATTGTGTTGCTCTTCACCACGAGCAAACCGTAGGAAAACGTTTAACATGTAAACATTGGCGGGGATATTGCCACACAAACGGGTGAAAACTACTACAAAAAAAGTTGGTTTTGCTTTGCTAAAAGGAAGCAATTGATCAGATGTGTGTGTGGGGTGGGTGGTGGGGGGGGGGGGCGGGAGTGGGTGAGGGGTTGCTGTGAATGGGTGTGTGGGTGTACAGAGGGTTGGGGGGGGAGGGAGGTGGCAGCAAAAGCAAAGACGTATCACATGTAATAAAATGTGCTGCATCTGGTTAGAGATTCACATTGATAAGAGCATGGTTGAACCTCCTTGGTCTGTTCAAGGATACACTGCATCGGCTCTCTCCCCAGTGTGTGGATTAAGCAGGTAAACTAGGTATAAACAGTTGGCTCACAAGGGGTTTTGACGAGTGTCAATATGGAGAAATTATTTCCACTGGTGGGTGAGTCAGTGACTACAGAGGACATCAATTTAAGATATTTAGCAAACAAAAGGGGAAGTTAGGAAAAATATTTATCCACATAAACTTTCTAAAGGGAAATAGATAAATAACTAAAAAGGAATAAACTACAGGGATGGGGGAGGGGGGCGCGGGCGGAGGGGGAAACAAGCAGATAAATGGGACTGAAATGATTGCCCTTAAAAGGAGTCCTGTAGCTCAGTGGTTAGAGCGCTCGCCTTGCAAGCGAGACACCTGAGTTCAATTCCAGGCAGAGGGCGAAACCTTGAGCAACTTTCCTTACTCCACACAGAGCCTAATAATGATCCCTCCAAAACAAAACAATAATAAATTGGTCATTTTCATTCCACGACTGTTTGTGAGACGTTACTGTGCGCAATTGGCTGCCGCGATTCGCTCACAAATATACAGTCAATTCACTTTACAGTCTATTCTGTCAAGCGCTTGGAGATGCCTAGAAGACGTGAAAAGTGCTATATCAAATGCAAGGATTATCATTATGTTATTATTAAAAGAGCCAGTGCAGACACAATGGGCTGAATGGCCTCCTTCTGTGCTGTAGATTTCTACAATTCTCCAGTGGCCTCGCCTTATCACGTGGTTGAGACGTCAGGGACCCTGCCATGCATTAGGGGCGATATATAAATGCAAGTGGGTGGTGGTGGTGTTGTCTCAAAGCGCTTCACAGGATATACTGTCAAGCGGAGTGACTGTATTTTGAGAGCGAAATAAATCATTAAGGTTACTGTGACAGAAATGAAGTTGCTCTGCCCTGTGCAGCAGCAGGTCCTTACCTTGGCTTTTCGTTTCAAGGTGGAAATGCCGCCAGCGCTGAGCCCCATCTCGGCCAGCCTCGCGGCCAGTTCCACTGAGTTGACCCCGCAGTTTGGGGCCACGTTGTTCTCGCACCGGATGTGAATGTTCATCTTACAAACTGCGGACAACACAACACCACACAATGAGAAAAGGGATCGCTTTTCCGGGGGTAATAATCCCTTAAAATATATATATATATATATATATTGGTCACTCAATCCACAGCTGATTGTTGGACACTGCTGTTTTTTTTCGCTCACAAAATATACGGTCAATTCACTTTACAGTAGGTTCTGTGAAGCTCTTTGAGACGTCTCGAAGACGTGATAAGTCGCTGAATCAAATGCGAGCGTGATATTTATCTAATATTAGAAAAGTGAATCATTCTGCACGGTGGGCTTCCCAGCAACCCATCCTCACCATGCGCAATTTTCAGCACTTTCACAGTGAAAGGAATAACTAACGTACTCCGAGGAATTCACATATAACGCAACACCCCCTCCTTGGAACCAGCTTTAATAGGTACACAGGAAATAACAGAAGCTCTCATGAGTGACCCACACCCTTTCTCATTTTATTATCTTGGGCCTCAGCTATTTACAATTTACATCAATGATCTCGACGAGGACATTGAATGTAACGTATCTAAATTTGCGGATGACACTAAACTAGGTGGGAGAGTAAGCTCTGAGGATGATGCAAAAAGATTGGGATATAGATAGGTGAGGGGAGTGGGCGAGTAGGTGGCAGATGGAATTTAATGTGGGGAAGTGTGAAGTTATTCACCTAGGTAGAAAAAATAGAAAAACAGATTATTTTCTAGAGGGGGAAAGATTAGATAGTGTTAGTGTTCAGAGGGATTTGGGTGTCCTTGTACACCAGTCTCAAAACGTTAGTTTGCTGGTGCAGCAGCAACTAAGAAGCATGTTAGCGTTCATTGCAAAAGGTTTAGAGTACAAGAGTAGGGAAGGCTTGCTGCAACTGTATAGGGCCCTGGTGAGACCGCACCGAGAGTATTGTGTGCAGTTTTGGTTTCCTTATTTAATAAAGGACATACTTGCCCTCGAGGGGGTGCAGCATATATTCACTCAGTTAGTTCCTGGGATGAGGGGACTGACCTATGAGGATAGGCTGAATAAACTAGGGCTGTATTCTCTGGAGTACAGAAGAATTAGGAGAGATCTTATTGAAACATATAAGATTCTTAAAGGGCTGATAAAGTAGACACTGAGGGTCTGTTTCCCCAGGAGGAGAATCTATAACCAGGGGTCATGGTCTTAAAATTAAGGGTCAGTCTTTTAGAACAGAGTTGAGGAAACATTTCTTCACTCAAAGGGTAGTGAATTTATGGAATTCACTACCCCAGAAGGCTGTAGATGTCAGTCCTTGAACATCTTCAAGGCTGAGACTGATAGATTTTTAAAAAATAGAGGGTTTAGGGGATATGGGGATAGGGCAGGTAATTAGAGTTAGGTCTGAAGATCAGCCATGATCTTATTGAATGGTGGGGCACAGGCTCGAGGGGCCGAATGGCCTACTCCTGCTCCTAATTCTTATGTTCTTATGTTTATTTTATTCATTACACAGAGTGTGCGTTGGGGTAACTGCTGGAGTCTAACCATGGAGTCCTATAGTTTGAGCAAGAGGACACGGGCTTGATTACTGGGCGGGGAGAACCCTTAGGCAAGTTTCCTTACTCCATATGCCTCTGCTTACCTAACAGTAAATAGGAACCCAGGTGTTAGTCGATTGCTGGATCGCTTTCTGGGAGTAATAATCTCTCTCAAAAAAATTATTTTTTAAATTGGTCATTTAATTCCCGACTGTTTGTGGGACACTGCCGTGCGCAATTGACTGCTGCGTTTCGTCCATAAAATTTGCAGTCAATCCACTTTGCAGTATATCCTCCGAAATGCTTTGAGACGTCTCATCGATGTGATAAGGCGCTGTATCAAACGCAAGGATTATGAGGATTTGTGCTGCAAGTTAAAGGATGGCGCAGGTTACCTTTACACTGCTTTCCTTGCTTCAACAGTCCATACAGCAGAGAACCACAGTGGTCGCAGAACGTGAGCATTTTGTAGTTACGGATGCAGAACTGGTGATGAACGTTGATGCTGAATCGTTGCTCACACGCCTGCAAAGGACAATCTCCAGGTAAAGCAGACAATCACCCCCAGGCTGGGCTGATTCCTGCTTCAATATTTTCTTGTCAAAATTAAGGACGTCAAAACTCCCTCCCCCACGTAACCGAGAAACATCGTTAAAGACACATCTAACTAGATCTCTCTCACTATGGCTCCTGCAGTGCAATCTTATATGGTCACACACCAGCTATCAGTCACCACTGAACATATAATGTCATCCATTGCACCCTCCCCTAGCCCCCACATTTGAACACATACTATTACCCCTCCCTCCCTTCCTCACACACACATGTTGTTACACATTACCCACACCACAAACATACACACACATGCACATACACATCACCCTCCTACATACACATGACATGTACTGTATATAGATGTCGTTGAGGACTTACCCATCCACATAGTTTACACGCACACACTTCTCATATTAAACACCTACGCACCATCACTCCTCACATACACATGCCAATCATTCCCCCCCCAAACACATTTTTAAAAAGTGCAAGGATTATTATTGTTATTACTATATTCATAAACCACACTACAACAGATCATTTTTACAACACAACATGTTTCATGTACATTCACACCACTGGAGCTGCATCATTTCCTAAAGCAACCCAGGCTTTCAGAACCATGCTCCTACCTCCTCTTTCTTCTGTTTCTTTATCCGAGGACAGGCTGTGACAATTAACTGGTGACAACGTTTGTGCACCACACACGTACACACTGCGGAACGAGAGAACAGGTTAGCAGCACCAAGCGGTTACACCCGAGGCCCAATCACAAGTCTGCTAAAGAAAACTAGAACAACAAGATTTGTACATGCCAATAGTCTTTGGTTTTAGCGGTGTATCTTGGCAGTTTGGCAAACATGGCTGTGTCTAATCTGCAATGTTTAGTATCTGATCTGCAGGAATGGAAATCAAGAAATCTTGCAAATTGGGATTCCACAACAACAACAAGATTCCATTTATAAAGCGCCTTTCACGTCAGGAGGACGTCCCACCAATTCCCACCAATAAGTGGATCTATGCCATAGTTACACCAGGGGAATACGATTTATGTCCAGAGCAAAGTTAAAGATCAGCGCTGGTCACTCCCAGACCAAGTACTACACAGCCTGATGCAGTGTAACTCCCTTTACATTGCCTCACCAATACACCCCAACCTTAGAACACTAAGAATTGCTCCCGTGTGAAGGTCAACATCAGCTACCTTCACCTCTACTGTATACCAACTTTGTGTCTGTATCTTGGTAGTTTTGGGACGTCCTCCCGATGTGAAAGGCGCTCTATAAATGCAATTTTGTTGTTGATGTTGTTTTGCACTGCTGATCTGACTAGCATACAAGTTGATGAAATGCCCCCAAACTGATTTTATGTCGGATTTCAACTAAGAGTTGGGAGACAAATGGAGACCATTAGTCCAACACTATGGACTGGATTCAAATCTGGGTCTCCGAGAGGAAGTGTGTGCTGACCTCTACTGTTATCTCTGTATTGTGTTCTCCACTGAGTTGTCCTGTGTGAACAGGACTTCACCTATAACGGTTTGCTTCTGAGGTTCTGAACTGGTGTTGGGTTGGGAGTTGATTTCAGGATTTTAGTTGTTCAAACTCAATCATTCCCATCAATCCTATTTGATCAAATGGAAGGATTACCTTGACACTGGTATCCTTGCTTCCCAAAGACTCCCCTGTAAAAGAAACAAGAGCCGTGAGATGGTAACAGTATTATTTATCTTTTCAAGAACATAAGGTAGATTTCTTTTTGCCAAACATAATCCACTGCCCAGGAAACCAGCCCCGTAAGGCTGAGAAAACAGCATTTTCAGTGTTCACAATTAATATTATATGTGAAAAATACTTCATCCTGTCAAAGTAATATGTTAAACTATTGTTAAAACTATTTCTCTCAGATGTAAAATATGCAGGAGCAATCATCTTACGCAGTAAACCACGTATGTATGGGAGCACTAAAGGGTGTCAGCTTGGCTCAGGGTCAGAAGGTTGTGGTTTCAGGCCCTGTCTTGAGACTCTGAAGTCATAGTCTAAGCCGACACTCCAATGCCATGGTGTGTATGGGGTGTGGGTTGGGGGGGGCAGGGGGAGGGGGTCAGGTTGGAATGGGGCTTATACTACATTCTCGAAGGTGCCATCATATGAAACGTTAAACCAACCCTGTTGAGGTGGATGTTATATTTAAATAGAAGAGTTTCTCTCTCCCGGTGTCTGTCCCCACCAACAATTGCCCAGAGAAATTTTGTCATTCACTGTTTGGGGGAATTTGCCGTGTGCAAATTAACAGAGTCATTCGTCTGCAAAAAAAACAGTCAGTACACTTTACAATTAGGTGCTTTTATAAAGTCCGCCCAACTTGAAAGGCGCGATATGAAATGTAAGGCTTAATATTATTATTATTACCATATGAATTCCTTGCAGTGGGAACAGTATGTAGGCTGTTTCAGGTAGGTGGCCATGAATTTATGGTTGTTGACCTCGTGAACCTTCCTCCTCATTGCCCCCTGGCGTTTTCTGGAAAACATCCGCTCCTTAAATGCTCTCCCATTTGAACCGTTCACCAATTGCACGTCTGGATCTATGAGATGAATTTGCAAGACACAATGCAGCGAGTGCTATAAGGGACATCTGAAAATATGCAACTGATTTTCCACCGGCTTTTTATTAGATTATAGCAATTTTTTTAATGTAAATCCTACTTCCCTGCCTTTTCCCCATTTGGGGGGAGCAGGGTCATAGAGCACAACACAAAGATAGTCAGGGGTTGAATATTCCCTTCAATAAAGTTTAAGAACATTTGAGGTCCTTTATTCTCCCACAAAATATACAATCAATTCATTTTACAGTATATTCTGTGAAGCTCTTTGAGACGTCTCGAAGACATGGTAAGGCTCTGTATCAAATGCAAGGATTATTATTATTCTTTGTCCCACAACCTCTTAAAACCATGTTAAGGATGAGTCACTGCAGAGACTTTAAAGCTTTTCAAGAAAAAGCATTAGGCAAACTCGTGCTTAGACTTAAGTCACCAAAACAGGTCATGGGGTCAGTTGCAAGTGACATGACACAACGACACTCTCTCTGTCGATCTATAAATAAACACAGTTCCTCTTTAATTTTACCCTGCAATAAGCATTTATTAAAGTTATAAGAGAATAGCTGAGACAATAGAACAAATAGCTGTGGAAAAGAAATGAATGAGAGCTGCTGACTACCGTCGTGTGTGCATGACTGTCTGGGACAAGACTTAGCGTTAAAATGCAGAAGTAGTACTAACACTGCGTGTACTGATCCAGTCAATGTGCTTGTCCTGCCACCATGTGGCAGCAGACCATCGTCTCTGAAGACCATCAAGAGAGCATTGAGGCCATTTAGACGGTAAAGTGCTTGTGTTGCTATGGGATTTAAAGGAGTCATCTCTCCCAGTCTGGCCATCGCACAGCCAAGATCTTTGAAAAGAAGCAAACAAGAGCATATCTGTTGCCACTGTCGGTAATTTATCGACTGACTACATTGAGAATGAGGCTCACATTCTCAAACTCAGCAACTCAGAAAAGCTCCTGCTGGAATGTGGACTGAATCCTATCTTGCATCTCCATTCGCTCGTTGAGATGTCATTGTGTGTGTGTCTCTCTCTCTGGAAGATAAGCTACACTAATCTTAGACAGTGCTGCGTCCCACTGTGAATGATAAACCACAGAGATCTCAGTGTCCATCACTAGTTGAAGCTAAACTGTTCTCTGGGTGTGACATATTTATTTGTGAACTATAAGCTGTGCCAATTGCAAACGGAAGAAACCAGGCTCGTTCCCTCTGTGGGTCTGAGTTATCATCAACACCTTCTGAAGTGAAGTGTTAAATACTGCCTCCTGTTCAGTGTGAGAAAGAGGTCAATTAATGCCGAAATGCGGAGCGAGACGTGACATTCAAAACCCTCCTCTTCGACCAAGCTTTGGGCCACCCTCTTACCCTCCCTGCCCTCCACCCTTCCCCAATCCGGACCCCCAGCTCGGGTCCAAATCCCTGACTATCCAGCTCCTCGGGACGTCCTCCCAACGCGAAAAGCGCTTCGCAAATGTAATTTTGTATTGTACTTGAAACCTCGAGATCTTTGAAAGGCGCTAAATAAATGCCCGTTTGTTGTTTATTTTAAATCCACTTTGATTGCACCTCGTTTAACAAAAAAACAAGTTGACATTTTCTCAAAAGCTTCAAGAGCTGGCTGTAAACTTGTGTTATTTAGCAAATGTGATCCACATCATATGGTGGTGGTGTGATGTGGGGGAGGTGGGGGGAAGGGGAGGAGGAAAGAGTGGGTTGAGACAGAAAGAGAATGAGAGAGAGAGAGAGAGAGAGAGACGCACACATACATACACGCAGGGTAGGCGTAAGAGACATTTGCAGGTCACCCCTAGTTTTACACTAAGCTTCAGTGAGGTTGTGGTTTTTAACCGGCTACATGCACTTAAGTTGCATCAGATTCGAGTGGTGGTTTGAGCAGCAGTGCCTGAGTTAAAACTTTCATACTTGATTTGGGTTCCTGACAATTTCACACAAAATAGCTTTTGGTAAATCAAGAGCAAATTCAAGTCTTGTGTAGAGAATTCGATGCNAAAAAAAGTTTTCTCATTAACACGGATTTAGAACTACCGAAACTAGCTGGATGCCTATAAAATTCTTGTTATTCGCTAACTTTAAAGGATTACAATATTACCAGAGCTGTCACACACCTACAGCATGTGACAGACTCCAAAATGTTAATGTCCTGTGCAATTTTCTGTCCCCATGCAAGGCTCAGTAGCCACAACAACAAGTAGAGCTGCTTTCCAGTGGAGGAGACGTGAAATCAGCAGAATGCAGCCCAAAATATAGGTAACTCTTTGAGGGACTTTTGAATAAGCGTTTCATTTCACGAGTGACTTTTGGCTGTTGAAGTTCTTCACAAGAATTTTTTCCCCCAGTAGAAGATTTCAGAAATAACATTTGCATCCAAAAGAGAGAATGATCAGCAGTGCAATGCCTTTGCAAATGACATGTATTAAATTGCAGTGTAGTCATTGGATGCACAGCAAACGTGCTATTTATTATCTGAAAAGTGGGTTCTCTTACAGGAAATAGAAACTCAGGCTTCTGTACATGTTCTTCGATCAGAACTTCAAGTGTAAAGCAAGTCGCGTACATTCTTGCCACTCGCCTCACACCCAGCCCAACACATGCAAGAAAGTAGTGTTAACTTCTACAAACAAAAAGCAAAGCTGCAACACATCAGTGAAGACGCTTGCACAAACCAAGGCCCGGTGACAAATGAAAACACTTCATGACAATCAAGTGAATCGGGTACCGTTAAGTAACAGTGATAGGCACACAGTTAATTAGCTCCTTGAAATTCCCAGCACTGATGCACCTTCAGTGCATCATGTCTTTGCTGGCTCGCTGAAAGAGCAATCCATTCACTCCCATTTCCCTGCCTTTTCCACCCTCACGTCCGCCCCTCATTCAGGGTAGCATCACAGAGCGCTTTAAAAAATGCAAGNTTTTGTTTGTTGTGGCTGCAAATTAGATATGTATCATTTCACGCAGTTAAAAAGTGGAACTGTGCTAAATAGGGTCTTGTTTACCAAGACCCAAACCAGGATCTTACCTTCACAAGAAACGTCCTTCATTTCGACCATGATGTAAATCTTGCCCTCAGGCTCCAAATCAATCTAGGAAAGAAATGGAGGTGATCAAGGAGATGTGCATAATGCAAAATGTCCTAGTTTACAGCACTCGTGACCTTGCACACACACACTGAAACGCACAATCTTCCACTGATCGCTATGGGTCTGGATAAAAGAAGATCATAGCAATTCCATGCAAAATAACTGCCAATGAGGCCAATTCAAAACAGCCAAAGACTTTATGCCCATCCATCGCCTTCCCTGCTCACCAGAGGGCATACCTTCTGCTCAGGTCATATCCACAGTCGTTAGATATCTTTAATATCTCACCTTTGTGTTTATCGCAGCAAAACTGTATGTTGATAAGATTAGTTTGGATTAAGAAGAAGGCCTTTTGGGCCCTTTCACCTCACCTTTTCGCCCACAGAATACACAGTCAATTCACTTTACAGTATATTCTGTGAAGCGTTTTGAGACGTTTCAATGATGTGATAAGACGCTATATCAAATGCAAAGATTGTTATCTTTCGAGAACATCCACCCGATCATTCTAACATCACAGAATCAAGATTTTTTTGTAAGAAGGAATCAAGTGGCCTGGCCTCAACCACTGTCCCTATAACCCATTCCTGTCCTTATATTTTTTGATTATTTTTATTATTGTTTTTATTTTATTTAACGGTACATACACATTCTACACATTTTGCAGCTTTAATTTCGCAGAAAGGCAGAAACAATTGTGAATAAGGACCTGACTGCATTTTTCACACATCTCTGATGCACAATCGCATAGAGGATCACACTTGACTGTATTTAAAGAAAACACTTACAGTATATTCTGTGAAACACTTTAAGACATTCTCCTGATATGAAAGGCACTGTATGAAATGCAAGGATTATTTAATATCTAATCTATTATTATTACTGTTTTTGTCATTTGACTTTCACAGACACAAACATCTACTTATAATAATAATAATCCTTGCATTTGATATAACGCTTTTCAAGACGTCTCAAAGCGCTTCACAGAATAGACTGTAAAATTGACTGTATATTTGTGGGCAAAATGCGGCAACCAATTGCGCACAGCAGAGTCCCACAAACAGTCGTGGATTGAAGTGACCAATTTTTTTTCTTGACGGATTATTACCAGTCGTGTACTTGCAAGTAGTTTGCTCGCATATTTTCTCTGCAAGTTCTGAGGTTGAACCACCAGTTAAATATCACTATTTTAGTTATCTGTTGTCAATATAATCACTAAATGACTTTAACCTGCAGACATCAGTGTGTTTACATTCTATCTGTAACCACAAAATCTCTCTGCCCTACTTAGCCTACAGATTGCAATCTCCTAAATTTACTTTTTATAAGACAATTGGGAGTTAATGGGATATTTAAAAAAAGATGTTTTAACAGGGAATGGGTTCGAGAATCGCTCAGGGTCAGCCAATGGGCATTCAAGGCCAATTTAACGGAATTATTGACATGGTCCTTACGAGTGATGGCCCCAAAAGCCAGCGATTGAATGTAACACGCGGAGGAGATGAGAGAGAGTGAAGGAGAATGGAGCGTCTTGCCTCTGACTGTGAAGGGGGCTGGGGGTGGTGGTGGGGGGTCAGGTCAGGTGAAACCTACGGGTCGTAATCCAAGCTTCAGGGTTCAGTTGACTCGGATTCAGCCACTCCAGCCACGAGCACTCCAAATAAACTTCAATAAAAGGACACGATCTCTCTCTCTCTCACTTATCACATTCAGTTTGTTCACTTCAGGAAATATTGTACTGTACGTCAAGGAAATTGGTCAGCCTGTGTTAAATTTGGCAGATGACATGCATCAATTTGTGAGATGTTCAGTGTTGCTGCATGTGATATCACTGCTATGGATGGGTTGGTATTTTGCTCGTGTTCTGCGGGAGTCAAATCAACCTCTCAAATCTAGCATTATAATCTCTCAGTGTTTGCCGAATCCTTTGTAGTTAAGTATCTTTTGTTTGCTGAATGATTTTTTTTTATTAAAAGGAACTACATACAGACTTTCCTTGCTTGGACTTAACCAGCTCAGAATCCATGTTGCATGTTCACATCCGCCTTCAAAACACACAGTCATTACACTGGACAGTAAAGCGCTGTGCAGTACTTCAACAATGTGAAAGACACTCTACCAAATGCAAGGATTCTTATCATTGTTACCCTTCCCTTTTTATTTCACACTGACAAAGAGCAATAGAGAAATGGAGAAAATCCTCCACAATTTCAAAATTGAAGATGATGATTTTTAGGATGAGATAATAATAATAATAAGATGTTGCATCTTAGCCTCCGATCTCCATTCAGAGTCCACCCTACTGAACAGTGTTTGTTTATGTGTGTGTGTGTGTGTGTGTCTGCCTCTGTGTGTCTGCCTCTGTGCGTCTCAGTTTGTGTGGTGAGGACAGAATTGAACTCAGCTACAGCTAAGTAAAAACAATTGCCATCAAGGCTAATGCATACTCAAGAGTGAGAATTGCTGCCAGTAAAAAAAAGGGAATGAGATGTCATATTACAGTGCGCCTGGAGAGTGAAAGGAGGCAAATTAACTGAAGCCCTTTTTTTAGAACTGGATAGAGAGCGATTCAGCAGGCAGCGTTTGAAGCAGATGCTCACGGAGGTAACAGACTCCACTCCGAGCCAGGAAAGACTGCAGAGCGGAAGGCTGGAAATACCATCAGATTTCCAGATTCAACAGGGCACAGAGAGAGGAAGATGGGCTTTATTCCAGCACAGGTGGGAACAGCAAAAAAATCTGCCCACATCGACAGGGGAACTTCCTGAGCTGAGTGACTTTAGCTGAATCCCATCTTCTTCTTACACCCACGACACAAATGTGGAAAACAAACACAATCTGTCGAGCCTTTGGGTGACAAACCGCTCCATTGAGCTCAGATCCACACTGCGGTCTGGCATTGTGAGCAGACGAAACTCATTTCTGGTGCAATGTGAAAACGCTGTCGATTTCGTGGACGATGGTGAAAGGTAACACTTCGCTCGACGTGGCTTTGCTGGATAGCTCCACACACCATCGGCACCGTGAAATTTATCCCTGCATTTTATTTTGGTTTTATTGTTCAACTTACAATATATTCTGCGAAGCGCTTTGAGGCATCACAACAACACGATAAGGCGCTATATCAAATGCAAGGATTGATAGTACTGATAGCAATAGTAACGCCTTTCATATAAGAAAATTTATCAAAGTCCTTCACAGAAGATGGTGTCAGTGGTAAGAAGAGAGGTGACCAAAAGTGCAGTCGAAGAGATAAGTTTTTTTAACAAGCAACAACAACAAAATACATTTGTATAGCGCCTTACACATCGGGAGGACATCCCAAGGTGCGTGAAGGCAGGGAGGGAGATTGCAAGGCATTGAGAATTTAGGGTTTGAGTATGAAAACAGTCTAAAATAATAATTCAACTTGTTCCAGATAATATTCTACCACGGAGCAACCTTTAAACAGTGAATAGAAGACAACATATGCGGGGATGGCAGTCACTGCAAGCTTAAACCATCGAACGATCCCCAAATTTCACTTAAACAACCTTTGAAAGTGCAACTGTAAAACACCCCAAGAAGGGGGAAGGGGTCATTCCACACAATCCTGTGACCTCATCTGATGGCTGAAATTCCACCTCGTTTTAGCCCCCGAGATAATTTTGACTTAAAATTTAAGATTGCGTGGAATTATGAAAAATTCTTATATTCGGTTTTATTTTGGAAGCTGGTTCTTCTTAATAGCTGTCAAAAACCATAAACCCAGTGTCTCGCATTTGGATACCCTAGGCTGACTCTCTGTCCCCTCTGCCAGTTCAGGAGGATGTTAAAGAGAAGAAAGCATCTCACTGCAGTATCAACATAGATGTGGCTTTGAACCCACAATCTTCTGACTCATAGTGCTAACAATTGAGTCAGGCTGACACCCTGATGTTGAAGCAAAACAAACTGAATGTCGCCATTCCTCCTGAGCGAACACAAGAGCACCACAATTCAATTGTATGTGGTGTCCGTCTTTCAAAGAAAAGCCAACAAGTTATTTTCATGAAATATTCATAAGCGGAAAATCTGAAGGATGAACAGGTACCTGTACAATGGACAGACTGAATTATTCAAAGTACAAACATCAGCTGGGGAAAATATCTTCACCGCATCATAAAATCACAAGATTAGCTTGGATCATGAAGACCCTTTGGCTCATATGATCAAATTTTGCAGAATATCCACCCAACTGATTTCCCATCATAGTATCAAGCTGTGTTTAATTTAAAATGAGTCCAATGTCCTGGTCTCAACCACTCATCCTGGTAACCTATTCCAGTTGTCATTTACTTTCTGGTTAAAGAAAAACTTCCTGAAATTTCTCCATCCAACTCTAAACGTAAGTACGAGATTTCCAGGACCTCGGGACGTCCTCCTGACGTGAAAGGAGCTAAACAAATGCAATTTGCTGTGGTTGTTTTTGTTGCTTG
Source organism: Callorhinchus milii (assembly GCF_018977255.1). Lineage (NCBI taxonomy): Eukaryota > Metazoa > Chordata > Chondrichthyes > Chimaeriformes > Callorhinchidae > Callorhinchus > Callorhinchus milii. The sequence continues at coordinate 3,432,648 of NW_024704750.1, forward strand.
TCCTCTTGTTGGGAGTCTTTGACTGGATATATGTTTGACACAAACGCCTGATTATAATCCTATCGGTCACACACGGAAAGCACTCAAGCATAAACTTATGGACGACTGTGCTTTGGAGGCATCCTTTTAAGGAAACAATCTCAAGAAATCTGGAACTAGAAATGAACGGCTGATTGTTCTGCTATTTTCCTTCCTCCTCTATGAGTACTAGGCATGCACAAGAATTGCCTTCCTTGCAATCTCATATTAACTGGCACAGACACGACAGTGTCTCATTTGAAGCTACCCGATTTTAGCTGTTTGAACTCCAGCAGTGCCCCTGAGGCACACATTGGGGTTCCCCAAGTCATGCCCAAATTTTCCCAATACTGTCCAGAATATGGTAAGCAAAGTGCATCACTCTGAGCAGAGAATGCACACTCCATTCCAGAGGAAAATGTCAATACACACACACACACTTACTTGCATCACAATCCACTTAAACACCTGTGCAAAATATAAACAAGGTACCTTGAGATCCAGACCAACCCACCCATCAAATAAAAACGTGGACTTTTGCAAAACCCAAGTTGCGCTCGCAAAGAGCGATCTCATTCAATGTTATAAATGAAAATCTTTGTCAGGACAACCAGAGGGGGAAAAGACGCAGAAACAGTGAGGAAAGTGGGGGGGAAAAAATCAATTATGTCAACACAATGTAAAGCTTTTTCCAGCAATGATTCTCCAATGTCAATGTCTGCTTTACATAGTTCTCTAACTGTGGCCTTGAGAGGAAGTAAAAAAGGAGGCCATTTCCTCAGTTATCAGAATAAGGAAGGAAAACAACTCTATTGGGATCAATGAGTTGGCAAGTTATTTGAACTTAAAGGGCTGCTTACGTGACCTCCCATGTGGCAACACGTCAAGGTTACGTACAGAAATATCACTGCTGTCTTTGCAGAATGTTTCAACCAATTGACAATGCAAGTGAGAAAGTTTACCCAAAGCACTGCCATAAAGAGGTGATGGTTTTAAAGGAGGATTTTGAAGGCGAGATAAGAGGCAGCAAGGCAAAGTGGTTTTGGAAGAGAGGCTTAGAGCACAGAGGTGCAGTCTGCAAACTAAGCTGCCAGTTGCATATGACTCGGAACCATCTCAACTAAAGTCTATAAGCTATCATCCCCTTTGTACCTGAATAATTATCTACCGTTCAACCACTTCCTCTGAAGTTTCCAATCCACACCTGGGAGAGGGCGAATGAGGGAGACAGAGAAAGAGAGAAGTTTCAGATCCCCTGTTGACACCCTAAAATGAACTCTCTATGTCCATCTCTACCAATAGCTTGTTGTACCACCTGCTGTGCACAGATTGGCTTCTGCTTTTGGCTATAAATACAGTCACTGAACTTGATTGTAAATACCTGTTCAGCGTTCAGAGATGTTTCAACCTTTATAGGTGCTGTGCAAAATGCAAGGATTATTATTATACAATGGCAATAGCTGGGGGTAATGGAAAAATTGAATCATACATTTATTGTAGCAATCAGCTCGTAAAACACTCAATGAGCTCATCAGCTTCATCGGCTAACAAAACGCTCAGTGAGTATTCATCAGAGCAGTTTGGTACATGCAAAATTATTCTGATTTCTGCTTTTGCTTGAAGTGTTCTATGAATTTTAAATAAAGGTAAATTGCAACTTTACACAAGCACCTCCTGAAAGGTCCTTACTCAACTGGTGCACTCACCTCCTTCCTTTCACCCCCACATCTGGTCCCTGACCAGCACCACTTTCTTCCACCTCGGCCACATTGCCTGTCTCCTACAATACCTCACCCCAAAAGCTGCCGAAACCCTTGACCGTGTCTTTGTCACCTCTCGGCTGGACGACTCTAATGCCCTCCTCGCCGGTCTCCCCTCCTCCACTATTCACAAAATCCAGTTCATTCAAAACTCCGCCGCCCGCATTCTCACCCGCACCGATCTTCGTGCCTCGATACTCCAGTCCTTGTCAAACTCCGCTGGCTCCCTGTCACAGAGCAGATCGACTTCAAGATCCTCACTGTAGTGTTTAAATCCCTCTATTCCCCCCCCCCCCCCATCTCTTTAACCTCCTCTTTCCCCACAGCAGTATCCGCTGCCTCTGCTCTACTGGGTCCAGTCTCCTCCATGTCCCCCGAATCCTCCTCTCCACCATCGGTAGCCGCTGCCCGGCGTGGAGGGACATCTCATTCCCTTTTTTTTACTGGCAGCAATTCTCACTCTTGAGTATGCATTAGCCTTGATGGCAATTGTTTTTACTTAGCTGTAGCTGAGTTCAATTCTGTCCTCACCACACAAACTGAGACGCACAGAGGCAGACACACAGAGGCAGACACACACACACACACACAGACAGACAGACAGACACACACACACACACACACATAAACAAACACTGTTCAGTAGGGTGGACTCTGAATGGAGATCGGAGGCTAAGATGCAACATCTTATTATTATTATTATCTCATCCTAAAAATCATCATCTTCAATTTTGAAATTGTGGAGGATTTTCTCCATTTCTCTATTACTCTTTGTCAGTGTGAAATAAAAAGGGAAGGGTAACAATGATAAGAATCCTTGCATTTGGTAGAGTGTCTTTCACATTGTTGAAGTGCTTCACAGCGCTTTACTGTCCAGTGTAATGACCGTGTGTTTTGAAGGCGGATGCGAACATGCAACATGGATTCTGCGTCTGAGCTGGTTAAGTCCTGGCACGTTGTTGTTGTTGGTGTGGATCACGTTACTTGAGGTCACCTGACAACGCCAGGGATCTGGTTCGCCTGGCTCAGCCTACAGCAATCTCGCTCCAGAGTCAGTTCAAGCCTCACAAAGGTACGGACAAAGAGGATGATCTTGAGACGGACCTTGAAGGAGGCGAGGAGCAGTAAGACCAATGGCGATTTATGCCATAAATCAAGAAATATTCAATCAAGAAGATTTATTACCCAAAAAGGTTGGCCACCACTGGTCTAGATTAGAAGATCAAAACATCTTAAAAAAGATAATTGCCCTAAGTGTAGTGGATGTGAATTTTTAATTAAAACAGCAAGCTGGGAGGTGGATTTATTAGAAAAGATGCTGGGAACACCCAAGGTTACAGGCTTTAGAAGTAGCTGTAGAAATTAATCTCGCAATTGATGGCGTACTACAAAAGTGGACAGCATCCAACCTCGCAACACACCTCCAGCCATCTGCTGTGCCTATCCAGTGTGTGACACTCAGCCTTTTCATTACCTCTTTGCTGTCAAAAATGGTAGCGAGAACGCTTTTAAGGGATTAAATGAGGCAAAATAACAGGTGAGTCTCTGAACTATATTTTTGTAATGTGCTTTGTCTTCTAGTACCTGGCAATTGACTGTAGATTATCATTCGATAAATATGCAGTAATTAAATCAAACCCACTATGTCCTTCTCGGCTGTTGTCCTACATCAACGACTCCCAAACTCCCTGGCTATTAACCTAATATATTTTACTGCAAAACACAGATCCAAATGGAATAAAAGCACCCTTGCATAATGTACATTAAATTAAAAAAAAAGCCTGACTGACACATGGAAGAGCTTTAAATGTTGTAATCTCTTCAAAAGAGAGTTTCGGAGTAAGAAGAAGACCATTTGACCAATTTGATCTCATCCTTCCAGAATACCCATCCTAAAGTCCTCCCTCGTGCAAATCTCTTTATTCTTCGAGTTATTGGATTGTCTACAACTTGCTACCCACGGGCACTTGGAAAAACATTAGTAGTAATAATAATAATAATCCTTGCACTTGATATAGTGCTTTTCATGTCTTCTCGACATCTCAAAGCGCTTCACAGAATATGCTGTAAAGTGAATTGACTGTATATTTGTGGGTAAAATGCGGCAGCTAATTGCACACAGCAGCGTCCCACAAACAGTCGTGGATTGAAAATGCCCAATTTATTATTGTTTGGTTTTGGAGGGATTATTATTAGGTGTGTGGAGTAAGAAAACTTGCCCAAGGTTTCGCCCTCTGCCTGGAATTGAACCCAGGTGTCTTGCTTGCAAGGCGAGTGTTCTCACCACTGAGCTACAGGACTCCGTAGAAAGGACTAAATGCCTTCACCATCAGCGAATACAAGTAAGATTAAGTGAAACAGCTGTTCAGTTTCTTTCACCCCTCACTCAGAGTGCAAGCTTGAATCTATGAAGGTCCAGTTTTGCAATGAAAATTCAGCTTCAATCCGATTTTGCTGAAAGGGGATTTTGAAAGCTGCTGCTGAGTATTTTCGCATTATTTCCACTGAAGCCATAAGCTGACACAATAGGTCAGAGAATAGTACTGAATGTACACAAGTTTAACCGAGGTTATGGTCTCAGATTTCCAATTAGATAGAAAGCACATTGTTCCTCTAACAGCTCAGTCCATAAAGCCATCGGCTGGTGCAAGACTGAACAGTACAGGATCCGAAAGTCTCAAGGTCGAACCCTGAATATAGGGACAATAGGGACATTACTGACCGCAGGAACCTGAGATAGAAATGGGGGAAAATCAGCTACATTGTCCAAATCCAAAGGAGTAAACTCTGCTGGAAAGTGTGATTTTACCCCCTTCAATCGCTGGCCGTGTCCTCTGGTTGTATTATTCTGGATAAGTTGAAACAGCCCGTCAGGATCTATATTGTCTTGCCCCTTTAGAATATTAAAGACAGCAATCATGTCGCCTCTCAATCTTCTCTTTTCCAGCGTGCAGATGCCCAATTGACTTAGTCGCTCCTCATAGTCGAGTCCCTCCATTCCCTCAGTCATTTTGGTTGCCCTCCTCTGTACCTTCTCGATTTCTCCAATATCCTTTTTGTACTGCGGAGACCAGAACTGTAGACAGTACAGTATGGTCTCACCACGCTGTTTTTGTTCCCAGCAATTGGATGATATTTCCCATCCAATTTCAAAAATGCCGAATATGTTAGAAATCTCAGTTAAAACATATGTTATTGAACGAATGGTTACAAAATGCCACAAATTCAACCCTGTTATTCTTCCTGAAAAATAACAAGCTACACAACTACACCCTTCAAGTGTGCAGGCTTCTGTAAATAATGCAAGAAAAAGATATACAATACTGTATTGGCGTGTACACACACACACGCACGCACACACATTTGTCTGTCAGTCCTTCTCTTATATTAATGCAGAAATCCTGCACTGTTTTGTTGGCAATACTATCGCTGGGTTATGATTAATGGGCAAAGAAGTCAATAAACATGGGTGCTTATTTTGGAATGAGTCCAGTAATACTCGTGCTGTTGATTTCGAATAGCTTTCTGGGCCTCTGGAAATGGGTTCTCACTCCTCTACAAACCTCTATCCCTAATCCTTTCCTCCGACTGTTTCCTTCTATTATCTGTTGTTTCCCTAGTAATAGTTCTGAGCCTATCCCTCCCTCTCTAGAACGGTTTCTGAGCCTCCAGAACAAGTTACAGCTATTTTGCAATTAACTCCTTTATTTCTATGATTTATGCATTATCGAGTGAGTGAGTGAGTGAGTGAGTTGAGTGAGTAAGTGACATTACTTACATTCAAACACCACACCCTTTAGCAGAGAGACCACACAAACTGGCCCATTCCCTGGGAACTAACACAACAGTCTGTGTCTGAAAGCAAATGGGTGAGGCAGTTGTAGAGCTCATTTACGTTGTACAAGGTTTGCCTTGCAACAGAAGCGTCAGCGTTGGCTGGTTGGTAATGTTTCCCAATGTTTGGGTTTGGAGTCTTGGCTGATTTCCATGCAAAAAAATGAAAACACCACCCAGATAATTAAAATATTAAACTCCCATCAGGGCAAGCTGAGGAACCACCCAAATCACCCCACCTCTCCCTGACCATGAAAGACATCTCAAGGCCTGGCCTTGATTCATAGGATGATAGACCTTTAAAACATTCAGCCCATTGTGCTTGTGTTGTTCTGCACCTCTCTCCGACGCCATAGAGATACACTCACTTCACCCATGTCACATATGGCACTTCAGTTAAAATCCTGTGAAATGCTTTGAGACGTCTCGAAGATGTAGTAACAATAATAATCCTGGCATTTGACACAGCGCCTTATCACGTCTTCGAGACGTCTCAAAGCGCTTCATAGAATACACTGTAAAGTGAATTGAATGTATATTTGTTGGTGAAACGCGGCAGCCAATTGCTCACAGCAATAAGGCTCTATATTAAATGCAAGGATTGTTGAGATTTTCCCGTGACCATCTACACCCTCATCCTTCAAGCGCTTATCTTTTATCCTCACCTCTCAAACGTTGAAATTAACTTGGCCTCAAACCCCGCTTGTAGCAACTTGTTCCAAATACTTTGTGTAATTTCTCATGTAATCGCCCGTTTTTAATGCTTGCTCGCACCAAAGAATGGGATGGCACTTGCTGATTCATCCGTGTCTAGTCTTCTCTGCTCAAGACCAGACGACAGCTTCGATTTTCTCTCGGTTTCACCTGAACTCTTTGAACAAACAAACAAAAAAAAAAGAGTCCTGCACTGAACAATTTTCCAAATGAAAAAAAATGGGAAATGATGAGAAAATCAACCGAGTTTATTCGCTTTGCTTCCTCGGGGTTGGGTTTAAACAGCGATGCACAATACTGATTTGCAAGAACACCTCGCAAGTCCAGTCTTGCCTCTCCTTAATGCAGAGCAATGAGTTATGGAACTCTCTCACTGTAGCACTTTACGCAGACATAGAATCCGCACACAGAATCTACATTTCAGCTTTTAACTGTTGCGGGGAAAGTTGGCATTGACTACCTTCTCTGTTGGGTGATCAAGTTACCTGGCATGAACTGTTGTCCCTGCAGTGAGAGCCAGCGGGTAGTCTGTGAAGCTGTGAAATTTCTTCGAAGATTAACAAGGCCCAGATGGGGCTTGAGAGCAAAACTATGTCAGTCCTTTTGTCTTGATCCCTAACAATTTAAACATAGACAGATTGATAGGTGGGCAGCGGAGGGGTGTGATGGCAGAAGATAAAAATTCTGTTCACCTAGAAAACACAAGTCACCGCACTCTACAATAATTCCTTTTTAGATATGAATGCCTGAAACCGTACATGAACTGACCCAGGTGAAACTGCTCCAATACTATGGTAGGTGTGAAGAAAAATGTTTGCAAGCCAGTTTATGAGTTTGCAAACAAACCCACAATCTGACCGCATGTACAATGCAATGAGGTCTGTGTGACACAGACAATGCTGTGCCCTTCGTTCTCAGGCACTCATAGAATCATAGAATCGTACAGCACAAAAAGAGGCCATCGAGTTTGTGCCGGCTCTTTGAATAGAGCAATTAATGTCAATCCCACTCCCCAGCCCCTTCCCCATAACCCTGCAAACCCGTCCTCCTCAAATACCCGTCCACCGCGTTTTTAAAAGTTGTTATCGAATCGGCCTCCACCACCCTTTCACTCGATCTTTTTATTCTGCTGGTCAGTATCAATCATCAACCGAGATCCTGGCTGCCAGAGAATTCTCTACCTAACAATATATCAAAATAAAACTCCTTGCATTTGATATAAGGCCTTTAACATTGAGAGCATGTCTGAAAGCGCTTTATAGTGAAGCGTACTGTGAAGCATAGTGAGTGTCTGTTTACACAGCTCTTTAGGACGTCCTCTCGACTTGAAAGGTGCTATATCAAAAGCAATGGTTATCAATATTATTCATACGAAGCCACTGAAATGTGATATAAAGTGAAGCAAGGCTGAACCCACAAATAGGCAGACCCGACCATTACATAAAATTATACCCTTCAAAATTCCACAGGTCCATAAATTGCTTGTTGTCTCAGCCTCAAGACAATTGTCTTATAATTTAAGATTCTGTAGAAATTTGCAAAATTCTTAAGTGGTAGTTTGGAAGCTGGCATGCCATTCCTTTAACCAGAAGAAACCCAAGGAATGTGGGGTGGCGAGGGAGTGGGGGGTTGGAGGGGAGAAAAATCGGGTTCCAAATAAAGGCACAGAATTTTGCCAAATTCTATACAATCTTAAATTTTAATGCAAAGTTCACAAAGCCAGCACCATTGGATGCTTCAGGCGTCTGAGCCTAAGATTGGCCAAAACATGAACCAATATATTTCTTCTGCCTTGCCAAATAATAATCCTTGCATTTGATATAGCTCCTTATCACGTCTTCGAGACGTCTCAAAGCGCTTCACAGGATACACTGTGAAGTGAACTGATTGTATACTTTGTGCTCTCCCTTCTCCTAACTAATTGTCCTCTTCTCCTCCTATTGGACTCCTTTTCTCTGCTCGGAGCAACCTGTTCACAACAGCTGCTATGGGCCCTCTGGTATTTCATCAGTCGTTGGTCCAGACTGTGAATTTCAGAGGCTCTTTTGACTGCAGTGCCTAAGACAAAGTCCACTTAACAGTTGCACCGGATGGCGCCTTTATCTACAAGGCAATCAGGGGAGCCTCTAAATTGTATTTAGCAATGAGAAATGAAGCAGGCAGCTCAACCACGCACACCACTCCCACAACACCTCAGTGGTATGTGTGCTCTCATCCTTCAAGCTACTCTATGAAACCTCCAGCACTTGTTTTTGTTGAACGTTAAAATATTTTGGCCGAACGAGAATGAGAGGCATAACCTGTTCCGCAGGTCTGTCAGGTACTTGCCGAAGCCAAGCCTTTTAATAAATATATAAGGATACTCAGAAATCATATAGTCCCACACACAGTCCTCCAGTTTTCCCAAGTTAACACACTTCACCTCCACCAGACAGGTAAGTGGAACAAGAAGCAGATTAAGCAAAGCCTTTAAAAAAACAGAGTCACAGTAAAAATGGGTACCTTTTGGTTATTAAATGTGTGTCTTTGGGTTATTGTTTTATCCGTTAAAGGCACTTCTTAACATAGCAGATCACTGGTGATTTATTTTGGTACGAGGGTGACCAAAATCCAAAGGATGGTTAAACTAGAAGTAACAATTTATTGGAAGTAAGACCAAATGAAGACACTGACGAACTAGATGGATTTAGAGGCACAGACCAGATGCAGAAATGCTCTACAGAAAAACTGCCTCTTTGAACAAACAATCAGAAAACATCAATTGTGCACAACACAGAAAGCTAGTACACCCACACGTTTCTCTGGTTGGCTAGATTGCAGCGTGAGTGCTTGTAGGTGGGGGAATAATTGCTTGGTTTTGGACTAATAATTCTTCCATTACAGAACAATATAACAGGAAGTTGTGAAGCAAGACACTAAAACTGACCGGTTGTTGTAAGGTATTCACACTTAGCAAATGTCAGCTCGTAACTACCAAGATAAAAATGACATTCACTCAATGGAAACAGACATTTTACAAGCAAATGGAAAAATTGGTTAATGGACAGAAGAATACACAAGTGTTTTCCTATGATCACCTTACCATAGGTTCATTCCCAAACAAAAATAATGTACATTTAGAATGAGTTTTCCCTCCTCTGATTCAGATGAGTTCCTAGATAACCTGTCTCAAGACCCTCCTCTTCGGCCGTGCCTTCGGTCACCCTCTCCAATCCCAACCCCCAGCTCGGGTCCGAAACACTGACTTGAGTTAACTTTTTAAATCTCCTCAATGACTTTAGTGCTGTCCTGATCTCTCTGTACAGATAAAACACATCTACAACCACAACAACAACAAAATTACATTTCTAGAGCGCCTTTCACGTTGGAAGGACGTCCCAAGGCACTGGACAGTCAGGGGTCAGGACCCGAACATGGGGGAGGGGTGGGGTAGGGGTGAGGGAAGGCAGAGAAGTGGGAGGGCGACTGAAGCACGATCGAAGAGGAAGGTCTTGAGACCGGCCTTGAAGGAGGCGAGGGAGGAAGCGAGGTGAAGGGACTGTGGGATGGAGTTCTAACTACAAGATCTGCCTTTTGAGAGGTGGGTGGGAGAATTTCGACCTGGCCACATTTCTCAATAAGATTTTTCCACCCGCCCTTTGTAACTCACACTGTGTCATTGTTTCCATTCAATTCCCAAGTGCAGACAGCACAACTGAACAATTGATCTCACTTCTCACCGTTTCACAAGGTGTTAAAGTTCCATTGCAAAGTATAAAATCATTTAGTGTGAACTGCAGTGCATTGGGATCTGAGTCTAAAGTAGTTAAATTTGCATGCGATACCAAATTGGGAGAGCTGTGGAATCAGGGGAGGCAGCAAAGATCTTACAAAAAAAAGCTTGCTCGTGTTCGCACATGGATAATGACTGGGAAGTGGAATCCAATACGTATAGGAAGTAAACAATAGGAGGCACATGTACATGAATGAGATGTCTGAGGTATAGGATGAACTGAAAGAGACCAAAGATTGACTGATAACTCACTCGGTATATCAAAATGTGAAGCAGCAATAAACAAGGCAAATATGATATTGGTCTACATTGCTAAAGCAATCTGGATCAGATTCCCACAAATCAAGTTCAGATCAGGTCAGGCCACACCTGGAGTATTAATTACATTTTGATTGTTGCAGAGTAGGAGAACTGCTGAGGCCCAACACCACCAACGACAACAACAACACTGCATTTTATAGCGCTTTTCATGTGAGGAGGGAGTCCCAAGAAGCAAATGAGGCCGATTCTGAGAATATGAAATGAGCTGTAAGCAAAAGTCAGAGAAGCTTGGGCTTTTCAGTCTTGAAAAGAGATGTTTTAGTGGAACCTTTTAGAAATAAGATTTACAAGAATTAGAATCAAGGAATTATACCCAGAACATTACTTTTGGAAATGCCAACGCAGCAGAAAAGGGCACAGGTTCAAAGCTGCAGAGAGAAATTTTAGAATAGTATTTATTTACCTCAATGGTAACTAACAGCTGGATTGAGTTACTCAGAAGGATGGGTGAGGCCAGGATGCTGGACTCATTTAAGAAACACCTCAATACTGTGATAAGGGAGGGGTGAGTATTCTGGAAGGAATTGATCAAGTCTTCTTCATCTGAACCTCTCTTGAGATTGGAGAGGTTTGAGTAGGTTGGTTAGGTCTTCCACTGGTCCAGTGGTAATGTTGGACTCGAAACTCCAAGGCACAAGTAATAATAATAATAGTGGAGTCCTGTAGCTCAGTAGTTAGAGCACTCGCTTTGCAAGTGAGAGACCTGAGTTCAATTCCAGGCAGAGGGCGAAACCTTGGGCAAGTTTCCTTACTCCACACAGAGCCTAATAATAATCCCTCCAAAAACTAAAAACAATAATAAATTGGTCATTTTCAATCTATGACTGTTTGTGGGACATTGCTGTGCGCAATTGGCTGCCGCGTTCGCCCACAAATATACAGTCAATTCACTTTAGAGTGTGTTCTGTGAAGCGCTTTGGGATGTCCTCCCGACGTGAAAAGCGCTATATCAAATCATATTATTAATAATAATCCTTCCATTTGATATAGCGCCTTATCACGTCTTCAAGACGTCTCTAAGCGCTTCACAGAATATACTGTAAAGTGAACTGACTGTAGATTTAGTGGACGAAATACAAGTACAACTCAAACCTAGATTAGCATGCAATGACTACGTGAGCTCTACAGTATTTTGTTATGGAGTTGAAAGGGTGGAAAATAATAATCATAATAATAATTTTATTTGGGGATTTTGCGCCAGGACACCGTGAGAAACCCCCTTTCTCTATGTCGCAAAATAGTCACAGATTCACTGTAATTTGGTAGGACATGGAAACTTAACTGCTTCAGGCAACTGCAAACCCAGGTCACAATGATCTGCAGTTCACACTAAATAATATTTGGTGAGAAGTGAGACCAATTGTTCAGTATTGTTCCAAGCAGGTTTGCACTTGGAATTGAATGGAAACAAGGCAAGGTATTACAGAGAGATGATGGAACAAAACAGAAGGATGTGGTGATGGTGGTGGTTAGAACAGGTTTAATACTCCAAAGGAACAGGTGGCATCAGTGGGAATCGACCACCATTGGAAAACAAGAACGCAATTGTGGTAACTGCTTGTGGTTACATTCAGTGAGGTGTTAAAATACCTAACTGTGTTTAGCTTCAGGCATTTGCATGTTGATTAGAGCCGAGGGTTAGAGTAATTAACTAACTATTTCACCCACAAAATATACAGTCAATTCACTTTACAGTATATTCTGTGAAGCACTTTGAGATGTCTCAATGACGTTCTAAGGTGCTATATCAAATGCAAGGATTATTATTATTATTAGGTCAGTCCTCACAAACTAAGGACTCAATGTCAGGGTGAAACACAACATTTTGAAATTGTTATTTTGTAACTTAGATCATTTCTGTGAACAAAGTTCTGACGAAACCAGTTCTGACAAAAGATCATCAACCTGAAACTTGCCTCTCTTCACAGATGCTGCCTGACCGGTTGGGTGTTCCCAGCGACTTCTCTTATTTATTTCAGATTTACAGCATCTGCAGTATTTCGCCTTTCATTTCTACAAACTTTGATCACCAGTTTATTCAACTTCCAGAAAAAAGAGAAAATAAAAAAGAGTAAATCTTTAAACGGACAGATATTTTGACGTGGAAACGTTTAAGATTCGAGGTAGATTTCAGGCATGTCATGGCTAGTTTGATTTCACTCAATGAAAGATTGTCGAAAACCATTTTCTAACATGGCTGCTCTGCAACCAACTATAGACATTTCAAAATACAAAATACACTGTTTAAATTAAAAACTATATATTTATCATGGTTACAAAGGTGTCCTATTTGAATCACTCCAACGGCAGATAAAGCCTATTCAAGGACATTAAGCACAAAGACCTGCATTTCTAATAGTAATCCTGGCATGTGATGTCACGCTTTTCATATCAAAAGGACATCTCAATGCTCTTCACAGGATTTACTCTGAAATGTAGTGACTGCATTTGCCGGAGACTGTGCAGTTTTAAATGCATTGATATCATCCCTCATGAAAGTGTCAACATAACATTTCAATAGATAATCAATCTGTAATGATATTGCAACACATAGCTTCACCTCAGAGCTTTTCCGCAAAGGAGGGAAGGAGGGAAAAGATGTAACGTGTGAGGAACAGTATTTGCACGCATCTCTCACAGCTGTGCTTACGCGATTCCTTGCGTAATAACATTCCATTTCTTCTCTTGAGAGAGTAGTGACTGGAAATCGATGCTCGAACAATGTCAGATGGTTAACTTGCATCGATCAGGTTTCCTCACAGCTGACTGGACTAGAGAGCTTACCTTAAACGGCTAAATGAAAATTGCTAAATAAAAAAAATTGTTGAAAGGTTTCTGGTTGCACTAAATTAATTATTTCATATACATTGTATATATATATATACACATTATATACACATTCACAGAGACACAGTGTATATATGTATCAATTCTTATATTCAGTCAAGTAAAAAGAAACTGACAATATTCAAAAACACATTTACAAAGTTCACCTATAAATACACAGTAAAATTCCTGTGAAATGCTTTGAAATGTCACTGTCATAAGCTGCTATATTGAATGCAAGATTATAATGCTTTGTATCACAACAATAACTTGCATTTACATAGTGCCCTTCGAGCAGGATAGTGTCTCGGAGCGCTATTGGGGTCATAAAAGTGTTACAAAAATCAAAGAGGATGCATTATAGGTTTTGAATATCAGCATCGTCACTAAGATTCGGATAAAAGGCAAGAGCTGGCAAGTGAATTCTGTGTAGCTTGCTGGTGACAACACTGAGAATTACTATTTACAATGGAATGAGGAAGTATCCTGGTCTGAAAGTCAAATAAAGATGTGAAAAACCATCAGAGGGTTTTGGTCAGAACATACACACACGCGTGTATGTGTGAGCAAATCACTGAGCTTTGCAATGCTAATGGAAAGTAACCTGAGTGAATATAATAATAATAATCCTTGCAATTGATATAGCGCCTTATCACTTTTTCTAGACGTCTCAAAGCGCTTCACAGAATAGACTGTAAAATGAATTGACCGTAAATTTTGTGGGTGAAATGCAGCAGCCAATTGAATCTATAATAATCACCCTTGCATTTGATATAGTGTCTTATTACAAATGAAAGATTTAATAAATAGATGCTACGGGAAAGCTTTTCATTAGGTGCCCTTGATTCACTGCATATATTTATATTTTCTCCAATACATACATGAACACCCCCTCCCCACACACACACACGCACGCAGGTGCACACACAAACGATAATGATAATAATAATAATCTTTGCATTTGATATAGCGCTTTTCACGTCGGGAGGACGTCCCAAAGCGCTTCACAGAACACACTGTAAAGTGAATTGACTGTATATTTGTGGGCGAACGCGGCAGCCAATTGCGCACAGCAATGTCCCATAAACAGTCGTAGATTGAAAATGACCAATTTTTACTATTGTTTTTGGTTTTTGGAGGGATTATTATTAGGCTCTGTGTGGAGTAAGGAAACTTGCCCAAGGATTCGCCCTCTGCCTGGAATGGAACTCAGGTCTCTCGCTTGCAAAGCGAGTGCTCTAACCACTGAGCTACAGGACTCCACAAAAGGATGTGGGTGCTCGATCCGTTCACATTTTCAAGACTGAGGTGGATAGATATTTGTTGGATCAGGGTTTCAAGGGATATGGGGCAAGGACAGGTAATTGGAGTTGAGGTACAGATCAGCCATGATCTTATAGAATAGTGGAACAGGCTTGAAGGGCTGAATGGCCTCCTCCTGTTTTTATGTTTCTTTCTATACACACACACACACACACACACACACAGAGTGAATGCAGGTGCACAGAAAACATTCAGGATAATGGATATTACTAAACCTCCAGACTCAGGGATTCATGAAAACATCTTTTAATCCCCACCAATAAATCTGCTCAGGATTCAGCTGCCAAAAAAGAAAGGCATTCGGCAAAAAAAGGCAATCACATTATTCGTTTAAAAAGTTCTTCACTTTCTAAAACAAAGCGCCAGGAAAGAACATTTGATTTTTTTTTAAAAAAAGGCAACTACAGGTAAACTTTATTAATATTTCTCTCAGGTGAAAGGAAAGCTTGCTGGGAAATAGAGCACGTTGTTTCGATTTTTCCACTCAGTCTTATCAACAATAACTAAGCACCGGTTTCCTCTTCCTACTATGCTTTATTGGCAGCAACTCCTTACCCACAAACTCCACACATTGAGTCTATTAAACTAGAGGAGGGGTCAAAGATCAACTAATTCACCACAGTGCAATGAACCAACCCTGTCCTGTTCTGTACTTACTGTATAATACGTAATAATAATAATAATAATCCTCGCATTTGATGTAGCACCTTATTAAACTGTTGAGACACCTCCAAGCGCTTCACAGAATACACTGTAAAGTGAATTGACTGTATATATTTTGTGGACGAATAGATAAGAAGAAATCAGTTCAATTGGCTGCCAATGTTCGACTTTAAAATCCTCACACTCGTGTTCAAATCCATTCACTCCCTGGCACCTCCCAACCTCACCGACCCCCGCACTCCCCACACCGCTCGATCCGCCTGAAAACCTTCCTCTTCGACCGTGCTTACGCTCGCCTCCCCACCAGCCCACCAGCCCCACCAGCTCAGAGTCAGGCTCCGCCACTGTTAATCACTCTGAGATGCCAGCCTGCGTAGAGGGTGCTATATAG
The DNA here is from genome assembly GCF_018977255.1 of Callorhinchus milii. Taxonomy (NCBI): domain Eukaryota; kingdom Metazoa; phylum Chordata; class Chondrichthyes; order Chimaeriformes; family Callorhinchidae; genus Callorhinchus; species Callorhinchus milii. Next base: position 3,448,270 of record NW_024704750.1, read on the forward strand.
TTCAAGTTGTTGTTGTGTTGTGTTGTTGTGAGGAACCATAAGTAGGAACGGCCACTTACACAAAGTTGGAGGAGGGGGAAGTGAAAGGTTAGTGCTGATCTGTGGGGGAGGAATACACATTACGAGAGGTCATTGATTCAATGCGCTACCAGGGCAGCCTTAGAACATCAAGCACCCTCAGATCAGATATAACGCAGGCTAAAACACTGCAGTCCTAAATTTCGCTTTTTTTAAAAATATATTGTAACGAGTGAAAATACCGTCGTATACATCCCACGCAAAAGGTGCTTTAAAAGCAAGTGTTTGTGTGTGTGTGTGTGTGTTAGGGGGTGGGGGTGGGGGGGAGAATGAATGTCGCACAACAGATTTTGTGTAATTATCACATTAAATCATTTCTGAAGAATCAACACACGTACACACACCCTGCACCGCTTAAATAAAAGGTGACCGCAAACATGGTCGAGAAGGAAGGTCTATAAGCGGGGATGCAGAGTAGGGGTTTGAGGCGCGGGGGAGGGCGGGGGGGGGGGGGGGGGGGAGAGAGACTTCTGAAGCTTCAATATCAATATTCCAAATCAAACATTAAACGTTCAGTAAATATTGCTATGAACAACTCACCCAGCCTTCGAAAGTGGTGGTGCCATTTTTCAGCAGGTCCTCAAACTGCAAGGTGGAATGAGCTACAAAGTCATCGTAGCCAATGGGGGTGTCGTGAAAGACGGCCAACTCCAGCTCACTGCTCTTGCAGATCTCAGTGTTGAAGTCCTCGTTAAACGTGGGCTTGTTGGTTTTCTGTTTGGTCAGGGTCTGTCCGATCCGCCGGTTGTCCACTTTGACGATCACGTAAGGATCCAGGAGTTGGTAGTTTTTGCTGGAGATGGAATGTCTCAAGGCACATCGTGTTGGCTTCAAGCCCACCGCCTCCCCGATCTTCACTTTCAAAGACCCACTGAACACCACCATTCTGGTCTCGGGGGCCGGCGGGCGCCGGGGGGGGCCGGGGGGGGGGCCGGCCGGGGGGAGAAGGTTGAGGGTTGCAAAATTCCGCTCCAATTTACAACCTCTGGTTTTCAAAGGGATTTTTTCCTGTGCTGTGTGCGTGTGTGTGTGTGTGTGTTATGTGTATGTTGTGTGTGAGGTTCACACAGGTGTTGCTGTGCTCTGTATTATTGTAGGGTTGGTCTATGCTCCTCCCCACACACACACACACACACACACACAGATGAGACAGTTGAGCCAAAAACCTGGTCAAAAGGAAGTTAAAAAGAACCTTTTTAAAAATATATATATACATATACTGCATATAAAAGAACATTGCACTCAATATGCATTTATATAAAAAAAACACTCATCAGATTGCACATCACCTGTTAAATGTAGGAATACATTTGGCTCAAAAGACCTTTTTTTGGGGGGGGTTTTACCCCAAAATTGTGGGTCTTAACCCCCTCCTCCCCCCAAAAAAGAGAGAGAATGCTAAACATTGCAGGTGTTTAGAAAACAAGTCCAGATGTTGTGTGAACAACAGCAAAAGCTCTCTCTCTCTCTCTCTCTCTGGTGAAGGCTCTCAGTTCCTCTCTCCCCCACTTGTAACACACAACAACAACAACAACAACAACAACCACCACCAAACAAAAATATAACGAGGACTTTTCAGGTGGAAAACGGAAATGAAATGGAAGACCCAGTGAAGGGGGTTTTGAGAGCTGCACTCACTGCTCTGGGAGTTTTGATGCCACTCTGTCACCAAAACTTCTCCTCCTCCTCCTCCTCCTCTGTGTGGTGTCGTGTCTGCGACTGTGTGGACGTTGGAGATGGTGAACAGTGCTGTGGATTTGCGCGCAGTCCTCTCTCTCTCTCTCTCTCTCTCTGTGTGTGTGAGTGTGTGAGTGTGTGAAACAAAAACCAGGAAGCGATCAAACGTCAAGTTTCCGCATCCACTTGTCACTGAGTTTCGACTGCGATCCCCTCCACAAAAAAAAAGGATTCCCTCTTTCCCCCTAAAACACCACCAAAACCCCCCCACACACTCCCCCTTTACCACAAGAGCTGCTCTCACCATCACAAGAGGGTGTGTGTGTGTGTGTGTGTGTGGAACAGTCCCCCTTCACCCCCCACAGGTACACGTCCCCTCTGATGTCTTTTCCCCCTTTTTTTTTTCTCCCCCAAAATAAGGTCTGTTTTGTTGCCACCGCTTTCTGGGGTTTGTAGTCCTTATTTTCTGGGCGTTTTTGGGACACATTGTTGCCTTCGAACCACAACACCCAGAAAGCAGGAAACTTACCCCACCATTGGGGCTCAGACTTGGCCAATGACACCCACATTTAGTTGTCATTGGTTTGGGTTTTATTGTAGGGCGGTTCCTCCTTATTTAAAGGTTTTGGGTTTTTTTTGGCCAACTTCATTCATTCATTCAATTCATTCATTCATTCCTTATTATTATTATCATTCATTCGTTTGATTGATTGATTGATTGGCGTTGGAGGAGTGTCCCACAAATAATAATTCCTCCCAAACCCCAAAACAAGAATAATAAATCGGTCATTTTCAATCTACGACTGTTTGCGGGACATCGCTGTGCGCAATCGGCCGCCGCGTTCGCTCGCAAATATACAGTCGATTCACTTTACAGTGTGTGTTCTGTGAAGCGCTTTGGGACGTCCTCCCGACGTGAAAAGCGCTATATCAAATGCAAGGATTATTATTATTATTATTATTATAAACAGTCGTAGATTAAAAATTAATTATTGTTTTTGGTTTTGGAGGGATTATTATTAGGCTCTGTGTGGAGTAAGGAAACTTGCCCGAGGTTTCGCCCTCTGCCTGGAATTGAACTCAGGTCTCGCGCTCGCAAAGTGAGTGCTCTAACCACTGAGCTACAGGACTCCACAAAAGGAGGTATCTCAGATATATGTGTAACATTTCAAATGGGGTTAAATATATAAAACCTGAAAATATACCAAAGACAGTGGAACAACAGCACACCACGCTTTGGGACGTCTTCCCGACATGAAAGGTGCTCTATAAATGTAATTTTGTTGTTGTTGATAGCTGTAGAGTTGCAAAAGGGTCATTTAGGACAGACACCAGGAAGATTTTCTCTACCCCAGAGGAAATTAACGAACTGCAACAGATTCCCAGGAAGGGTGGTTGACCCCAGGACCCTGGATTCGTCTTAAAACAAAACTTGTTTCTGTGACAGTATGGTGGGTTTTCTGGAAGAATGAGATCAAATGGGTCAAAGGCCCTTATTCACCCAAACTGATCATATGAGGATTAAAATTGAAATTCCCTACTGTGTTTTAAGGCCAAAACAATCTTGTGATCTTTTCCCTTCCCCAAGCTCAAGTTCCAGTCAGTTTGTGTGAAGCACTTTGAGTTGATCTCCTGACAGGCATTATATAATTACGCAACTCTGAAAAGCACTAACTATTATATATAAATTGTCGTTTACATTGCCTGCTCTACTATTGGCCGGTGCACATTCATTCACCTAGCATTTCTGAGATAGCAATCAGTATTTGGGAGCGGCAAAGCGAGAACTTTTTGTGCAATAAGAGTTTTTTTTAAAAAGTTAGTTGGATGTCTGGGCAGTGGAGAAAATCATAACCCTGCTTAAGAATCTCCAGGCCAATCTACTGAAAAGTTTCACACACATATTTCTGTTTGTTCGGTATAGGGCTGAGCACTCTTCCCAGATGGCCACATCCTGCTTACTGGAGTTTATTAATTCTATCTGTTAGGCTTTTGGCTTACCAGCTTAACAGGAGCCTAATAGGAAGAATCCCAAAGCCCGGTCTACCCCTCCAACTCCCACCAATGAACCAGGCTTGCTGGCCAAATAATCCCTCCAAAACAAAAACAATAATAAATTGGTCATTTTCAATCTACGACTGTTTGTGGGACATTGCTGTGCGCAATTGGCTGCCGCGTTCGCCCACAAATATACAGTCAATTCACTTTACAGTGTGTTCTGTGAAGCGCTTTGGGACATCCTCCCGACGTGAAAAGCGCTATATCAAATGCAAGGATTATTATTATTATCAACAGTGCCTTAGAGTACCACAGACCTGCCTGGCTCAGCAACCAGATTACTGATTCCTCTGCGTCACCATTGATGGCTGAACCTTCAGCAACTAAGCTCCCACCCTTTGGAACTCCTTACCTTTACCCATCCTTCTCACCCCATCTCCTCCTGACTTTAAATCCTGCCTAAAAACCTGCCTCACCCACACCCACGATTAGTTGCCCCTCTGCCTTTTCCCTTGCTCAATGGATGTCCAGCCCTGTCCTTGTGAAATTTGAGACATTATCCTCCTACGTGAAGGTCAATATAAAACTTTCAAGTTGTTGTTTGCTAAGATCAGTGGATCAAATCGAATGCGATATTCCATCTTCAAGCGTGTTGTAAAGTGAAACACTATTCAAATATATTCACAGAACGATCTTTGTTCTAGTCGATCCAACATTCAAATCGGACGAAACAGATATGAAACCCAGTACATTAAGGAAGTAATCCTGGATACCGGTCAAAACAGGAGAAGAAACACTAAAAAGCAGTTTTAATTATCCGGGGCTTCAATAATCTTGACCAACTTTCAGGGTCTTTAAACCTCAACAAATTCTTTGGGATAGTTTCCAAACACAGTGACAGAGAAGCATCTCACAACGTATAGAGTCCCATCATAATGCGTCCCCTGCTGGATTTGAAAATCACTGCAAGATTAACACTACATTGTACTGTACTGTAATAAATAAACCCTCGCATTTCATGTAGCGCCTTACCACGTCGACAAGACATCTCAAAGTGCTTCACAGGATAGACTGTAAAGGTTTTATTTGTCAAACGCAAGATTTTAAATCCCGTATGACCTGTCGTCTCAAATTGTATTTAGAATTGTGCTGGAGTTTGCGCATAAACATAAAGCAATTTTCCATTAAAATCTTCTGCTCAGGTCAGTTGGAGCTCTCTCTCTCTCTCTCGTGATAGCTGCTGATTTAGAGTCTCTCACGGATCGTGGTGAGTTTCACATAAATATTTAGACCTGTATTTTTGTGGCTTTAATTTGAAACTGCTGGGCACAACAAATTATTCTGAGATCTATTCTGAGATAAATGTGGGGTACAGGTTTGAGCTTATTGAAGGGAAGGACAACAAAGGTGCAGATTTACTCACTTTGGCCAAACAGTATTGTGATCCTAGCTGAACAAGAGGCCGAAAGTTTGCCAGACCGTGTTTTCAATGGCAAGCTATGTGGTTTTAGATGGTTGGACTCCAGCTGTACCCCCAACGTACACTCTGGGATCCTTGGCTCTTGCTAACCAGCGGCTGATAATCTCCAGCATGAAGTCAGCAGAATGCTTCCCTCTGGGGAGAGAGAGTCACATTCCATTCCACATTTCCACGTATAGGAGGCATGCGTGGAATCCTCTGTTTGGTTTGGATAATCTTAAACATGGTGATGGGTTTTCACATTAGTCAGACACTCAGCTAACCAAAAAACCTGCTCCTATTGTTTTGCTGCTCTGATTCTAGTGAGTCCTACCAAGTAGATGATATGGCACAGGAGCTTCAGTGGGTTGGCTCTATAACAACCAGAGTTAGTAAAATACCCTGTAACTAATACCAGTCTTGACGTTAAAAGCTCATCAAAACTACTTTTACTAGTGAGAAGTGGAACCCTTCCCTTATTTGGGCCCATGGACTCAGGCTTGTAGGCACTACAAGATTTGTAGATTTAGGTGTGTATGGAGAGTGGCGGGGGTGGGGGAGTTGAACAAAGACGGTGGGGGGGGGGTTAAGGGGGCTTTGAGGGGAAAGGGGGGGTTGGAAGGAGGAAAGAGAGAGAAATTAAAGATGAAATGGACCTCACACAGTGCATGCTCCAGCTTCCTCTGACTGAAGACAAGACACTGGTGTTGAGTTTCCAAAAAGTATCATCCACCCAACACCCAAAATTGATGTCATTCTATTCAAGTTACTGAGTGAGTTAGTTAATCAATGCATTTTTGGAATATTACCCCCCCTCTCCTCCAGCCCCACCACCAACCTCCCCCCCCACAAACACACACACAGCTGACTGTCTCTGGAATCCATGGTTGCACACATCAAGCTAATAGACCATCAAACATATCACACTCAGCGCTCAAAACCCATTCTCTCAATATTTATTTCAGTCGTTCTTAAAATCTTTCTCCAGGCCCCAGAACTTCTGAATCTTGATCCGAAGTATTGAGTCTCGGTTGCCATACCAATCTGTAATTACAGTCCTATTTTAGCAGTAAAAGGTGCAGATCAGACTTTATCCTGAAGGCTAGCATCTGGTTTGTGTTCAGAACAGCCACCCATTGAGCCATGTGAGGTCCCCTGCCACTACCAGCCAACCAGTTTATTGATTTTTTTCTGACCCTTTAAAGAGATGAAAGTTCTTAAAACTTTTTGATGGTTTGTGTTAATGAACTAAGCAGCTGTTGGGTGAGGGAAGGTCACTCGAGAATGAATTACTTCAAGGCAACGCACCTAAGTTGCGCTGGTATAGTGCAGTGATTACTATGTGATGACAAGACTTCAAAATATCACCTAAAATGCACTCGGAAACTATGAATCTCACACAGAGCGACTAATACAGTTAATTCGTCTATGGAGTGCTCATTGATGCCTTTGAACAGAGGTGTTGGATCAGATAGAACTGGATTTACTCTTTTCGCTGGCAGAAGCCAGGACCTAATTCTAAAGAAAAGGCTCCCAATGGGGCATAACTCCCATTTAAAGCTTCAACTTTTAGAGAAAAAACAAACTCATGCAAAATCATAGGTAATTATCAGCCTGGGTCCTTCATCCATTGTTTTCAATGATTTTTCGATGGGGTCCGGGCAAAGAAAGAATTGTTTAAATTAGTTTGGAAATCTTTTAACATGACTTAATTTCAAGCCAGTGGATTCTGCCGACTTTAATTCCATCCCTGAATTGTCTGCAGTTCAAAGGAGAGATGGACATCATAATAATAATAATAAAATTATTATTATGTCCATCTCTGCCCTGGCATTTGATACAACGCTTTATCACGTCTTCTAGATGTCTCAAAGCGCTTCACAGAATATACTGTAAAGTGAATTGACTGTATATTTTGTGGACACAGACACAATGGTGTGCCCAACACATGTGTCTGATTGAGAAGTGGAACTGGGATCCAAGTGGGTGGAAAATACAATGGCATTTTCTCTCACACACACAGCAAGTCTGCACTTTAAACGGAAGGTCTGCCAAAAGAGGTGAGGCCTTTTACCAACGTTTTATTTACGTTGGAAAGTCAAAATAAACATTTACTTTGCCGATTGCTGACAGTATAACTGCACAGTTAGCAATCCCCACAGCTCAACAAAAAAAAATCATTATTTATGCAGCGCTGTTTCCTTCAGGAGGATGATTCTATCTAATCCCAGTGTTCAAACACTTCAAGAAGTACAGTTGTTCAAAGCAATGACTGTCCAGGTTCAATGGCACAACAAACTACATATATATATATATCTATATATATAGCACCTTCCATGGAGAACATACATCTTAACAGCTATGATAGGTCGAAACCAAGTAGATGTGGTTCACGCTTACAATTACTTTACAGGATAGAAAATCAAAAGTGAAACAATTCACTACCCCACAGGGAGGAAGAGGGGGAAGGAGGGAGGAAGGGGGAAGAGTGGGGGAGGTTTAATATTCACAGAGCACCAGCCTAGACGGTGACTGCTGCTCATATTCAGACAGTGCCCTCAGGGGAGATGGAGGTAACAGACATTCACAAAGTACAGACCATGTCTGTGACTCCGGTTTAGATTTGGAGATGGTGGGGGCGGAGAAAACGCACATGGAGAGAAATAAGGAACTGGTTCTGTATGTAACCAGGTAACAAAAGGTACAGAAAATTGCAAAATTGTCTTTTATTATTATTATTCGGTGTCCTCCCATTAAACACTTTCAAAATCATTTCTCATTTAAATAAAAAAGTATACACATTTGATCTTAACTTACAAGCCAAACAAATTTTGGCATTTAAAAAGAAACACACAATGGTATCGTTTTAACCTAGAAAATTATGACTACCTTAAGAACAACAAGGCTGGTTTTAATTTGAGTCACTATTAGTGAAGAACAATTTGGGTTAAATTAATGGGGGTGGGAGAGAAAGAGAAGTCTGTAAAACTGTGCTTTGCTGTTAGAGAGCATCAATCTTCTTCAGCTGTTGCAAATTTAATTTGCTGTAAAAATCATTAACAATTCCCACCCATGCGTAATTTTCTCTGAACTCTAATTCAGAGAATCAGCCCCATAAATACTTGGACTAAATATTGTTTTATTTAAAAGCGTCGGTCAAATACAAAAAAAAAGGAGATTTAACTCAGCTGAAAAGAGATTGGCGCGGTAATAAGAGCTTTTAAAATAAAACGCACCGAGGAGGGAGGGTGAAGCACGGAGGGATTAAAATGGCTTTATATCCACCGTACAACGTATTAGGGGGTATTAGCTGTGAGTTTTGGAATGGTTACACTGATCTCTTGGATTGCAGGAGTGTAATCATTGGGAATTTCAAACCGTCCAGCTACCACGTCAACAAGTCCACACACACGCTACACACACTCATTTTATATTTGGATCAAAGTAAATGGCATTTGAACCTCCAACAGCTACCACCCAGGAGCAGTCAGTGAAAGAGAAGCCAATTAACCTTTCGACTACTGACTTCACAAGCCTTTGCCCCCACTCCCTCCACAAATGCACATTCTTTCAAAACCCGACTTCAAATAAAAAATTGAAACAATATTAACAACTGCAAAGACTAACAGGGTACGTACGACAGATGGTTTGGAAGGGTTTATATTCCTCTGAAGTGTTAAGGTTGCTGGAGTAAGTTGGCCACCAATTTCACTTGAATTACAGATTTTGAAAATGGCTTGAAAGGTAATGTGATTAACATTCAAAAGTTTTTTTTTTAAAAATGTAATAAAAGAGAAAAGCAGTTACAATAATAAAGAGAATTCAGCACAGTATGCACCTGTACTGATCATTGGCAAATGCTCAACAACGGGGTAATTGTACAGGACTGTTAACTAGGAAGTTTCTCCCAGTGTCCTTGGCCAACCATTTCCCCACCCACCCCAGATAAAATTGGTTTGAGGTGCATTGTTGTGCCTAAATTAGCTGCTGATTTACAAAAAGCAGTCACTACGCTTTACAGTAAGTCTTGTGAAGTGTTTTGAGACGTCCTTCTGACGTGAAATACATCAAATGCAGGGTTTATTAATAGTATGTCGCAAGTAAAGACGAGGCTTGTCCAAGTTGAAATGGTATCAAAGGGCAAAGTGACATCAGAAAAACAAAGTAGAGCTGCCAACAGTCTAATTCTGGACAGTTATGGATCAGTTGACCGGTCACATGTTTAGTTATATTTGTGGAAAATATCTGGAATAAAGAAGCAATATCCTGTATTTTTAATAATAACGCTTTCGATCTCAGAGTTGCAACTAATATTCTGATTGCTGGAACCTCCACTTGAATATAAACTTTACGGTCAGAAACAACAATAAGAGAGGCAAACAATATGCAAAGGTAAAGAGTCTATTGTGCAAGAGGTAGGGAGGGAGGAAAGGGAGAGAGGGAGAATTTGTTTATGGTGCTGTCTGCATGTAAAACACTAAGTTGTGACACGAATAGTTAAAAAAAAACTACACTAGACCTAATCCTAACCCAAGTTTCACCCGCAAAGCACAGTCAAACCATTTTGCAATATATCCTGTGAAACGCTTTGAGACGTCTCGTCGATGTGATAAGGCACCATATCAAATGCTAGGTTTAATTTGTCTTTTATTATTATTATTCGGTGTCCTCCCAAAAAGACACTGGATTTCTTTAGGAAAAGGGACAGTGTGTGTATGTGTGTGTGTGTGTGTGTGTCCTCGTCACACTCCTGCAAAAAATGCTACTGATCTTCTGATACTTAACCAAAAATACTTCTATCATCTGTTGGACATGATTTGAAAATATCTGTGTTTCAACACAAGTCACTTAAAATTAACACGGGGATTCCGTAATTGCCACATTATGTGATTTTATCTCATCATGGATCTCTTTCAGAGCAACTGGGGTGAATCATTCTGTACTTATATCTGGAGCTTCGATGGTGTGTGCCAGTGCACAATGTTCTTCACTGATAAACAAGGCAGATGCTGTACATTTCCCCACCAGGAGGCATCATCCAAGCTGCTCGAATTGACATGATAACATAGCCTGTCCAGTCTCCTGACTCAGGACAGTGCGTCGCACTGGAGAGACAAACAGGAGAAAACCTAATAATCCTTGCAATTGATGGAGCACCTTATCACATCGTCGAGATGTCTCAAAGCGCTTCACATGCGATAATTGTAAAATTGATCAACTGTGTGTTTTAGGCAAAACATTACCTTGAAAACCAAGCTCAACACATGTTTTATTTGAATGTAGCCTCACAAAGAGACTTCCTCTTGCCAGACCCTAGATTTGCTTTAAACAAATTTGTACAAAATAAATAACCAACAACAATGAGGTCACCATCTCAGGACCAAGTAAAATCGGGGCTGAAACTAGAAGCCATTTCTTCACTCAAGAGGATTGTCAGGATGTCAATGACAGTGTCTGTTGAGGCTTGAAGGACAGAAGCATTCTGAAGGGAACTGGATAATCATCTGTGAAGTAAATAATTAATGGATATGGTGAGAGCTGGAAAGCAGGATTTATAATAAAGTATAGGTGGTTGTGGCACAGACACATTGGGCTGAATAATAACCCTTACATTTGTTATAGCGCCTTATCACATCTTGAGACGTCTCAAAGCGCTTCACAGAATATACTGTAAAGTGATTGACTGTATATTTTGTGGGCCAAACGCGGCAGCCAATTGTGCACAGTAGTGTCCCACAAACAGTCATGGATTGAGTGACCAAATTTTATTTTTTAAGCGATTATTAGCCCCGGGAAAGCGATCTGCCAATCGACTAACAACTGGGTTACTCTAAGCAGCTGAAGTGCATCCCAGGCATGAGAAGTAAGGAAACTTGCCTACCGTTTCACCCTTCCCCAGCATCGAACCCTGGTCCTTTCACTTGCAAGGCGAGTGCTCTAACCAATACGCTACAGGACTCCACAGGAAAATAACTAGGGAGTCTGGGTGGGGTGCAGAGGAATAAAGCAAACCTTATCAAGCGAATATCTTTGGACGTGTGAAATGCTGTGCTCTGCTTACAACTCTTCAAATGAATTGTGCTTATTCAAAACACCTGGCGGAGGCACAAATGGACATCCCCCAAGTAGTGTCGGGTCAAGGGTCAGGGTTAACGCCAATCTCTGTGGAACTTTGAAGCTGATGTTTTACAGATTATATGTCTCTGTATTCAAAGGAGGGGGGAGGCGGGGGGATGGGGGGGAACAGGGACATGGAGTAATAACTGGAGCTCAGAGGCACCTATTTGTACTCTGCAATTTTATGAGCCCAAAGAGCTCTTCTTTGAAGCAAGCAACAGGCAAAAAGGCACTTATTTTAATCTGCGGCACTGGTCACAATAAATCCCATTAATACCTACATCAGTCTGCCCTGACTTTGCTAGCCGTGCACTCTCTCTCCTGCTGGCTTTTCATTCAGTGTTCCTTTTAACCCCCAAAAGTCTAGGATTGCAGTTGGTTGCTGCTGTTTTCCTTTTTAATCCTTTCCGTTGTTTTTTTTCTCTCTCTGTCAAATGTCTGATAACACACCCACCCCCAATTTTCCTTTACATAAGTAAATGCTATATTGAAACGTAATCATTGTGTCTGTCCTGAACAAGAGGTTCAGATGATGAAGGCCTTTCAGCCCATTTGATCTCATCCTTCCCATTTTCCCATTACAGCACCCAGCTGTTCCTTAAGTGCAATAGATCTAATGTCCTTGATGCTACCATCCTTCCTGGTAACCCTTTGCAGTCGCTAATCACCCTCCATGCAAAGAAATGGCCCATCTCCCTGTGAGACTATGAGTCAAGTAGCTCGAACTGCTTCACAACCAGTAGAAACCCTTTTCTGACCCTGAAACTGAAAACTGATTGGGATTGACTTTTAGCAGGTGTTGCAGCCCAGCATGGTCCTCTCAACACCACACATCTCATTGTAAAATAAAAATCTGGTTTACATTTTTAACACGTTTCCTTAATTAAAATGTGTAAGCAAAAATATCTTCACCAAAGTGCAACTGAACTCTAAATGTGAACAGCTCTTGCAAAAATCCTCTGGCTAACATGATCAAGAAGGAAATCATTCAAAGAGCATGTGAAATGTAAGTGTACATGTGTAATTGGATGCCCTGATACACTCTGCGCCCTATTCCCAGTGAAAACCTGGACGGTTGTTCCGTTTGTTTCAACTTGATAAAGTGCCTGATGAAATGCAGGGAATTTTTTTAAAAATTAGCATAAAAGGAGGCCGTTTTGCCCATAAAATATGCAGTCAATTCACTTTACAGTATATTCTGTGAAGCGCTTTGAGATGTCTCGAAGACGTGATAAGACTCCATATCAAATGCAAGGATTATTATTATTATTATTATTTTCTTCAAGCATTCCCTCTCTTGCTTTTAAATTCAAACAAAAGAAGAAACAGTATTTAGATAGAGCTACGTCAAGCCAAAAAAGCACTTTGAGGTAATTAATGTTGAGTCTAGCAACCGATACGCAGGCAGAGAGAGTGTGTGATGGATTACGCAGACTAAAGTAAAACTAGAATTAGAACACGTGGCTTACAATGGATAACAAATGAAACAGAGGGGCTAACTCAATGAAATGCTGTACCAGGAAGCAACAGGGCTATGTGGATAGGAAAGAATTACTCTAAGCAGCTGAAGTGAATCCCAGGCACGCCTGGAATCATTCTTTTATGTCAGGCTTCTCCAATACAGTTCTTTTGCTGCCCATATGGTCTTTCATTGAAGTGGTTACAGTGCACAGAGGTCAAGTGCAGGCATCCTCATGCAGGGCACCTCCCAATAGGCATTGGCTACTGGAGTTAGCTCTGTGCACGGTGATTGCGATTTAAATAGTGTGGTCCAGCTGAGTAACACCCCCAAAAGGGCAGTGCAGCTTTATACACAGAATTCACACCACATAACTAGGTTGTTTTGCCTCCTTTGGCAGGATTCTTGCCTCCGAGACCAAGGCTAGAGGTTCAATCTCCGCGTCGGGGCTTTGAGCTCATAGTCCAGACCTACGCTCTGGTGTAGTAGTACTGGTGGAAACGTTGCATTTCTCGTTGCAAAGGTGCCAGCCTTTGGACGAGACATTAAAGCCTGCCTGTTCAGGTGGATGTGAAAGATCCCATTGCACTTCTTGAAAAAGGAAGGGAAGTTTCTACTTTCTCAAGTGCTGCATACAATCAATTCAGCCTGGAGAGGGCGCACAAGACTCGAGTATAACTGTGAGCTGCTTATTCAGGTACCTGATTATTATCGGTCACCGGCAACTACAGATGGAAGTGGGACGACAACAAAGCAGAACCCGGAGTGCCCGATAACATTACATCATTCGATCATCTAGAACCAGCAGATCAGACGCTGTGAGTTAAAAGCCCCCACATAGGGACTTGGAATCACACGGACGAAGCTGACACTCCAATGCAGAGCTGGGGGTGGGGGGGCCGGGGGCGTTACATTGTCGGATTTGCCATCCTTCAGTTGAGACATTAAACTGAGATCCCAGGTGGATGTTCAAGATCCCGTGGCACTGTTCGAAAAGAGAAGTGAGTTTCTCTCTCCCAGTGTCCCCCCAAATAAAAAATTGGTCGCTCACTCACTACCTCCATGGTTGTTTGTGGGACATTGCTGTGCGCAACTGGTTGCAACGTTTCACCCACAAAAATACACAGTCAATTGAGTATATTCTGTGAGGCGCTTTGAGATGTCTCAACAACGTGATAAGGCACTGTATCAAATGCAAGAATTATTATTATAATAATAAATTAACACTAATCACAGAAATCACCACTTAAGTCATTCAGCCTATCAAGTGTAAACAGGCAAGAGTTCCTCCATTGACACGAGCTACGAATCCAAAACCTTTGCCCTTTATATTGCTTTCTCATCAGATTTTTTTTATTGAAGTTCCTTTTAAATCTGTTTCGTCTGATCCTGGCACAAATAGTATTAAATAAAACACAAAAAGCAAGCACCAGGAGAGAATAGGGGAAGTAAGGTTCAGTTTAACTAAATCATCTGAAATTCTACAGTCAGCTGATACACAGATCGTTCGCTAAACATCTCAAATGCTAAAGTGTAGCAAACATTTTCAAAAATATGAATAAATCAGATCTGTCAATCCTGCTCTGTCGCTGTTGTCGAACCAGCTGCTTCTCAATGTGCAGCAGCAACTGAGGTGACCCACCATCTGGCTTTCCCCACAATGCCTTCTCCTTTGTGTCTGGTCGAGTTCACCCTGCGAGACTGGGAAACACACTGAGTATCACAGCTTCCAACCCATGTCCAATCACTCCATGAGGACAAATGATATCAACAATAACAACAAATTACATTTTCATAGCACCTTTCACGTCAGAAGAATGTCCCAAGGTGTGTCGAAGAGGAGGCTCTTGAGCCGGGTCTTGAAGGAGGCAAGGGAGGGGGCGAGGCAGAGGGACTGTGGGATGGAGTGACAGAGGGTAGGGGCAGAGAGGCTGAGGGTCAGGCAAAGAGGGGGAAATAAAGCGGGTCGGAGTCCGCTGAGCGGAATATATCAAATACTACGTCAAACCAATATACACGAGAGATGATGTTAAATACATCGGTGCTAATAAAAATAAACCCTGGTAACATATTCACCAATAAATGTAAATCAAAATCCATCAACAAACATAAAACACCATCCATGTGTGTTGAGTCACATGTACCCTTCCCTTCTGTAATGTACACATCAAATTTTGAATGAAGAACAATAAAGTGTTCACTAAACATCTAATCCCAGCACCAAAAGTAGCTCTAACATTTTGAACTGTACTTCCAATAAGGAAATATAAATTTGCAACGAGGTCTGAATACAGAGGGTTTCCAGACACACAGTCTTTCAAACCTTCTCCTTAAATTGATCGAACGTTAAAACCATTTACTCCAAACTTCAACACTGCGATTAACCATCAACAATCCAGCCTCCCAAACAGCCATTGATATGGGTCAGTAGAGCCTGTAGTCTCTTTGGATACAATACGTGGTGAAAATCCAAAGGAGGGTGAGAACATTATATCGTGGCATGCCAAAGTCTTGTCAATATCACAAGCCTTATGGGTGAGCCTTCCAGACAGTAACAAGACTGCAAGCCTTCAATCAGGCACTAAGTTTTCGAATCTTCCATTTAATAGCCCATTTAGAACAAATGAAAAGGTTGCAGCAAATCTCATTAACTTTAATCTTCCTTCCCTTATGTGTGTGTGTGTGAGATGCAGGTATGTGCCAATGGGCACGGCCAGGTCCATTTAAAGTAGCAAATCTACGTACATATCAGTTTTTAAATTCACTTGTAGACCTCCCACAGCCCCCCCAAAAAAACAGATTTGAAAGCTGCAATATCCCACCACCGCCCTGTAACTAAACATCCCGAAATACAAGGAACAGAATAAGAAACTCATTTTTCAATCAGTTATGAAAATATTGAAACTCAGGCACTTGGCTATAGTTCAGGAATGAGGCTCTGTGCTCGTGGCTTTGACCCTCTCTTACCGCCAAGTCCTAATTGTGTGACAGTCATGGGGGGGTGGGGGGGAACGGGGGGGGGGGGAGTGGAGGGGTGGGAGGGAGGAGTGGGTGAAGAGCTGAGGTCAGCAACAGCAATCCACAAGCCATGTGATCCTGAAGTTAACCCCGACTCTACAACAAAGCAACAATTTTTATGACAGATGGTACTGGGAAGGGGAAAAAAATTATAATGGTTCTTTATTTTTTTTTACCTCAAGTCTGTACACCAAAACGCTCTTTGTAACAGTCGGGTCTGTATGCCGTTTAAAGGAATTGTAAATGTTTATAATTGAACACAGTTGAAGAGAAAGTATTATCTGACACAAAAGTCCAACTGAAGCTAATTTCTCTTTCTTCCCTGCCTGCCCTCCACGCACAAAAAATAAGTCCTGTCTGCCACCGAAGAGAGATCGGATTGCGATGCAAATGAAGAGGAAATAGATGGGAAAAAATATCAACTACAGATACAAAAGGTGTTCACATACTGATATTTAACACACACACACACACACACAGTTTCTGGTATCTGTTTAATTTAATGAGTACTTTGGGTTTATAGAAGACAACAACACCAATACTTGCATTTGATACAGTGCTTTCCACGTTGGAAAGGTCTCTCTAAAAGATTTACAGGATTTATTATAAGGTGTAGTGGATATATATTTTGTAGGTGATCATACTATCAGTCACCTTTCCCCCTACAGTTTGGGCTCCCATTAAGCTCTGTGAAGCACTATGAGTTGAGACATGCTCCCAATGTTAAATACATTAAATAAATGTCTTTCACACTGAGTTACAGAGTCCTGTAGCTCAGTGGTTAGAGCATTCTCTTCACATAATTTACTGTGTTTGATTCCCGGCAGGGCGAAACCTTGGGCAAGTTTCCTTACTCCACACGCCTGATAATAATCCCTCAAGAAAAGAAAACAATAATAATTTGGTCACTCAATCCATGACTGTTTGTGGGACACTGCTGTGTGCAATTGGCTGCCGTATTTTGCCCACAAAATATACAGCTAATCCACTTTACAGTATATTCTGTGAAGCGCTTTGAGACATCTGGAAAGACATAAAAAGCACCATATCAAATGCAAGGGTTATTATTATTTATTAGTGTAAATCATTTTTGTGATCAAAGTATTTCTGGGACAGAACTCAACTTGCAACCAGTGGTAGAAAATGAGCCTTCATTTCCAGCACTTTACTCACTTTCCTTGCTGACAGTATACATCGGAGTAGAATGGATTTCAAACGCACATTATTTCTCTTTTGAATTCAGAACTAGTCATGGTTGAGATTTACAGGGTTATTGACCAGCAGCAACACCACTTGACCAGCAGTTAACCCCGTCTAGTGAAAGTTGTGGGAACTTGTTGCTAACGTGAGCCTCATTAACCACATTCCATGAGAACTTTTCAACACTCAAAAGTCTGCAAAAATGCTGTGTGCTAATGAAGCTACGTGCTTGGTGTAAAAAAACACACCTCCTCAATTTGCAGGCTGACTGTTGAGAAATGGTCACTTACGAGCATCTTAAATTCACGTGTAACTTTACCGTTCCTATTTCAAAGTTTCTCGTTTACCTTGGTCTTTTGTTGGCCAACGATGAAAGTTAGAGCTTACGTAATGATCATCAGTAGAAATCGACGTTAGTATTTCATCCCGAAGAATTTTGTTTCAAAAGATCATTTGCACTTGGAAGATGAATGTGTGTTCCATTCATTAATTAAGTTCAGTAACTCACCAGAGACTGGTTTATTCATCGATTCATTCATAATAATGAATATAATAATAATAATCCTTGCATTTGATATAGAGCCTTATCAATTATGCTAAACGTCTGAAAGTGCTTCACAGAGTATACTGTAAAGTGAATTGACTGCATATTTTGTGGGCGAAACTCAGCAACTAATTGCACACAGCAGTGTCCCACAAACAGTCGTGGATTAAGTGACCAAATTATTATTAGTATTAGTATTATTTTTGAAGAAAGCAGCGAAATCATTAGGAAAGGGGGAGAGAAACAGAGAGAGAGAGAGAGAAAGAGAAAGGAAAGAAAAAAGAAAGAAAAAATCGCAAGCCTTAAATCAGAAAGTTGGCGGAGGAAAAACAAATACATGTTATGACCTTCGGCCTTTAAATATGTTCTAATTTATTGGAATCCCAGTTAATTACGCTTAGGTCTGGGGGCAAGGCCCCGAGAGCAGAGAGTCAGGGAATTACGGCAATTGTTAGTGTTGGACATCCGATGATGTCACTTCTAATAACAAGATTTCTCATAACCGCTCAAAATCCCATGGCAACCCTTAGTAAATATTAATGGATAGATTACTGGACCTTGCGATCGTATTAGTTGAGAGCGCAGGAGCTGATACTTGGTAAGAGACCACATTCCAAGAATGAGCTCAGCAGAAGCAATTCGATTATAGCCTGGAGCTTATTATGATGGTTCATAATAATGAACAATCTTCACATTTGGTAAACGCCTTTCACGTCAGCAGGATGTCTCAAAATGCTTCACAGCATTTTACTGTAAAGGGCTGTAGCTGTGTATCTCGCAGGCACCCAATTTGCACACAGCAATGTCCCACAAACAGCCAAGAAGTGAATGAACAATGTTTTATTTGGGGTTTTGTTGGCCAGGACACTGAGAGAAACTCTTCCTACCCTCAAGAGTAGTGCCATGGGATCTTTCCACCGGAACAGTCAAGACAAAAACCCTTGACTTAATGTTTCATTCAAAGGACAGCCCCTCAAACAGTGTACACGTCCCCAGTACTGCCTTGGAACGTCAGTCGGTCAATGTGAATTCAAAGTCCTGACATGGAGCTAGAACCCTCAAACATTCTGACTTGGGAGGCAAGAATGCTACCAACTGAGCCAGACCAGCGGCTTAAATGGTATCTTTCGATGGAACACCAACCACAAATGAAAGGTCCAACAAGGCAAAAGCCAGCCCACTCGTCCCTGAAAGTCAGAAATTTCTAGCATTTCTCAAAAAAAATTAAGCGAGAGTAAATTAATTATTGCAGCAGTTAAAATGCCTTTAAGTGGCGATGTGAATATGTATTTATTGTGAAGCGTGTCCCAGTACAAAACCACCACAATGGGTTCAATTCCTTCCTGTTCTATTTGAGAGGGTTGCTCATCTCCAAGATGTCCTATGCAAACAGCAGGCTGTACAATTTGCTTGTCTCACCCAGGACGGAGGTGGTATTTGGCCTTAAATGCCCCAGGACAGAAATGCAGAGAAAAGGACGCACACACACACGCACACAACGTACGTCAGAACAGCTGAGGATAGAAAGAAAGAAGGAGACCTAAAGTGGCTATTCCCTGGTGTCTGGCAGTACTGCTCTAGAATTAGTCATTGAAAAATGCCTTTGAATGGTCCAGACTGAATCTTCCCTTTAAAGAGAGGAGCTGCATGTTTGTTGGCTCAATTGGTAGCATTGTTATCTCAGTCAAAACATTGTTGGTTCAAGTCCCACGTCAGGATGTCTACCTCAGAGTCTCAGCTGATACTCCAATACAGTGCAAGAGAGCGCTGAATTGATAGGGGTGGGGAGAGGGGGTTCCTTTGGATGAGATATTAAAGCAAGGTCCTGTCTGCCTGTTCAAGTGGACATTAAAGACCTTGTTGTACTATTCGAACAGTACAGTAAAACTCTGTGAAGCATTTTGAAACGTCGTCCTGACATGAAAGGTGTTATATCCTCTTTCTTTTCCTCCCTATATGAAGATGAAGTGTTAGTGCATCATTGTGCTAAGCATCCACCTCTCTCTCTCTCTCTCTCTCTCACACTCTCGTTCTGTGTCTCTCAAGTTCTGGGTGGAGGAGGGTTAAAACAAATAGTGTTCTGGGTCTTCTGTTTACTTGAGCACTATGAAAACACTTGTGGTCATATGCTCCTGTGGCTGCCAGGGAATTCTTGTTTGACCTTTGGAAGAGAAGTACAGCTGTGCCAGTCAAGTAAAGAAGTGGCAGATGAAAGCAGCAACCAGCAAATGACTAATGAGAGAATCATTTGTTCGGTGCGTGCTGACATCACAGAAACTAAATTATCACACCCCAAGTTCGCCTGATCAGCTCTACATATCTCTGAGCAGGTTTCCAAAAATAATAATAAGGTGCATTGACACGGTTTCATTTTAAACATTCAAAGCATTAAAGAATTCTACATTTTCTTCGGCAAGATTACAGCACCACCGATTTGAGGCTTCGCTTGCAAACTGCTGATATAGTGCCTTTGGAAATTTAGGAGGGGAAACCTCAAATGTTGGAACAGAATTTGATCCCAGAATATATTGTTGTTGCGACAGAGAGAGAACGAGAGAGAGAGAGAGAGAGAGAGAGAGAGAAAAAAAACTCACAATTTAAAGTTTTGACATTTTTAAAGATGAAGTAGGCTGTTCAACTTTTAAAGGAGATCATGTTGCAACTTTAAATAATTCTCTTGTTGAAAAAGTAAACAGTCGGTTTTAGGTGACCTGCTCTACTGGGCTGAATAAACAGGAACGCAAGTAGATGGCACAACTACCGACACGTTTAAAACAACCACACAGTATTGTATCAGGAATTCTCCAGCTGTTGCACATGGATCCCGACTGCATTTGCAGCAGCCTAAAAGTGACCTGTTTATGGGTCACTTTTAGGCTAATAATAAATAAATAATAATAATAATGTGGTCACTCAATCCACGACTGTTTGTGGGACTCTGCTGTGCAGAATTGGCTACTGCGTTTCGCCCACAAAATACAGTCAATTCACTGTACAGTATATTCTGTGAAGAGCTTTGAGACGTCTCGAAGATGTGATGAAGCCCTCTATCAAATGCAAGGATTATTATTATTATTATACAGCATCAGTGTTAACTATGTGGAAATCTACGTCAGTGAAAAGGGAAAAAATTAAACACTTTGATGAGATGAAGGGAGAGGAGACAATTAGAGGAAAAAAACTAATTACTAGGTTACTTTAACAATACCAGAGCAAACAATTAAACAGTAAAAATTACTAACAATACGCCAATAGGACTGGGTCAGATGAATGTTTCTAAGCACACAAACATTCTACACGTCTGTTTCCAGGTGACAAAGTGGTTCTACGTGCAATTAATGACAACCTTGGTTGAGGTGTATCTGTATCTCACCTTTCTTCTCAGCTAAAGACCTTTCGTTTCGACTGTGCCTTTGGTCACCTTCCTCCCCCTTCCCCCCGGCTCGGCCCTGGGATCCGTTACTGTGAAGCGCTCTGAGAAGCCGTCCGGCGTGGAGGGCGCTATATAAATCCAAATTGTTCTTGTTGTATATGTGTAGAACTTTTATACAATAAATAATAATCCTTGCATTTGACGTAGCGCCCTTCACGTCAGATTATGCTGCAAGGTGTAGTGACTGTGTATTTTGTGAGCGATCAAGTGCTCCCAATTTGTGCATAGCAATGTCCCACAAACAGCCACAAAGCGAATGACCAATTTTATCTGGCGAATTGTTGGCCAGGAAACCAGGAGGAACTCCTTGCTCCTTTCAGAGCCCCACGGGATTTTAACGTCCACCTGAACAGGCAGACCGGAGTTCAGTTTAACCGGTTTCTCTTCCAAAGAATGGCTCCTCTGACAACGCTACACTCCCCCAGCATTGCATTAGAGTGTCAGCCCAGACTGTGCCAGACACCGAGAGAGGTCTACAGGGAGTCAGCAATATTAATAACGGAGAACAGTGACACAGGACAACCAGCTACAAATCCAGCAAATCTCAAGTCACTTTGAACTAGATTCGCTTCTGATCTATTAAAACCTTTATTACTGAAAGTACAGTACACTGGTGATTGATCTGAAAAGCATCACTAATAAGAGAACTTTGAAGTTGCATTCCCAACTGAAATCAATAGTGCAGGCCCTCAGCTATCCAAACATTGGATAACCATGCTGTTCAATCATCTAAATGGACCCGTCTCAGGAGTTAAATCAACCTAGTAAAAGACAGACAGACTCACAGAAAGAATTTGAATTTTTATCTTGCTCCGCTACGTGGAAACATCTCAAAGTACTTTACAGTAATTACTGTCAAGTGGAGCAATTGTTCTGCGGGCAAACGTAGCAGCCATGTTGGTGCACGCACACACACTCTCGCACAAAAAGGATCCACAAAATAGTTATGAGGTGAATGACAAATTCTTTATCTGAAAGGCTGTTGATCAGGACAGGAGGAGAAACTCCCTTCTCTTTTCCAATTGTATTGATGGGATCTTTTATAATCCCCTTGAACAGATACAAAGGGAGCGCACTTTAACATCCCATCCCAAAAACAGTGTCAGCGAAGGGGACGAACTCAAATCAAGCGGTAACAATGGACGACATTTCAAACGGAGCAAACGCAAGGGGACGCGACTCCCTTCTTCAGACTGAAATGCACGTGAAACCAAGCTTTGACCACAGAGACTGTGTTAGTGTTGAATCCCTTCACACCCTAAGCACCTTCCTATCTCCTCCGCCCCCCACTCCTCTGCTTACTCCTTCTGCTTGGCTAACTCGGGATAGCTGAATGACCCCGGTCCTATCTGCACCACTATCAGTGACCGAGCTTTCCAATTCTACACCCCTAACCTCTGGAACTCACTCCCTCAACACCTCCCTATACCTCCAGCCCTGCTTGGCGCCTGTCGCCACCACAGTCAAGCGCTCCGAGACCTCACTTTACGTGAAGGGCATTGTTGTAAGGTTGACTCGGAGGTTGTGAGGATGAGAAAAAAAGAGAAGGAATAAAAATGGTTTCAATGGCACTTATGTATCCCCATGACTAATAGCCTTACATAAACTGCCATATCCCAGTAACATGTTCGACATAGAGTATTGTGAGGTATTGCAGATGAAGAGAGGGAAGAAGCAGGGATTTTACAGCCAGAGAAATAAGAAAAGCTTTCAACAGGAACAAAAAAATAAAGCAATGCTTCGAGCGTAAATTCTCTGTACAATCTGACATTGCTTAGCAAACCCCAAATACCTCTTTCATTATCAAAATTAGAGATCCAATCAGGCCCTCCTCCAGCTAAAGTGGGATTGTTTTCCCCCAAAATAAGGAACTGCTGCAGCAAAACAAATTGTAAACAAAATTGCAATTTTCCATCTGGATTTGACGTACGCAAGAGAAAGTTTGTCAATTGAATTTAATTCATCTAACTTTGCATTTCAATGCAACTCATAGTCCATTCGAAGGCCATTAAACTACATCACTGTAATTACAGTCAACATCAATTTAAATTCTGTAGTTTACTCACCAAAAAAACACAGCCCTCGGAAATGTTCCAAGTCGCTTGAGTGGGTTGGAGCTGCAACATTGCCCTTGGAGATATTATCTTTTTTTCTCTCTCTCTCCTCCCCCCGGGTATTCTGACCATCATTGTAAGCAGACATCATGCAGTCTGCAATTTTGCAGGTAGCATTTCTGTCTCTCTCTCAGTCTCCCCCACCCCCATACTCAGAAACTGTAAAATGGTTTCAGATGGTTGCTATTTGCCAAATGACCCGATTAGTAGCAAAATATGTCTTATCAAAGTATTATTTTAACAAATCTCACTCACCTGAAAGTTTCAATTGCCAGGCGACTCACGCGATCAAAGAGAAGATGTTTTTGCAGCAAGAACCATCTGTTAAAGAGCAAATAGATGAAAATAGGAGAGAAATAGCAATTTGGGAGGAAGCTTCCTGCATGGGTGAGGGAGTAGCGAATAGTGAGTGGGTCGTGGGGGGAAAGTATAGGGAGAGACGATTAGGATAGGTGGAGGTTCATGTGGAGAGTAGTTGGGCAGTAAGGCCTGTTTTGGGGTGTGTGCAGTCTACGTAACTGCAGTTTTATATTGCGCCGCTGACTGGACTTTGAGTCACGTTCAAGTGACAATACCGACACTTCAAGTCACTCTTAGTAAAGCTTTCGCCCATAAAATACACAGCCACTCCACTCTACAGTATATCCTGTGAAGGGCTTGGACATGATAAGGTGCTTTATCAAATGCGAGGATTATTATTATTATTATTAAACTGCAGCTTTTGGAATCTGTGCCTGAGTTCTGCCCCAGGCTGGGACCAGGGCATCTATCCCAGTCCCAATTATTCCAGTAAAACAGCCTGTGGTAGAGCAGAGATGACTCCGGCAACACAATGGCTGTCAGCACTGTATTGGAGTGTTTCGCTCAGAAGCAAAAGTGCCATCAACTCAGGGAGGCTGACACTTGGCTGTGGAACTTGTGTTCTGTTCGGTGTGTCCTGTTTATGGGCTAATATTTAACACATTAATTTTTGGGGTCTGTTAATGGGCTACGTAAGTACTTGAAAAAGTTACTCATTTCCCTTCCCCACAGATTGGTAGTGAACACTTTTCCTTCTGCAAATACACACTCACTCTCACCTGAGAGCAATTCTCTGTGAAGCACTATGAGATCTTTCAGGATTATTATTATTATGATTATTATCATGACCATTTTAAAAGGCTTTAGTGCTTATGACTGCCTAGCATTTACTCCCACCCTTGCTGGAGTCATTGTTCGAACACAATAAATAAATTAGTCATTATATTGGGATTTTCAGAAGCTTAAAACCAGTGAGTTGATCTATGTTTGACCAGTAGTTTTTAAATAGCAGTTTAAGACTAGTCTAGGGGGTGCCCTTAAATAAGCACATATTTTCTGATGTGTAAATGTTTCAGTTAAACGTTTCTGGTTTTTGGCTCAGAACCAATAAAAACTGAGACACGCTCATTTAACGATCACAACAGAAATGAGCTAAAGCAAAAAAAGTACTTCAATAGCTATAACATTTCATGGTTGCCTAGAGAGAGCAATTTTCCATCAAAGGTAGGGGACGGGCTTAAAAGTAAGTCTTAGAAGCATGTAATAGCATTTTTATCATGTGTACGGTTCTGCATTTGCAAGCAGCAGCTCATAAAAATTCTTGGGAAAATTTATTGCAATTTAACTGAACTTTTTCTTTCAGAAAACAAGAGGTTTGAACCTGGCACTTGAGCGACCCAGTGTTCTGCGTGCACTTCTCTGGTAACCGAGGTTGGCTCCGTCATATATTTACAAGTCACCTTTTCATCAGAACTAATTCAAGCCAGATGTTCAGACTCCGTGAGTGCCAGAGTCACCTCAGACATCTCTCTCTCTCTCTCTCCCCACCCCCACCCACCCACCCACCTTCTTGTCTTGCTATCAGCTGAATTAGTCTCCACTTACATTATCAAGAAGTTGGTTTTATACTTAACTCGCATAATTATTCCCACTGAAGAGAAGCAGCGTTTATATATATTAAAAAATCCCCAAATTCCAAACGTACATTAGACATTGAAAATTAACCCAATCATAACCAACCCCCAAAGGAACCCTCCTGCAGAGGCAGAACAGTTAAGCCGTTGTATTTGGAAGAGTTGGAACATGAAAGGTGGCCGTGCCAATGGGTGTCTGTAAAAACCTTTGCCACAGAAAATTTGGGGAGCATTTCAGAACGGCAGTCTTCATCCCAATTAGTGGCTTGCAAGCACTGAAATAGGCAACAACAAGCCGTGCAAGATTTGGGCTTGAAAAGGATTAGGACGGAGAGTGCAATTGAAAACTCCAAGTTAAAAGCTTTTTTCCCTTTGAGTGCCTAGAGACTTAAATTAAAATACTGTATATATTAAAAGCATTAATTACCATTTGCTTATGTTTCACCCAATTATTGGCTGGCCTGGCTCAGTCGGTCAGAGGTTTGTGGGTTTAAACACCTATCGTTTGCTTTAAATCAGCGCTAAAGGGTTCAACAATTACACTGCTGAGCTGGACTCCGTACCCAGGAGAGAGGGGAGTTGACAGTCAAAGTGAGACGTCTTGAAGTGCAAATATAGACTCATTTAAGAGGAAGCCAGGAAAACATACCAGGGAAAAGAGAATAGAAAGGTATCAGAGGGAGTAAGCAGCGAGTGGAGGCTCATGTGGAGTATAAACTGGCTCGGATTAGTTGGGCAAATGTCCTGTTTCTGTGCTGTAATAATAATAATCCTTGCATTTGTTATAGCGTCTTATCACTTCTTCGAGACGTCTCGAAGCGCGTCACCTGATATACTGTAAGGTGAATTGACGGTATTTTGTGGGCAAAAGACGGCAGCCAATTACACACAACCGTGTCCCACAAACAGTCGTGGATTGAGTGACAAAATTATTGTTGTATATGTAATTCTATGCATTAACCTTCATACTCGTGTGATATAGCGTCTGGTTGGATTGCCTTCTGTTAGATTTGAGGGAGTGGAGGAAGGGGGTGCCCTATCCTTTTAGTTCTCATTTAAAGTTTTGTCCATGTCGAGTCTTGCACCCGTTGTATTTTGCTGTGTGGAGGGTTTCTCTTCATCCTTCCTTAGTCAGCAATGTTGCTCTGCCAATTTTGCTCTTGGCTGTTTATGTGGCTTACAGTGCCAGAGTACCGAGGCACCATTATTTACTTTACTGGTTGCACATTTGTCAGATTACATTTCTGGCCCCAGCAGTGAATTTCCACTTCTCATTCCTCCTCTGGTTTTCATTCCTGAGCATCTTATACCTGGCATCTTATACTCAAATCCTCATCTGTGTCATTTGCCTTTCAGTGGTACTGAAGAACTTTCAACATGGACAGCTATCAACACGGCCTTAAATGGTGAGTTTCAGATCATTCACACACAACATGGCTGTCCCACTTCCAACTAGATTTAATGCCTCTTTAAAAACTTTTCTTTCTGTATTCTCGAAATATAAATCTTGCACTTGATTCAACACTTTATCTCATCGAAACATCTCAAAGCCTGTAAAGTAGTGGCTGTGTATTTGTAAAAGACAGGGCAGTCAATTTGCCACATATAACTAATAATTCTCCCACTCCCCCGACCAAAAAAAATGATAATTTGGTCACTCAATCCACAGCTGTTTGTGGGACACTGGCTGCCGCATTTCGCCGAGAAAATACAGTCAATTCACTTTACAGTATATCATGTGAAGCTCTTTGAGACATCTGGAAGACATGATAAGGCGCTGTATCAAATGCAAGGATTATTATTATTTTTAATAATAAAGTGAATCATCAATTTTGATTTGGGGGATTGCTGGCCGGAACACAGAGAGAAACTCCCTTCTCTATTCGAATAGCGACGTGGGATTTGTTTTTAAGCAGCTACCTGAACAGGCAGACCAGTCCACAGTTTAACGTCTCAACCAGTGGATGACACTTCCCCCAGAACTGCATTGAAGTGTCAGCCGAGAGACCAGGAGCTCAAACTCATCGCGTAGGGCTTGAATCCACAATCTTCTGACTCAGAGGCAAGACTGCTGCCAACCGAAGGCCTGACATACTGAACTTGTAATGCTGTAGTTTTCACTTCACCCCAAATGTTTTTGTTACTTTTTTTTTGCAGGTAACAGGCAGAAGATATTGAGCAAACCGGCTTACAGTTCCTTTCTTCTGATATATGTCAATATAAATGGGTGCTGCTCCTACAATTCCTGCAGCACTCTGGGAGATAAGAGAGGAAGGAGAAAGAGCTTGGAAACTTGGGACCTTTTTAATAGTTTAATCCATTTAATAGTGACTAAAAAGGTACGATTTGGGCCTACGAGGGTTTTTATTAATGGCAAAGTGCCCGGACTAGTGCAAGAAAAATATACTTGGGTTCAGGAGAAATTAATATGCAATCCAGCTTTGCGATGTAGTCCAAAAAAAATAAAAGGATTTTGCAGCTCTCAAACTTACTGAAGTAATGTTCAATAACTGAAATGGAAGCCGGCCAACGAATCAGATAACTTTCCACGTTTGCTGGTGAAGTTTACTCTGGCTCAGTTCTGTAAGTCAAAGCCACATGAACAGCTATTGCAGTTTTTCCCCCATTCTGCCAGGTCACTAATTTTCCTTATTATTTCTCCAACATTTCATTATTGTTTCAAGTTCCACCACCTTATTTTAACATCTCTTAGTGTGTTATACACCCAGCGAGAAAGATCAGTTTAAACCTGAGCGTTTTGGAAATAACCCCTTGTGTTTATTTGGACGTCTTGGAACTCTCCATAAATGCTTCAGTAATTGTTACAGAAATAATGGAAATAACTAAAACAGACAATTGACATATTGAAAACTCCTCTCACAGTGGACTCAATTCCCTTGACGGAGTCTTAGCTGAAGATCAAATCCTCCGGAAACCTGTTCAGTGGAATTATAGACTGTGCTACATAAGTCTCTCTGCAAAGGTTAACAAAAGAAGTAAAAGTGCTTTTAAACCATCACATACCTTAAGATTACTGACTTGTAGCAGAAAAGCCATGATCCTCTCTCCATCCCCATGTGGGATCTCTCAGAGAGTATCGGCTAAAATTGCAGGAAACTGCACATTTCGAGGTCTAATTTTTCAAAGAGGGAGCATGCCCCACAACACCCTTCCCCCTTTATGTGATCCTACGCGTGGTATTGATTGACACTCAGAGTAGTTTCAAACATAAAAGGAGAGTGACACAGTCACGTGATTAGACTGGCCCAATCCATTCAACAATCAAGTCAGTTCATTGTTCGTAAGAACAATAAATTGCCTACAAAATCCTACGCAGTCACTGCACTTTACAGCAAATCCTACAAAACGCATGTCCTCATGATGTGAAAGACACTATCAGATCCAGGGATGATGATTATTATTATTGTTATTATTCAGTGCCTTGGGACATCCTCCCGACTTGAAAGGCGCGATACAAATGTAATTTGTATGATATTATTATTATTGACTTTGCATTTGATATCGAGTTTATAACATTGAAACGTCTCCAAACACTTTACGTTAATTACTGTCATATGTGATTGCATTTGTGGATGAACGCAGCATCTGATGGGAATGCAGCAGTGCTCTGCAAACAACCAAAAGGCAAATGGCCAATTTATTTTGGAGGATTGTTGGCCGGGACACTGGGAGGATTAGAGAAAAAGAAGAAGTAAAGAAGAGCAACTCCTTCTTGTCAAACCTCCATAAACCACAGGCCAAGGCTCTCAACGTGTGAAGCGCCAGAAGATACATCATCATTCACTAAAATTAATGGCCCTCACTTTTGTTTTACAATTGTATTAACTCAGTGATGGTTTGTCAACAGAACTGCAATAAGGTCTACTTATGGGACTTGCCTTATTTTGGAAAGTGGGGTCTGAAATTGAATCCATGTGTAAATAAAGAAAATTTTACAAATCACTTTTGACGCCATTAATTTAAGAGTTGGTTTGGAATTTGAGGAATGTAACGAGTAGCAAACAGTTGTGCTATTGATCTAAAACAGAAGATCTCAACAATACAAAGGGGAAGAATAGACTCCTTCTTGGGATTTAAAATGAATTATCCCACCAATGTATCAAGAATTGTTGATCTTTGTGATCGTTAAACATCCACACTCTGGTGTGTGTGAGAATCAGTAGGTTGCACTTTACTGCTGTACTCAAAATTTCAGCCAAATGTTTTTTTTTCCATGAGATCCATAAAAGCAATTGATTATATTCAAACTAATTTCTGAGCTATTCATGAGAATACGACACTTTTTACTAGGGTAGTGCAAAAAACCAAAGTGGCACCAATCAAATACAGCCCTTTTGTGGTCACTTGACAAACAGGGGAGCACCAAGAAGCCAGGAAAAAATAAGGCATCTATCTCCCATGTATATATCCTACAGTTCCTTCTCCGCACTCCCTCCCTTGCCTCCATCAAGGCCTGTCTCAAGGCCCTCTCTTTAACCACATCTTCCTATCCCTACTCTCCCTAGCATCCACCACTCCTGATCCCAACCCCCTGTTCAGGTCCAAATCCCTGACTGTCCAGTGCCTTGGTGCATGCTCCCGACGTGAAAGGCGCTATACAAACATATATGGGCTATATTCATTTCAAATGCTCTTTTTTTGTTCGACAACAAAAATGGGAGGGCAAAGGTTGCTGTGATAATGTGTTCCTTGTGTTAATCAACACATGGATGGGTTACGAAATGGCATAAACGTTATGCCATGCTCTATGCCGTAAACTCCCCCTTTAATGCAGTGCAGTGGTTGGGGGAAGAGGGATGAAGGGAAAAGAAATAGATTTAAAAAGGAAAAAGTATTCGTCAATATATTTTAAATGTCAACACAATAATTCTGTCCATTTGGAAGGAGTAAAACTGTCATTGTCAAATCAGTGAAAGGCCGTGCTAACTTCAGCTGAGAAATATCTAGAAGACAGTCTGCATTGTTTCATCCAGTCCACAGAAACAGCTCCTTAGTCCTCGAGAAACTCTTGAGGAAATCTGGAAAAACTCAACTGAGTGTTCGTTGTACCACTGTTTGAAAGAACACAGATGTCTCTGGATTTACAAGGAGAACTTCAGAAAATGGAGAATGTTTTCTTGTCCAACAGACAGATAATCGAGCTAATGATTTCCTCCACTCACACGATAAAGGAGTCAGGGATATCAATGGACTAGACAGTAGACATGCCCCACGCCAGGACTTTGAACTCCCAGTCTAGGCTGACACTCCAAATATAGCGCTGGGAGAGAGCTGGTCATTGTAGGTGCGTTCCTTCAAATGAGACATTAAACGTTGAAGACCCCATTTCACTGTTCGAAAACAGTAGAGTTTCTCCCAATATCCTGGCACTCAGGTAAAATTGATCATTCACTTTGTGCATATTTGTGAGACATTGCTGTGTGCAAATTGGCTGCAAATTGGCTGCCAAATTTCATATCCTCTGACATGAAAGAACTTCATCAAATGCAAGGATTATTATTTCATCATTATTATTATGAATTACAAACTCAAAGCCAAAGAAAGAACATTCATTTTATCAGCTTGAAACGTATGCAAGAGCAAAACTTATAGTGATTTTCAAATGTAGGAGCTATTTTTTTCTTGCGCCAGCAAGGACTAACAAACAGCTATGGAGTGAATCACCAACTAATCTGAAGGAGCAGGACATTGGGAGGAATAGTGAGATGAAATCTTTAGTGACCCGCTTAGCGGACAGACAGGACCCTCATTCAAAAGGCAGCAATTGTGGAGTCCTGTAGCTCAGTGGTTAGAGCACTCGCTTTGCAAGTGAGAGACCTGAGTTCAATTCCAGGCAGAGGGCGAAAACTTGGGCAAGTTTCCTTACTCCACACAGAGCCTAATAATAATCCCTCCAAAACAAAACAATAATAAATTGGTCATTTTCAATCTACGACTGTTTGTGGGACATTGCTGTGCGCAATTGGCTGCCGCGTTCGCCCACAAATATACAGTCAATTCACTTTACAGTGCGTTCTGTGAAGCGCTTTGGGACGTCCTCCCGACGTGAAAAGCGCTATATCAAATGCAAGGATTATTATTATTATTATTATTAATTAGACCAATTGAGGAAATATTGTACATGAGCATTAATTTAGACTATAAGTTCAAGTGCTAACTTGTGGCTTGAACTCACAACCTGCTGATCTAGAGGCGAGATTGACAATAACTGAGCCAGGCTGACACTCTCACGCAGGCATAACCATGCTATTTTAATTCAGCAGAGAAAACTTCTTTGAACCATTCTCAAAATTAAAAAAAATGTTCAGAACGATTTTGTTTCCTGGTTTGATTTGTTTCCACTTTGGGACGTCAGAATTATTGCACCTTAAAAAAAAATCAGCAATCAGTGTCATTACTGTAACATTAGTGCTCGTTCTGTTGCAGTGCGCAAGCTGTAACTTTTTAAAAATATAATACAATAATAATCCTTGCATTTGATACAGCGCTTTATCACATCTTCGAGACGTCTCAAAGTGTTTCACAGAAAATACTGTAAAGCGAATTGATTATATATTTTGTGGGCGAAACGCGACAGTCAATTGCGCACAGCAGCACATATATATTATACTTATCCCACATACTGGTAATGTAAGAGTTAATAATATCTGTATTGTAATTCCCCCCCCCCAAAAAGTCTTCCCATCACATAAAGTCTGTATTATTCCTCTGCATATTACACATTACTGAGGGCACACCATCTGCATTTTGACTGTTGAGTTTTCAGTCTATCAGGACCAATGCAGCCTCATGTTTGCAGATTGAACAGATGATGGGAAATATCACTCAGAGGAGTCTGGACTAGCTCAGCACAAACCACTCTCGGTGGGATCATTGGAGTGGGTAGTGTTTCCTGGATCTTCTCCTGGCTCATGTGCGGTCCTACTTGTCAAGGTCAACCCATTACCAACACTGAGATTCCATGAGGAGGAACAGTGAGGCACAGTAGAAACAAAATGAAAATACACTGGTATTTTTACAGTCACACAAAGAATGTGCTTCAGTGGATTTATTTTTGGTGGGGCGGGGAGAGGGTGATTTTCTTGTGTTATGAAATCAGTGGCAGTCCTCTTTACAATAAGCAGAGCTAACCAAAATTCTTTAGAACATTCAGCAGCAAATCAAGAGCAGCAACCTCAATAATCCAGATTATACTGTATACAAAAATCAAGTCAAATAACAGGGGACAGTCAAGTGGACTATACTCTGTATATAGGCTGAACTTTAACAAGGTGCTTCACACAGCTTGTTGTGGAGGAAACAATCAACTGAAGTAAGATGTCCACTGAAATTACCATATCGTAGAGTTACCATCTCGAGAAGGTTGTTCTAGCACTGGAGCTCAGGAGAATCTAGAACCGTGAGAATCTGGGAAGATCAAAGGCTGCCTCATTTACAGCAAAGTGGAGCTCTCAAAAAACGGAACAGGGGAGTTCCAATAATGCCATTCTCAATGGTGCTATCAATGGCAAGCTATGTGGTTTTAGCTGGCTAGACTCCAGCAGTTACCCCAACGCACACTCTGGGGTCCCCGAGCCTTGGCTCTTGCCAACCTGTTCGTAATACTTTCTGAAATTAGGGAAGCAGGATGGGTTCCAATAATCTATCTCTGGGATTTCCATGAGTAGATGGGATGCATGGAAATCTCAGCTTGGTTTGGATATTTTTAAGCAATGGTGATGGGTTTCCGCATGTGTCAGACACCCGTCTGACCAACAAACTAAAAAGTCCTTTCTTACACTAGAGGCATTAGCTACTCATGAAAGTGTTGGACCATATAGAGAAGGTAGTGAGGAGAGAAGTGATTGGATTCAGAAGAGCAATTCCAGGGTAAGGTCAGGAATACATGACATAAGCAAGCCTTTATTACCCCGATGGACCTCTCCATCTTTGGTCACTTTTGAATTTATTGGCCGGATTACACAAGAGGAAAACCTCAGAATAATCTGAAGCTTTGATTCAACGTGTGAATGGCAATACTCATGTTGAATTTAATCAAACGAGGAAACTCATCATTTTCCAAGTACCACCTTAAGAACAGGAAATATCCAACGCAAAATTACATTGCATTTCTTAACCAAATCGCAAGTAAAAAAAATCTATTTAATTTTGAGGTCAGGATGCCGTACTGATGCTTTACATTATGCTGAATGGACCATAAGAATTTCCTGCATTATAGGGTCCGTTTTACATCCGATCATGTGTCAGGAAACTGAAAAAAAACACAAGCATGAGCTCAATATAAAGCTGCACACACGATCAATAAATTACCCTGCTCAGCTTGTAACACTCAAAAACTATCATTATGCACCCTTAACCTAAATTCATATAGGAGTTAAAATAAATTATCTTTATAAAGACATTCTCAACAAAACAGCCTTTCTGCCAGATCACCATATATCTCCCCCTCAAACCTCAAGGCAGTCAACAGCTCTATTACATTGGAGCGCACTCTGTTTACACAGATGTCTGGAGTTCTGCTCAGGATTTTAAGCCCTTGTAGATTTCTGCCCACGAAAAAGAAAATAAATCAAAAGAGGCTCTTGCATTAAGAGACGACAGAGTCGGTCGTGCCATATTTTTTAATGGATTTCTTAATTAACAATGGATTTCTTAATGAATAAAAATCAGAGCGATTCTGCGTTTGAAAGTGGGTCACCACAACTCAAGAGAACCCTGCTCTGAAAATAGATCGAGTTGCAAGCACTTTCCTGCGAGTCTGTGTTATGCTGTTCTGGATTTCTTAATCAAGAAATACCGCATAATTGGCTCGAAAAGAGAGAAATTAAAACGGATGATTTGTTTTAAAAAGCGAAGGAAATGAAGAGAAGTAGAAACACACTTGTATTTTGACTCACGACTTAAAATAGCAGGATGATCTGAAAAAGAGCAGGAAGGGAGCAGGAGAATGCAATTAATACAACGGCTTAATATAGTCCAAGCAATTAGCACACCCAATGCTGTTCAACTTGATGGCAGATTGTAAATCCACTGTAAACGTTTCGCTGATGCTATGTAAACAGTGAAGTGATGAGGGATTAAAAGCCTTGAATGTGGGATTTCTAAAAAGATTGCGCCACTTTTCTCCTGTGTTAGACACTGCCAGGTTTCATGGTTTCCAAGAGTGAAATTCTTACCTTTTCGCCTGAGATGCAAAACCTAGTTCCCATCTGCCTGTTTTGGTAAAGGTGAAAGAGTGGCAGCATGACTTCAAAAAAGAGGGAATATGTTTCACTCAAATTTAAAGTCATCCATGGTCTTTCATCGATATCATGTGTACGCTGTTTGTGGGACGATGGTGTACGCAAATTGGCTGACGCGTTTCGTCTACAAAATACACAGTCACTCCACTTTACAGTATATCCCGTGAAGCGCTTTGAGACGTCTTGATGATGTGATGAAGTGCTGTATTGAATGCAAGGATTATCATTAATTATTATTTTTATTGTTGTTTCCTTCAGAATAAATTGTTTTTCTGCCTTCGTCAAATAATAATAAGAGTACTCCCAAAGGGGATTTTCTGGGATCAATTTCTTATTTCTTGCCATTTTCCATCTTCCATTCCTGAAAGTACCTTTTTTTCCCTTTCTACTGGTTACCAACACTCTCCCAAGTGCCCCGAAAAGAGTGAAAAAAGAGTGGTGTGGAGGCAATCACAGCCAAACCCAACACTGTCCTTGGTGCACACAAACACATGTGCTCCTTCGAGAGAGAATTGGACCAGAGATCTTATTGTGTGCTCCACCACAATCCCCTGTTGATTAATCTCTTTAAACGCTGAGTGTCAAAGAGCTTCTAGCTCGCAAGCCAGAAAGTTGTGTTTACAAAACGCTAAAGCATTGTGAGAGAGATGAAATCCAAACAGTTGGATTCGAGAAACCTTAAAAGAAACAGGCTTGTTAACCCAGGTCGCCACAGGATAAATTCCATAACCCCCCCATAGCAGCATTGACAGATTTTATAAAACTAAATTGAACTGAATATGGAGCAAATAATCTCAATGGGGTGTTCGATGAAGAAAGGGGAGGGGAAAAGGTGACCGAAAGCACTTAAGCGGTCTGAAAAGAAAGGTCTTAAGCGGGTGTTAAAGTTTGTGGGGGAAGAGGTGAGGCAGAGGGA
The DNA here is from genome assembly GCF_018977255.1 of Callorhinchus milii. NCBI lineage: Eukaryota > Metazoa > Chordata > Chondrichthyes > Chimaeriformes > Callorhinchidae > Callorhinchus > Callorhinchus milii. The sequence goes on from NW_024704750.1 coordinate 3,483,480, forward strand.
CTCTGGATGGAGTTCCATAGAGCAGGGGCAGAATGGTTGTCCATCAACGGCTTGGGCAAATTGGGTGGAGGTCAATCAGATAACACGCTGATCCTCAATGCATGAGCTCAGGTGTGAAGACTGGCCACTTTATTGGTAAGTTACAGCTGTGGCCTGTGGAACCATATTCCAGGAAGAGCCTGGGCCTTCAGGAGTGAAAATTGGAGAGAAGTGTGGTGCAAACTAATACCATCAATAATTGAGTTGAACAAATTGTTAAGTATTTACCGCTTCAGTGATCAGGATAATAATCAGGCTCTTACAAAGAATCGGCACAAGCACAATGGGCCGAATGGCCTCCTTGTGTGCTGTAATATTCTATGTTTCTGTAATAATATCATGAAGAATCCATCTCTATGGGTTAAACTCTTTTTTTCTAAGTTTTTCTAAACAGTTACAACCACAGCGTTTCCTCCATCTCCCACTGTGGGAGGGCAGGGCGGTCCTTTACCTTTGAGACTGAAGCACACAGTTCACGAAGACCGTGAAGGGTTTAATACACAGCGAAGGTTTTGGAGAACTCCCTTCTCCAGCTCCTCCACTCTCAATGTCCCGATACTGCCAAGAACTGTTCAGCCATGTCACTCACCTCGCCTCTTCCCATTTCCAGCCAGTCACCAGGCAGGCTTTTCCCTGCAGATTGGATGAAGGAACTGCATTCAGTCAAGTTCTAACAGTGCCAGAGGGAGGAGGTTTATAGTAATACCATATGGCTTGCAAATAAATGAATGTATTCATGAGGAATGATTTCATATGAATTGATTTTCAACACTTCCAATTATTAGATATGGGATTGTACCGAGGGCATAATCCTTCACAGTTCATGACATGCTTATATGCCCTGCAGTAAATGGATACTTATGGGTGAAGCAATTAATACCGTAACAATTTTTCTAATTTTCTGAAAATATTCAGAGTAGTTTTATTCAGGTGTAATTCACTGCACAACAACTGTATTAAAAAAGGTTGGTTCTGGTCTGTTCCGTATGGCAATCGGTTCAAAGTCGACACAAATGAAAGACCGTCTTGAATCATAGTCTTAACGGTGAAGTTTGGATCAAGAAATGTATAAATCTAGGTAGAAGGTAAAAGAATAAACCAGAAGGTCACAGGTTCAAATCCAGGTCTGCACCAAGTTAGTTGATCTCAGTTTGGACAGCAGAAAGAGTCTTACAATTGGCCTCAGTGAATTGCACAAGGTGAAGAAAATACACAGTCAATCCATTTCACAATATATTCTGTGAAGCACTTTGAGCGTCTCAAAGATGTGATAAGGCAAATACAAAATACACAGTCAATTCACTTTACAGTACATTCTGTGAAGCACTTTGAGATGCCTCGAAGACCTGATAAGGTGCTATATCAAATACAAGGTTTAATATAATATTATTATAAATTTCAGTCAGCATTTTCATATCTGATCACAATACAGAAACCACTGCCGGTTGGGGCGTGCAAGTACACGCTAACGTCTCATCCACAGCGAGCAGTGAAATAAATGAATGTGGCTGTTATGCCCAATGGCTGTTTTATATCGGTAACATAATAATGTTCTTTAATATGTTTTGTGTCAGGAGAAAAGTTGATGAGGCGAAAAAACAACTAAGTTTCAGGTGTAACATTTCTAAGAAATAGCAATCATATTCGAATCACTTAGCTCTGGTTTCCACAGTGTGTATTTTTTGAACAGTTTATGTGCAGCTTAAAAGAGTTCAGAATAAATAGACATCATTCTCCCCCTCATCTAGCTAGTTATTGCAGTTTTAAATGCTTTTCGTCAGTGCCTAGCAGAGCTGAACCCCAGTCACATCACCATGGTGTTAAGACAGGGTCTAATAGTCTGAAATAAATTGGACTTTTCCTTATCTGGCCAAAACACCTCATCACTGCTCCAGATATTCCTCCCATCATCTCCATTGTCCTTTGTTCTTTAATTTTTTGTATTGATATCAATGATAAGTTATGTGGTTTTAGCTGGTAAGACTCTAACAGTTACCCCAACGCACACATTGGGGTCCCCCAAGCCTTAGTTCTTGCCATCCTGCGCCTGATACTTTCCAGAATTAGGTAAGCAGGATGTGTCCCTCCAAGGAAGAGACTGCGCATTCTAGTCCAACAATCTATATCTGGGATTTCCATGTCTAGACGGGATGCATGAAATTCTCAGCTTGGTGTGGATACTCTTAAGCATGGTGATAGGTTTCCGCACACGTCAGACACCCGGCTGACCAAAAAAATGTTTAATTGAAGAGGAGAGAGCATCTGATTGCTATGTCAGGAGGTTTAGACATTTAGAATATAGTTTTGTGACTTGGAACCAATCAGTTAGGATTCATGGTACTTGGCTGTCAGTCTGACAGGAAATATTAAGCTTTCAAAGAGTAGCTTCACAGTTTGTCCTGACATGCCAGTACTATTTTATTGCAACTATGCTGTACATTTTGTTGTCACCCATCTGGAAAACGACACTGATATGCATAGTGCCAACTTTCATTAAAAAAATGGTCTCTTGCCTATTGAAATTCCATCGCATCATTCAGCGAAGCTGTGTTCATGATAGGGGTCAGACGGCATCAAATTGCTTCTTGTAATAAAGTGGTGTTTAGCATCAGCATGTGGGAGATGTCTCCGACTCCATTGCCTTGCCCTCGTGCAGTCAGGGGAAGCTTGTGAATAGGTGGAACTGGACTATAGCAGGGTTCTTTACAGGTTCAGACTAATCGCCGTAATTTACACTGTTTCATTGTCAACATTTTCGGCCCAAGGTGCTCCATTCTGCTGCCGTTGTTTTGTGCTCTGTGACCAACTCAGCACAGTTCAGTTACCTGGTCTCCTGGAACAGAAAGGTTCTTGATGGAAAAGACGGTCTGGAATTTCAAAGACCCTTTTTGTCTTCAGCTTGCACGTGAAATTTGACCACCTTCTTTGTTCCGTTCGTTATTCGCTGCAGTACAATTTTGTACCGAGGTTTTAAAGAAACCCTAGGAGCAAATGTCACATGGTTTCATTAACTTGATAAGATTCTTCAAGAAGTAAATTGATTGACTTCACTTTCATAGACAGATGGTACCATCGTGAGATATCAGCGCTCGTTGAAGTAACGGCTCAAAAACCTTGATGGAAGGACGGTAGGGCGGGTTTCTTGGAAGGATGAGATATACCCCCAGCTTGAGCGCAAACCAAGTCCAGCACTTTGGTACGTCCTCCTGACGTGAAAGTCACTATATAAATGTAAATTTGTGTTGTATTGAGATCAAATAGGCCGAAGGACCTTCATCATCCAAACCAAACTTGTGACTCTTCTGGCTTGCCAGGCTCTGTTGCAGTTTTGTCAATGAGAAAGATACCAAATTGAAACACGCCCTCAAGAGCACTTTTCACAGTTAGGGTATTGATCTTGGGTACCACTGTACAACCTGCCCTAACTGTTGATTACCTTCTGCGTAAAAAAAAATTGTGATGTCTTAACATTGGACTTCACCATGCGTTAAGTCTACAACAATTGACTGTAAAACTCATGCTATTAAACATGCAGAATTATCCGACGCACACACATTACAGATTATCACAGAGTCACATTTCACAATGTTTGCAAACCGCTGATGCTTTCAAACCCATTAAATAACTGGGTCACTCCATCACATTAGGTACAATGGCACACACACACACACAGCAACACAGTGAAACCACACCCCACAGTGCTAGCCAAACAGTGAAAGGAATAAATGTAATATATAGCTTTCAGCCCATTTGTAAGTAACTGGTAAGCAGTTCTGAAGATCAAAATTTGCTTGAGATACATAAAGGAAACCTTCACAATGTGTTTTTTTTACACTGGATTCTTCAGTCCACTCACAAATTGACAAGAATGTTTATCGGATGAAATGCACTAACCACTTTCACAAATCATCACAACATATGAATTTATCAATGAGACAATTGTATTTAGTTTGGACTTTAACAGGCAAGCTTTGAGTTGACGTACAGGTGTTTACCTAGCTCACCATGAAGCAAGTTATTGGCACTTTCACAACAATAAAAAAATCCCACCAGTTATTTCTGCTGTCCGCCTGCATCAGTTAAAGTCTTTAAAGAGTGAGGATTACATAATCATGGCTAAACCCAGGTGACAATATATTATTGTAGACTCAAAACACCAATTTTAATAAGTCTGTTCACTGTATTCTCCACAAGGGGTCAATGTAACTCTGTGTGAATGCTCGTAATAGTTATTAAGACGAGAAATTCAGCTTTCCATGTCGCCTGGAGCAACAATGTTTGGCGAGGGCTGCACGGTTACCTGTAATATTTGACGGCACTGCACTTATTAATGACAATAAATTACCCTCGTGTCTCATTAACGTCCATTAAGCAGATGGTTAGAAGCAGCAGACAATACCGCCAGCTAACGTCTGAGGCAAATGTTAAATACAGATCATAGACGGGAGGCGAGGGAATTAGAGGGGGAAAGCAGAGTGGCAGTAGCAGGATCATTAATTCTAAAGAGGATGCCAAACCCAAATGAGACTTGCGGGTTACTGAGAAGACCTTTTTACACCATGGGTGGAGTTTAAAAACAGGTCATCCTCACATGATGTGTTTATACACAAACTGTGAGCTGAGACCCTGCCCACACTGTTAAAAGCTCCATGAGAGGAGGGAATATGCTATCATTTTCATGGCACACATTGCCTCACAAAGCTCTTCGAGGTATTATTTCAGTCATTAAATTTTGCACTCGCGATTATCATTTGGGTTTCAGTTATTCTGTACATAAACCATGTGAGTCTATTTGTAAATAGCTTACGGTGGGGGTGATGGTGATGGTGGAGGGGGGAGGGAGCAGGGAGGTGGACAGCACATTTGAAAAGTCAGCAGTTTTTGAATATGCAAGTTGTTATTTTGGGAACACATTTGGTCGCTGTGCTGTCAACACTGTGCAGAGTAATGGAGGACTAGAGCAGCAACAGACAGGTACCAGTTCAGCAGAAAGTGGTTCAATTCATTTGTTCGTACACTACACAGCTCAGTAAATCCAGTTCCACTCAGACCTTCTCTCTGTAAGGAAAGGGAATGCGGAATAAGGATTACCCGCATTACAGTAAAAGAGTAATGAATCCAGCATAAGCTTAATTTTTGTCACCAAGCACAATTGGATCACAGTTATTTTTATAACACAATACAGTTAATAATAATAATCCTTGCATTTGATATAGCGCCTTATCACATCTTCTAGATGTCTCAAAGCGCTTCACAGAATCTACTGTAAAGTGAATTGACTGTATATTTTGTGGGTGGAATCCGGTACCCATTTGCGCACAGCAGTGTCCCACAAACAGTCATGGATTGACCAAATTATTATTATTTTTTTAAGGGATTATTATTCCCGGAAAATTGATCCACTGATTGAAGATAGGAACAAGAATAGGCCATCTGGCAGAGCCAGGTCGCAGGAATCGTACAATGATATTAACATTTGGATTTGAAAGGGTTTCAGGACTGTTTTGCCCATTGATTTTGGAGACATGATGATTTCTCTCACACACAAACACAAGTACAAAAACACAGATAAATGTGTGCTCAGGTGGATATTAGAGATCCCATGGCACTGTTCGAAAACAGAAGGGAGTTTTTCTCTCCCCGTGTCCTGGACAATAATCCCTCAAATAAAATTGCTCATTCACTTCGTGGCTATCTGTGGGACAACTGCTGTGTGTAAATTGGCTGCTGCGATTGCCTACCAATACACAGTCACTGCACTTTACAGTAAATCCTGTGGAGCACTTTGAAACATTTTGACGATGTCTATATCAAGGGCGAGGGCTATTGTGGTAATTATATATTTCAAGAATGTTTAAAATGGAGAGTTGCTACATTTGATTACAATGGAGTCATAAACAAGGGACGTTATCAAATTACAGATTTTTAATTTGATAAACAGATGTTAGTTCACTCAGTGAGAAATGACATTAGCTGATATCAAGTTCAATTTTGCAGTGTTTCTTACTTAAGAAATTCGAAAGGGAACTCATTCCGGTAACAGGGCTCGAGGGAGCAGCAATCCCAAGCTTATGGCACATCTGTCCAAGATTTCTTACTTAAGAAATATCGCAAAATTCCCTGCATTATCACAATACAGTGCAAACCCCAAGATGAAGCCATTGCCATGTCAATCAAAAAGCAGAATACTGCAGATGCTGGAAATCTGAAATAAAAACAGAAGTTCGCTGGGAACACGCAGCAGGTCAGGCAGCATTTATGGAGAGAGGAAAGTGAGTTTAGGTTTCAGGTCGATGAACTTTCATCAGAACGAGAATCACGTCACATCAACCAAATCCACGTCCATCAAATCTGCTCTTAAGCACTGGGACTGTTGCCTCGCTCAAAATAACCATCGTGGTTGCCTCGCAGGTCAGCTATTGCTGGTCAGGTTCGAACCTTAGTCTTCAAAGGTAACCTCAACTACCTTGGGTGACAGAGAGAAAGAAGAAAAAAAGGGTTGTGGGCTCAAGCCAAACCTCGGGAAGAAAAATTATTTGAAGCTCTTTGAGACATCTCAATGGCGCTACAAGGATTTGTATTATTTAGAACCGTCAGATGGGCGAGATGCAAGAGACCAGTGACTGTGGGACTGTGTCTCCTCAGGAGAGAGGAAGGAGGGAAAAATCAGTCAAAATAAAAAGGCTGAAAATTGTGTTGCAAAATTATCGAAAACTTTTTTTTAAAAAAAAACAGCTGCACAGATGAAATATTTGATAGGACCTGGGCGTTTATTGAGTGTTATTACACTCAAGAGGCATTTCTACAAGACTCCCAGCTATATTATTCACAAGTTGCAAAGTCAGCCTCACTGAAATAATAAACACTGTGTCACTTCCTTTCTTTTTCAGTGCCCTCAGAACCCTTTATAATGAGGGGGGGGAGTTACAGTCATGTGCAAAGTCAGCATTATTCTGATCATATAATGATATATCTTCCATTTGATATAGCTCCTCATCATGTCGTTGAGATGTCTCAAAGTGCTTCACAGAATATATTGTGAACTGCAGTGACTGTGTATTATACAGCGCACAATGAGTTCCACGTTCAATGCTATTAAGGCAAGACAACCTGCTCGCTCCAAGGCCTTTCTTAAAGGCTTCTCTCAGAAAGTGAGTGCCGGGAGGTGTGTGGGAATGGTCCAGGGAGAATTGGGAAGTTCGCTCACTCCTTACCTGGGAACAGCCAGTCTTGGCTCTCACTAACCTGTGCCTAATACTCACCGAAATTAGATGAGCAGCGTGCGTCTCTCCACGGAAGTGAGTGTGCATTCCACTCCATACACAGGGAAATTTCACTGTGTAGGTGGAGTACATATGTGGGATTCTCGGTTTAGCTTTGATGCTCATAAGCACAGTCATGGGTTTGCACATGTATCTCACACTCCAAGCTGTTCAAAAGCCTCTTCTGTCTTGTGGGTTTGGCTGAAACTCAGGTCGACCAGTCCTGGACACAGAGCAGTGCAGTACTAACCAATACATTGGACTATGATTCAACCCCCTCACTCCTCTCCTTTTGCAACAAGCTGTCAGGAAACAGTGGCAATCCACAGTAAAACCTGTCAATGTCAGCCAAATCATTCAGGCCGCCATTTAGCAGTTCATGTTACACGGATACACAAACAACTGTGAAAATAAAAGGCTTTCTACCAATGGGAGATGTGTGCCTTAGATATCTACAGTGACATCAAGGCTATCACACCTACAATGCCTGGAGGTCTCCCAAACATCACTGAAAAGCTCTTGAAACTGAAACCAAGTCACACCATTTGTATTAGTGGGGAACTGGCAGATCACCATTCAGCTTCTGAGCCTCACCCCCCCTCCACCCCGTCCTGTCCCCACCCACCCCATCTCCTGACAGGACAATCAGGGATAAAATTAAAGCCACACGCAAGGACTTTGCATACAGTTCCTGGTGATTATGTCAGAATTTAGAGCAAGCAGTTCAAAGTGAACACATAATAATCTGCTCACCCAGCACAGTGTAAATCTAAAAGCTTTCTACTTACCCATCCATCTATCCCATGAACCTATTCATCTACCGTCCAAACAGAATACATTACAAAGAGCCACAGGATACCATAAGTGGCACGGACGCAATTCATTCCCGAAATGTTTATTTATTACTGAAAAAAAATGCGGTCACTCAATCCACGTCTGATTGTGGGACACTGCTGTATGCAATCGGCTTTACAGTATATTCTGTGAACTCTTTGAGACGTCTTAATGATGTGATAAGGTGCTATATCCAATGCAAGGATACTATTATTATTATAGGCAAGGATTATTGATTATTATTATTATGATAAATATCCAAAGGCGACCTTGCAACTGACAGCGCACTCCACACGGCTGCTATCTCAAGACACTATCTTAACTGTTCCATGGTTTACAATCACCCACAAAAGTTTGGGGCAACAACTACGAATACTTTCTTTCAAGAAAGGAGAATCTTCTGTGTCTGTACGTCAGGGGAAACAGAGAGAGAGACAGAGGGAGAGAGAGAGCAGCTGAACAGGCAGGTGTCACTTCCCTTCCCAATGATACCACTTGCATTGAGGACAAGTTTCGATGCAAATCTGTGCAAACAAAAATAGGGTTTTAGGGTTTTGCACTCGGTGGATTAATTGGAATCCAATAAATTAAATTGGAATAGATCCTAATGACTTTTTTTTTAAAAAAAAAGTTCTGGAATAGTCCTCATTCAGTGTCAGTGAGGTCAGTGTTCCAAGTTGCAGTCTGTGGGAACTGTTTTGGTGCCTCTTTGTCTGGGCCTCTGTATAACTGGAGTAAGGTTTCACACACAGCCTGAGGGTAAGCAAAACAGCTGCAGGCGAACTGCAAGGTTCCTCCAATTACACACAGTAGAACTGGCGACTTTCGAGTGGAAAAATTTTGCTAAAAGCTAGATTTTGCTCTTTGCATACAGTGCTGATTCACAGCAGCGTGGCAGGTCAAACGGCCGTTTTGTTTCCCCCCCCCACCCCCCCCACCCCACAAAAACAAGCTGCTAACCCGATGCACCGTGTATGCTTTAACTTGGACTCCTTTCAAAGTAACGTCTGGGAGTTTGGTTTTCTGGCTGCGGACCGGTCCTCCTTTGCTGAGTGCAGAAGTAGTGCAAAACGACAACTTGCGTTTATTGTAGTGCCCCTCATGCGGAGTAACATCCCAGAGCGCTTCAAAAACAAAACGAGAGCATCACAAGCCTGGATGGGTAGACTGCTCAGATTTGACGAGATACTAACATGGCTGTGAGCAGCGCCCGAGACAGAATGAGGATGACTTTAGATGCATTCAGACGTCCCAGGTCCCAGTCTGCCTACCTGCATCCAGGTGCATATTAAATGATCCCACGGCACAATTTGAAATGAGAAAGCTGTGTCTTCTGATATCCTGACTTACAATTCCGCCCCCCCCAACCCCGAATCAATTGGTCACTCACTACACGAGTGTAGGGCATTGCTGTGCACAGATTGACTGCCGCATTCATAATAATAATCCTTGCAGATGTGATAAGGCTCTATATCAAATGTAAGGATTATTATTAATATTATTTGATACAGCGCCTTATCACGTCTTTGAGACGCCTCAAAGCGCTTCACAGACTCTACTGTAAAGTGCAGTGACAGTGTGTTTGGTGGGCAAACACTTCGCTTTACAGAATATCCTGTGAAGCGCTTTGAAACATCTCCTGACGTGAAAGCCGCTTTCTCAAATGCAAGGATTATTTTTATGAATTATCTGCTAGGCAGTCTAGGGGGCATCAGATGCAGGCGCCGTACCAAATGCACGGATTGTTATGGAGAAAAATTCCTTCCCAAGGGTCACCCACATGGGTCCAGGTGGGAGATGTAACACACACACCTGACAGTGAGGCATGTAGATTTCTGTGGGCGAGTCTGGAGGGTTGGATTACATGGTTCAGCTTGGCTAGTCAGTGCAAAGAACTATAGCACTCTTGTGGTCCACAGGCTTTTGACCACCGCTATTTGATAAACAAAAGGCAACTGAGCCAATGCACTGATAGCAACACATCTGTTCACCTGCTGGCTTTTTGAGAGAACAATATACGGGGGAGTGCAAATGGGGGGAGTGGGGAGAGAGAGGTAAGCACAGGGAACTGGGAAAACTGAACCCAGCGGCAAAAATACAGCTGTCTTACATTTGGATCATTTAATTAATCTGAATGTGGAATTCTCCATTGGAAGCAATCTATGCCAAAAGGCTTTGTTTCAATAGTTTGTTCCAACACATTTTCACATTTAGCGTTGGCTCAGAAGGTTCTGTTTTCTCGGTTACATTCTTTTTTCTTCCAGATTTTCGCACTAGTGTTCTCTTCTTTGTTTTCCTCACCTGAAGGCTGTTTGGGCATCATGCTGGAATGGGCTGGGATGTGGTTCCTCGATGGCCTAACCCCGGAGTCTTGTGTCTAATCTTTAGGAGCAGATGGAAACATCACAGCCACACTGATGCCATCCACTTTCCATCAGAGGTTCATTTACTAGCCACGGTGTAGGCTGACACACCAGTGCAGTGCTGGGGATGGGCTGCATTGTTTGAGGAGCCATCCTCCGGGTGAGATGTTAAACTGAGGTCCTGTCTGCTTATTCAAGGGGATATTAAAGATCCCATGCTACTATTTGAAAAGGAAAGGAAGTTTTTCCCAGTGTGTTGACCAACAATCCTCCAAATAAAATTGATCACTCGCTTCATGGCGGTTTGTAAATATTGCTTTCGTCAACAAACACCAAGTCACCATCAAATACCACTCACATCCTGTGAATCTCTTTGAGACATTTCAATGATGTGATGAGGTGCTATATCAACTGTAAGGATTATTCCTGTTGTTATAGTGTGAATCTCCACAACTTTAGCAATTATTTGGGCTTTACTCAAGTTCAATGAACAAAATTTATATTAATCAAATGCAAGGATTATTAAAACATGTTTTGAAACTTAATAATAATCATTGCATTTGATATAGCTCCTTATCATGTCATTGAGACTCTCAAAGCGCTTCACATAATATACTGTAAAGTGTAGTGACTGTATACTTTGTTAGCGAAATGCAGCAGCCAATTACTTGCGCACAGCAGTGTCCCTCAAACAGTCGCTGATCGAGTGACCAAATTATAATTTTTTTTTTTGGAGGGTTTATTATCCCCGGAAAGTGACCTGCCAATTGACTAAAAACCGGGTTCCTACTTACTGCTAGGTAAACAGAGGCGTGTGGAGTAAGGAAACTTGCCTAAGGTTTCGCCCTGCAGGAAATCAAACTCAGGTCCTCTCACTTGCGAGGCGAGTGCTCTAACCCCTGAGCTACCGGACTCTAATGAGGGAGTCAGTGAAGACATGAATAATAATAATAATAGTATTGAAGAATATAAAAGGGGAATAGCAGGGACGAGAGCATTTAGTTCTAGTGAAGGAGCCATCACTAACATAAGTTCCATGAGCCAAATTAACTGTTGATAAATCGTTAGCCTAGGATGCTGACACTGATCTGATATCCTCTGCTGTTTTGACATGCTCAAATTTTGGCAAACCACCTCAAAGATAATTTTAACTTGATCCCAAAGAATCGTCAAACGATAACAATCTCTGTAGCCCATTTACACATGAGCCATTCATGCCTCACTAACAGTAACTCTAAAACAAGTGCGTAATATATTTCAGACATAGTTGCTCTGCTTTTTTAAAAAAGTGTATAAGAGTCTGGAGTCCTGTAGCTCAGTGATTAGAGCACTCGCCTCGCAGGCGAGAGACCTGGGCTCGATTCCCGGCAGGACGAAACCTTGGGCAAGTTTCCGTACTCCACACGCCTGATAATAATCCCTCAAGGGGAAAAAAAAATTGGTCACTTCAACACCCGCCCCCCCCAGTTTGTTGGACACTGCTGTGCGCAATTGGCTGCCGCATTTCGCCCACAAATATAGTCAATTCACTTTACAGTATATTCTGTGAAGCGCTTTGAGACGCCTAGAAGACATGAAAAGCGCAATATCAAAGGCAACGATTATTATTATTATTTAAAAAAGGAGAAACTATAAATAACAGATGACTTTACAATAGGTGGTGGCATGGTAAAAGATTGTCTTCAGTCTGTAAAGCTTCCTCATAGTTGTTTGTAATCGGGTTTTAACAGTGGGTAGGAGTCCAGATCATCACTTAAAGGAGACTATCCTCTCAGTATCTTTGCCTGTTCCTCTTTCCTCCTTTACTGAGACAATTATGCTCCTCCACCCACCTCCCCATGGCTGAGCAGACAGACAAGTTGGCCTCTTAGTGAGTCCCTTTGCTTCTATCCTGGTTCAGAGGTGCGCTTATGGGGGGGGGGGGAATACTCAAGAATGATCTCTCCCTTCCTCAGCTTGACACTCCATAAATCAGTCAGGAGAGTGAGTAACCAAACATTGCAGACATAGCTGGTGGGTAGGAGTGCTGCACCTCATCATAACTCAAACCAGTGACTAGTTAAGGCAAGTTGCAATAGGGGAAACATCTTAACCTTTATGCATGCTACTGGGTAAAGTATTCCCTAATCTTTACGAGTTAAGAGAGAATTCCACGTGAGGTTATAATGCAGTTTCGAATTTAGCTCGCGTTTGGCTGAAATGCGGAGATCGGGGACAAAATTACTCCCCAGGTTTCTCTTCAGCCGTAACGTGCAAAACGTATTTGGAACATGCCAACCACAAACACATGCTGCGCTCAAGAATGTGTCTTGCGATTTGTAGAAGTCAGGCCCCTGGAGTCTCAATGGCGCTTGGCTCGAAAGATCTTTTTGAGAATACTGTCCTGTATGTTACAGCGAGGCTGATATGTGACCATTTAGGCAGCTGTCTATAGGGTTGTTTTATGCATGAATGTGCAATATGCTATTCCCGGCCTAAAATAAAAAGATCGAAGACTCGTTGCGAGTGGAACTGCCGTTAATTCTATGTATAGAGCGGGTCCAAAGTGTATTTGTCTCTTTATGTAGGAGAATTTACTATAAACTGTTTTAGTAAACAACAGTCATAGCTTGAAGCAGCTGTTAGAATCAATCGAAGGCTTCTCCCTCTTCCTCATCAGTCAGTGTCACCAGCATTCAATACATTTTTATTGCACTAGAAAAGAGCCTGGCTGAGCATCAAGCCAACCACACAGTTTATCAAATGGATGATTTATTGACATTCAGATTTAAAACTAATTTGTTAGTTTCACTTGATAATGATTTCCACATTGGAGAAGTTGTACTTTCAGGAGAGAGGAAAAAAATACTCTTTTGACTCGTGTGTCTTGTGGAAGTTGCATCAATTGTTTCGAATCTAGAAAAGCGATTGTTTCCGTAGAGTGCATTTTTTATAATATTAATAATAATAATAATAATTCTTGATAAGCCTCTTATCATGTCGTTGAGACGTCCCAAGGCACTTCGCAGAATATACAGTATTGTAAAAGTGAATTGGCTGTGTATTTTTGGGGTAACATTGTATAGCTAAGAAAGGAGGGAAAAATCTGGTGTGAGGGAATTTGGAATAATGGTCGGAAAACTGTGTTGACGGTCACTGGAGGTCCACAGACAGATGTGAAGGTTAGCTAAGTGGGTTATTTATTGGAATCATATCCCCCCCACCATCTCCCACGTATAAGCAATTGTTTTCAGGAGAGGGTGAAAATCATAAGCAGAAGAAAAGCGAGGATACAAAACATGGGAAATTAAAAGTCACGTGAGCCCAGTTTAGAGTCTGTGTTTCTGGGGAAGTTGTGAAGGGAACTAACTCCAAACTGCTTTTAACTGATGTGACCTGAGGCTGCACACCTCTGCTCCGTGCTAGGAGTGTTTCAATTTTTCCCAACCGCTCACTCACTCGCTCGCTCGTCCCTGTCTTTGCATCTATTTCAGTGCTCAAGGGGTTAAGTGGCAAAGCCCACCTGACAAGGCTTCAATGTAATTAACAGGGAATTAAGTCAGGTGTTTGCTGATAGAAACCTGGGTTTCAATAGTTTAGGGTTTAAAATAATGAGCACATTATCAAAGTGCATTGGTCTGACTGAAATAGGATTACCCCTCACACACACACCTCTAACGACACACATGCAATGTTCCTCACTTGTGCAAGAGAGCACTGAATCAACCCCTCAGAGAGCAGGTTGCTTTGTATTAGCTCACGTGACAAGTGCTGCCAACACGGGCCGCAAAGTAGACTCCAGACCCAATTACGTCAAAGACATTCGATCTGCACAGGGACACTATATCCCCCAGCACTAAAAATAAACTTTTAAACTGCTCTGCGGAACCGGGAGACCTGGGCTTTAATCCTGGCCTCGTGCTCACACACTCAGGCTTCCCTGACCAGGGAATGGATCAATGACCTTGGCCCCAACACCAAGCAGATGGTTGGGAGGTCCTGGGTGTACGTGGTGAACCTGCCTCACTCCCAGCACCTCCAGCCAAAGCCACATTGGTAGGATCTCTGGAGAAACACCAGGCTAGTTCATCCAGGGACAGATATTGCTGGAAGGAAGGAAGGAAGGAAGGAAGGAAGGAAGGAAGGAAGGAAGGAAGGAAGGTTACACTTGGAGGACAATATTCCTTGGAGGACAAGGGGGTAATAATTCCTTCAAAATAAATAAAAATAATTTGGTCACTTCGATCCACAACTGTTTGTGGGACACTGCTGTGGGAAATTGGCTGCTGTGTTTCGCCCACAAAGTATACAGTCAATTTACTTTACAGTATATTCTTTGCATATTAAGACATCTTGAAGATGTGTTAAGGCCCTATTATCAAATGCAAGGATTATTATTAAGATTAAACAAAATTAAGACAGTATAAAAATGACAGCATCACTCACTCATTCATTTCCAGAAGAAACAGGTAGAGTACTGTTAATTACAGGGTATTTTAAGTAATCTATTCCCACCTGGTGAAGATGGATTACTCCTCATGACAAATTATAATACTTATGGTTGATATAGAACCTCTTACATCAAGACGACGTCTCAAAATTTACTGTGAAGCACGGTGACTGTGTATTTTGCAGGGAAATTTAGTAACCGATTGGCACACAGCAATATCCTACAAAAACAACCATAAAATGAATGAGCAAAGTAATCAGAGGGATTGTTAGCTGACACACTGAAATAAACTCCCTTCCCTTTCGAATAGTGCCAATGGGAACTTTAACACCCATCTGATCTGGCAGATGAGACCTCAGGTTAATGTCTCATTCGAAGGACGACACCTCCAACAATGCAGTGCAGTGCCAGTCTAGACTGTGAGCCCAATGTCCTGCCATAGGCCTTGAACAACCTATAACATTTTGCTACAAAGGCCAGAGAGCAACCAACTGAACCAGGTTGACACAACAGACTAGCATTTTAACTTGGGTCAGGGGGGAGTAAATCAGATGACTGCATAATCTCCATTTCCCTTTTCCTCTCCCTCCCCAATTAAAAAATATATGCATAAGCCATGGTAAATGATTGTACAGGGGCAGACGGTAGAGGTTTACTGCAGGGTCAATGGACCCAACTCAGACAGAGCGAGAGAACACACAGAGTGTGGAGGAGTGTGTGTTCGTTTGTGTGTGAATTTTCAGTAAATTTACAAGCCTCTACAAGCTAAGACATATTACACCCACCAGCTAGGGCACTTTATTCTCTGCTAGTCTGTAAATTTAATGACCCTGGTGGTGTGATCTTACAATGGGTTACTCAGTGAGTGTACAGGGTTTCACTGTGAAGATTTAAAAAAGCGGGAGAAGGGGGAAAGAAGGAAAGCCCATGGGATGTACCTTCAGTTTAACTTATTCCCTTCTACATACGGAGGAAAATAACACAGCAATAAAATGGTACTTTACTTATCGTGAGGACTCGTTGCTTTTCTACTCTACTTCTCTCTGCGTTAGGGCCTCTCTGGTGACTTATGTTACAGGGAAGACATGCATCAGTGACTTATTTCGTGAGGAGGAGCCCTGTGTGTCCCAGACGAGATCCATCGAGTTAATTGGGGCAGGTGCTTTGGTGTGGCCTGGGAGCTGATCCGGAGCTGCCTGCCCTGAAACACACACCACCACTTGGGTAATCCTTCCTACTTGTCAGTACTATGCATTCCCGGGTTGAGATGTCTCCAGATCAGCTCTCAGGCTGCTCCGAAACTCTGACCCCTCTTAAACCCCAACGCAGCAGCTCTGGAATCCATAGAACTCCTCCCTGCAACATACATCACTGAAGCAACTCAGGTACTATAGAAAAACAACAATCCTTCGCTTGTAAGTAAAACACAACAGAAGAACAATGTTTTTAATATCTAGGGGTTAGGGCTTTGCTCCGTAGTGTTTCCCTCCCCCTCAGTGCAATCGTTGCGTTAAGAGAATCATAATGTAAATCTAAACCAGATGGATGACTAATCCAGGAGATTTCTGGATTACACTGTTACAGTTGCAAAGATTATAAACACATTGAGGCACTGAGCAGTAATGGTTTGGCACATCTTACTCACATCTTGACTGTCTGATAACAAAATTGGAACAAGGTCTTTCATTGCGCTCCGCCACTTGCAACAGGTTCATGACTTCATGACAGGATTTTCAAAACAGGGTTGGCTGCATCTTCATATGAGGCGCCCAGCAAAGTCTAGAACTGCCTGCCAATATGTATCGTTAAGAATAATGGCTGTATGGGCAAGACACCAGAACAACTAACATTCATAGAACACCACACTGTAAGCAAAAAGGAGCTAAAAGGCCTTCAGGAGATGAAGAGAAAGATTTGGCCATGGAGCGAGTGACCAATTGTATTTGGTGAATTGTTGGCCAGGACACTAGAAGAAACTCCCTTCCCTATTTGAATATTGTCATGAGATCTATAACATCCACCTGAACAGGCAGGTACCATTAAACCTAAGCCAGGCTGACATGCAGTTACTGAAAATTCGCCAACGTAAGGGTTAATTTGAAAATGTTAAATCCACGAGAAGCCACCTTATTCGCAAGACACCTTATTCGCAAGACACCTGATTCATCGAGACACTTTCGCCTGCGTCAATTTGCCATCTCGGCCTGCTCTTTCCGGCCTTTAGCAAAGATGATGTTTAAACAAGTTCAACAAAGCGTTTCATACATTAGAACGTGTGGGTTTGTGGCCTTCAAAACAAATAGAAAGCCTTCCACCTCTCTTTGTGTAGGGATCGACATAATGCGTTTGGAACAGGATCATTGTCCGGCCTAAATGACATTCATGAACCCCTCCGCCCCCCATCTACCAAAAAAAAATCAATTGGGCTTCAGTTTCAGCAGTCGGATGTTCTTATCTCTGTGAGAAAGACTTGTTAGTGGCTAGTTATGTGGAGAGCAATAGTTGGGCTCCAATTCATCTCATTCCTCTTGCTGAGGATCATGCATGTGGCTTCCACAATTGGAAACAATAGTATATGGATTCAATGAGTCACTGTCTTCCTGGAAAACATTACCTTAGCAACCAGACCCACGTGACCTACTAAGAGGCCAATTTGTTAGCTGACACCGAGCCACAAAAATCACAACTGACGGGAACAGTCAAACACTCATACCACAGAAATTCTACTAGGACCTTGGAAAAATGTATTTGCGAAATAAGGGGATTTACATTGTTCCATGTCGTAAGGGGGAGTAAATCCCTTTTATGATGCTATCTTTGGGAGACATATCAAAAATATATTCTGAACAAGGAGGTGGGGGTTGGTGAGAAGGGGGGAAGACTTTATCAAGTAAAGGAGTTACATCAGCGACCACAGTATCTTAAACATCATTGTGGGAGGGACCACATATTTAAAACGTACGGTCTTGAATAGTCATCTGATAGCATAGCTGTAAGAATTTATTTACACTTGAAGCTGTAACCAAATATTTTACTAAATGTTCCTTTTCCCCCAGGTGCGAGATGCTTCTTTTAAAGCTATTTCACCCTTTCTCAGGTTTCACTGAGCTATTTATCAAACCACAATCAAGAGGGCAGGCAGGTGCCCTGACTCTTGAATAGGTTTGGGACCCAAAACAACCACTAGGAGGTGGTGTTGAACAGCTCAGGGTTGAAGGAAGCACCCAAGCCTTCAGTTATTTTATTTTTTTTAAAGGATTTTTTTAAATAAAACACGATTCCCAATAGTCATCTTCATCCAGTTGGCTGGGCTGCCGCTTTTCGCCGACAAAATACGCAGTTAATCCATGTTACAATATGTTCTGTGAAACACTTTGAGACATCTCAAAGACTCAATAAGGTGTTGTATTCAAACGCAAGAATTATTATTATTCGTAAAGTATTGGAATTAACTGAAGAGTCGTTTATTTTCAAAAGTAGCCCGTAGAATTATTTTTGTAAAACTTGAAAAATCTCTGGGATACAGCACGGCCTTATATAGATGACCCAATTGCTTGTCAAACGGAGATTCAATCAAAGTGACATTTTGATTGATATGGTGCCCTGTTAACCCACTTCCTTCAGGTGAGCAAATGTTACTTGCTACTCTGTCTGTCGATTGCACATGGGCAATTTCCAGTCTAAGAGGAGGCAGACTTGGGAGTCTTAGGAATCATTTTAGGAATCATAAACACCCCTTTCCTTCATCAGCATAAGGTTAAAACAACCCATACCAGGAGGCAGATTAGTTCTAAGACTCCAACACATGGGAGGTGAAATGAGGTGTATTGTGTAAGTGAATTAAATTACATTTACCTTATACTTCTGTTGAAGGTGTGTTGTTGTTGCGTTGCATTCACTTCCCCCTCAATTCAGTTGAAAGCAACATTGATAAACTCCTCCAACATTTTACAAATCGGAAACCACATTTTGTAAGTGTGAGATAAAAGCAGATGAGGTCTTTTTTTTGGGGGGGAAGGGAGGGAAAGGGGGCAAAACCAAAGCCCCAACACATTTCTCTGGTCAGCAAACATGTTCTCAAAATAAACATGCTTAATTAGTCTCTACACCTATTTTAATTGATCGCATTCCACTTTTTTTTTACAAACCACTTTAAATTCCTCTTGTTATTTATCCAATCTGGGAACATCAGCACCACCTTTTACATTCATGTCATTGGCCACATTCACTTGATTCCTCACAAGCCAATGATAGATAATTTATTGGCTAAGTTGACCAAATGAGGCATGCAACCAGTTTTGACCACACCAACTGCTTGTTCTCAAAATACTTGGGCAAATTCTTAAGAGCTGCGGCCACAAATAAGTTGCTCAAACAGTCTAGGGTTTTTTTTTGTTAAGATTTACTCCCCTTAGCAACCCATTTTCTCAAGCGTTTTGAAATGCCAGAAGATTATTTTTAAACTAATTTAATTTAGCTGGTACATTGCGGCAAAAATACCTATTACTTCTCCTTTAGGTCCAGAGAGCACACACAGCATTTACTGAGGGGGCAGCCAGAGATTTAAAATTCCACCGCGGCTCATTGCCTTAAAATTTAAGATCGCTTAATTTCCACAGAATTGTGGAAAAATATTAAATTCACTCTTAATTTGGAAGCCACCCCTCCCCATCCGCCCAAGGGAAGCATTTCATCTCCACTCTGTGTTCAAGACCAAGCTGATATCACAAGCCCCTTGTGCCTATAAGTTACACACACAATCCTGTATCACATCACAATGATATATATTAGTATAGTGACCTATTATACACCGGCACCTTGTTAAAATTCTTTAAAATTAATGTTGCAGAAAACAATGCAAGGCTCAATTTCCTCAGCTGTACATTGTGTTGTGTTATACTGGTTGTGAAAGGGGAGGGGGGGATGCAGAGAGAATATAAACTCTGTGCTATCATCAAAATGCTACGTAAAAGTTACTACTACAACAACTGTCAAAAAGATCATCTTGAGATTCTCCGTCAGTGTCAACAGGTCAGGATCATTACCCAGATTGTGCACTGTAGGCAGAAACAAGACGTGACAAGGCCCCAATAGAATTCCACTGATGATTTGTCCCTCACAAATTGTTTTTCATCTTATCAGCATAGCATTGCTTGTGTGAATGTGCTGAAATCAGTTATTCTATTGAATCGCTGCTATTTATCACCATAGAACCAAAAGTCCCATTACACATGTTGCACTACCTGTCTTCTTTTTCTCAGATACAAAGAGCGTGTTTTTACAAAAAAAAAGATTCCTCAATAAAGAATCCACCTTGTGCAAATGGGACATCTATCAATCCAACCCATGGGAACATCCTTCTGCCATGTCTACTTCTGAAGAGGAGTTCCGCAAGATTGATATTTAATAATAATCATCCTTGCATTTGATATGTAGCATCTGATCACGTCATTGAGACATTTCGTCCACGAAATACACAGTCAATTCACTTTACACTGTATTCTGTGAAGGGCTTTGAGATATCTCGAAGACGTGATGAGGTGCTCTATCATGTGCAAAGATTATTATTATCATTATTATTAGTAGTATTATTATTTCAAAGCGCTTCAAAGGATATAACTCGGGTCCTCTCGCTTGCACTAAGCACTAAGCTACAGGACTCCACTTTTTTTAAAGTTGCGACTGTTACTCTATCACCCCAACGCGTTACTCAAAATGTAAATAATCTTCTTGAGAAATCAATAGTGTGGCAGCAAATATAAAGTAATAACAGCACAATATAATAATAATAATAATGTGATATAGTACACATTTTGAAATTTTTCACTGGCCTTAAAAACAAATGTGTCAGACAGCATTGAACCAGATATTCTGACTAAAATGTCTGAGAATTCAACAAAAAAAATTCACCAGTTCTGCCCAACTGATTACTCACTTCACTGCATTTAATGGTGATACTAAATGGAACGTATTGCTTAGGGTCATGATTTGCGGTTTTCCTAACGATTAATAATAATTTTGACTAATGGCAAAGGTGCTTTCTTATCTTCATGTACCCCATGTTGTCCCTTTCAAACACAGATTAGATAGTTCTCTTTTAGAAAATAACATTATGGGATTTATAGTACATAGGAGTTTGGGACATATGTGCATGTGTCCGCCAGGAAGGTGGAAGGCTAACCAGATGGATCTTGATCTTTTTTTGTTTAGCATTTCTTATGTTCTTATGTCCCAGATGTTTTGGAGCCAGGACCTTCTTTTGATAACATCTAGTGTGTGTTCCTAATAGCTTCATCCTATAAAACCAAACCACCCCAGGAGTCCCAACTAGATACGACAACAATCTCCCTTAATCCCAGAACACTGCCCTTTCCTCCTACATTATTGACCTTACTAACGAAACCCTCTCCACTCCCCCTGCAGTGAAGCATCTGTACATTATTGTGACAAGTACAATGCTACATGATGGCCTGAGCAGAGCTTTTGACTCCACAGCACATGAATACGGAGAGAGACATCGTGGCTGTATTTCAGTTCTGCCAGTCATCTCAACACTACTATTTTTATGTAAAGTCCACTATTAACCATTGCTCCCTGCCGTCAATCCCTTAATGGAGATATTTGGAAGTGAATTGGCCTCTCTTGTTAAAATGCACTTCAGGAATAAACAGCACTTGATATGCTCTCTGAACAGGCTGACAGTCTGAATGGATCCATATGGGATTTAAACCCTAACTTAAACCCTAAGGATGTGTTTAATATAGACGGCTGCAATTCAGCAGTGAGGATTTACAGCACAAAACGTCCACACAATGCTAATTGAGGTCAATATATTGCTCCTCACTCTGTGCTGTCTTTCCTAGTCGAAGTATTTTCAGACAAAACCTTGCATTTGAATAACGTTCCTATTTCAAAACATCTCATTGAAATGAAACCACTATTTTAATTGAAGCGAATGGGCAGGGAGTGTTCATACAGTCTCATCCCACAAACAGCCACATAGTGAACGGTCAATTTTATTGGGAGGAGGCAAAGTACTGCGGATGCTGGAAATCTGGTAGAAACACAGAAGTCGCTGGAAACACGCAGCAGGTCAGGCAGCATCCAATGAAGGAGGAAAATTAGTTAACGTTTCGGGTCTGACAAAATGTCATTGACCTGAAACATTAACTAATTTTCCTCTCTCCATGGATGCTGCCTGACCTGCTGCGTGTTCCCAGCGACTTCTGTGCTTATCAAGTGAAAGGCTTATAAGGATTATTCTAGATGGCGTAAAAATTCCGCCTTTGCATTTCTGATCTAAGGAAACATCTTTACTGTAGATTGGTGACTGTGTATTTTGTTAATACATCGTGGAGTCCTGTAGCTCAGTGGTTAGAGCACTCGCTTTGCAAGTGAGAGACCTGAGTTCAATTCCAGGCAGAGGGCGAAACCTCGGGCAAGTTTCCTTACTCCACACAGAGCCTAATAATAATCCCTCCAAAACCAAAAACAATACATTGGTCATTTTCAATCTACGCCCACAAATATACAGTCAATTCACTTTACAGTGTGTTCTGTGAAGCGCTTTGGGACGTCCTCCCGACGTGAAAAGCGCTATATCAAATGCAAGGATTATTATTATTATTATTATTATTATCTGGAGGGTTGTTGGCCAGGACACCAGAAGTAAACAGTCTTTTGGTTTATTTTGGAATAAGGTCATGGGACCTATTCCATATAACACGATTCTGCCGTGTTTTATGATGTAAACGTCATGATGTAAATTAGAAAGCGGTGGTGATCAAAGTATCCAAGGTCATTTATGGTTGAAATTGTCATTTCCTTTTCAGGTTTGATTGCAATCTCATGATGGCAAGCTCAAAACTGAAGTGAGATTCAACTGTGCCTAACTTGGGGACATTGTTCAACGGATGTATTGGTTTCCTTACCCAGCGATTAGGAGTGCCACACACTGAGGTGCTTTGTTCAACCCAATAAAAGGCCTGGAACACACCTGTTCTTACAAGTCTGCACCTACATGGCCAGTCTTACTCAAAGCTCTTGCAAATTCTTATTTTCAAACTGTTACGCTCTGCTTTACACTATTACCTCTGGTTCCCATTAAACGAATATCTCCAAGCAATATGCTGAGCTGCTTCTGGGCTGCCAGGGTTGGTGTTATCTGGGGGGCTTTTTTGGATAACCCTCTGTGGGAGAGTGTGAAGAACAGATTGAGCAGGAACAGTGGAAGGGAGCCCTGGGTTACCATACTCTGTCAGGGTATTCCAGGGGTTATTTTTAGAAGACCTGATGAGAGCTGTGGTCAAAATTGATCTGCAAGCTGGTCTCAAAATCATCAGAAGTCCATTTCTCGGTAGATTTCACACACGTCCTACTTCTATGCATTTGTGTTACTCTGTTGTGTGCGGTTTGTTTAGGTGTTTCTAATACACATGGAAAGTTCTTCCTGTGAATGTTTATTAGCAGAGTGACCCAGACTCAAACTCTTTCTTTTTTTTAGAAAAAGTACTTGCATAAATATTTTATTGCATTCCCATCTTTTAAACGGTAAGAGGTTTGGGTCTGATATATCCTCAGAAAGGGTGAAATGTTTTATAGCGGTCCTCTGCATTCCTTTTACTTACCAATTTCACAGCTCCCAAGGGTAGACGTCTCAGTTTTAAGTTTCACATGTGGTCAAACTGTGATGGGGGTGGTTAACTGAGTACAGAAGTTTGCAATTAAAAGTATTGAAGACTATCTGATCAAAACAACACATAAACCAGTGTGTCAGAAGTCAACTGTGTTTTACATGTGAAGCTCCAGATAAAATGTGCGTGCACAAGACATGTGAAGAATGAATGTAAAAATGAGAATTCCTATTGAATTTAATTATTCAGGCCGTGCTTTGCTTTGAGAGCTGTAATGAACTGAAATAATGGGCATCTATAAGAACAGCAGGGTGATGGGAGCCAGTCTTCAGATTATTTGGTTTATTACAAGCAATTTAATTTGCCCCTTGTTCTTGTCTCACAAAGTACAAGGAAATGTCAATCCTTAATGTTTTCAAACATGTTTGTAATCTGCTCTCGACTAATTCAAATGGTCCTTTTCAGTCATTTATTATATACATGCTACAAAGTGCCCATGCCTATCGTTATCAAAGCTTTGTAGCTCCACTAATTGCTACAGAACGCAAAGAGGGACCAGGAAAGGACAACTTATCTAATTATCTCTTGAGCAGTTTCAGAGATAATATTTCATAAAATGGTCAATCTCCACCCTCAGTTAGCACACTTGATAAGAGTGAATGTAGTAACATTTTATTTTATTGGTTTGTTAAGCTCTGTATCATTTCAGCCCAGCCTCAATATTGTACCTTTTCACCTGATTTCCTTGTACCCAAAAGTACAGCTATGACCTTGCCTGTATCTACCAACAGGATTTCATAAAGTATTGCTTATGTAGATACTAGATGAATATTGTGAGTTGCGTAAGGAATTTTACTACAATTCAATATTAACACATGGTCGTTAAGCCTTGTAATGCTCTGGAGTTTGTAAGCTTTGTAATGTATGATAGATTAGCCATGAATGGTAATGACATACGTATTTAACTAGTATGGCTCAGTAAGGTACTTGCTCTTAAAAGGGTTATGTGTTATGGACCTGTTACCATCAGTGCCATCCAGACTTTTTTTTATTTTAAAAGCTCTGATGTAATGCTACAATAATGAAGTGTTGAAACCATCAATTATACTCTCTGGCTTTATAACCTCCCCACAAAAAAGTATGAGGAATTCTAGAAATGGTAGAAGCCTTTCACCCCTTCTTGCATTGAAAACTGCTTTGACCTTTAGGGTGCTGACAATAGTAGTCTGACATCATGTAAAACAACCTTTAAATGTAAACCAGGTGCAGATAGTTTGCTGGCGTCTTGCGGCTGACATTCTGTCCACAGACTGGTGGACAGAAGTGCTGAGGTACCGAGTGTGACTCCATAGAGAGCACACAGCTAACCGGAGCTCAAAGGCACGCCTTCAAGTCCACGTCAATCCAAAACAGTTCCACTCCGCCTGCCAAGATAGTGGATTGTACGTTCAAAGGCTTCAAATTTATATCAACTCCTTTTGTAGGGAGCAAATCAGAGTTAAAGGGCAGGGAGAGGGGGGTGTGGGGTAGTGGATTGGATTTAGACAAAATATCTTTGCTGATCTCTTCAGCTATGTGTGCTATCAGTGACATTCAATGTAGGATCCTGTAAAAAAAATTCAATGCAATGGATCCGTTCAATAACTCTGTGTGGACATTTTTCTCCAAGCAACTAATATAAATGATTTCAGGCACAGTACGAGGTGAAATTTGCAGCATTTCATGACACCAGGAATGTATCATAATATACTGGTAATGTCAGCTCTGCAAAGTTTTATTGTAATTGAACTGGACGACCTGCATAAATAAGAGAAACCGTTTATAACGTCCTTCAATGTAGTGCTGCCTCTCTTACGAGGCGGGCAGTTAGTGGACCTCAATAATTTGCGACATCAAATCCAGTTCTTGTGAGAATAGCGTTAGCACTACAGTGCAGCTCTGTCTGCTTACCCGTAAAGCACTGACCCACTGAGAAAATTTCCCGGGTTGAAATTTTCAGAATCCCCAAAATATTGTTAGAGCAAAGGTCCTCTGTGCCTGACGCATAAATACATGGGCCATAGTTTCAGCTTTCCACTTGGAAAACTAGACAAAGTAAATGCACCCCCAGGAGCTCTAATTGTCATGAGTTTCTTCCAACAATTGATTTAGATTTTGTGCCATTTCAAAGACAAGTTTAACTATGAAATAATTCACGAGTTTGCGACTTTCTTACTGCGGTTCTAGAAGCTTGGATAAGCAGCAATACTTGGACACCATTAAAAAAAATCCTGATGTTTATTGAAGGAAAAGAAGTGAGATGTTCATCATTATCATACAAAGGAAACAAAACGTGTGATACTTCTTTCAGAAAATACACACAGATACCAAAAAGCACAGGATCAAATCCAGCTTAGGATACACTAAACACACAAATATTTTACTCAGCAAATAACAAAAGCAAAGACAAAGAACACAGGACTATAGAAAGTGACATTCAATTTTAAAATGTGCTAAATATTAGCGTAAAACAGACCGCACTGTTAATAGACTCCAGTACTTTAGATTATCATCGCATTTTGCATTTGGTTAGAAATTCTGCACAACATGAAGGTAACTTACTGGGTCATCAAAACAACTGCCAAAACAGTGCAAATACTGAAGCTTTCAAAGTTAAAGTAGATTTTACCGAATTTGAAAACAAAACTGACAGCAATGAAGTCAAACTCACTGAAGGGCTTTTGTTTTTAAATGCTCCGAGACACTGCCCTGCGTGAAGGGCGCTATATAAATGCACGTTGTTTTCCCTAATTGCACACTTGTTTGCGAGTGCATGTAGGCTGTACTGTTACATGGATTGCACAGATAATGCATTGAATGATAAATGGCCAGAAAACTATCAACTACATACAAGGCTAAGCACCTTTGGAGTTGTGCACTATTTTCAGCGCCAGGTATAAGTTTACAATATGAAATCTTGCAGAGGGTACCAACTGCACAAATGATCCTTGATGACTGATAACGGTGTGCAAATTCAAATCACTGTCAAACCTTCGTGTTAGGTTTCTGTAGATACTTTAGGGCTGGTAGTTAAACTGAATCAACATATGCTGCTATCCCTCCCTAAACATAATCACCAGCTTTCAAGTGCAACATTTCAAGATAAATGTTAATCCCTGCCAATGTGGAGATTCGAGAGGTAGATAAGGTGGTAAAACAAACATAAGAACATAAGAATTTGCTGGCGAAAGAAGATCCGATGTCCCTCTAGTTCACCTTCCACCATCCCGGTAACTGCTTGACATGTCGTGTCCCGAACTATATACTGTATCCCCAGATATTATTTTCTAGCAGCAATCTATCGAATTTGTTCTTGAAACAGTCGACACTTTCTGCTTCCACCATCTCCCTAGGGAGCCTGTTCCATAAGTTTACTACTCGGTCACTGAAGTAGGATCCGCAGATTTTGTTCTGAATTTACCCCCCCTTCAATCGCAAACCTAGAAACAATTTGAGATACACCAGGGTACAATTATTTCAGGGTTGTGAAAGGCAATTTCATGCCAGGACATCAAACTAACAGCTTGATTCTGGAATTGGAGGCCTAAGGAGGAGTTCAAATAAACCGAAGGGCCTTCTTCATCCAAAGTTGTCTTGTAAAAGGATGATGACACCACTGGCCATGTGCACTAAGTCAGAGACACGTATTCACACCACACCCATAACATGCATTCAGCTAGTGTGTTAAGCTTTACAATAGGCGCTTGATAAAGCTGGATCGTGCAAAAAAAAAGGTTATTCACCAACAGTATATTTTTTAACAAAGTGTGTACAATATTGAAATGGTGAAAACATCCTTCCTTATATGTATTTTCACACGATAGATCACAAAAATAGCAATAACATAATGCTGTTCTTTAAAGTTAACTGTTCAGGACAAATATTTGGAGGTGGCGAGATTGGCAATCAAGTTGCACTTTGAGTACAGTGCCGTAAACAGATCTCACTTTATGTAGACCCTCATCATGGAAACATTTTCCACAATGAGATCCAAGTGGCAGAGCAACCTGCCAATTAATAACATTTCTATGAAACATCCCAGCTGGTCTCTGACTTTATTCATTCCTTTTCTCAGTGGGAACGCTCGCAATGTGGCAGAGTCCCAGACCAGCTGAACTCATAAGCACACCTTACTTTTAATCTGGCACCAATTGTGCTGGACATTCACATCTACGTTTTTGGTCCTTTAATTGGCACTAATTCTATTAACATTCGATCTGCTGACACTCAAAGCAGAAGTTACCATGTTGTGCTAATTTGTTGCTTGCAGTCATGACACGGTTTCCAAGGAACTTGAAATAAGTGCTAGGTTGCAATTACCATAGTGATTTCAATGCATAAACTGACGATTTCCTGAGAGGTTTTGATTTTGGTCATTTATCAATGTGCGACTTCTCCTCAGTGGTCTGAATCAGCTGTGAGGTAATCTCTGTTCGCTCTGTACCCAGTTTAGAATGATTACAGGCAAACTAAGCACACCAAGGCAGGAGCCGAGAATAATCAAACCGAGAGCCTGTCAAAACAAGAATAGACAATTAGTCTGAGACAATGCGAGCGAGGGGATTCACAAATACAAACAGGTTGATTTTTTATCGGAAATCTCATTCATTTTGCCCTTGTTTCAATTCAAGATTTATGTTACAGGTCCTTTTGGTGTTAAGGATGTAGGCTGACACTGGTGCAACAATTTGCATTTATATAGCATCCCATAACAGGGTCCGACTCTGAGCAAAGGAGAAGGGGAGGAGAGAGCAAACACAAGTACGGTTAAAGACGTGGGTATTAAGGAAGGATTAAAAGACAGATCAAGAGGGGGAGAGATTGAGGGGTAGAGGAAGCAAAGAAACCTCCAGGTAGAATCATATGTATAGGCGGTTTACATGTAACCACAGAGCCACACTATAGTTGTGCTGTCAACGTGCCCAATACTACACGCATGCGAGCAGGAGAAGCTGTGAAATCTTTAATGCCATCTCATTTGTGTGGTACCAGTTACCATAAGAGATGAAGGTCCTTTAGTCCATTAGATTTCATCCATCCAGAATACCCACCCTACCATCTTCCTGTCACAGTAACAAGATAAATTTTAAATCCGTTAGCTGTTCTGAGTACGACAACTCCACCAAACTCATGGGACAGAGACAGATTACAGAGGGAAACTGTTGAAGAAATAACACAGGGCTGTGATGTGTATATACACCAGACTTGACAGTAAATCCTATGGGCACTAAGAGATGCCCTTCTGATGTCGGGAGGCACAAAGGCAAGAATTAATCATGTATTATTACATGTATAGATGATATAGATTTATACATATAGGATGTGGGAAAGAATTTATTTTTCCTCTCTAGGTGAGGAGGGGCAGGATGATTCAATGCTGAGGACTGAAAACTTTCCGCATGAGTTGTGTGCGTTCAGTTATTACCTGTGGGACTTGAGGAGCGAGCAAGAGTGAAAGCAATGACTGGTAACTAAAGAAACATGTGCTTCGTAACATTCACATATGGTTATAAAGTGCACTCAAAAAACAGCCAAACTGGAATTCAAAAGATGTTATGCTAAATGTTTTCAAGCATGTACTTAGTGCTTGAATATTTAATTGCAATAGTTGGAGAATTATGTCAGTAATCACAATAAAGAACCTTAGTAATTTGACAAAAATAAGGTAAAGAATTCATCAACAAATGTCTGTCTTGCACTGCAGTTTTGGAAGAAGAAATGTTTTCACATTTTGCAACCAATGACTGTGTTAACATATGGGTTAATTACAGGGTAAAGCTGCCCCATCGCCGCCAAAATAGAGTGTTTAAACCTGAATTTTAGAAATGTTTCTCTCCCTCAAACCCCTCCCTGTGCCAATGAGGCATTCCCATAGGGGAAAGAATGGGCTTAAATTCATGGCCTCAGAATTGAAGGACGCTGCCCATTCCCACTACCTGTAACCTTAACTGAAAATCCACCAACTTTGAAATGGTAGATTGACAATGCTTCACCAACACAGACACTGGTCAAAATAATCTGCTTTCCAATCCACTTCCTCAAGGAATCTGGCATCGGAAGTGGGAGGCAAGACCCTTTTTTTAAAAATAACAGTTGCAAAGGATTTGATGCCTAACATAAAATTGTCTAAAACTGGCCAGTGCAATTTCATAGTTGGTGAATGTGACAACTCCCTACTTTTAGCACCAATGTGCAGACTAGACAATTATATGATAGTTAAATATTTAAAGTTATTAAATACTGGAATCAAGCAATAATAATAATAATCCTTGCATTTGATAAAGCGCCTTATCATGACTTCGAAATGTCTCAAAGCGTTTCACAGAATATACTGTGAAGTGAATTGACTGTATATTTTGTGGGCAAAACCACAACAAAAAACTCACCCCCAGCTTCTGGACTGATTTGAAAGGTTCGGTGCTTATTCGCAGGTAAAAGAGCCCAGGGTAGATAAAGAGTAAACAAGATGAGGTAGTGGAGCCTAAGAGAAAGGACAAAATTCAGACAGTTAATGACAAACTAAAGTTAACTCACTGGTATAGACCCAAGCGAGTGAGTTTGTGCGCCAAAACACATTTGAGTTCAAACAATTAGAAACCTAGAAACCTAAATCCTACAATCAGAACACCTTTTTTATATTGTGAGTGCAGCGTGACATTTTGCCACAACCTTTGAAGATATAAGATAGTGGACTCAAATCCTTCTAAAACTATACTTTAAGAAGTTTGGAACAAAACTTTGAAAGAGAGGACTAATCGCCAATTTAGATTTCATACGAAAGATTCAGTGAGACACTCCTTCACACTGGAGCACAAATAGAAACATCAGCGACTGTGTGAGCAGGAAATTGCAATGAGTTGAGAAAAAAGGCTTTCGCGCTTGTTAACCTCACGACCAATCCTTCAGCAGTCACTTGCGCTTCGAGTGAAATGGGAGCAAAGGCCAGGCCGATGCCTCCCCACAAAGATTCTTCCAGCACACACATCCCACAAAGTTCCTGGCATTCATCATTCACACGCTGCAAGATCATAGGTGCCACCCAACAGAATGCGTCAATTCTCCACATCTGCTGCGTTACATTTCGGAGCCAAGAGGTGATCAATCTGTTCGCGTGAGCTTAAAGGAAAAAGTCATTTATAGCTTGGTTTACATCTTTTCACAGCTCAGGCTTTGTATATTATTATCGCGGTCGCTTTGCTCATTAATGAGAGATAATAATCAGAAATCGACTACGTACCGACTACGCCAAAAATATTCTGGATGTTTGGCATGTAAATCGCCAGCAGCACGATGGCAGTGAGGTTAGCCAGCGTGACAGATGTGTGCCGGAGCCACGAGAAGGGACTGTTTGGAAAGAACAGCAGCATAAAAGACTTCCTTGCCTGTCAGAGAATGAAACGCCAAATGAAAGTGCAATCCTAAATACTTCCTTTCGAATACTACATTTCAGAGTCGTAGATGGAATGAACGGGGAGAACTGCAGATTCTAAAATGACAGCCTTACACGGGTTCGAAATTAGCACAAAACTTCTGACAACCTTATAAAAAGACTTGCATGCAAGGGCAGCCCCATCTCCAAGGGTGCAGTGGATCGAGCTGCTGCTTACAGACCAGAAGTTCACTAGTTCCAATGCTGAGTTTGCTGGTCTCGGTGTTTGCTGACAATGGGGAGGCTCTCCATCAAAGCTCTCCTTAAGACACATCTTTCCCTGGGAAACTCTCCTCTTGCCTCAGCCGAAACGCACTATATAAATATGAATTGTTGCTGTTATGAAAGCGATGGTGGAAATCTAGGTATCACTAGGGACTGAGGACAGGTTGGTTCAGGAGGATTCAAGCTGTCCGGCAGCTTGTTCAGCAACAAAGAGAAGCACTTCTCATTAAGGAATGTACAGGAACAATCATATCTATGTCAGGACTTACTGGGAAATGTATCAGAGGCACAGCCAGAAGCACAGACAACAGCATGCAGACTCTGACGGACATGATAACAGGATCCTGTGGCATGTACTGGCTGTAGCTGTGCAGCAACTCAGAATCCACTTTGTCTGGAAAACAAAGAGACAGAACCCGATTCCTTCAAAACTCAATGAAAGATTATTAAACCTCTGTCCAATAATAATAATTCTTACATTTATTATAGTGCTTTATCACATCGTCAAGATGTCTCAAAGAGCTTCAAAGGATATATCGTAAAGTGGATTTTACTTTAAATTTTTTAGGCGAAATGCAGCAGCCAATTTGAGCACAGCAAACAGCCTGAAGTGAATGAGCAATTCTAGTTGGGGGTTTGTAGGTCAGAACACCGGGAGAAACTCCCTTCTCTTTTCGAATAGCACCATGGGATCTTTAACATCTACCTGAACAGATAGACAAGACCTCAGTTTAACGTCTCCTCTGAAGGATGGTACCTTCTACAATGTAACACCCACCCCAGCACTGCATTGGAGTGTTAGCTTGGACTATGTGAGTTCAAGTCTTGAAGTGGGATTTGAACCCACAATCTGCCTCTGACTCAGAGGCAAGAGAGGTACCACTGAGCCAGGTTGACAGTTTGCAATTCATAGAAAAAGCATGGACCCGCCACCCCACCCCCACACACACATAAATTAAAATTATGCTATACTTACCATAAAAGGTTAAATACCCAAATAAGGCAGACAGTAGGTACACGGCAAAGCTCAGAGAAATTCCTGTGTTGACTGCTTTTTGCATCCTGCTCTTTGAAGGCCTGTTGAAAGAAATCTAGTTGAACAGGAGAGTATGCGGTTGGTTACAAGATGTGCCAGTCTTTAAGCAGAATCCGTTGTAGTTTACAAATCAAGGCTCTCCGAGCTTATAAGCAAAGTACAAGTGGCAACACTTTAATGTGTACAAGCTGCTTTAGGTTTAATCTTCTCCCCTAGTTTGGCTGCAAAATTTGCTTTCTTTTTATAACACACCGTAGCTGTGATCAAGGAGAAGGATATCAATGCTGGAAAGGGTCGTTTTGCTGCAAATATTGGCAGCCTGTATCAAGCACTCACTGATCAGTTACAGCAGAGCATAAATGTAGAGCAGAACTTCTCTTTAGCCCCAACCTTAGAAGATCAGTCATGGTTCTCTCCCCCCCACACCCCAATTCTCCAGGTCAGAAAATTCCACCCAGCCTGAAAGACCATTCTGTCTTAAAACGTAAGACTGTGCAGAGTTGTGAAAGATTGTTAAATCCAGTCTTTGTTTGTAAGCAGATTTTCACAGTAATAATAATAATAATCCTTGCATTTGATACAGCACCTTATCACGTCTTCGAGACGTCTCAAAACTCTTAATAGAATATACTCTAAAGTGAATTGATTGTATATTCTGTGGGCGAAACGCAGCAGCCAAATGCGCTTAGCAGTGTCCCACAAACAGTCGTAGATTGAGTGACCAAATTATTATTAATTCATTTATTTTTTAAGGGAAAAAAAATCATGGGTCAGTAGTCCTTAAAGGGGAAACGTGTTGCAGATTAGTGCATGGAGTTTCCTAAACTCACCTTTGCAGCTCGCAGTAGATGGGCAAGACAGAAGTGTGGCACAGAAATGAAAAGGCCATGGTTGGAATTGCGTACACACTCTGCAGGAACAGGATGGGTTTACAGCGTTAGAATTCTAAGGCAAATTTGTTTTACGGCCAGATTTTGTTACAGAAGAGCCATTGAGAACTTTTAACCTCATCAACTGCACATCTTCTGACGTTAGCGTTAGGCATCTTGCCATCAGATGTGAGCAGGAACACAAGGCTGAGTCAACTCACATCACATACTAATAAATAATAATACTTGCATGATATGTGCCTCATATTATTTTAAGCGTTAGAAAAATGGTTGCATTTCAGTGACACAAAGTCAAGTGCTGACAGAGGTGGAGTGCCATTTTGATAAAAAGGAGCCAATTTTAATGAGTTGTGTGCATATATAAAAAAAACCAGCCCATTTTATCCTTTACAGACACTTCTTATTCTGTGGTATTCAACAGGTCGCAATGTCAAACGAATATTGCTCTGTCAGTGGATAGTCAATAGGTACATTCATTCATACAGGAAATTGCTTTCACCCACCTCCCTTTTCTTTTTTTAAAAAAAACTTCAGACTTTAATCACCCACACCCACGAAACAATGGGTTACTTCATTAAAAGAATCAAGGTGGAATTAAATCACATTTCACTTGGAAATGGTGCAACTCAAAGTGATTTACAGATCCAACTTGTGTTTAGTTTAATATCAGTAGTTTTAGATCCATTTAAGTCATGTGCCCCAGAAACACGGAGAGCGTTAGCATTAGAAGTTTAGTAAAATGCATGACTGGATTGAAAACAAGAGATCCACTGGGAGATTTTGTTAATTACAAATAATATAGTTATTTTTATATACATATATATATTAATCCTTGCATTTATGTCGCGCCTCATCATGCCCTTGAGATATCTCAAAGCACTTCACAGAATATACTGTAAAGCGAATTGACTGTTTTGTGGGCGAAAATCAAAAAAGTACGGTAATAATAATAATAATAATCCTTGCATTTGATATAGCGCTTTTCACGTCGGGAGGACGTCCCAAAGCGCTTCACAGAACACACTGTAAAGTGAATTGACTGTATATTTGTGGGCGAACGCGGCAACCAATTGCGCACAGCAATGTCCCACAAACAGTCGTAGATTGAAAATGACCAATTTATTATTGTTTTTTTTGGTTTTGGAGGGATTATTATTAGGCTCTGTGTGGAGTAAGGAAACTTGCCCAAGGTTTCGCCCTCTGCCTGGAATTGAACTCAGGTCTCTCGCTTGCAAAGCGAGTGCTCTAACCACTGAGCTACAGGACTCCAATGAAGGTTGAGGTGAGAGAGGCGGTGAAGGAGGATAGAGTGATCAAGGAGGATGAGGAGATAGAATATCATTAGTGACTTTGACCAAAGTTGTTTCTGTGCTGTGGGTGGAAATCCGATTGGAGGGTTTGTGAGGAGAGGAAGGAGCGAAGCATCAATTTGTTCAATTATGGGAAATTATGGGAGTCCTGTAGCTCAGTGGTTAGAGCACTCGCTTTGCAAGTGAGAGACCTGAGTTCAATTCCAGGCAGGTCAGGGCGAAACCTTGGGCAAGTTTCCTTACTCCACACAGAGCCTAATAATAATCCCTCCAAAACAAAGCAATAATAAATTGGTCATTTTCAATCCACGACTGTTTGTGGGACATCGCTGTGCGCAATTGGCTGCCGCGTTCGCCCACAAATATACAGTCAATTCACTTTACAGTCTATTCTGTGAAGCGCTTTGAGACGTCTAGAAGACGTGAAAAGCGCTATATCAAATGCAAGGATTAATATTATTATTATTTCCATCACGACTTCCACGATAGCTGATTAATATCAACTTTTAAAAAATCATAATGGTCATAGAATGATTATGACTTCAGTCCTGCTGTCAAGATATTACTGCACCGATGTTCATGCATTCCCTGGACATGTCTATAAGTTCACTCAGTGGCGAGCAGGAGTGCCATTAGCATTCATACATCACTCAAGTTGGATTCCCCATGGGTCAATTTCTTTAGAAGTGACCGTCACAGCCCATTTCATTGAAAGCCCAAAATTCATTGCTTACGGCGCTACAACTAATTAATGGCAGGTCTCTCTGGACAATGGTGCTTTATCGATTGTCTTGAAATCTAGTTGCTGCTTTAAGCAAATTGTGATGATGGGGAAGCCTCAAGATTTTTGTTAATTGCAATATTTTCATATCTAATGTGTTGCACCAAATTCACACTCTGCGGGGAGAAAAAGAGTTATTATCTTGCTGTAAGTTTCATTCTATACATACTGTTAGAAGTGGTTGGAGTGCAAACCTTGTAGGAAATATCCAAAAGCTTTGGTTTACATTCATCAGTGGAGTTAGTGTTCTAAACAGAAATAAAAAAAATCAAGAGAGGTAGTTAGTTAGCAGCCTATCAGACCTCTACATTGGTAATGACCCGTATACTGCCAGCCCAGGAAAGATCAACTATCAGGACAGACCAGGAACTGAACTGGTGGAATTTCCTGAAGTTAACTATTAGTTTATCTACTGGAACTCAATATGATTCAAATAGAAATTTGTTAATGGTCTAAATTTATAATCGAAAGAAACACACTTTCTAGTCTTGAACATCATACAATAGAAACAATTCATAGCACTGGAGCATATTAAGATATTAATTATATTAATGTAATCACATTCACAGATACGGTTTGTTCAGGGGAATTTGTTCCTCTTCATGGGAATGTTCGGTTGCAGGTTTTAATACATTTTCCTGATGATGATGATAATAAGGGAAGGATTTGTTGTTGGTCAATGATATCTGTCACTTGTGAAAACCCACCACCTCGCTGAAGAGTATCCAACCCAGATCTCTACATATGCCACCTCCACATAGAAATTTCCTTGTATCTGGAGTGGAATGTGCACTCTCTTCCTAGAGGCACACACCCTGCCTCCCTAATTCCGGAGAGTATTACATACAGGGTGGTGAGACCCAAAGTCATGGAGAAGTGCTCCGGAATATTGTCCTAGGTGGAGCGTGAAATAAATGCAAGTTGTTGTTGTATAATGGTCTCGACAAAGGGTATATTTACCTGAATAAAGTCGACGGTACCATTAACTGGAAGTGGGCAAGGGATCATCCACTTTTTAACGATAATCTGAAAAATACAAGAAAGAAGGATAACACTTCATTTCAGCACAGACCCAGATACCAAGTTTATGTCGGCAAGCTTATGTTGCGGGTGGTTTTGTGAACAGCAATGGGGAGGCGAGAACTGAACCAGGCAATCAAGCAAACGAACAATGGAGCCCACCACAGCCCAGTCTGAATCCTCTCCTAACCAGACGATCACACAAGCTGACAAGAGCAGCATTTGAGTCCTTTCTCTGTGATCCGAGACCAATTGGTTACTCCACAACTCACTTGCTGACTGAGATTACCTTCTTGGAGAATGGAAACTGGTTCACTTGTCTCAGGACTATGCTATGAAGTGCATTTGCACCATATGCCATTCGGGTACTCCCTCTTAGAGGTTTTAACAGTTCTCACTTTAAAGTAAGATCAGGAGTAAAAAAAAAAGTAGTGTCAGAAGAACATTAAGAGATCCTCATTATGGTTATAACTGACAAGAACCCTCAAGATGACAGTTACTGTATTTAGAAGCAAAATAATATAAACGGGTTGCAAACAGTACATTCAGAGTGGCATACAAGTCAAAGGCTTCCATCATAATAATTTTTCACTAATCCATTCGCCTAAAAAATACACAAGTCACTACACTTTATAGTAAATCCTGTGAATCGCTCCCTTAACTTGTCTATCCCACCCTCCCTCAATGCTTCATGGCAACATACTGCTCTGTAACCAGCTACCGGGATTGTTCACAACTGGCCTGGGAATCACTTGCTCTCCAATCTGTGCTCACTGTGGGGGGAAAGGGCTAAAAGACCCAACTCAGCAGTGTGCGTCTGTGTGTGCGTGGGGGGTTGGGAGGAAAGGGCAAAGAAAATCGCAAAGAACTACTCAGAAGTAATGCTGAAATACAATACTCTGTCACTCTGCCAGAAACAGAATTATTTCACAAAATAATTGCCAAAAGGCATCGCTTAAATAAATATAATATATATATATATATAAAAATTCATGAAAACACATTGCACCGGGGAGAAGGATCTTAGTGTAACTGTTCAAAAGGAATCCGGAAAATGAGAAATGAGAATTAACTGTTAATTCTGGCAAACCGTGAGTTACTGAGAGTTGTTGGGGGGTGGGGGAACCCAAGAGGATTTTATAGGGAAACATGCAAGAATTTTGTGTACCACTGGTCGAATCTCATTTAAATTATTAAAGCCATGAAGTATTCACAAGACACATGCATCCTAAATCTCACTGGGTTCTAGTGAAGGGGAGAGAGAGCGTGTATGCCTGTGGGTTAGGAGAATGCCCTTCGACCTCTGGGTTTTTCCTTTGAATCCAGTCAGACTACTTTTTTTTGCAAAAAGTTAATTAAAAACACAAAACTTGGGGCTCAGATTCGACGCACCATTTAACGCTGTCTCAAACGGTTCAGATTTCTTGATCAGTCCTGGCAGTGTATAACACA
Organism: Callorhinchus milii; assembly: GCF_018977255.1. NCBI lineage: Eukaryota > Metazoa > Chordata > Chondrichthyes > Chimaeriformes > Callorhinchidae > Callorhinchus > Callorhinchus milii. Next base: position 3,521,222 of record NW_024704750.1, read on the forward strand.
TAAACGACCAGACTGAACCAGAAACATAAGGAACACCCACTCAACAGAAGGTACAATTACACAGAACCCTTTAGTCAATTGTGTTATGAAAAATGTCACCATTAAACAATAAAAAATATGCTGCAGAGGAGTATTCAATAACTTGTAAACCCCACACAGTTTTCACATCAATGCAACCGTAAGTCGATGAAGCAAGTTCAACAAAGTAACTACATTCTTCTCTGGGATCATTTTAGGTCCGGTGTTCAGCAAAACAAAAAGATGAAAGTCACAGGAGAATATCTGCCATTGGTAGATGATGTGAAAAACAGCAGTAAATAATCTTAAGAGCCAGGTAAACATGAGAAAAGTTCACAGGGCAAAAGGATTGAAAGATAACTAAATCTATTAAGATTTACCTCTTTGACAACACTTTATCATCTCCCCTCCCCTGTCCCCACTCTCTTCAGCTCTCTTACCCCCCCAATCCCCCACACACACCTTTGGGTAAAATGCTTTGAGACATCCTCCTTACATGAAAGGCATATAAATGCATATCAGTGTAAACAGTGATCATTCAATTCATGGGCGATCGAGGGACACTGCTCTACGCAAATCAGCTACCACGTTTGCCTAGAAAATACACAGTAAAATTCTGTAAAGCACTTTGACGCGAAAGGCACCATAGCTAATTCGAGCATTATTTTTCTCTGTTGGATCTTCTCAGCACAATATAGAGACGATGTGGAAGATTAATTCGGAGAGGCAAGCTGCAAATTTGAGAAAAACCTTAGCATGAGAACCCGAGCACGGATTTGATGATTATGTTGTCCTGTGGTGCCAACAGCATTAGCACATGACTGTCAGTTTCTCTGGACTGCGGATCTGTATTACGTTAGGTAACTGTCATGGTACATATTTTGCAGTAATGTTAAATTACCCACTGTAATACCAGTGTAAAATATGACAAATAAAGACCAGCTGCTCTATTGAATTTAATGAAAAAAGTCTACAATAAAAAAAACGACATTGGCTGCAAATTCTCCACATCATCCAAACCCATAGTATGATCAGAGGCCATCTTTCCATGTTTTCTGTGACTTCCAAACTGCTGTCAGCCTGGCTCAGTCAGTAGCACTCTCTCTCACCTCCAAGTCAGAAGATTGTGTGTTCGAAACCCAAGTTGAGGCTTTGAGCTCGTAGTCTAAGCCAGTGGTGGCCAATCTTTTTGGTCGGCCAAGAAAATAAATGTTCTGGATTGAATATTTCTGATTTAATGCCATAAATCAAGACTTATTCAATCAAGGAAAACCTGGAAACATTACCAATCGAACACAGAATTATCTAGACTAATGCTTATCGATGTAGTTTGGCTGGCACTGGTCTAGGCCAACAGAAACATTTGATCATTCCCTTCATAGCTGTTTGTGGGACAATGCAAATTGGCTATTTACTGGCTTACAAAATACACTGCATTTTACACTGAATCTCAGGAAGCCCTTTGAGATGAAGCATTATATCAATATAAGGATTATTATTATTATTTTTCAACGGGTTTTTGACAGGTAGCAGAATATTTTTAAAAAACAAAATATCCTCCGGCTGACCAGTGACACAATGGAGATGTTCACCAAAGACACTGCAATTCATCTGGTCATTCTCAAAGTAAAAACATAATGAAACTGTTTACAGCGTATTAATCATTCAGAATATTTTGGTTTACAAAGATATGATTTAAGCGCTGAATTTAAAAACTTACCACAATAGCAAAGTAGACCATGAAAAAGATGGACAGACCACTTGCGTAACTAAGACATCCTTTTTTTAAAAAAAGAGAGAAAAAAATATATCAGAAAACTCTCCACTCCAAAGGTCCAACAACAGGGAAGAAAGAGATGTTAAATCGCATGATGGGCGGGCGGCAGTTTCAATGATGGCAATTTTTCCAGCATTCAATATGTCATGTCTCATGATGCGCTCAGAAGTAATCTCATTTTTGTCCCCATGAAACGATCAGTATGGCTCAATTGGCAGCACTTCCCTCCTTTGGCTCAGAGGTTGTAGGTTCAAGCCCCACACTAGATCCTGAGCTCAGAACCTCTGCTAACACTTCAGTACTGGGGGAATGTTGTGTTGTCAACCAGGTGTATGAGACACTACTATCCTCCTGATGTGAGGTGGTTCAGGTGGCTGTTAAAGATCTCAGGGATCTATTTATTTCAAAGAGCTCCTTGCGATAAGATGTTTATACATAATAATAAATTATCCTTGCATTTGATATAGCCCCTTATCACGACTTTGAGACGTCGAAAAGTGCTTCTCCGAATTTACTGTAAAGTGAATCGACCGTATATTTTGCGACAGAAACAGAATTGACAAACATGAGTCGCTATCTCAAATGCAGGTGTCTTTTGAAATAAAATATTGAGCACAGAAAAGATTTTAGTGAAAGCGTTGTTCTCTATAGCATTTCTAAATCTAACTCGTATTTGGTGCCAATATCTCCGACATGACTGAATTCTTCTCCCCCACCCATCCCTACCCCTCGGGAATCAATTTGATTAAATATATTTTAAAAATTACACATTGAAACATCTCCCGAACGGAGGGAGGTCACTATGTGTCAACAAGGGAATTTAGAGGTCTTTATATTTGATGAAACAAAAATAAAAGCTACCACAGGCCAGGCCAGCCCACCAGTGTCCTGCAGGGCAGAGCAATGAAGAGTAAGTTCAAAGTTTGGCGTATTCCTTGTAGTGGAATGAAACTACCATAAGCAGCAGGTCATAAATCAGACACATGCAGGGTCAAAGGAGGCTGAATTTTTTTTCATAAAACATTGCTCTTACTGACCAACCCCCCATCCTCTCTCCGCCCAAGCAACAAAATCCTTATTGGCCCCTTGAAGCCATTTGCAGGGTTAAAAAGCGAAGTAGTTTACAAAATAACTGTTCGATAAAGTGCACCTTGCAGTCACAAGTCATTTCACAACTTGGCATTGAAGTGCACATCAGTGCAATGTAAAAGAAAAATCTGAAATGCCACAGGTTCTTACCCTGTTAAGATCATACTGTTTTTTTTCCAGATTGCATCTCAAGACCTTCCTCTTCGAGAAATGGGTTTTTGCAAGCTAGAGATCATAAGGTACAGAATTCACAGCCGAGGAGAGGTCTGAATTCCTTAGCATAGTCAACCCTCTGTGAAGATGACACAATAGTGGAACTCACCTATTTTTGGAAGCATAGCAAGCGGAAGGACAATACAGAGAACGGTGATGATCAGAAGGATTTGTCCGTTGAGGTACCACGGTGTCCTGTTAAAATGTCAACATATAGTTACGCAACCGTGACATTCAAAAGGGGGACATAAAAGTCTAGAAAAAAATGTATGTTTGTACAAAGTATTAAGCAGATATAAAAATAATAATCCCGTCATTTGATACAGCATCTTTCACATCAGGAGCCCACCACAAAGTGCTTCACGGGATTTATTGTAAAATTGTACTGTAAAATTGTATTTATTGTAACTATTGTAAAATAGTGACTAATTTTGTAGGTGAACATAACAGAGGACAGTTATACAATAGACCACCTAGAGTGAGGAATTCTCACTTTAATACAATATCTGGAACTACCTACAGTCCTGTCCTGTGATGTCTGTAGAATTAAATAGTAAAGTTTCTTTGCACTCAGATTTTTGATCTGAAGTCAGCAAAATAAAACCGAAAGTCACAAGGTCTATCAATGTATATCTGTAGACACTGACGCTTATGATCAAGTCCGCATAGAGACACCTTAAGATCATGTCTGTTACGCATTTGTGCGCATACACACACACGTACACACACAACCATTGCTCTTCTCCAAGCACTTACCCGCTGTAATCAGAGTGTAGGAAGCCACCAATTGCAGCTGGAAGCTCAGACTTCACAATAAACAGATAGGAGGACATTGCTATAGGAAAGAAACCAAAAGTCAGACTAGCTTCTGAATATTTATTCTGCTCTGTTTCCTCCCTGTTGCCTTTTGATCTTTGCCAGGACAACACAGGGGCATGTAATTGGCTTTAGTGATCCTTGGTTTGTGGGGGTCGGGGTGGCAATACCCATTGAGATGTGTAGAATATGCCATAAATTAAATTTATTGGAATACACCACTTTGTCTGACATAAACATTTAAAAGCAGACAACCATGGTATGCAAAATCGAATACATGTGTTCCGTGCAACCTTGCCTCCCTCTTTTTTTTCTCAACAGGAACTAGCAACAGACGCATCAAGTATTTTTTGCAACAAATATGAAACGTCAGAAAATAGGCTTTCAGCACGGGTTTCAGGTGAGCTAATGGAAGGTATTCACTGTGCTGTCACTCAGTCAGGCTCAAAACCCTTATATATTTAGTAGCAGTTGCACAACTGTTGAACATCAAGTCAATGAAGTCGCTTTCCTGACCTTTGGGATTAAGGAATCTGATCTGGCCCAGTCTGGAGGTCACCTAAACATCATAATTACTTCCACTCAACTTCCTGCCAAAAGCACTGCGTGCCAGGAATGACTGCACTCCTTGTTGCCTTGGCTCGGCAAAAGGTTTTACAATGAAGGTCAAACAATGCCAGCCATTCTACAGGCTGGTTTTTATTTTTAAATGAAGTGCAACGTTCCTGTTTAAACTGTTTGCTAAGAGCATGCGAGGAGACGTTTGCGATCTGCAGAGTCAAGCACATCATTTTCAAATCAAGGTCAGCAGGTGGTCTGTGCTCTGTGTTGAGCACGGGGCTACCCTGCAGGTCTTATTTATTGTTGAGCAAAATTCCTCAAAGGCTCTATTTACACAAGTTCTGGAAAGAGCAGAGCATTCTTTCATTGCAGGACAGTGTCGGCTGGTTTGAAGAGCACGGGTACTCTTTCTACTGCTGCTGTACAATACAATTTACATTCATACGACGCCTTTCACGTCAGGATGTACCAAAGCACTCTGTTCCGCCTGGGAACCCGAGCTGGGGGTGGGAGCCGAGGGAGGCTGTGGGAGGGAATAGATGACCGGAAGCCCCGGTCAAAGAGGCAGATCTTGAGATAGACCTTAAACGAGTTGAGGAAGGAAGCAAGTCTCGAGAGACTGGGAGCAGAAAGGCTGAATGAAGATTGGCAGCTAACAATTTCAGCAAATTCTATTTGGGGGATTGTTGGCTAGGATACCAGGAGAAACTCCCTTTTCTTTTCGAGTCATGTAAAGGATCATTAACATCCACCTGAACAACAACAACAAAATTACATTTGTATAGCAGGACACACACACAGAATGCTGCCATGCGATAACCAACAGCCAACAAGGGTTCAGCACCACACAATGTTTGGGGCAGTCTTGGCTAAACACTCCAGTGCAGGGCTGGGAGATCACTGAGGATTATTATTATTACCACTGTTACTATTGCTGATGCTTCTGCGCACACATGGCAACAAAGAAAAGGTTAGCGCTGCACAAAGAGCATTGCCTACATAACCATCACTGATGCCTACAGTCCTGTGTGAGGTTTCCTTTTTATCATGAACAGTCCATTAACACCCCTTTCACAGTCTGTTAATGGTCCATTAGCTCCCTCTTCGTGCCTGTGATTTTTACAGTTTTAACTTTTTCCTTATGTCTTGGTTTCCCTGGCCTAGTCCTGTTTGTCCTTTACCCTATAAACAGCGTCTTTCCCAGGCCAAGAGTTTCAGTACAGATGACGGCTGAAGTAATGAATAGAGGAAGTAAAAGTACAAGGCAAAGAGGGAATCTCTGAAATAGATCTAGGGGTGATGGGATCACCTATAACAACTTGTATTTATATAGCGTCCTTCACGATGGACAGTGTCTCAGAGTGTTTAACAGTGGCGGAGCCGGATGCCGAGTCAGGGAGAGGGGGAAAGTGACAGTATGGATGGTCGAAGAGGAACAACAACAATAACAAGATTACAATTGTATAGCGTCTCTCACGTCGGGAGGACGTCCCAAGACGCTGCATTTCAGACCCAAGCTGGGGTTGGGGGGGGGGGGGGGAAGGTGAAGAGAGGTGGCCGACGGCATGGTCAAAGAGGAGGGTCTTGAGGTGGGACTTGAAGGAGGCTAAGGAGGGGGCAAAGCAGAGCGACTGGGGGATGGAATTCCAGAGATTGGGGGCAGAGTGGCTGAAGAGATGAGAGCCACACCACCGCCACGGAGATTAGGCTGTGGGGTTTGGTAAAAGGTGTAACCTGGAGGTGTGGGCCTCAACTAGTGGGAAGCTGAAAGGTCTTCAAGCGCACCTGAAAATAGGAAGAGAGGGGACGGCGAAGGGATTGAGGCAGAGAGTTCCACAGCTTCAGGGTGTAGTGGCTGAAATGCCCCTGGACAGTACATACCATCAGATCACTATTCCTTAATCAACGTTGAATCAAAACACTATCATGGAAGCACCATCGCCCCAAGGACTGCGAGAAAATGCCCCGTTACCACTTTTTCAGGGCGACCAATGTGACGGACAATAAACATTGGGACCTGCCAGCGGGGCCCACATCCCGAGTGAAGTACAAAAAATACAGGAAGGGTTTACTCCAGAGTGTTCACAGCAGCTGAATCAATACTCGAGTCACTGCCAGAATAAATTCTACAGTGTAAGGAGGGCTATGGTAGTCTGACAGGACATCGGGAATCACCTGACAAACTGTTAGCAGCTAAAGAAGCATTACCATCCACAGGGCAGCCTTCTCCCATATTGAAAACATCACAGTGTTGTTCAGCAAGCCTGAGTTTAAACTGTTTGAATCCTCTGTGAATCCTCTGTGGAAGAGCAGGTCACGGGGCGATTCTGAGTGATTGGCAAAATGCTGGGCTTTTTCCAACCCGCCGTTTGAATTAGCAGAGCCCACAGTTTGACCTTCGTGAAGCGAGAGCTTGCTTTGCTGCATGACAAAAGCTTAAAGTACCTGAGAACTCACTTTTAAAACAAAGTTAAGTTGATTTATTTTGGGGAGGGGAACAATGTGACAGGGAAAGAGAGGGGAAAAAGAGAGAAAGCAAAGAGAGGCACCAAATCCTCAGTGTTTGCTATTGCTGGAGTACTGTGCAAGCCAGATGTCTCACAGACTCAACAAGCCCGAGCAGCTTACATTGCAGTTAATGGGCTTCAAATGAGGAATTTGTAAACTGGAAGTCACTGCGCTTTTAGCAAAAGAAATTGCAGGATTCACTATAAATGATTAAAATACACCAAATAACGAGAATCTGCTTATAGGGGTTATTAGTAATAACTGGAACACCAATTTCTCCTCCTTGCACCCTCCTTCCCCTATTTTAGATCATGTCTGAAGAGCTTCCTCTTTGAGGTGCTTATGGTCACTACCTCCCTCCCCCGGCTTGGGGTCAGGCTCCGCCACTGTTAAGCGCTCCGAGATGCTGCACCGTGTGAAGGGCGCTGTGTAAATGCAAGTTGTTATTACACTGAAACTCTGATAACTAGCACCTGGGAGAAGTAATGAACCCCACATAACTAGTTACTCAATATCCAGGCTATTCGGGTATGTTGTATTTCGGGATACTGTACTTTGGATAACGAGTTAACTTTGATAATCATAACTTGTTGGTAAGTAAGTCATTTGAGTGATTTCCCTTGGGGTGATGAATTATCAGAGTTTGACTGTATTAATCATAATAATCCGTCTATTTCACATATCACCTTGCACCTCAAAGCGCTTCATAGGATTCACTGTAAAATGTAGTGACTATATCTTGCAGGCAAATGTGGCTGCCAATTTGCGCACAGTAATGTGCCATGAAGTGAACAGCCAGTTTTATTTGGGGGAATGTTGGCCTGAGCACTGAAAACAGTCTGACATCAACTTCAGTAACTTAGCTCTGAATTTGTCTCCACGTTTACTTCCAGCACTACAGCTAAAGTGTGACCGATACAACATTCATTTACAAAGCGAATCGGTTTCTCATACAGAATTCCAGTTTGAACTTCATTACTCAACACATGATGCTCACTTAACATTAGTTTCCTTCCACCTGACAGGGTAGCTTACCTCCAATGTTCTGCATTAATATAGTGCTGGCAACAAGAACCTGCAAAACAAATGGAACAGAGGCAGAGTTCAGCGGTCTCTGATATAATGCAGCAATCTTGGTTATCTGTCATGACCCCATTCCAACCAAGAACCTGATTGTCTCAATTATTGGGCCTGAGCCACCGATCAGCTTACTCAACCAGGCACAAAAAAGAAGCTAGTCTTTTGCATGTCTCAGTCTCTATTCGCCAGCCCTGGTACAGGTCTCTTACCACACTCTGTCAGAGTTGAATAGAGAAGGAGCTCCAGACTTTGCTGTGGTGTTAAATGAACCATGCAAATTTGGAGAGACGGGAAAGAGATACAGAGTTATCAGGTGGAGGAACAGCTCGGGGATTGGATTGTTATATTCACAAGCCTTCCTCCCTCCCCTATACCTCCCTGAATTCTGAACCAGTGAGGAGAGGAAAATATTTGGAGTTACAGAAGGAAAATTCCACTTTTACAGGCAATGGTTGAAATACTTTATAGTGGTTCATAAGGGTACAACAACAACTTGCATTTATATAACAATAATAAATAATAATCCTTGCATTTGATATGGCGCTTTTCACGTCTTCTAGACGTCTCAAAGCGCTTCACAGAATGTACTGTAAAGTGAATTAACTGTATAGCTCTGGGTCAAACGCAGCAGTCAATTACGCACAGCAGTGTCCCACAAACAGTCACGGATTGAAGGTGTAGCATCCTTCCCACAGGGTAGGGTCCCGGAGCATTCACAAGGGTACCTGACTTATTATCTTCATAGTGACAGAAAAAGAACACATCTATTGGCGAGCTTTTATGGGAGCCAAATAAACCAGATTCAATATGAGATGATTCACGTACCTTTCCAGTGGTCTTAAAGGCACAAAACCCAAGGTCTTCATAGGATTTCTGCTCTGGATACATAAGGGAAACATCAGGGATTGTTGAAAGCTAAGTTTCAGTTTTAATACCTAGTTATGAAATATCATTAATATGAACACGTTCCTTTCTTTTGCTGCTATCGTGCTAATTTATTGTAGCAAAGTCCAATTTATGATGTAATTTATAATCCAATAATGTATACATCCAATATATAAAACACAGCAGGCAGACATTGCCATTTGACATCTGACAAAGCGCAGGCTGGAGTCCTCATCAGGTATACTGTACTAACACAGGCTATTTGTCTTCTGACAATACAGAACACTATCCATTTTGCAGCAACGTTGCCTCTGTTAAAAAACATTACAAGACTTATTGAAGGCTGGTGTGCAGTCGGTAGGGCGAGTAAATGTGCAAGTCTTCAACTCACCAGTTTGTGTACACATGTCAAGCAGCAGGTGAACGGAGTATGCCGCCAGCGAGGCAACTATCAACAATAAGGCACTGCAGGAGGCAAAGTTCAGACAGTGTGCAAATTACACTTAAAAGCACATTAATGTAATACTGATAATCATCTCCCTTGTATATATAGGGAGTAAAACATCCATCAGGGGGTGGAATCCTGCCCCACCTTCAACCGCGAGTGATAATATATAATAATCCTTGATACAGCGCCTTGTCACCTCTCCGAAACGTCTCAAAGCGCTTCACAGAATACATTGTAAAGTGAACTGACTGTATATTTTCTGATGCAGAGTTAATGTTCCGTGATATCAATACGCATTGATGAGGAAAGAGCAGACAACATGCTGAGAATGGTTTGTTTGCAAATCAATAAGTATATTTCTATGGCTCTACAATGGCCCCAAACCAGACTGCTAAAGAACAGTGCACTAGACTGCACTAGCACCTCCCTCCCTGTCAACAAAGTAATGCACGTGCAAATAGCTCTAATGCACATGATTATGTAAATCTTATGCCCACGTCTGCAATGGAAANTTTTTTTATTTAAATAATTGGTTTGACAGTTTGTGTATTGGCAGGGGAAACAGGCAGAATCCGTGAGTTAAAGGGACAATCATTTCAATACCCAGACAATTGACTTTACAGTCTGTGAAGCGCTTTGAGACGTCTCGAAAACGTGATAAGGCGCTATACCAAATGCAAGAATTATAATTATTATTAACATTAAGACCTGAATTTAACTCAGTCCAAAACGCGTCTCTGCTGGCTGAGTTTGGATAGTCTGAACTTCATTTCCACTAGACATGGGACCAACAGCAAGAAGACAGCTCATAATTTAGCACAAATCGGCAATCTCAAGAGAAGTTATATGCTTGGCTAGTCCAGGAAGTGGAAAGACTCACAACAGTGCATAGGGGTATGATCCACAGGGCTGGGAGTTGAGCCATCTTTATTGTTAAACCATAGCCAAGTGGGGGGTGCTTGACAAGTGAAAATAGGGTTCTATTTCATACTAATGACATTGAGTTGACCACCCACCCAGAAAGCATTCAATAAAAGAAAAAAAAATTTTGCTACTAAAATAAAATTATCCTTGTATTTAACATTGCGCCTTATCCCACCATTGAAAAGTCTCAAAAAGCTTCATAGGTTTTACTGTAAAGTGTAGCGTAGTATTTGTAAATGAACCCGGCAACTATTTTGCCCACAGCAAAGTCCCACAAAACAGCCTTGAAATGAAATCCTGCCTTGCTCTTTCCAGACCTTTGAAAGCTCTGGAACTTCACCCTGGGTGAGGGGCGCTATATAAATGCAAATTGTTGCTGTTATTGTTATTGGGTCTGAAATGCTGTACTCTGTTCAGCGCTTTGGGACGTCCTTCCGACGTGAAAGGCGCTATACAAATTTAATCTTAATGTTGTTGTTGTTAATCCTTACAATTTTGGTTGTGTTTTTGAAAAAAAGTTTTTTTTAATGCTCAAAATCAAAGTCCCTTTCTGAAATATTTTCCACATTCTCTGGAACATTTTCCACTTATGTCAGCATTGAAAAAAATCCTATGCCTATTCTGCTAACAATGTTCCTTAAACTTCATTCCTGTTACACAGGTCGCCTTTAATACCCTGCCAACTATCTGCGACAGTGCGTCAATTAGTGGGACATTTTTGTTTTGTGAGTGGCATTGCATTTTTGCATCCTTGGAAAGGAATTACAAGTGCAAAGGAAAGCCCAAGGTCAGCTCATTATATGAAACTGAAATACAAATACATAGTGTTTTTCTCACCTGAATCCAATAATGCCTGTGTTGGCCATTGCATACGCTAAGCCGAGAATGCCACTTCCCATAATTGCATGCATCAAGTTGAACACAGAGGAACCAAAGGAGGCACCTGATGATCCATGATGCTGAGGCACCTTCAAAAATACAGATACATTACATTAGATAGGATCATTAGCATAGGCATGTGAAATTATGTAAGTCAATTCGCACAACTCATACAATCCGAACATGCGTTCTGTGCCTTTGATATTTATTAATTTTCAAAAGAACTGCAACTTGAAAACTACAAATAAAAATCTGTGTATTTGATACGGCATCTTTTACGTACAGTCGTACAGAGTGCACTATGGAATCAACACAACATACTTCAGCAGGGTTTCCTCGGGGAAAAAACAGGAAGTATTGGTCGCTATAATTTACTGGTTGGAGGGTGCAGGATGGAAATTAGGAGTACAAGGATTTGAGAAAACCAAAGAAAGATAATTAACTGTATTGTAAAAGATCAACTGATCTAGTAAATAATTAACTGTTACAACAGGAGTCAATAGATTTAATTAAGTATCTTTCACTTGCACTTATAGATTTAAGTGTAACCATTGCTCAAAATCCCTACCCATTTAAATAAAACCTAAGTTAATTAAGTTTTTTTGAATTTCACTCAGAAGTGATGTGCAACATCAGGTTATTGTATCAATACTCAGGTTCCTCGGGTTAAAACAATAAAGAATTTTAACAACATGGAGATCGGTCTACATTAAAGGGTTAACTCAGTTGTGAAAGAAATTCAATTGGAATCTCAACAAACTTTTTAAACTGGTTATACTTCGAGTTGGTGGTGAAAACGTGTATCCATGTACATGTTGTGTTACATTTGCAGTGCAAATGACTTGTGCAAGTCAACTTGCCTTCAGCAAAACTGTTCCCAGTAAATAGTGTAACTCTGTCAAAGCTCTCTGTTGGTATCAGTGTAACAGCAGACCCCAGGAGCTAATACGCATCATGTCAAAACTGAAATTGCCCTACTTTTTAAATCACATGTCACATCATGTTTTTTCTGCATGAGTCACTTCTGGATATACGTTATAAGCACCAACAGTGGTGGTTTCCATTGAAAAGCATATTCATCAGCAGTTTACAGAGGAAAAGGACTCAGAAGACTAAATTTGTCTACCGCACTTTGGGTTTATTGAGACAGACAGATTACATTGTGAATTAAACGTTAATTCCTTTCTCTTACTGCTCCATCCCGCTGATCCTTCTCTTTCCCTGGCTTTTGTCTCCAATGCTAGTCCACATTGTTCCAAATCCCAAACTTCCATGATAAATGACCATTTTCAGATCCATGAAGTAGGCAGAGCAGTAGAAGGAGTGAGAGCAGAAAGGAACTGCTATACAACAGCTGAGAGCGAGAAAGGAAAAGAGAGAGAAAATGCAGAGGACAATTATTAGCCCATAAACGAGGTACTCTGATATTCCACATTCTCACCTACAGCATTTGAGTGCTTAGCTTGAGTGACTCAAGAGTACAATTAAACTCGCTCTAATAGGGTTTCAGCAATGATTTATTGCTCTGATAAATGCTGGGTTATAATTACAGGTCCATTGATAATGGCAAAGCTGCCCTAAACAATAACGGAAATTAAACGCTTTGAGACGCTCCAACAACAACAACAACAAGATTACATTTGTATAGCGCCTTTCACGTCGGGAGGACGTCCCAAGGCGCTACCCTGAGTGGGAGGGCGCTATAAAAGTGCAAGCTGTCGTTACTGTTGCAAACGAGGCAGCCGGCTTTGAGGTGTCCACAGCCAAACTCCTTCAGTCACTTTTGTGTACCTCGTTCCAGTTGCCAGACAGACAGCCAGTGGCAACATTTTCTCCTGATAGCCACGAGCTAAATAACACTGGCAATAACTGAGAGCGGGTCAGAAGCAAAGTCATTTGGTACTTCAGGCACAGATTTTGTTCCTGTTGTTTAGGCATCGGTGGCATCACAGATCAGTCTGACCTCAGCATCCACAGGCATTCCTAGAAGTGGTTACCGGAGAAGCGATCAGAAGTAGAAAACCCGGCCAACGTTCCCGGCCCTAATAGCGAAAGTTAAAGTCAAGTTACGAATAGCTGGGAAAGAGCATTCGGAAAAAGACCCTCTCAGTACATTACTCCGTAGCCCCCCCCCCCTCCGGACGTACCCTATTCCTTTTAACATCCATCCATCCATCCATCCGCCTCCGCTTCCTAACGTTCAGCGCGGAGCGGCTGGACTGGGAGGTGGGGGGAAGGAGACAAATGCTGAGGCTCCGCAGCAAATCAAACCGCAGTAACGATGCTCCCGTCGGCCGCGGCGCCTGTGGCAGCTGCAGGCGCTCGGCTCAAAGCGCTCCACAGCATTGACCGTAAAAATAAAAAAAAAGGGGCAACTGCGCGTTTCGCCGGAAGGCCAATCGGCACTCAGCGACGGCCAACAAAACAGCCACGAGGAGAACCACCCACATTTCATCGTGGTCCGGGGACAGAAACTGCCCTACAATCTCAGCGGTGCATTGGGACATATATTATTATATATACGTATATATATATATATATTTTTTTAAAAAAATCTGCAACGTGCACTCACGTGTCCCAGGAGCACGAGAGACTGTTCGCCCTGTGGGCTGTCAGCACTGTCAGTGGGGGCACACGGCATGGCTCTGCCCCCCCTCCCCCCACACCCCCACCCCCAGGGGCTGCACCCACAGCCCAGAGCAGGGCCCCAACCGCCAGCCGACCGGGAGGGCGGCCACCAGAGGTGGTCACGAGGTCCACGCCCTTCCGCCCGGGTCACGTGAGCCGGCGGGCCCGCCCCCCCCGCAGCTTTGCCGTGACGCGACGCGTTGGAGCGCACGTTCCGGTGACGAATCGGCACGTTCCGGTGACGATCGGCACAGGCTCGCCGCCCCCTCCCTCCCCCCCGCTGGAAGCCGCCGCTATGAGGTGAGTTGCGAGTGAGTGGGACTGAGAGGAGGGAAACGTGCGGCCGCCGGTCCCACATCTCCTAGCAACCGCCGCCGGCGCCGCGCGCGCGCGCGCTCTCCCTCTCCCTCCCTCCCTCCTCTCCTCTCTGTGTCCGTTACCGGCTGTGTCTCTCGTGAACGCGACGGTGGCGCGGAGGAAAGGGATGAGGGGGAAGGTGCAGGGAGCCGGGCCCGGTTGTCCTGGGCCTCCCCCCCCCCCCCCCCCGCCCGCTGCTCCCGCCGCCACCGGGCAACAGCTCACTCAGGAGCGGGGGGTGAGGGGTGTCTGACACACGTGGAAACCCATCACCATTGCTTCAGAGTCTCCCAAACTAAAGCATTCCCAGGTTTCCCGCCTACGCATGGAAATCCCCGGAGATAAGGCTGTGCGGAATGGGATGCGCTCTCTCTCTCTCTCTCTCTCTCCCCATCCCCGGAGGGACTCATCTTAATAATAATAATAATAATCCTCGCATTTGATATAGCGCTTTTCACGTCGGGAGGACGTCCCAAAGCGCTTCACAGAACACACTGTAAAGTGAATTGACTGTATATTTGTGGGCGAACGCGGCAGCCAATTGCGCACAGCAATGTCCCACAAACAGTCGTAGATTGAAAATGACCAATTTATTATTGTTTTTGGTTTTGGAGGGATTATTATTAGGCTCTGTGTGGAGTAAGGAAACTTGCCCAAGGTTTCGCCCTCTGCCTGGAATTGAACTCAGGTCTCTCACTTGCAAAGCGAGTGCTCTAACCACTGAGCTACAGGACTCCACTAAGGCGCTCCCGAGACGCCGTCCGGCGTGAAGGGCGCTGAGACATAAGTGCGAGTTGTCGTTGTTGTTTAATAAACGCCGGGAGAGGCCACCCGAGCCTTTGTAACGACGCGAGTGGAGACCTCGCACCTTTCTAATGATCGCAGTTCCTTCAAAACCAGCTTCCAAATCCAATCCGCTTCAGAACGCAACCCGCCCTGTGAACCGCAGCGTTCAGAGTGATTCCGGTTGCTAATTTTTTTTTAAAAAAAAAACTCGTCATCTTCAAAGAACCAAAGTGTCACAAATCCCACAGTGTTCACAAAAAAAACATTTATCTTTCATTAATGCATAGCTGCTTATCGTATTCAAAAACAATACTGTACTTTTAGTAGAGCATAAGATACAGTCCGTTCACTTTACGGTGTATTCGGCGAAGCGGTTTGAGACGTCTCGGAAGACGTGATAAGGTGCTGTATCAAATGCAAGGATTATTAAGTATTATTATGCACTCAAAATGATAAAGTAATTTGGGTTTGGACGTCTACATAGTAGCATAGACCATTGGCCAAGGGACTTTTTTGTCTTCTGGAACTCAATTGGGATATTGCCTAGATCTGGAACCTTTCTGGATTACATCTCATGTATTGCTAATCTTACGGATTAATTTGTATGTAATATTTGTTTCATTTTGAACTAGGATTTTTGTCTCCCTCACTAAGATTTGGAGAAATATTGGGTTAAGTGCTTCTGCTAAGAAATTGACAACTGGGCAGCACCTTCAAAGCTTAACTGGGCAGTCTAGCTACTTGTCCATATTGTGCATTTCCAGCGATCATATCACTGAACTGATTACAATGCCAGCACATAAACCTGAAGAGGACACGGACCTTTACGCAGCGCCAGCTACAGTACGTGGCATGACTCAACTGAACAAGAATTCATTTAGGAAAAAATTGACTCTTCCAGCGCTCAAGGTGAAAACAGATGAAATAAACAAAGTCATGAAGTCTCTTAAAAATGTAGCCTTAAAGAGACCTGGGTTAAAGCGTGTAGTTGACCTTGGAGATGAAGCCTATAAGCTTATTTTATTGGACCCATTCAAAATATCAAGCTCAGATTCTTTTGATGCTTCACAGAAGATGATTTTAAAGAATTACAATATTGACGCTCAGATCCATAGATACGACTTAACAATGACATATGAAAATTTCAAGTCCGAAGAAATTCTAAAGGCAGTTTTACCTGAAGGGCAGGATGTAACCTCTGGATTTAGCAGAGTTGGGCATATAGTTCATATGAATCTTCGAGACCATCAACTTCCGTACAAGTATCTGATTGGTAAGTTTTTAATATCATTGCAACCCTGAGGTATTTTGTGTTTGTTATCGGTATTGTTTGGGCACATAGCAAAAATTACAGAGCAAGTAATAGAACAAGGGGGAGAATTAACAAAATTATTGCAAATAGTAAATAAATGTGTAAGCATATTAATTAGGATATTAATCTTAGGGCTCTTAGAGCAGGATACTGCTTTTTACATGTATACTGTATATATAATTCCACTTGTGCTGGTAAAATTAAGTTGCTTTATTTGTTTTTTGAAGAATATTTTTGAGAGAAAGTTAAATGGATCAAACCAATCGCCAACGGAACATAGCTGTATTAAATGACATGTCATATAGTTAAAAAATTTAAATTATAATAATTTTGTTTAGAAAATAGTTCTTCAAAGAATTTATGAATATCTTTCTTCATACGAGTATAACTGGCATTTTGTTTTGTCAAACTTTTGCTGATCAAATAATAGCATTTGTTACACATATTTAAGGTTTAAAATGGTTACATTTTTATAATTATATTTGCCAGTAAGTTGAAGTTAAGGAGACCAGTCACTCAGAACTAGCAAATGCTTCTAAATAAATATATAATCAGTAATATGTTACAACGCATTGAATAGATTTTTCTGAAAAGTTTTTTTTTTTTAAAAATTCCTATTGTCTTTTTTAGGACAGGTGATAATGGATAAGAATCCTGGAATAACATCCGTGGTTAATAAAACCAGTATGATTGACAATGCTTACCGTAACTTTCAGATGGAAGTACTAGCTGGGGAAGACAATATGATAGCAAAGGTAAGATTTTTTTTACAACTGTTTACTAATGCAGTCAACCATACCACAACAAAGTCTGTTGGTATAAACTTTTATGTGTATTATTATGTTTTGGTATTGATGTTATATAGTTTGTTTCTTTACAGGTCAAAGAAAATAACATTACCTATGAATTTGATTTTTCTAAAGTCTATTGGAATCCCAGGCTGGGTACAGAACACGACCGAATAGTTAATCTCCTAAAACCTGGAGACGTGGTGTATGATGTGTTTGCTGGAGTTGGACCTTTTGCTATTCCAGCAGCAAAGAAAAAATGCAAAGTCATTGCCAATGATCTGAACCCAGACTCTTACAAGTGGCTGGTGCACAACTGCAAGGTGAACAAAATCGACAAAAATGTAGAGATTTTCAACCTGGATGGTAGGGAATTTATCTTGGGACCACTTAAAGATAATTTGGTGAAACAGTATGAAGTGCTTTCATCCAAGGACACAACCTCCATTCATGTTATTATGAACTTGCCCGGTATGGCTGTCGAGTTCTTGGATGCTTTCAGACGACTGCTGAAGGACCAAAACCCAGTGAACATCTTACCCACGGTCCATTGCTATAGTTTTTCCAAGTCTGACAAACCTGCCTTGGACATTCAGCAAAGAGCAGAGAATTTCTTAGGAGCTTCGTTAGAGGGTCACTGCTCCATTCATCTGGTTCGGAATGTATCCCCAAATAAGGAAATGATGTGTATAAGTTTTAAGATTCCTGCTGAGGTGCTGTACAATGATTGTCCAGCAATGGAAGGTTAGTACTACATTTGTCAGAATCTTGAATGATTATGTGCTAGATTTCCTGCACGGCTTGTGGCATGCAATACATCATGTTTATCATTGCACAATAAGGTAGATTTCATAAGTTTGATTTACACTGGCACGCTATTGTTAACAACAGAAAATATTCTACTAAACCACTTGTTCTAAAGAGGAAACCAATACTATTGTTTTTTTTGCTGTACAAGATTTCTCTCTTGGATATGCTGAAATTACCACCTGTAAAAAGGGAGTTTTAAATTTTTATTAAACATTAAGACTGCGGCTAAATAATTATCCATAGAAATATGTCCTGGATATGCGCCAGCTACACGTTTATTATTTCTATAGTAATGGTAGATTTTACTTTGCTTTTACATCAATCTTCATCACAGGAGGGGAAAGTCATAAATTTACTTAGACTAGAATGAATTTTTTAAAAAAACTGAAAAATTATTGTCATATCAGCACATAATCAACTTAATAATAATAGAAGAGGGCTCCCATACAAAAGATAAAAATAAGCAAAATGATTTCAAAATTTTAATGATCATTTTGTATCAGTTTTTTTTAAACCAGAGATTTTGAGAAGCAAGATCTCAAATAGTTAATTTTTAAACTGATTCTCCCCCATTCAGTTATTTATCCTACTTTCTGCAATCAGAATGTGCCATAAGCTATTCCTAGGCATCCAGTCAATACTCGAAACTGTCCACTAGGAGGTATAGATGAGAACATATATGACTGTATTACATCCCTCTAATGACTTAGGTAAGATTGGGTATTTACTCTGGGGGGAGGGGGGGGTCATGGAGGAGAATATGAGTCATCTAAGGTAAACTAATGTGCATCTCGAACATTGACTGCAGCCAAAATCACAGATGGATATTCATCTGTTTCTAATGTGACTCGTTAAGTTTTATTGCTGTGATCATTCTTGGTTCGTCCACAATGGAGGGAAATTTGCATCATTAGAAATTACTGATTTATGCACGAGTAAAGATTTAAACATGCAAAGGATGTTGGGGAGAGGAGTTGATCTGCAGCAGAGTTCAGAATGATGGATTAATTAAAAAAAAAAATTGAGCATCTACAGCATTATTAAAAAATGACAGATTTGGAACAAATATAGCTGAATTATTTTGACCAAATCATTTCAATTGAAAGCAAGCTTGGTGTGGTAAGAATAAGTCACATACATGTTTTTGGCAACTTTGTATTTGGTGCAAACCTTCAACTGTCAATTGGTCTTCTTCCCAACGTGAACGGTGCTATATAATTGCGGTTTGTTGGGGTTATATTCTATAGTCATTGCAATAGTAAAGGTGCATGCACTATTTTATCAATTGTAATTGAATGATCTCAAGCAGTGGAAGCTTCACAGTTTTCATGCTTTTGTTTTCCTGGATGCACTGGAACAAGCGCTTAACAAACCCAAGTTAAAATGAATCTGTGTAACAAGGCAGGTACAGAATTCATGATGTCTAAGTTGATACTGTAACTTACTACTTAGGTTGGAGTGAGTTACCAGTGTTAAAACAAACACAATTTCAGCAGCGTAACATAGTTATTGTCTGTAATGACGGTACCGCAGTTCCCTGGTGCGGTACAAATGGTCTTAAAAATATAGAATTCCAAATGATAACCCAGTACTCGGGACAAAGGAATTAGCTCACATTCTGCTTAAGAAAGGTCAACGAAACGGGAATATTCTTGACAGTGTGTTACTGGAAAGTAACCAAATATGGAAATACAATCGTGGATATAAAGATCAAATATAAAAACAGCTTTCAGCTTTTTCTGCAAGTTTCAGTTTGGCTGCAGTTCAGAATCTTTTGTCATTAATACGCGATCTTGCTTTCATCTCTTCCAGACAGTGCTGAAGAACCAGCTCCAAAGCGTCTACGGCTAGATGAGATTAGTGCCTCCACAGGACCACAGTGACTTGTGATAAATGAGCAGTGTCATTTTTAGCCGCTAAGAAACAAAATACACTGCAATTTAATTACCAGCCAGTAAAACGAATCTCGGAATGTTTGCATCATTTCCTGGAATCCATTCTCCTGGTCATGATTTGCTTCTATAAACAGCCAGTGATTTGTTATAATGGGTAATGAAACCCTCTCAAGGGCTCACTTTTCTTGCTCACTAGGATAGTTTTTCCACTGTGAATATTGAATTCTATCATGTTAATAAGTAACTAATGGTAAATCCTGACTCCAGCAACATGCATTACAAGGACAAATAAAAAATCTCATTTTTAAAACAAAAATTGCATTTGTATTTTTCATTACAGTTTTTGGAACACTTTCAAAACATAATTAACATTGAAATAGTCTGAGTTATGTTCTGCATAGCACAGTGATTTTCAAATCGCTTTAAGAATAGATGGCTTGGGTCCAACTGCTGTAAAATAGGAAAATAAATTGCATTTGTCATAGAGATTTTCTTCGGCTACAGCATACGGTGATTAGGGTTCAGTTTACAAGCGGACTGAAACAATTTGTATTTCATTGCAAGAATGTATTGTTATTCATCATACTAAAAATTACATTTCATTTTATTACTTTTTTAAATCTCGTGAAGTCAAACCTCCTAAGTTGGTTAGGCATGATATTCTGGCTGTTTAGGTAGCTATTTTACAT
The DNA here is from genome assembly GCF_018977255.1 of Callorhinchus milii. NCBI lineage: Eukaryota > Metazoa > Chordata > Chondrichthyes > Chimaeriformes > Callorhinchidae > Callorhinchus > Callorhinchus milii. The sequence continues at coordinate 3,541,685 of NW_024704750.1, forward strand.
TTATGATGCACTGGATATTTGCTTCAGCTGGAGGTAGCTCAGTAACAGCAATAACAAAATTACATTTGTATAACGCCTTTCACGTCGGGAGGACGTCCCAAAGCGCTAATAATAATGACCATATCTGGCGTTTTCCATGACCAAACTAAAGTTTTGTTTTAATATGTTCTGTAAGTAAGTTAAAGATATCAGGTGAGAGTAGGATACTGGATAATTCCAAGTCTTGTTTGCAGGACTCGTACAGATGTTTTGCCCCACAGCTGCCTCGTCTAAAATGATGAAAAATATCCATCCTTTATTTAGTTTGTAAAGTCAATCTCCCAGTGGCTTAGTTGGTAAAGACATTAGCTAAAACCATCAGAGACCAACAAAATATTATTTCCTGATCTGCTAAATTAGCTAATGTCAGCCAGAACTGCAGAAGGGATGCACAATGTATATCCTCAGTGTCATTGGTCTAGTGAACTCTGCTGTAAATTGTAAGTGTGTTTGTGTGAATGTCAAATGAGGATCAGGTTTAATAGTGAAAACCTTAGGAAAATAGGATTAGAAGTTGGCCATTCAGCCCATCAAGCCTGCTCCACCATTTTATTGATTCATGGCAGCTGATTCTTTCTAATTCTATTTTCTCCATGATCTGATGATTCTTCCTTCCCAAATATCTATCGCTCCCTCTTAAATACCTCAAACGATTCTGCATCCCTGGCTTAGGTACGTTTAGCTCTTTGTCTCGTGGCAATCAAGGTGAGCATCATCAATGCTAAGAAATCAAATGCATTGCAGGTGTTTGTATCCAGTGTAGCACAGATTGGCTGCTTTACTTCGCAGGGTTTAAAATTGCATCTTAACCTCCAAAATCAGAAAATCACCACTTACTGCACCACTGCTGTAACCGCAGAAGATCACAGTGCTAAGAGTATGCATCGATACTCAGCTGGTATGAGGCTGTGCTTCCTTGGGATTGGATAGCTTCCAAACTGGTCCAAGTACCTGATTCTGTTAAATAAAGTGGAAGTGCTTCAGGGCACACACAACTCTTCCCCACAATACATCATCACCTCTGGCCTAGCAGCTGAGAACAAAGTTTCAGTCATGTATTAAAGGTGAGGATTCTATATACAGGATAACGGAGACTATCTCTGGATGAGAAACTAAGTAAGAGATGTTGTAATTTTGAAGTGGACAGGCAAAAAATGCAATGTAACACTGATGATTAAATGAAAAGGCAGAACAACACCAGATGAAGTTTAACGTTGCAAAGATTGAAATATTACACTTCAGACAAAAGAATAATGGTTGGTAGTATTCTCTAATTGGGGAAGCACTAGGATGTGAAATCCCAAAGTTCTCATATCATATGAAGCAGAGAGCTAGATCATTAAAATCCAGTTTGTGCAGAAAACAATCATAAATACAAAATGATTATGGGCTTTTATTATAAAAGATCTGGAATATAAAAGGTCAAGCTGGGTTTATATAGAATACTGGCCAGACATCGTTTGGAGTTGAGTTTTGGACACTCAATCTTAGAAAGGATATACTTAGAGGGTGTTTACCTCACTCGGGAGAGTACGTTGAAAATAAACTACTTTCCTTTGGACTTTTAAGAATACCAAGTATCTTTACTGAATATACATGGTAACTGTTGTATGTTTATTATGGTATCTATTGGGATAATATCAATGATACAAACTTTCTTGTGTTAAAAATGCATCTCAGACATTTGTGAAAAAAACTAAATCTGGATGTTGTACACAGCTGTTTCAAACATTTCTCAAACTCAAGGCAAGTCAGTACTGTATTAGGATGCGGGAAATGTAAGTTAATTCATTCAAATCTAATCAAAACAACTCCTTTTCAATTACTCTAAGTACAATTTCAGCAAGTTATGTTTGGTTAATTAATGTTGAAATGGGTTGGTAAATAGTAACTCCCAGAGTTGCAGCATAGAAGTATATAATAACGACATTAGAACTTTGGGATTTCACAGCACCACTTATGTATTTAGAATTACCTTTTAACTTATATTAAGATTGAAGTGATTAATGGAGCTCAGGATTTAAAAAGGAACCAAGGAATTTTAATCAAAATAAATGAAAACTGTTACAGTTGATTGGACAAGCAAAGGGACTGCATATCTTTGTACAGGTCACTCCCATGAACACTAGGAATGCTATCATCTTGGACTGTTGTTGTGTGAAACACTTGTGCTTCCTCAACCTTGAGTTCTCAGATGTCAAACACTCTTATCAAGTGGTGCTTACACATTTGTGACCAACAGTGTTTAGCCTGCGCCTCCTTCTTCCTGTAAGAGGATCTTGACACACTCCTTTTAAATAGAAAATGCTAATCTTTTTCAGTTTAATACAGCTGCTGTCTCCTAACAGCTGTCCAAGTTTAAGTTCTTTGGCTGTGTGTCAGTTTTCCATTCAACAGTGGCGTTGCTGACAGTTGGTTTTATAGAAATCTGGCTGTCAAAGCTACTGGTATCAATCCAATAGCTATCATGAAGCCTTCTCTCTTAGTTAGGAAAAATGGCTAACTGGGCTGCCAGAAGAGACCACTAAATGCATCTTGTAGCGCACGGTAACATGCAAGTGAAGAAGAGTAGCCTCCAGCAAGATCTTGCGGTGTAGCAGCACGTACATGGTTCAGGTACCTTAAAGAAAGCAGAATTGACAAAGTGAAACTCTTGTATGGTTATATGGTCACATTAAAGAACTCAGTGTAAAGCATTTGGGCAAGAGTAAATGCATTTCAAATAAAAGCTGCTTATAATCGAACAAATTCCCATAATAGCTGTACTGGTACTAAATCCTGTACAAATTGGAATTCAGGAAAACATTTTATTTACTGATACTAGATTTGCAAAACAATAATTAATTTGGCTGCAACAAGAATAATCCATATACATCAGTCTTCCTGGTTTCAAATTAAATCCATTAAAAGAGAAATGGTAGACAAAGGGAATAAGCAACTTTATTCAAATTGAATGAATTGTAATCTCACACAGGTTTATCTAAACTTCCGTTTGCGATTCATTCAATAGGTGGTTCAATCACAAAGGCGACTCAAGTCTAAATCTATTTCTGTCTATCCATGTTGAGTTAACTGGTATATGTTAGCTTGCAGAACTTGGAAATAATTATGTACACATTAATTATTTAATAACAGCAGTGAACCTTTGTGCAATTCATCATCAATTGACAAAATTTTGAGTAACAACAGGTTCCAGTTAAAGCTCAACAAGAGAATAGAACATTTGATCAAATACTAATTAATTCCCCATGCATTCCACAATATCTGCTTGAAGGCACTAATCAGATAAAGGGAACATTTACTTGGTGGTATTCCAAGGAGGAGGCCTCAACTCTACAGGGTTCTGGCACATCTGTGTGTGGTAACTTTGGGAAGGATGTCAGTTGAGTGTTTGGTTAGTTTTGCAATCCTCAATTCATGGTGTACATGCATTGCAGATTGTCAGTCCATCTGAGAAACGATCAACAGCTGTAACTATAGCAAAATATAAAGGCCACCGGGACTTTAGTGGAAAAAATGTGAACTTTCGTGTAAATGAATTATAATCTGATATTAATCATCAGAGTTTGTAAGCGTAAGGTCTAGCTTGTCAGTCTTATGTTTACAAACTTGTTAATAAATATATTTAGGAACTTTAGAAAGGCCTAAAATATTAAAAAAATGTATGTCAAAAGCATATTTTGAAACACAAAGCTTCAGTAAACACAGCAATTTCCCCAGACTGATTCATACCTAAACAGATATTTCTCACAATTGAATCAATTTATACGATTATTCCACAAAAAATGCGGTCATCAATTATATCGGATCCTACTTTAAGATAAATTGGTTTTGTTTATAAAAGCATCGCCTATAGTGAAATGGAGCTATGTAGAGCAGAATAGCCTTTGGTTGAATCACATTCTCTGCTGAGTTAGCTGATCTCATGTGGAACAGCAACAAGAACACAATTGCCCTCAGGACCCGGAGTCAAGGAAGGGAGACAAGAAACCTCCCTCAGGATTCCCACTGTTGATTTTTATCTAAGGACCGCTGCTGGAGAGTACTTGTATGTGGATGTCAGGTGAGGGCAGAGTTGGGCTCGGTAATGATACTTCTTCCTCCCTCTCGGTCCCTCTCTCTGAAGGATAGTCAACTATCCTTCTGGCACTCAATGTCTAAGCTCTCATATGAATACTCACTTGGGTGAGGTATCATAGTACATATAGGTATGAGGAAACAGATTTCAGAATACGTCAGGCTAATTGCTCTGCCCAGTAAGATGCAGAATGTGGTAACTAGTAAAATTCAATAAAGTTGCAAATTGTAAATGACAATAATTTCACTGCAACGTCAACTGGTCTGTCTAGATTTCTACGACAGTATTTTCTAAATTTTTATTGTACAATTCACAGCTTAGCACATCTGTATTGGGATGAGGTCCGGTTTTCCACTGTTGATCTTTATTTTTAATATAAAAAGCACTGTTGGATAGCTTCCAGGAGTTCAAATAAACGTTCCCAAGGTTTCCTAAAAGCACTAAATGCAAAATAAGGGACTAATAAAAATGTTTTAAGTTATTTTCTTAAGTATTCCCAAGCAATGAACTGGAACTGAACACATGAAGCAATCTTAAAACTGTTTCAAGTGGATTTAGGGTAATAAAGATGCTCAGCACTTCGGTTTACAATGTTCACGGGATGGATGAAAATCAAGTCACCATATTAGGTCCTCACAAGAGGAGACATCAACATTTTATATGAACCTCTAGTAATTACACACCTCTTTAGCTCCCATATGAAACTAGTATTTCCAACATCTTAAGATTCCTTAAGTAATTAAATTAAAGTAATTAAATAACTGCTGTGTTATTCAGGCTTTTGTGGCCCTATTCAGCACTTGGAGGGGGGAAAAAAAAGCAGATATGAAGACCAGTACTTCCTGGCGGTAGAGAGCAGACAATTATTATTATGAAGGTGTACATGATAACAGGAAACACTGTTTGCCAAGGATGCTTCCAGAAGCCAAAATCAGTAGGAGCCGGAACCTCTAACTAAGCTCTTTTGGCTGAACATCAGATTCAAACACACTGTGTCCATTCTTTTTATTAACCAACCGAACTATAAGTATTTACAGATGTTATCAGCAGAAATAGCAGGAGCATTCATTTCTATGTTCAGTTCTTCCCAATGTGTTGTTACAATCTTTAGCACAAGCGCATCAAAGCTGTAGAACTGGACTAATTCAACATTCTAATTTGCTAATTTCATCAGGAAGGGAAGGAACAGGATTTTGTCCAGGGGAAGGGGACATTAGGTTAGAGGTTTCAACTATTTTTGTAATTCTGTCATCAATGATTAGTTCCCTTCCTGTCGTATTTAGAGGGCAGCATTCTTGAACCTGTGTAAACTTTGACTCGTCTTTCAACATATCTCATCAGATCATTGGCTATAAATTCCAAATCACTGAATTTACTTGGCACTTGGCGTATTAACATCCCGTTAAGTACGTACGTGCATGCGTTCATTTTTCGTGCAAATTTCAATTCATTATATACACGGCAACTTTCTAAAAATAGACTTACACGATTGCTGCTGGTAACATTACTCCAGTGTTCATCTCGGGACCGGGGGCTGTGAAACATTCATCAATTTAAAAATAAAAATACGCTATCGAAGAATTTCCAGGTAATAAACTGCAGATGGTTTCTCGATAAATCCGCTGTATGATGCCATAATTGTTAATCCCCTTCTGTGAAGGTCGACACGCCGGACGGAAGGTCATGAAATGCAACGACAGTTGCTGTCTGCATTGAGAGCCAATGTCAGGACAGGGGTGGGGAAAAAAACACCTAAGCAAAATAATATCCAACAGCATTACGGAATTCAAACTGCAAATGGCACAAAGATCAGCAGATATAGTAAGGAGCTATACACTACAAGTAGATTTGGGGGTTCAAAATAACTGCTGCAACCAATTCTCACAATTTATAATATTAGTTCTGCCCCTCAACTGCTTTATAATGCCACAAGCCAACATGATTTCTGTCCCCAGGGTTCACATAAATCGCTCGCAGTAGTGGGGTGGGGTGCGGGGAGGGGGTAGGGTTAGGTCACTAAACAGCAATCAGGAGCAGAAATCCAAACCTCACTAACACAAGAGCTGAGGTCAACTAGAGTGCCCCTTACAGATCAGCTAACTCAATTCAAGTCAGGTTTGAAACTTGGGACCTTCGCAGTCTGTATGGTTTAGCAATACACTGAATACAGTCACTGAGCCATGGGGATACCCTAGTTATTTTTGATGGTGAGATCACAAATCTACCCATCCTAGATACTATTTATAGTCACTAGGTATCACTTTGGCTCAAGAGGAGAACTCTCGCCTCCGTGTCAGAAATGTTGTGGGTTCCAATCCTATGTTAGAACTTGAATTCCTAGTCTAAGTTGATGGTTTATTGCAGGGCTGGGGAGGGTAACCACATTGTCAGAAGTGCTGCCTTTCAGTTGAGGCATGAAGATAAGTTCCTGTCTACCTGTTGGGCTTTAAAAATCGCATGACGACTCAAAAAGAGAAGGGAGTTTGTCCCTCCAGATTAATTGGTCATTCACTTCATGATGACTGCAAAATGCCTGCCGTGTTTCTCTGCAAAAACAGTTGTTACACTCGAGAGTAATCCTTTGAGGTGGCCTTTCAAAAACTATAAAATGGTAAGGCTCGACCTATAAAATGTTAAATTCAAATATTTGCAAATGAGTTATCATCTTCATCCTCAATGCTCACTGAAAGTCCTCAAGGATAGTGTTGGATTCAGAGACTGAGAATGTTTCCAAGTCCTGATGTCCACAGTAAGGCTGGATTTTTAACAACATATTAAACAAATACCTGCTGGGATCCTGCAAATAGAACACTGCAACTTTCAAGGCAGGTCCTATTCACAGATTCTAGCCACAATGACCTCTGAGACCTTGTTGCTATATATATTGCAATCTTGGCTATACTTTTTTAATTAAAAAAACTGTCGGACAGACAGCTGGAGAAATAATCCAGTGTTTAGAACTCCTGCAAATAAATGTTGCTAATAATTTTTTTGAAGACAGTAAATAGCACACTTGATAAAGAGGATTAGGACTGAATTTTATGAGATCAGGACACCTGCCCTGTCATTTGTAATCCTGCTTGTGTCAATATTTCAGCTGCCTGCCTCATCATCACCCTCTGCCTTACAAAGAAAAACAGCAAGTGTACTCCAAGCTGTGCTTCCATTTCCAGTTTTCAACTGCTACATAAACTGCGACAATAATTTATCAGTCAACAATTCATTTGTTGAACTTGCAGAACGAATCATGGCATTAACACGACCATCAACCGTGAAAAGAGGAATCTGATGATTGCAGGGTTTCCTGACTGAACTCAGTTTAAATGAGACCTGAGGGTAAGTTACTAACAGCAGATACGACACGTGAGGTGCTCTGCAACACAGTGTATTCCTGACATGTAAATAAACGGTCTACTTAAACATTTACATTGAGAATGGGCATGACAATTAATTACTGCTGAAATATTTGTGCTTTTGCCAAAATTTTTGTTTAAAAGGCCAACAAGATTGGCAATGTTGACGTGACCAATACCTTTCTAAAATGCTATTTTTATAATTAAAACATGTTTCACACTAATGGAGGATGGCTGATTGTTAGAGCCACGAGGCAAAAAGTGGGGGTTATAAGTATTTTAACAGGAACAATTTGGAGAACAAACAGACGGAGTTAAAAAATTCAATCTCCAGTCAATAAAGTAAAGATGTTTCTTGTGCGATCCTTGTAATTGAGAAGAAACTACACCTAGAATCAAATCATATAACTTAATATCCTCTCTCCAGATAGCTATGAATTGGCAAAATCTAAAATGAGATCTGTAACATCCAGCTGAACAGACAGACCGGATCGCAATTTAAAGTCTTATCTGAAGGATGGCACTTCCAACAATGCAGCACCTCCCCCAGCTCTGTAATGGATTGTCAGCCTGGACTGTGAGTTCAAAGACCACGACATGGGGCTCGAATCCACAACCACGTGACACAGAGGCAAACGTACTGGCACTTGAGCCAGGCTGACACTCAAAATGCATCCGTGCAGGTTCCCGATTGCTGGTTTTTAACCCCATTGCTGGTAAAATTTGGAAACCCGTTGCTACTGCGTCTTAAAAAAAGCACTTTACATTCAATATTTACTGGACACAGAATTTTGCACAAACCAAGTGCAGTTTATTTCTCAACAGGCTTGCAGTAATGAGGTTAATTGCTTGTCTGAATGCCATCCTACGTCGAGGACATATAACATATGGACAGATGAAGCCTACACAAAAACTGACCAAAAGAGAAATAAAAAAAATCCATATAAAACTGAAGCTATGTATATTATAAAGAACAAATGATTTTAATGTTGTAGTGTAGGTTCAAGTGCGAGTGGAGGTGGGGGGGATGAGTTCTAAGCCATTCCTATGGTTTCAAGACAATATCTGAACAGGAATACAGTCTTAAAATAACTCCCAGAAATGCCTTATTCTCTGTCATGAAAAAAACACAGCCAAAGAATTATGAATTAGATTTCAATACTGTGGCTTTATACCCACAATGCTATTTTGGCAATATCTGTGTCCTCTACTAACAACCTTGAATCCCAATGTATTTTGTAGATTAAGATTCCCAGAACAGCTGACAGGTACGCACGCTAGATGCAGCTCTGGACTTATAGTAAAGTTCAGTTGGTGCAACAAAATGTACTCTTTCAAAAACAAACAGCTTCACACCTTCGAGCAATGATTACAAACCTGCAGACATGGTTTGCGCAGCAGTACAATCAATGCATTAGACTTTATGGTACCATTTTACTCGCACTATTTTACAAAAGGTGTGCTTAACGCCACTGTGAAATTGAGGGTAAGAGGACAGAACAAAGGGTGTTTGTTCACGGCAATACTGAGCAGGAACTGCAGTGTAATACAAAACTTTCCAGCAGTGATTTACCCACTTTATGCACCAATTAGAACAAGCCTTAGGTTCCTAGTTCAGAGTAACGAGAAATTCTACAGATATGCCTCTGTCTTCCACTCGTCGGAAGATATCTTATTTATAATATCTATTGTTGGCATTGGGATTTCAGAAAAAGCATAATGGTAGTTATGAAACATCTATGCAATTGAGTTGCAATATTTTATTCAATTATTCCCAAAGAGGGCCCAAACTTAAACGTTTACACCCTGAAGCAACGTACATCTGAAAAAATGCTGATTTTCCATGGTATACATTTTAAAATTATATTTTGTAAAGTCAAATACCTTAAACAGCAAATTTGTTACAAACATTAGCCTATAATATTTATATCAGTATGCTAAATCATTCACCCCAGGAGAGATGAATTGTACGGGGCCACTTTCTCTCCCACTGTGGACATTATAGGATGGACTCACTGGTCTAACAGCTATGCCCCCTTTAACTATAAGCTGCAGATACCTGCAGACCAAACCCACATTGCCATTCTTTCATAGCAACCACAGTAAAAGGAGACCTGAATTAACCTTTAGCACCTTTTATATCAGGGTGAAATTTCAAAGCGCTTCAAAGGATTGCATGCCAGCCTCGCTCAGTTGGTAGAACTCTTGCGTCAGAGTCAAAAGGTTGTGAGTTTAAGCCCCATGTAGGGACTTTAGAGCTGATATAATCTGGGCTGTCACTCCAATGAAGTGTAGCGGGTGCATGCATTAAATACAATTTACACTTATACAGTAACTTTCATGTTGGGAAGACGTTCCAGAGAGCATGACATTGTTGGAGGTGCCATTCGGATAAACTTAGGTCTGTGTTCAGGTGGGCTTAATCCCTCAGATAGAGAAAACTTTATGGTTATTCTCCTCTGTTCACTACAGGCAGTACATTTGTTGGATGTGTGTCAACCGCTACATTAATTAACTCCTCTATTTAATACGATGATGAATTTCTCATGGCGCACTTAAAAATAACTATCGTGTGCAATTTTAAAGTGTAGCTGATGACATTAAACATGAAATTATGCTTTTGAAATCGTTTTTATTCCTAAAACCATAAGAACAATTTTCTCAAACATATGCAAAAAAGAGCACCTTTTTGGGGGGAGCTCACCAGCATTTCCCTTCTGCCATAAGTTATGCAGTAATAATTATGCTCCATGTTTGGCAGTGATCCACTGTGATTTGATGGCAGTATATAAATGAATGCTGAGACAGCAGGAACTATGTACAGCCACAGTCCTGACACCACCTGGAGGAAGTGGTTTCAGTATCAATGCAATCTGTATCCACGCTGCATAAAAACAACAGGTATGAAATACACTGGGCTTGTTTTCTGATTGCCAAATGAGAGCTCTTAGGAGATTGATTTGATCAGCCAGTTTTCAAACATTTTTAAACAATTCTTTCACTAATGTTAGAAAGGAACAATACGTCAACCTGTGCAGAGGATAACAAGTATCGTTTTTGTTTGGAAGTTTACAGGCCAGATTCTGTGTGATCGAAGGCGAGACCTAAAAATCAAACTCAAAGCTCAAAGTCACTATCCTGCAACAAGGACACATTTGCACCCTGTACAAAAATCTTTTTATCAGAAAGTTCCAGTTACTAGTTATACTTATTCAGCTGCAAAGATGGTCTGCAAAGCATCAGAATGACCAAACAACACTAAAATGGGAGCATTCTGCACCAGTGCTCCTGATCTGGTAATTTTGGTTTGGCACCTGCATGAATGGGTGGGGGGTGGGGGGTGTGGGGGGAGAGAGGGAGAAGGCTGGTAGGAAAAGAAATATGATACATCCATCATCCCTTCAATCAAATGAAATCAAAATCCATTTACCATCATGGGATCAGACTTTCCCTTGGTGGGGGAGAGGTGTGGTGGTATTCCAAAGGCTTATAACATGAGTATACTATATATGAAACAAGATGTAGGGTCGATGACCTATGTTTTCTAAAGCAACTTTTATCAACTCTTTCTGCTGGAGAGATTCTAAATTTTTCTAAGAGGGTTGCTTAAATAAGCTGTGAACAGCAGGATTTCTGAGTACAAAGAATCGCTATAAGTTAGCTACAGAGAGCAGTAAAGGTTATCTCTTATACTGAAATATACTTAGTCATACTGAACAGTCATTTGTAAAATTAGCAAGTAATTTCACAGTTATTCAAAACACAAAAATTCAAATAAGAAAACCAACAATATTTTTTATACAATTTACATTTCAAACAAGTCTAGGCTCAAATAAAAGTTGTGCAGACTGGACATAAAATAATCCACCTTTAAATCCTTTGATAAATGCTTTGACTCTTGAGGACAACAACCAAACTGCTTTAGTAAATATCAAGTTAACAATCCACATATTTTGTTTGAACAAGTTGCACGGAATGCTCCCAGAACGATGCCAGATAATTTCCTTGAACAAAAGATCAGGATTCGGAGCCGAGTTCCCAGCAGAAAGCATCCTTAATGTATAAAGCTTCATTATAATTAAAACATACCTCCACCAATAGTTGGCAGCACAGAAAGGTTGAAAATGTGCCAAAATATCAATTTCAGCTCAGATAGCAATGACACAGCTGCAAGTCAAAAAGATATCTACAACAGTATTCCAGTAAAATGGTTGTAAAAACGTTTTACTAGATTAAGACAGAATGAGGAAGGTATCATATTAAGTGAGGCACTCAGAGGTCACCAGACACTAACATCACAACAGCTCTGACTAAAGTAGCCCACCATATCTGATTGTAACACTGGGACAGAGAGATAGACCAATATCCACCTGGGAATGTCCATCTTCCCAAACTAACTTGCAATTCTTGTAAAAAATATAGTTTATGGGGGAGTGGAGGAGGAATGCTTGTTAAAACAAAATTCTGTGACCAAACTTGAGTTCCACACCAACTCTTGAACTTGAACTCTGTACCTTTCACGTAGAATGGATCTCTCAAATCGCTTCACTAAGATAATAATAATAATAATCATTGCATTTGATATAGCGCTTTTCACGTCTTCTAGACATCCCAAAGCGCTTCACAGAATATACTGCAAAGTGAATTGACTGTATATTTGTGGGCGAATTACAGTTAGGAAACTGCAATTATGTTAGGAAACATCGAATAGCGAAGAGACAAATGAGAATTTAAGGATGTATTGACCAAAGGCAAGGTCAAAACTATATTTTTAAGAGGGTTTTTAAAGCATTTCATTTGATAACCTGGGAAATGTATACTATATCCCTCTCACACACAAAATAGTTTTTGCACTGTACTACTCTAATCCCACTAGACAAGATTAGACCAAGTGTTTAAGTCGCAACAAAGAAATTAGATTCAGGAAAATCCACACTGTTGCACAAGAATGCAGCTTGCATTGCTGGTCTAGACATGTCTATTTTCCAGCTGAGGGAAAGCAAACCAGCAGGGTATGAAGCAACCGAAGCAAACACCTGCACAATGTTAAATAGGTCTCTTATTGATGAATAAACAACAACAACAATAACAAAATTACATTTGTATAGCGCCTTTCACGTCGGGAGGACGTCCCAAGGAATGAAGGCCAGTATATGGAAATCATTTTGTTTCACATATCTAATTCAAATTATTAAAATAATACTTTTATACTACAGAATTGTCCTGAGCTAAGTAATAAGATCCAGCCAATTCAAAACTGCTGCTCGCCTCCTCACCTGTACCAATCTCTGCAAGCCTATCACCCCAATCCTTGCCAGACTCCTCATCTCTGAACAGATTGACTTCATGGTCCTCAATCTCACCTACAAATCCCTTCATTCCCTAGTACCTCCTGATCTCTCTGATCTTCTCCTACCCCACTCCTCTGCTCACCCCCTCCACTCAGCTAACTTGGGCCTGTTGCATGTCCCCTGCCCTTTATGCGCCATCATTGGCGGCCAAGCCTTCAGCTACTATGCCACTAACCTCTGGAAAGCTCTCCATCTATCCCTCTGTCTTTCCACCTCTCTTTATAACTTTAAACCTACCTCTCGACTACGCCTATGGTTACCTTCCACTTTGCTTGGTGTCTGCCCCCATCATTGTGAAGCGTTCCAAGATAGTATCCTACACGAAGGGTGCTAAATGTGAACAGTTGTGGTTTACTGACTTCACCAAGTAAAATAAAAATAGGCGGAAAACCCAACAGATTTGTCAGCCAATGGTCACTTTGAAAAACACATCAGTGATTACAAATCTCTTTCACGCCATTGAAGCACCATGTTTATTGTAGGTTGAAATGTGGCCTGTAAACACTGCACTAATAAATCTGTAGTCTAGAAAGCCTTCAAAGCAGTGGTTCCTCAAATGTCATAGCTTCTCTCAACCATAAAGCTGTCAAGCTGCTTCGAAGGTGGCAAATTGAGGTCAACATTATTCAGTTCGCTCACTCGCCCTCTAGGGCAGATTTGATAAAGCGAGTTAAAATCCTATTGGTGTACATCCCACACTCCCATTCTGAGATAAAGATAAAACTTTGTCCGTGTAATTTGAAACTAGATGCTGTATCACGCACATTTTACAGTCTAAAGAAAGTATAAAGAAAGCTTTAGCTACAACACTGCAGAAAGAGTATATATTAACTGATTGTAAATGCATGTCTTTCCAGTAAACAATTAAAAAATGTTTTTAAGTGTTTAACAGGATTAAAATATTTTGGTTAACAAGCCAATAAACCAAAATTATTCTATAGCTACGAGCCAGACTAAAGCAGTATCTGCCATCTCACTGTTTGATCATTCCTGATATTTCGATTTGTTGGCTGCTCTTGGTTATTTATGACAATTCTTCTCCCTCCCATCAGGAATAAACCCTCCTAAATTATGCTCATTAACTAGAGCTTCAGTAAGCCCTTTGGCATTATACAAATTATTCTCCAGGAAGAACAATCTTAAATACTAAATAAATTGTATTATGTGTAGAAATGAGTGAAGGTTTTCAATCTCCCACATGGGTCATGAACACGTTACCTATGATTACTGCCACCATTTTCGAATACCACCTGGCAGTTTTTTGATGTTCTGAACATATTTTTCCAGTCTCTTTTTATTTTTATTTTTAGAGGAAACATGCTCACAACGGTTAAGAGGCTATTTCGCCACCGAACCCATTGACTGGTTTCATCCACTGGAGCTAACTACACCAATTCCAATTGCCAAGTCTTTCCCCATATTTAGTTGGTAGAGCTCTTAACTCTGAATCAAAAGGTTCAAGCTACAGATCAGGACTTTGATCTCATAGTTTAGGGCTGGATTTGCACAGCGTTGTTCAAGATTCCGTCCTTCAAATGAGACACTAAACCACGGTTGCACCTACCTGTTCAGGTAGAAGGTAAAGATGACATAGCAATATTTGAAAAGAGAAGGGAGTTTCTCCCGGTGTCTACCAACCAATGTACCAAATCAAATTGGTCTGGCTGTTTGTGGAATACTGCAGTGTGCACATTGGCTGCCATGTTTGCCCACAAAATATACAGTCACTACACTTTACAGTAAATTCTGTGACGTGCTTAAGACGCTTTGACAACTTGATAAGACTCTACCAAATGCAAAGATTATTCACATCATCCTTTTACATTATTCCTCTTTGAATATTTATTTAATTCTCCGGATTTTAAATCTTGTTATGGATTCACCCTCAATAGCTACTTGTAGCAAAACATTTCTTGTCTTAATACTCACCGCATGACTTTTACAATATCCCTCATAACTTCTTATGACAATCTTGTATTTATGCTCACTTACCAGATGTAAGGATCTCTACAATTTCCCTTTGTACAGTATAAATGTATAAAAATAGTTAAATTAGATCAAAAATCTAGTTCAAAATGGTACCTCTAGCTTAATAATTTAAAAGGTTTTAAAAATTCAAATGGAACTTCTCATATTAGACACCAGGATTTTATAGACAAATCCAAACATCCAACACATCCTGCATGTATATCAACAAACAGAGAGAAAGGAAATTGCAGGGAAACAATACACTGTAATTAATGGGTTTGCTTTCATTTTAAACCACAAGACTTTGTAATGCTGAATGCAGGATACCACATCATGTGAATAATAGAAGAGAACTAGAATTTGTTTCGAGGGGAAAGTGAGGCAGTGAATAACCCGGTATTATAAAATCAACAAGACCATATCATTACAATTAGCATCTGAACAGCTGACCTATCAACTTGTCCCAGGAATTTTCTTTGTACCATCATTTTGGTGAATTCATCAACTATAAATGAAACAATATGTTAATAGCACCAAACAGATGTTCCATCCAGATCTAAATGGATCCTCGATGGTTTGCCTGATTTCTGCATGTAAAATCTTGACTTAGATTCACTCCTATAGTCATGAAATTTTGGAATAATAATAATCCTTGCATTTGATTAACGCCTCATCACGTCTTGGAGACGTCTCAAAGTGCTTCACAGAATACTGTAAAATGTAGTGACTGTATATTTTGTGGACGAAACGCGGTAACCAATTGCGCACAGCAGTGTCCCACAAACAGTTGTGGATTACATTAGAATACATTAGAATATACAGCACAGAAACATTCGGCCCAACTGGTCTATACCGGTGTTTATGCTCCCATGAGCCACCTCCTGCCCTTCCTCAACTAAGCCTTCAAGCATAACCTTATTTTCCTTTCTCCCTCATGTACCTCTCTCACTTTCCCTTAAATACATCTATGCTATTTGTCTCAACAACTCCTTGTGGTAGCATGTTCCACATTCCCACTACTCTCCGCGTGAAGAAATTTCTTTTAACTTCCCTATTTGATCTATTTGTGTCTATTTTATATTGATGGCCCCTGGTTTTGGTCTCCCCCACAAGTGGAAACATCTTCCCTATGTCTACCCTATTAAAACCTTTCATCATTTTAAAGACCTCTATCAGGTCACTCCTCACCCTCCTCTTTTCAAGAGAAGAGTTCAAGTATGTTCAGCCTTTCCTGATAGGTATAACCTCTCAGTTCTGGGATCATCCTTGTGAATCTCCTTTGCACCTTCTCCAGTGTCTCTATATCCCTTCTATAATGGGGACCAGAACTGCACACCTTATTTTAAGGTGTTTGTTTTGAACTAGGAAATCAAGTGAACTAGACTAAGCTTTTGAACATTCAAGTTTTCATCTGATTTTGCAATTGGAGAATGTTTGGGATATTCTGCATCAAAAGATATGGTTTTATTTTGATGTGGACCCTGAATTCAAAGGAACTTTGCTTATTTAAACCAAAGAAATCTCCCATTTGCTTTGGTTGACTGACAGAACATCGTGGCTGAAGATTAGAATAGCTCCCAATGTAATAGTGAAAATCCAGTCAGTAAAGGTAGAACTTCATTTCTTTTCCTTTTTTTATATAACTGTGTGGACTTTCATAAGAACCATTGCAAAGACACTTTTTACTTCAAATAGCTATATGTTTGTGTTCCCCTGTTGTTTAGTTGTTGTTTAGTTGTAGCTAACTTTTGTTATTTAAGTCTATTCTGCTTTATTAAATTCATATTTAATGCAATTCGCTATTGCTGTGTCACTTTAGTAAAACTTGTCACTGAAAGAAAAAAGATTCAGCTATTAAAGGCCTTTGCACTGTTTATTATTAAAGGTCAAATGGTAAGGCTCTGGTGAAGGGTTTATTAATAATAATGTTAGTGTTATCTGAAACAACGACAACAACAAATTGCATTTACGTGGGAAGAGGCAGAAAGAGGACAGTGCACGTTTGCAGGACACACACTGCTTATGTGAGCTGTGAATGGATATTCATTTAAAAATGGGGCTTTTACTAATTAGAACAACTGGCTCCAGTGAATAGGAGCAAAGAAGAACATTGATACTCTATTTTACTGAAGGATTTGAGAGTTCCGAGTCATAGTAAATATAAGATGACTACTGTGTGCGTATTTAAAGAACGTATTAAATCTTTTTCATGAACACATTTGAAAAAGTAAACTGTCAAAATGCTCAATATTAAAAAGCATTAATTAGTCAACAGTCAAGAGTCTGCTACAATTATTATAGTTATTTTGGATGAGATTAAGAAATATTGATTTTCAATAGGTGCATTTTGAGTAGTACTGACAAAAGCCAAGTACAGTACTTATCTCCACAAAAGGAAAAACAGTTCTCACTCACTCATTCTTGTTGGTGAAGTGTTAGAAAAACAGAGAAGTCTGTAAAAATGGAACGCTTGTTACTCACTCAGCAGACAACATAAAAGCTCTCCTCTATGCAGGAAATAACTAAGGCCCCACTGAGTAAATTCAAGAATTTTCAAGTGCTGATTTATGAGCGGTGTGGTGAGGACTACTGCACTTTTATTACTGATTAAAACAGTACACTCCTCAATTAAAGCACAAACAAATTGGATTTCTCGTCAGAAAGAAGTGAACCGAGCAAAGATTATTTTGTTGGGCAATATTAAACTGCAATTTTCTGCGAGGATCATTCACAACGATTATGAATAAAAGTAGCCAGCAAGACCCTACAAATTAAATAAACCTTGTCTGAAAAACATCATTTTAATTCTGAATGACTTATAAAAAATTGTATCTGCACACCTGCTGCTCTGTCATTCGGTGCAGGAAACCATTTCAGCTCCACATCATAAAGTGGAATAACACCGCTTATTAAAACATTAATCAGGCCCCATTATGCCCTGACAGACTGGCAATATTTACTGTTACATCACTAAAAATATCTATTAAACAAAACCTGATTTTGACATTTTACAGAAACATATCCTTCAAAACTTAATAGAGAAGTCTGCTCAAAAAGTCTTTCCTACACTTAACTGTCATTAATTTAACAGCGGAGCATTAAGAATGCCACTGCTTTGCATGACATTTACAACTGCAAAAAGTGATTTAACTGGCAATTTGAAAATACCAGGCTCTTCTGATAGCTTTAAAATATTCCTGTCCCAAGCCAAACCAAAGTACAAAAGAAAGGGCAGTGCATTTTTCAAATGACACAAATGGTTTGAATTTATTTCTAAATGATGTTTTACTCAATGAAGTGCTATAACTTGTAGAACTTTGCCCTGGCATAATACCCTTTCCTTTCCAGATTTTCTTTGTGCAGCTGCTGTGTCAAAGAGGTTTAAAATATCACATCAACAATGAAGCAAAATTCATGTAATGTTGAGAAGAATAGTCCATTTTTCAATATTGGTCTAATTTTTAAAGCCACGATATAAAATAAACTCACCAAAAAGGTTCATGAAGCATAACTGGAATAGATTTGTTTAGAACTAAAGGTAAGCAAAAATGAAACTCAGACAAAGTACAAAATCCTAAGGCCCTATGCAAATCATAATAACTGACGGTAGTAAATTAGAGCCAAGAAGAACATTTATATTCTCACTCCTTGTAAAATAGTTCACAGATTGAGGTTGTGAAGCACTCCAAACACTTGTGGGTTCCTCTAACATAGGCCTCACATTTCTCCATAAGAATGTTAGTTAATAGGCAAACTATTTAACTTCAAAAGCAATTTCAGACCCTACTTTTTAAATAATTAGTTTTTCATAAATGAACAGGTTATGTTTATTGTCCTCACACCGTGGCTGAAGCTTTGGCCTCTTGCTGCCCAACACTGCTCATCAAGAAAGGCCAAGGTATCAATCAGATCACATCGCCCAGACACCTCCAAGATCAGGCCTCCAGCCATGTTTAGAGCTTAATTTCTACCAAACAGAACAAAGTATCTGTTTCACTCACAAAATATTCAGTCAATTCATATTGACAGTATATTCTATGAAGCGCTTTGAGACGTCTCAAAAACGTAATAAGGCGCTATATCAGATTCAAAGATTATTATCATCTTATTATCGACTGACATTACTGCAACTATACTTACTGAGGTAATGTATTGTTGTACAAGGGCAGACTACACAGATATGCCACCAGTCTTTAGCTTACCTTTGACAGGGTTGACAATAATTTTATAGCTCCCTTACTGGTACTGGCAAACTAAATTTTCTTTATAAGCATTCAAGCAAATGACGAGATTGTTTTGCAACAATATCCACTGCAGATCTTTTAAAATATAGAAAGACCTTTTCCTTAAAAAAACACATGAGGAACTATTTATCTATCTTTGAACTTTAGTCTCCAGTTAAGGTTTTTTTTTAAAAATCATAAATATACAAAGATTTGGCACTAATAAAGGTTGCTTTAAGACTTCTAAGGGAAAATGTTTGTAAAACATTACTGAATTTTATTAAAAATAATTATGTTACTGACAGTGAAGCAAACTATTAACATTTACAGACATAAGAATGGGACACAATAAGCTTTTTTAATATGAAATTATTTCAGGGCAGACTCAAGACATCAAGTCAACAGAAAATGACCCATAATTCAGGATGAAGTAAGAATTAAATGCATATAGAGACAAAAAGGATGATGTGACTGATTGTGAGAAAACAAAACGTCACAGTGATGATGTGACTGATTGTCCAAGCTCATCCAAGGTTAGGTATAACACATGTTATTAGGAACAGAGTAAAGAGCTATACTCCTCATCTGTTACCTATACCTAATTTGGGATTACTTAGGGTTAGGTACAGGACTGTGGAGTCCTGTAGCTCAGTGGTTAGAGCACTCGCTTTGCAAGTGAGAGACCTGAGTTCAATTCCAGGCAGAGGGAGAAACCTTGGGCAAGTTTCCTTACTCCACACAGAGCCTAATAATAATCTCTCCAAAAAAACAGTAATAAAATTGGTTATTTTCAATCCATGATTGTTTGTGGGACATTGCTGTGCGCAATTGGCTGCCGCATTCGCCCACAAATATACAGTCAAATTCACTCTACAGTATATTCTGTGAAGCGCTTTGGGACGTCTAGAAGACGTGAAAAGCGCTATATCAAATGCAAGGATTATTATTATTATTACTCGGTAACAACAAGAGGAACAAAATGTGGAATAGTATTTCATCTTGTTTAACTACTTTTTTTAAAAAAAGGCACAATGTACAAAGTAAACTAGAGAGGACAGATGACAAGGTTATGCTATTGCCACTCTGGACTTTGGCGGTGAGCCATTTGTTTGGACGACCGGTTTTTAATGCATTAGTGGCTGCTCGCCAGTCAAGTGAAACACTATATCTGTCATTCCAGACTCAGATGTCTATCCATAGAGAACAGAATCAATCTATGTGCTGGGTTGCTAAAAAATCAGTTGCTTGTTAAATGACCTCATTTTTGAATAGTTACCTCTGGATAAAAAGACACATTCAGCACATATTTTTTAAAAAGAATATGACACCAACAGGGACCAACCATCTTGGTCAGGTGGCCTCATCATTACCACTGTAAATAAAAGATGACATTCTGAACAACACTACATTCTTGACTGGAGGAGGCAGCAGAGAGACAAAGTTGAAAAGAAGGAAGTTTAATAATTCATAATGTATTTAATAAGCTTCAAATTGCCTCAGGAAGAAATAACGAAGGGGTGGGGTGGAGAGAAGAAGGGACAAAGCTATATATGTAAAGATCGAATTGTATTCAAAGTATGAGGAAAACCACACAAAAGGCAATTAATAATAATCCTTGCATTTGATTCCACTTTTATATCACAAGTTATTTCCAGAGCCAAACCAGTTTTCAGAAGCAATTCCTGAGCTGCACTGAACAATGTGCTCAATGTATTTTTATATCCTGAGGTAGTCACCTACCATTCAACATACTTTTTAGCAACTCTAGAAGCAAGTAGAATAAGCGGTTTTCCCAATTCAACAACATCAACTGCTTGTATTTGTATAGCACCCTTCACATAGCATGATGTCTCGGAGCTCTTAACAATGACGGGGTTGGATTTCGGATAGGGAGAAGGGGGAGGTGACCATTGAGAGTCAAAGAGAGACTTTAAGGCAGGACACAGGTTAATATTCACTTGAATAGGCAGATGGGACCTGGTTTCACATCACATTTGAAATATAGCACCTGAATCAGTGTCTTTTGTGGCAGTGATAGATCTCAAACGTTCCAAAAATGGAAATTTTCTTCCAAGGAAGGAGTTTGTGAGGGCGCTGTCCTTTCTGAATACTGGACAAAACAAAGTGGATCTACCTCTGCAGCATGGAACTCATTTACCCTGCAAGCTGAAATACAAGCCAACTATGAAAATTTGATGACGAGTGTAACTGATAGTATTGCAAAGAGAAACAGACAAATTAAGATATATTAAAAAGGTAGTGTTAACCCTTCCAGCTCCAGAGGCTAGTCTAATTGGCTGGGTGTTGCCAGCCTGAAAGAGCTGTTAAATAATAAATCATTTAAGTAACAGACATTTTGGAGAACTTCAGCACAGTGGGTGAGGTTAGGTTTTATGCGGTCAGTAGAAGGAGTAATCTGGATGGACTGACAAGTCTTTTATTGCTCTATGCTCTACTAAGCTTGTTTCAACATCACACAGAACAAACCGAAAATGTTAGAACTCGTCAGAAAGGGGAGAATGGAGCTTTCTTGTTAAAGGAATTTTGTTAAGACTTTGTATCAAGGGAAAAGTACACAGTAATTTAGTAAAACTTACACATTTTCTTTGAAGATCAAAATTCATTGTGAAAGACTCAAAACATTCACATAACACTCAATTCTCATGAAATTGTTCTCCGTGTTGTACTTTTAAAGTACGTTTGTACGTGTTGTATATTTCGACCACAAAATACACAGTCAATTCACTTTATAGTTTATTCTCTGAAGTGCTTTGAGACACCTCGAAGACGTGATAAGGCGTTATATCAAATGCATGGATTATTATATCAACAAGATGCATGACACTTTAAATCTGAGCTATTCTTGATTAAGATGTAATTGGTCTAATTTAAAAAAAATGTTTTCAAGGGAATGGCTGCTACGGTTTCAAAATTACACACAAATCATTCACTGAAAGCAATATTGAAATCCTCATTTTGCAATGTACAGTACTAACCTTTACAAAACAAAGTCACTGCAGTACAAAGGCATTGCATTTCATCGCAATTCGATTTTGATGTCATACATCAGAAATATTAGAGTAATTTCTTTAGTTTTGACAGTGATTGATCTTTAAAGGTGTTTAAGCTGGTAGTTTTCAAGCCAGAAGCGCAAATTATACATTGTGAATGTAAGAATGTTCCAATCTCTTTGTAAAGTGCCAGTCAAATTTATTCTACTGCTTAACAGTATTATTAAGACTCAAATAGTCTTACTTGTTATACGATAATATGTTATAATGATCTATGCATGGATTCTTCCTAGAGGGTATGAATGATATATTCATTCCGATATACAGTTTAATAATTCTTTTGTCTACAGAGATATTCTCTTGAGCATTTTTGTGAGACTAAACAACACTGGGTTGCTTGCCTTGCTTCTGAATGATAACAGGAAGCTGTTTTGACAAGTCTTTAGGGTTCAAAAGAACAGCTTCCATGGTTGGGTACTTGTAAAATGCATGCCAACTGGCCTTTAGCACATAATTTAATCTAAAGACTGATTCAACCTAATGCAGTTAATGTGGTTAGAAGCCAAGACAAATAACTATGGTTACTGCTGCTTTGATTTTCATAATATCAATCAACGACCCAATGCTGCCAAACACACCACAGTAAACATGGACTTGTGTCCAGGGAAGTAATTCCGCTCTGCTATAAATTAAGATTATACCATACATTTACCTGTGACAGACTTCAATTTTTAAGAGAACACATATTTACGAAACCTATTAAGAACACACAGCTTTGTGTTCTTTCCATAACTGGAAACAAAATTAGACAGGGGTCATTTATCTTGACCAGACTGCTCAAGCCAGTCAACTGAATAGAAGTTTTGGTTATAAAATGCAAATACATTATATCTGGCCAAAACAGAACCCCAATTAATTTATTCTCAGCAGAGTGAATACTGGAGCATCAAACCCTTTAGAAACAGATGTCACTTTGTACATGAACTGGCATCAGAAACATGTATTGCGAGTGACACAATCAATTTAATACCTATTTGTATCTTATCGTGGACACATCTGTGCTGTGCATTGAGACTATCCAATTTCATTTGATTTAGCACTTACACAGCTGTTGAAAGTGTAGGCTCTGGGCTGCAATCCCAGACTTAAAATCTGCCCCCCTCAAGGACACTGTCCTTGACACCTATCCATTTTCTAGTTCGGAACAGCTTTTTTTCTTACTGAAAAGTAGCTTTTATATCACAGTTTTTCCTCAAAAGTAAATCCAGCAGTGTTCCTGGAGACTGGACACATTTGAGAATCAGCTTGATGCTGGAATGAGATATTGATAGAGTGGTAGATTAATCCAGAACAAATACTTTGTCTGAAAATCAAAATTGCGTGATCAAAATCCTATCATTGTGAAAAATGGCCATCTTCCAGTTTGTTGGGTCACTGCACACTGCACTTCACAAAGGGAGTGATGATGTCAGTGGCAATCTGACAGCCCATAAATAAATTATTTGGTTGTGCCTCTTTGCAACGCAGGGCTTGAAGCTACGCTATAAAGGGTTAAAGCACAAACCACTGGAAACTTTTAAGATGCAGAATACAATTACTGCAAAATGGAGCAAATATTCCAAAAGGTTTCAGGCACAAACATTTTTGGTTTTGTAATGTATGCTTAGAATTTCCATAGAAGCATTTCATACAGCACTGTTTTATTATTTTTTATCCGTGTGCTTTGAGTTATCCGCACTTCAGTACTAGCTACCGAGTACAGTGCCACCTGTATTTTATCACGTGAGGTGGGGGTCAAAGGACTGAACACTAAGTGTAGAAAAACAGGTCGTCAATCGAGTTCTGCAAAACAAATAGGGACTTAAAAGAGGAAATCTCAGTGGATTAAATAGTCATAGTATATACAACAGAGATATTTTTGTAAGTCATGATGCTTTCATCAAGCACTAGGCCTGCGTGGCTGTGAATTTACAACTTACCCAAGCCTCCCGAGCAGCTCAAATTCTGGAACTTTAGGCCCATATGTCTCCACTTGCATTGGCTGGTAAACATATAATGCCTCTTCTATCTTTGGTGGTGGCTGCAAGGATATTTGTTGACCCTGTTCACACAATAAGACATGGAATATTAAACAATTCTTAATGTACCAAAAAATATGTGTTCCACATTACATCTGTTGCAGGGAACTAGCTGGACTACAATGCAGTTCCAGTTAAATTTATTTAACGGTAACATGGCAGATTACTTCACATGTAATTTTGTTGTTGATATGTCGGGGAATGCACACACCCGCACACGTAATTTTTAATCATTTTGCCAGAAAGATAATTAATTCTACTTGCTTAAGAGTACCTTCAGCAAATAGGATTTTGAAAGCCCAAATTCAGAGGTGGTCTTTGACACTGAACTGCTTTTATCATTTGCAGCAAAGATATAGTTATACCAATAAACTGATGAACTTTAAAAAAAAATAAGTTTGAATGTTCTTGGACAATCAATTAAACCCAACCCTTATATTTCCAGATCACACTCTTTTAGTTGAAAACTATGGAATCAAGAGGAGTCAGCAAAGATCAAAATAAAGACAGCTTGATAGGGTTTGCATATAGGTTGACTTGGCAAACAAAGTTCAATACAGGTAAATACCCTGTGCTGTATATAGGAAGTAAGAATAGAATATGTAGAGTATGTATTCTGGAAGGATGAGATTAAATGGACCGAATACCTATTCATCCAAAACTCTCTTATGATCTTGCAACAATTAATATTTGTTCGCTAGTTGATGCTGACTTTCATTATCTCAAGGTGGAGGCTATTTTTAGGAAATAAAATGAAGCGTGCTGATGACTCGATTAGCTAGCTGAACCAGTAACTGACTTAACCGTGAAGCACATTAAAACAGATTTTTACCATTAAAAGGGTAACCAATATTATGGTAATAGAAATTTAAAATTGTCTGTCCTTAGTTTGGGATTCACAGCATCTTAATTAAAAAGGTGGCAAAGCTTTTGTAATGTGTAGGTGGTTTGCGAACATTTAACTGATCCAGGGAATGGGGGATGGGGAGGTGCAAAGAGAAGCTCTGATTCCGTGAAGGTTTTTTTTCACTGACGGAACAACCACCTGCAACAGCTGCAACAACAAAACCGTTCAACAGAATGTTCCGAGAACACAAAGGCATCACAATTCTTAAAGCGAAGAGACGGGCAATAAAAAAAAACAAATAATTTAGAGGCAACCTCGGATTAGTGTCAGCCTGGTAACGCTCTCGCCTCAGAGTCAGAAATTTGGAGCTCAAGCCCCATGTGAGGTTTTGAACTCAGAAACTGCAGGCTGACATTCCAATGCAATGCTGGAGATGTGCTGCATTATTGGAAGTGCCATCCTTCAGATGAGATGTTAAAACTGAGAATCCCTTAGCCCATTTAAGTGAATGTTGAAGATCCCACGGCACAATTTGAAAAATGAAGGAAGTTTCTCCCAGTGTCCTGGCCAACATTCCCCCATAAAAAAATAAAGATAAAATTGATCATTCACTTCATGGTTGTTTGTGAGATTTGGTTATGTTTAAATTGGCTGCTGCATTCCCCAAGAAAATACAGTTACTATACTTTACAGTAAATCCCATGAAGCGTATTGAGACAACCTATCATTATCAGTTCAACTTTTTTTTAAAAAAATGAAAATCTGCCCCAAATTATTTTGAGGTCACATTAATAAAAAACAACTAACATGCTTAGATTTAGTATTTTGGCAATATCATACTATTTTTATTGACTTGTAGTTTGCCTAAATACAGAAATATTGCCCTTGTTGTGCCTTGAGCAGGTTCGCTATACCAAGGTCACACAAACTTAGCACAGTGTCATATTATTTGCTACCAAAAACTGGACCAATGCTCAGTTTAGAACACGTGGCACGAGAACTGCACTTTCAAACACTGCTGCCTAGTAATAGGTTTACATCTTGTTTCTAAAGGTACAACTATTCAGGTTTGATAGACTTTTTAGCTCAGGGGAAAGATGACCAAATGCACAGTCAAAGAGGTAGATTTTGAGGCAGACCTTGAACGAGCTACGAAAGGAATGTGCTGGAGGGTCTACAGAATGGAGTTCTGGAGAGTGAGGGCAGAAAGGCTGATTGCCCATCCACCGATGGTGGGGCATATAGGATGGAGAACAGGAACCAAGCCAGTGCACACTGAGTGAAGGGAGGGGCCAGGACGATAGGAATTGAGGAACACTGCGATATTTTAAGAACCTCAGAAAACTGATTTCAAAGATAAGACTGAACTCAAATTTACCAAATTGTGCATGTTCTAAAATGCTACATAAATAGAGTAAATCTAGACCCAGGTGGAAATTCTTGCACATAATTTGTGATGCCTTGAAATTGATCTTTTTTCAGAAATTGATTCACAAAAGTGATTCACAAGGAGGAATCCATCAATGTTGCACGACCCGATCATCTAACACTCAAACAAAATGACTCCTAAATAGGCTTTAATATCCACTTTTCCACCCCATTAATCAAAACCTTAAAGCTTAAACACTGCTTATTGCATTCAAACTGTCTGTTGTAGAAATGTAAATTATTACTTTCTGCTGACACTTTTAAAAATGTGGATCTACCAAGCGTAACTGATTCTCAATGGGAATCACTCTTAGAGAAAAAAACTTAACTGGTTTTCTGCATAATTCCTGTAGATTGGTTACTGTGTAATTGCCTCTATTTCTTTCAATTTACTGTTTTGGATTACAACCTCTTAGTTTTGGCAATGGTCTGACCTTGTCGAGTGTGCAAGTGTCAAGTGTTGGGTGGCAAATGACAGCTTTAATGCTGTATGGGTTAAAATCCAGTTGTTATGATGGAAAATGTATTACTGTACAATTATATACTGAGAGGTTTGTTGAAGTTGCATTTGTACATATACTTAGCGCTGCACCAGTTGCCATGGCACATGTTGATGCCAATCAGACATTTGCTGCCACACTTCCCAAAATCTAATTAATCCTGGTATTCTGTCCTTTGCCGCCCCCACTACTCCCCCCAAAACAAAATCTGGCTAGTTGCCAGTACATCAAACTTTTTCTAAAATCAGTTTCTAACTGATCTCCATTTTTTTTCAGATTAAGGTCACTTGATAAACATCATCTTGAACCACCTCACCTAAACAGTAGGTTTTATAGAGTTTTGCCTGTCATTGAGCTTTCTATGCTGCACAGACGAGATGTAAATGGCTTAAGCACTGTTGTATATTCTCATTCTACTGACCTCTGAAACGACCTATGCAAACACAGTCATGCATTGCACTGTGGCATAAATCTTCACAGACAAGTAAAACCTGTTCTGTTTGGCACACAGCCCTATAGCTGTAAGAGCTACTCATATTTATGGGGGGAGGGTAAGAAGGGGCCACATTTATACAGTACATATCGTTCATCACATGGCAAACAGCACTGTAAAATCTAATGATCTAACAATCAGCTGAATGGATGCAAACAAATAGGACGTCCAAAAATATATACATTTTTGATAAATTTTAATTAAATTAACAACCAAACTTTATAGACATCGATAATTCTTTCAACAATTCGATTGCTGCAAACCACCTTTATTCACCTTCTTGTGTCTGTCTGACAGCAGTGTGCTTTGGGAATAGATGGTTTGAAATAAAATAAATTGATTTGAGATTTGAAAATGTAATAGCTAAGGCTATAGCCTATTAATACACCAACTATAAAACAATACCTCAGCTTTAACGAAGATGATGTTAGTGCTCACCATTCTGTAGTTAAAGGGTGGCAGAGCTGGGACTAGCACACCCTTGAAACTACTCCCTGAAGATGAAGGTGTCAGAAACGCCTCGGTACCCCTACCTTAATGGAGATGCAGAAGCTTCTCACACAATGGGGTCTGGATTGTTCTTTATAAACTATTTATTTATAAATATATTTTATTGAAAAAAAATGCTTCCAGTCAGCCTGGATACACAGGACACGAGTACTATAAGTGATGAAGTGCTAAAATGGGGTGGTGGGGCACTTACTCCAGGTTGACTGGTATATAAAAAAATTGTATTAGTCACAGTGTGCATTAATTACTCAAACGAATTGGCAATCTATCTGAACTCAACCACAACTTGTTGATGTGTTTTTGTTAAGAAAACTGCAGTTTAGCCCGAGGTCACAAAGCACTACACAGAAAACTTCAAACTCATCCAGAACAAAACCTCTGTGTTACCAATAGGCAGTCAGAATTTGGATTTTTGCCATTAATTAAAGCTCGCATCAGTTATGTCAATTGAAATTATTGTGGGGATTTCCAAACTCCTGTAATAACTGCTACTGACAACCCAAACATCTTCCTCCACATAATACAGTATTTGATGATCTTGGAACATCTCAACACCTTGCAGGATTCTTTGTAATCATGCATCCTTTAGCGAACGCCATATAAGCTGTCTTTTCATCCAAAACCAGATTCAATGTCATTTTCACTGTTAGCCAGCAATGAGAAAAACCACAAGGTAGATACCTCAACCATTCTTGTAATCCTTGCATTTGATATAGTGCCTTATCACATCAAATGTCTTGAAGTGCTTCACAGTAATCACTATTAAGTATAGTGACTTTATTTGTAGGTGAACACAGCAGATAACTTGAATTGAACGATCAATTTAACTGGAAGATTTGTTAGCCAGGACACTGGGAGAAACTATGTTCTCTTCTTGAATATTATTAGGGTTTTTTTAATTGCCACCTGAAGAGGCAGACAAGACCTCGCACGTGAAAGACAGCACCTCGAACAGTGACGTGCTTCCCCAACACTGTGCTGGGGATGTCAACCTACACCATAAGCTTAAAAATGAGTGAAACAAAGATAAAACTAAAACCTCTAAGCAACCAGCTGATGCCAAAGAAACTCCAAAAGAAACCTTTTTAATGCCATCTGAAAATGTATGAATTCGAGGTCATTAAAAGTTATTCAAAGTTTCTCTAATCATCTATCTGCCTTCCTGATTGACTCGTGTGGTGGATTTCGAGCACAGGTCAGAGGCAGTTGCTCCAAAAGGTCGTCTCAAAGCGAGAATGACTTTGAGCTTTTAAGAAGTGAAACAGCTGCATTCCCTACAAGGAATGAACTTTCCCGGTGGGCACTGACACCGAACCAGTTCAGGCTTCTCCACAAGCATTAAAGTGAACCGCAAGATCACAGATCTGGATCAAGATTCATTGTCGCCATATGTCTGCATCACATTATTATAACCTGTATCATGTTAATTTAGGGGGTGGGGTGGGATTATGAAAGTATTATAGAATTGAAATGCTCTTTTTATTGCTTTCACGAAAGATGTGAATGAACAAAATGTCCTAGCGCTCTACAAAAATCATTTAAATCTACTTGAATATTCAGTATCAATGTGCAGTGATCCTTCCAAAAGAAGCGGAATGCTATTGTTGCTAACCAAAGTGTGCCATTTTCTCTTGAACTCAGCAACTATCAGAGGCACCATCTATCCAGCCATATTATTCTGACGAGCTGGGGCAAGGAAAATGGACGGGAAAAGCACTCTGCAAAAGTATCTGAAATCCCCCTGTGATTTATACACCCAGGCACCTGAAATCAGATTGAGTCCATTTAAAAGCAGAAAGCCTCTATAACAGCTTCTGGGAAAGCAGCGCTCAGGGTCATGGCTTTTGTCTTGATATCATTGATAGTCAATATATAGCCTTATTAACATCATCTCTGCACTACCTTAGCCACACATCTCATTATCAAGTTCACTAATACAATTGTTACTCTAGTTACATCCTGCCCTTCCATCACCACACCATTCCACTAACAGATGCCACCATTTTAGTTGCTTCTATTGGATTATCATTTTAGTTATGAGACTTACAATGCCCTCATACTCACCCCACCCCCCAAAAGAATTTCCCCTCTTCCTCTCCTAAAAACATCAAGACACTGCAGCACCAGGTCAAAGTGATCTTCTCATTCCAGGATTTCCAATCCCCAGAAACTGAGCATGCACAGCACTACATAAGGCAATATGTGTTAATAAATTATCATGTACTAGTTGCTTCAGAGCAGCAATTTATGGGTACCACCAAAAATGGAAACCTGAGTGCTATCTAAACTCACAAAAATAAATTTCACGAAACAATGATGGTCTTGTTTGAAACAATTGTTGTTTACTACCTGGAACAAAAAAATAAAAGGATTAAAGACTTGGGGGGAGGGGGGAAAGGGGGAGGAGAAGGTGCTTTCCTCTTGCCTTAAGGATAAGAAATTTTAACGCTGTACATGGGCATCATGTTTCCCTTGATGTAATGCTTTATTGCTGAACTGTAACATTAATTCTATCCATATGTACATTCAGTAGTTTCGAAGAAGGAAAAAAAATCAGACTAATTAGGATTTGTACAGTGATTCATGTATTGTATATTAAAAATCTAGATAATCAAACGGTCCAGTGCAACATTATTCTGATTGAATACAGCTTTGTTACACAAGACGGAAAAATCCCTTACCATTTTGATGCCTGTTGAGAACGTGACGGATTTGACCTGTCGTTGTGTTTCCAACTGCGATTCCAACTGTGCAGTCCGGTCCTTATGCTGAGCCAAAAGCATGCTGGCTGGCAGTTGAGAACTCTCCTGCCAAACACATCAACAATAGATTGGGTTTTAGGCAAAACCACAAACGTTTCTTCTTTGTCCCTCCACCTCTCCCTTTGTCAAGACATATAGTTACTGCATTATTACAACCAATTATTACAGTGACCAGTATTACTTTTGCTCTTTGTAAACTGCATTGAAACTTTCAAACCAACATTCCTAATACATTGTATTGGAATTCAGTTTTGCCGTCCTCACTATCTAAAATCTTGAAAAGCTTGTCAGTTCTTGGAGAACTGTGTAAATTGAAGGCTCAACACACCATTAGATTTTGTAATTTAGAACTTGTGCCTATTACCTGTATTACAGAATTCTCTGTAGTGATGCAAACTCATTTGTCCATTTCCTGAGCTACATTTTGAACATTAAAAAAATTGTTTTCAGTAAAGTTAAATTGCACAATAAAATAATGAATGTTTCTTGACACTACAGTATTTTTAATTTTTCCCTAAATATTTAAACCCTAGCATTAAATTAACTTCTTGTTACAGCCCCATCTGGTGGATGTAATGCAATGCATACAATGTTTAACAGTGTTGCACACATCATTCTGTATTGAGAAATGAGCTCAAAATAGGTCCAAAAACTGACCTTGAAGGCGAGTTTGAATCCAATGCCCTCTGAATACCTGCAATGTGCTGAGATCTCGCTTGCAGCAGAGAATGAAGCCACATGAGGTGAGCCTGAGAACACATCGCAGCACTGCAGAAAACTGGTGTTGAAGTGAAATTTTATTTGATTATAAATGGCTAGAGGGCGAGATCATCTGATGCCTTCTGGGTTGAAATCAAACCCAAGTCCCAGAGGTCCAAGGCCATTGTGCAACTCTGAACATCTGAGCTGAACTACTCACTAAAAGTATTAGTTTTACTTATTGTAATTTACATGTGAGGGTGGAATGCATGGAACTCTTGGTTTGGTTTGGATATTCCTAAGCACGAGGATGGCTTTCCACAAGTGATAGCCATCCGGCTGACAAAAAAAAAGCCAACAAAAGACTTAGGTTTCAGGTGCACACCCACCAGCTCATCCAACAGAGCCTGCTTATTCTTCTTTTTTGCCAATTGTTGCATTTGTTCTTCTTTTAGTAAACGCAACCGTCTTTGCTCATTCTCCTGACGTTCAAGTTCTAAGGCCTCTTCCAGCTCATCTTGCTCCCGAGTCTAAAACACAAGAGGGTCTTCACTGAAGGGTGCAAGGATGATTAAACTCTAGTTTACAAGAACAAGATTACATTTCACGTTGGGAGGACGTCCCAAGGCACTGGACAGTGTACAGCATTTCAGACTCGAGCTGGGGTCAGGGAGGGAGAAGGGAGAGGAGGTGAAGGGAGGTGACCGATAGCATGGTTGAAGAGGAGGGTTTTGAGGCGGGACTTACGAGGTTGGACACATTCAAACATGACACATTTTAAGTAAAGTGCAAAACATGGAGCCCCGGTATCTCTTGAAACAACAGTGGACATGACATTGAAAGATCAAGTATTGATTTCCAATTAGAAGGCCATTTTACCCACTCTCAATGGGAAAGAAAACTTTGCCATTAATCAGCCAGTATATATAGGCACCATATGTATTTATCTTGTGTAGACCTGTATGTGTCACCATTTTGTATTTTTGGGCAAACTATTATACACATAATATACCATTGTTAGTCCAAGCAGATCACAACCAAATACCATCCAGATCAGTGATTTTTTGGGGAATTAATGATTAGCAAGTAAATTGGAAAAGAAGAGAGGTAATTTTGAGATTTGTTTTTAGCCAGTACTCTTGATCGACAGGGATTAGTTGTCTCAGGAATCACTAGTATTTGCATTGGTGGATGTGTACTCTATTAACACACAGTGCATTGTATTTCAAGTCTAGTAACCTCATTGTTCCACAACCATATTCCATTAGTGTGGTTATCAGACTTTCTACTTAATATACAATCAAATGTTGAATTTACTTTGCTCTCATTGTAAACTAAATCACTGCTCAGAATCTGTATTTGCATGCGGTCACTTTCTACATAAAATCCTGCATGACTCTCTTCCCCTCCTCAATTGAAGGTGACTCATGCTGGAGACAAATGTACAGTTACCACTTCCTTGCCCTAGGGATCTTACGAACCTAAATAACAAACGATGGAAGCCAACTCAGCTGCGTAAGCCAGGAGAGCATGACAACTGAGCTAAACTTCTAAAGGATCGAGGGATTAAGGGATATGGGGATAGGGCGGATAAATGGAATTAGGTTAAAAGATCAGCCATGATCTTATTAAATGGCGGGGCAGGCTCAAGGGGCTGAATGGCCTACTCCTGCTCCTACGTCTTATGATCTAAACTGTTTATCTGACATCCACATGCACACACACCCTGCCTAGAACATGATTAGAAATAGGCATTCTGGCATTTCACCTCCCTTGCCCAGAGATATTGAGGCCAATTTTGTTGGCAGCAGTTGCTGGTTGCTGAGATGAACTTACTCAACACCAATCAGGAATCTGTGATGATCTTCCTCCTCTATATGGCTCTGTACCACAACAATCAGCGCATTTACCAATTGAGCCAATTAGGGTATATGCCACAGGAGCCCAGACTCCTATTACCTTCTTTAATACCCCCTTGTTGCCTTCTCCTTCACCTTCTGTTTGCATCATTTATTCTCAAGCACATTGATGCTTTTTGCTTCAACCACAGCTTCCAGCAGTGAGTTCCACAATCTCATCACCCTCAACTTGAAGAAATTCCTCTTAAACTCCCTATTGGATGTACGGTATTACTAGCTATTTTAAACATATGCCCTCTCATTTTGGATCATCAATAAGTGGAAACAGCCCATTAACGTTCACCTTATCAAATCATTTCACAACCCTAAAAACCTCTTTCAGGTAAAGTTGGCGTTCAGTGGGTAAAAAATTAACTGAACCTGTTGGGTAACTTTGTTTAGCAATGCAGAAAACAAAGAAAGTCCTTTTATTCTTGTTGTAGGATTTTGGCAGTTGTAAAAATAAGAGTGAACCACAACTGACACTCGGCAGCCAAAGGGACACATAGCAAGAACCAGAAATAAATCAAGACAAAAGTATTATAGATTAAAATTAATTAGCAAACATTTTATAGTTAACTAACCAATTTTATCTTATTCTTGTAAATAACTTCCTTGTTGTCTCTCTGGTATTGTTCCATTCTTCTTTTAGTATTCTCCAAATCCACATTGTTGGTCATATTATAAACTGTAAAAATATTTTGGCACACAGTAAATATGGCAACAAAAAAAAACTCACAAGTTAACTCATTATTGTGATTTCAACATGTTATAAGGATTTCTGGAAGAAAGAAGGACAGAATTCAATCGTGAAGATATGAAACGTGTTTTAATATTTGAAAATAATAGAATACGAAAAGCACTCTATTATTTTAAAGTGCTTCCTAAAAGTTACATATCGCTGTTCACCATTAGGACATAGGAATAGGATATTCAAATATATTCTTAGTTGAATACTATAACATTAAACTATCAATGATCATATTTATCATATTTATTTTGTTTTTCGGTGTTCAACCAAAATCCACTTTTGCTTCAGATTCCAGACATTCTGTCGTTACTAGTTCAACTTTACAAATATGTCGGCTATTAGAATTTTGTACACAGGTGGCAAAGCAATTTTGTTAAGAACTTGTGCCGTTATAGAAGCTGAGTTATGGTCAATTGACTTTGGAGCAAGCCAAAATCCACATTATAATAAGGAGTGTTAGAAAGAGAGCCCCACATCTGTCTTCAGCTGCATGACATTCAAATGTGGAATCTGGAAGCTTATTTGTCAAAAATAAATATATAAAACAACCCAGACATGTCTGAGAGTTTTGCACTTCTGGCTGGAGACCTGCAGTCCTGAAATCAGAATTCTCATCTGGAATGTGTGAATAACTTATTTGGTCTGGTTTTGCACTATTAGGTTGGGTTTACTGGCTGTGCACAGTGTGTAAATTAGCAAAGCTATCAAAATCCCTTCAGATGCCACTTTGACAAATACATTTTGAGGCCTAAAAGGGTGAAAAATAATTGGACGCGCTGAATTTATATTGAAAAAAAGTGGATGAGGAGGAGGAAAGCACTCTAAGTGCTTCGGGACGCTACCCCGTGTGAAGGGTGCTATCTAAATGCAATTTGTTGTTGTTGCTGGAAGTGGGGCATGGCGGGGAAATGTGTTTAAAAGCTTCAAAATAATGGGCTGTAGAGATCCCATTCAAACAAGAGGACACAATGAGCTCAAGTCTAGTATTGTAAACAGGCAGTATACTTTTATCTGCTTCCAGGACAAATCTTCAGCATTACTGACCAGCTCAAATATTTTGCTTAGCTTGTTTTAGCTTTCAAAAACTGATCAAATTTTGCACGTATTTTGGACTTACCAATATCCTCCACCTCTTCAAGAAAGTCATTGTATTCACAGAGACTGGGAAAGTCTTCTTCTCTTTTGTTGTATCTGTATGGTCAATGGGAGCAAAGTCATTCAACACTTTTTACAAAAAAGCTTTTCTTAATATATAAATCTTATAGATTATAAAAACAAGATCTTTATCTTTAAGTACAATGTGACGAACAATATTCCATTGTTGATTTCATTCATCAAGAAATCAGGATCTGTAAAAGAGCTTTTCAATTCATTTCAAATTCTACTCAATGTGTTGAGGAAATGCCAGCAAGTTAATTTCAGGAACCTACCAGATAGGTGAACAATGGTGACCAAAGGTCTTATGTCAGGAATACCCTTCATCAACTTTTCAGAATATCAATATTGATGTCTGGAAAGGATATTGTTTGAGTCATTACCTTGAAGTGATTGGCTCTTTGGAGGATGTCAGCTGATCTACTCTGAGCTGGGAAGGTAAATTAGTAGCATTTGCAAGTCTAAGTAGATGAACATCCAAATCTCCAAGTCTAATCACAACCACAAAATGCTAGACCAGGCAATAAGGATACCCTATTTCCTTCGTTCTCTGTCATGGGGAAGCACCAAAAAAGCTTGCAATGGGACCTTGATTATCCACCAGAATAGTCGGGACCCCCATGATGGATAATTGAAATTAGCTAAATCAATCCATACCAACTTCAAACAGAGGGCAAACCTCCCCTTTGCTTGGAATGGGTTCTGTGCAGCGCGAGACCCGGGGGCAATGGGGCAATGGTTTAATCATTCCCAGGTTCCGTTGAATCAGGATGTGATTATTATTACCTTTGACAGCTACGTGAGAGCAGTCATTTTTCACTCACAAACAGCTGCCTGGCATTCTACATGCACATTTACGCTGATTTTATTTACATGTTATTTACAAGACACAAAAAAATTAAAAGAGGATAATCAAGCATCCAGTGCAACATATTTCAAATAGTTTTTTTGTTAGGGATTGAAGATATTTACTTCTTAAGTATAATAGATTTTAAATAGCAAATAACTATAATTTTAGGCTTGGTAATCATTCAGCAAAAGCATAATAGGAAAATTAATCTGGACATTGGAGCATATTTTAAGGGCAGAAAGGAACGGCATTGTCAAGCATAGAAAATATCCCTTTATACAGATGGGTGAATAGGTCCTCATTCTTGAAGGAAACACAATGGCCGACAATAGATTTTCATCTTAAAGCTTCAATATTTTTACTTCGACTTCAGGTAAGTAAAATTTAAGTAAAACTATTGAAGCTTTAAGATGAAAAACTAATTAAGAGCTAAGATTCAGACAGGACCAGAATGATATTTTAATACATTTACTGAAAATGGAGCATTTAAAAACAACTTGCCTTTATATAGCACCCTTTAAGTAGACTAACGTCATGTGTTGACCTCACAGATGGTCGGAGTCCATTACTTACCCGTACGTGCAGCTTGAACGAGGTAGTGCTATGTTGAAGCATGTTACAATGGGGTTCTCCTTGGAATTTTCACGCTCAGTAAAATCTGTGTTATATTTACCACAACAAGACTTCCCAGTACCTTAGAGCAATGCTGTTATTGGTACCAAATGCTACCATGCACATCAATAAAATAAACCATGACAACTGTTTTCAATTTTTAAAGTGGTAAACTCTCAAAATGTTGTTTCTACCAGGAGCTCAGTCAGAATCTACTTTGAAGGCTTGGCTGTAAGAACTTAAACTGTTAGTATAAATATGTACAATAGTTACTCTATTACAAGAAACACATCCATTTGTATCGCAGGAACATTTACTCGACATTTTACAATAGAGTATTTATGATTCAATACGGCCTCCAGTGCTTTAGCTACAGATCTGCACACTGGAGCCCTCCACGGGCTCAAATCTCAAGCCGAGACCCAGCCTCTGATCAGTTACTTCAGCCTGTCTGCTGCTTAATATTGACTGCTAGCCAGATCCAGCCACATTGCAGAATAAATTTTTACCGTTAAATGGAATGTGAATTCAGAACTACTGTACGTTGCACACAGTTGAAAAGCCTTCTTTTCGCCTGCTTTTCATCTTGAAGAAAATCAAGCAATCGCTCTGGCTAATCTAATGTTTCTGGATCCCAATTAAACAGGTTTGAATGTGTGTGTTGCTGGTGTTTTTTAAGTACTGTATTCCTAAATCACATGGCTTCACTAATTAATGCTTTAATAAAGACATTCAAAAGCATTTATTCAAACAGAGTGGAGTGGCTGATTTGATTTTCTCAACCCCATCTAGGCCCCCGGATTTATGCAACACTCCCCAACGGAGAGGGTGGC
The DNA here is from genome assembly GCF_018977255.1 of Callorhinchus milii. Lineage (NCBI taxonomy): Eukaryota > Metazoa > Chordata > Chondrichthyes > Chimaeriformes > Callorhinchidae > Callorhinchus > Callorhinchus milii. The sequence continues at coordinate 3,579,124 of NW_024704750.1, forward strand.
CAAATGCCTGCTCTCAGGCCTGTACCAGTGTGCTCTGTAACTGGCTGTACAAAAACAACCCACAATCACAAGCTTTCCAATTTTCTCTCCCTGTGGGAAAACACCCGATCTGTGCATGTTGCCTCCACCTGACAGCTGGCTGCGGATGAGAACTCTCCATATGGGGAATTGTGCAGAAGAAATTACATTGCCACTCCACAGTTGTCAAGCGCTTTGAGGAGTTCTTTTATGTGAACGGTCCTGCATAAGTGCAAGCTCTTGTTTATGATGGGCCACTGTAAAGATCGAGACATTTGCTTGGAGGAATTCCTAAAGTAAACCTGTTAAATACTGGAAGGCTATTTAAACGTTGCGTAATTCTGTTCTCCACCGCTACGAACTTCTCCATTCACAGTCTTCCTCAGTAAATTAAGAAAAAAATGATTTCCTGCAGTAATTGCTATGTAATCTAAGATTTAAAACAAAGAAATAATTCAGGGAAGATGCTTTCTGAGGAGGAGTCAGTGTACAGAGTGGCTAAGCAAGGTAAAAATATTTTTTGTACATGGTTGCAAGTTCTTTCCTGGCTGGATATTCTATCTCAATTGTGAATTAATAATAATAATAATAATCCTTGCATTTGATATAGCGCTTTTCACGTCGGGAGGACGTCCCAAAGCGCTTCACAGAACACACTGTAAAGTGAATTGACTGTATATTTGTGGGCAAACGCGGCAGCCAATTGCGCACAGCAATGTCCCACAAACAGTCGTAGATTGAAAATGACCAATTTATTATTGTTTTTGGTTTTGGAGGGATTATTATTAGGCTCTGTGTGGAGTAAGGAAACTTGCCCAAGGTTTCGCCCTGTCTGGAATTGAACTCAGGTCTCTAATAGGGTTATGTCCTGAGCTGAATTTCAAACATCACGCCTGTCCCATTGCTAAGATCATTATCTTTCACCTCCATAACATTGCCTGCATATGCCCTTACCTCACTCACCCCATCACTGCTGCTATATTCAGCCATGCTTCCAACAGCTTTTCAATTGACGTTTCTAATGCTGTTCTCACCAAGTCTCTAGCTCCATTACAATAATAATCCTTGCATTTGATATAGCACATAATCATGTTGAGATGTCTCAAAGTACTTCACAGAATATAATGTAAAGTGGATTGACTGTGCATTGTGTGGGAGAATTCTCCAGAAACTTCAATTGATCCAATTCAACTGCAGTTCAAGTTCTCTCCTGCACAAGGCTCTGCACACACAATACCCCCAGCCTTATTATGCTTGGTTGGTTCTCAGTATCTCACAGGATCCAATTTAAAATCCTGGTCTTCAAATCCTTCCACCCATATCTCAACTCCCAAATTTTGCTATCTTATTCAGTCTACATTTTAGTCTATACCCTCTACCCTTCCAAATCTGGTCTATTGTTTTCACCTCACTCCCTTCATTCCTCCAATGATTGGTTGGTGAACCTTCATGCCCTTGTCCTCTGGAACACTTCCAAAACCACTTTGCCTTGCAATCCTCTTTCCCTGCCTTCAAAAGCTTCCTTAAAAAAAATCTCTTGGTTAACATCTCTTATTTCCCTGCTCACAGTCCACCCCTATATTTCTCAAGTGCTTTGAGACCTCCCTTTACGTAAAAGACACTATATAAATAGAAGCTGTTGTTGTAAGAATGATTCTCAAAGAACAAATAGCAGCCAGTGATCCATTAAAGAAACTAATTAAACTGAAGTTATTGCAGACTATTGTTTCCTTAATGTTCACCCAGAATGAAACCAACTTCAGTTTGTTTCCTCTGTTATATGGGTATTGTGAAGTAGATTTTTAAGGAGGTTTCACTCCACTGCACACTCAACACAAATAATATTGCTTACACTTTCAGCACTTTCTTGCGAATCTCTACTTCCTTGTCCACTGTTGGATCCTCAAAGAGCTGCACTCGGAAGTTGCTCTTTCGGAGTGGTGTGTTACACTCCTGACAGTTTCCAGAGCCTCGAACAAACAGCAGTTCCACACAACTTTCGCAACTGTTTGAAAAAAAATTAAAGGTTTTCATTATTTTAAAGAATACAAAAAACCCAAATAAATTTATTTCGCAACAGAAAAGATGCAGATCCATGGCATGTCATTGTGCCTATTCTGCATAAAATCTGCAACGAATTTAGAAACTTATTAAAATTGTTGTCATATACATATATACTGAACCCTCTCCAAGAGATGGACTTCAGTAATTAAGCAACAAAAATGACATTTTTGATGTTTTCTTCTGATAGAGAGATCAAGATAAACCATATTACCAGAGATTGTGATAGAATATGAAAATCGATAGCAGTGTATACTGCATTAAACAGCTGAGAAGTTGTGTCAAGGCAGCTCAATTCAGGTGTCCACTTTGTTCTTGTAAAGGAGCCACAGTAGTTCATAGCTCTTAGAGGGCTGTGTTGCTGCTTTACTCCACTTGGGGTTGTCTGCAAGCCACTTCAGTGGTTCACCTCATCCTCCCATTACCAATGTCAGCAGGAGCTGATGCATTGTACCACATACAACACAAGGCAGCCCTTAGAAATCACAGTGTTAGAAACGAACACTTTGTTTAGCTTCATCTAAAATGTGAATTTATCTCAAGAGAAGAGTATACTTATTTTAGAGGAACTTAGAGCGGAACCAAAATTTCTCGCTTTTTTCTCATCATTTTTATTTGGGAGCGAATTGGAATGAAAGTATTGAGTTCATTTTGTGTCAGTAGAGAAGAAAATACACACACCGCAGGGCTATTTCGCCAGTATTTACTACTGGATGTTATTTTCTTAATGTTTATATTCAATTCTTCAATTCTGACTTTGGTCTCTGCCTCTCTTCCTTTAAATAAACAAGTACTTAAGATGGCAGTGAATTTAAACAGAACCACCAGCAGCATTCAACAGACCTCAGGGAACTGTGCTAACATTAGATAATGCTGTTCAATGTTTGTTTTGTGTGTTTTTCTTCCTCGATTTGCACAGAAAATTATCTTGAACCTTCCCCCTCCTGAGAATGTTCGAAACTGGCTCAATTGTCTAACTTGGTCAGCCTGCTACTATTATTACCGGGATCAGAGTCCTGTTTCCAGACATGTTCTGGTATATATGAAGCCATGTTCGAAATAATTAATGAGGATTGCAAGAGATACAAAATAACAAATCAGTGTGTTGGTTTCATTTCAAGTATGATTTTCACAACCTTTGTATTTATTTAGGGGTTATTTAGATATTCAAAGTTCCCTGACACACTGTGCAATTCATGGAGCAGCCCAGGTCTTATAGTGAGTAAATGCATCCGGAGGCGGGGTGCGGGGGGTCGGGTGCGCGCGGAGAGGAAAGAGAAAAGATGTACTGAAAAATGATCATTAAATCTTTTATGTGAATTCTAATAGGGGTAAAGGATTTCTGCAAGCAAACTACAAAACAGTTCAACAAAGGGGCTCAGATGGCATCATAAAGCAAAACATAGGAAGTTTAATTTTGGCATCTAAACCCAAAACTGAATTTTGCTGTTTAATAATAATAATAATAATAATAATCCTTGCATTTGATATAGCGCTTTTCACGTCGGGAGGACGTCCCAAAGCGCTTCACAGAACACACTGTAAAGTGAATTGACTGTATATTTGTGGGCGAACGCGGCAGCCAATTGCGCACAGCAATGTCCCACAAACAGTCATATGGATTGAAAATGACCAATTTATTATTGGTTTTTTTTTTTTGGAGGGATTATTATTAGGCTCTGTGTGGAGTAAGGAAACTTGCCCAAGGTTTCGCCCTCTGCCTGGAATTGATCTCAGGTCTCTCACTTACAAAGCGAGTGCTCTAACCACTGAGCCACAGGACTCCACATGTTTGAAATGTTTGATATTTCATTGACAGGTGCACTCTTTATTGTTGATGTCTCACATGCATGAATTGTCTAACGGTTAAGACACTGGATTCGGTTTCCGATGAGGTATATGTGTAGTGCCTTAGATTATTATTATTATCCTTGCATTTGATGTAGCACCTTATCACATCATTGAAACATCTGAAAGCGCTTCACAGAATATATTATAAAGTGAATTGACTGTATATTTTGTCAGCAAAACACGGCAGCCAATCGCACACAGTAGGTTAATTCACGAAGAGCTTATGAAGACAGTGCTGAATTTACCAGTTTTATTCATAACAAGGTTGCAAGATAATTAATCAGTGATATTTTATGGAAGGAAGGCTTCACTTACAAACCTACAATCTTCTGATACAGGCAGGAAGGTTGCAGTACAACTGATCTCAACCAGGCTTGCCAGTTGGGGAGGGGAAACATTCAAGTTTTAATTTTAAAACATTCTCCTCTTTCTGTGTTTCACCTAAATTGGGCTCTTTATAAACTTTATTTTGAAACTTGCCTTCCACACAATTGTTGCAATGTTGCAGAATTTTCTGCTTTCTGCTGAACAAACAGGAATTGTAATGGAGCTATCATAATAATTGCAGTGACTAAGTATTTTCTGATCTCCTTTCCTGACAGACTTTTTCTTTCCATAGGATTCTCATTTCACCCACAAATTATAGTCAGTTCACTTCACAGCATATTCTGTGAAGGGCTCTGAGACATCTCGAACACATGATTAGATGCTATATCAAATGCAAGGATTATTATTATTACTACTACTATACGTTACCTTGCCTGCAGTCAGAGCTTCAAAACTGCTTGGCACCATCGAGTCTAAACCCTAATTCTGAGCTAGGGAAGGGAAACGAGAATCAGCCACAGGTCAAGCACCCTATCATGATCCAGTAACTTCTGCGAGAAAGTATGCGTGTGTGTACGTTGGGTGAGAACAGGATTGTATCCAGCTGTGACGTTCTCCAGGGTTGAACACCAAACCAACATCTACTATCTGGGCTGACGCATGAAAGATCTGCCAGTGGGCAAGTAAAAATCATGGAACCGTATCCCAGAAGCAACTCAGCACTTTCAGAAAAGAGGCGAAAACTTGGAAGGAAAACAAAAAAAAAGCATAACCGGTTTTGAAAAGATTCCTCTTGTGAGCTAAATGGTTTGGATTCTGTTTAAAAAAAGTTACACTTAACTGCTGCTTAAAACTCAAAACTACAAAGTTTTGTTTACACAAGTGTTCTATGGAATCACATTGATTTCATACACGTAACATATCAACATCAACTCCCTGAAGTGTTGAATAAAGGAATTTGTTTTACTATCACATGCCTCATTCCTGAAATTCACAAGCATTTAAAAACAGTTCTCCACTGAACTTCTGCTTAAACTATGGTCACAAAGGCACACCCTTTTCTATTATTCTAAAAAACCTTTTTTGTAGAAAAAAACAATTTTACCAACGAAAGCATCAAAGGAATTGGAGTATTTAACAATGTCAAAAAGGTAACATTTACCTTTTTAATCAAAATATAATCGACCAATTTTTCTTAATTGATGGGAACTGGCTAAAACAGTGGATCCATAATATAGAAATGCTTTGCAAGTTTAAAAACATTTCCAGAAAAACAAATTATGACATACAATCACACACTAATCAGGAACACGAGGAGGCCATTGAGACCATCACCATTTTACCACCATCTACCGTGCATGTTCTATCCCATTCTATTCTCCACCTTTCCTCCAAATCACGTATTTTATCTCATATATTTTATAGAAAAATACATTGGTCAATTTGCACAATGGAAAAGATGTTAAGTGAATAACTAATTTATTTGAAGGATTATTGGGTAGGACACAAAAAGAAATTCCCCTCTGTTTTTGGATAGTACGCTGGCATTTTTAAAAGGCCATCAAAAGAGGCAGATCTGAAGATGGCACTCCAACTGTGCAATGCTGCCTGAGTGTCTGCACTGGAATGTCAATGTAGATTATGATACCAAGTCCCAGTGGAGGGGCTTGAACCCATAACCTTGAGGATAGGGTACTACCAACTAAGCCAAGATGACACCTTTCCAGCAACAATAGCTTTTAACAATGACAAGAATAATCTCAAATGTAATACAGAAAATCACTATGACCTCCAGCATAACAACAAGTTACATTTATATAGTGCCTTTCATGTTGGGAGGATGCCCCAAGGAGCTGGACAACAACAACTCGCATTTATGTAGTGCCCCTCACAGGGTAGCATCCCAGAGCACTCGACAATGGTAGAGCACGACATCGAGTCGGGGGGAGTGGGAGGTTGGAATCAAGAGGGGTGGAGGGCAAGGAAGTTGGAGGTGAAGAGCATAACCGAAGGCAATGGCAAATTAACTATACTTCCTAGTCACATAAAAACTGAGGAAAGATAGTCCAGGCAGGGAATTTGAGACCGTCTCTCCAAATTGGTCCAAATTTTTTGGAATAGCATACCATAATACATAAAATGCAACAAGTACTCTGAACAGTTCTTTTCTTCTCCTATTTAACATCAAACTCAAACAAAGTAGAATTTTAAACACACCTGCAGCCTGCAGAGCACTTCCATGCAAATATTAGATCATGTGATGCTACTATGCTGCAGTTCCTTGGCTTGCTGAAACCATTTTCCTAAAAGTTAACTAAATTTAAAAGTAAATTGGATGTTTTCACTAATGTGTAACTTCCATCAAGATTTGCAGGATTAATCAGACGCACGTTTGGCAAATTAATGTCAGCTAAAATAGAATACATTTCCTAGTCACATAAAGACTGTGGAAATACAATCCAGGCAGGAAATGTGGGACTGTCTCTCCAAATTGGACCAAATTGTTTGGAATAGTATATGCATTTAAACTTAAGTCTACATGCATCTACAAGTGCTCCTCTCACAACAATTTAAAATAAACTTTGTTTTAGGTAACCAACATACTGATTTTTACTGGTTCATATAAACAATTGGCTTCAAACCATAACAAGAGTGTAATTTTATTAGAGCAATTCTTGAATAAAAACAGATTGCAATCCATTGAAAGCTTGGCACAATTGATTTTAGAATGAAACGGGTTGTTGTCAGGTTCCAGACAACCATTCAACTGTTCGGTATAAGCCCAGTACATAGCTGTTCTAAAAGACATCAAATGCTATTGTATTCTTATTAACAAAGCAATTGAATCACACAGAATGTACAACACGAAAGCAAGCGATTAGACTCAACTCATCCTTGCCAGTGTTTATAATCCACTTGAGTCTCCACCCATTCCTTACTCCCTCCCATACCATTCTATCACCCTCTCCCTCACGTGTATATTTAGCTTCTTCTTAAATGCATCTGTACGCTAATTCAACCACATCTTTGGGTAGTGAGATCCACATCCTCACTAACCTCTGCATGGAGTAGTTCTTCCTAAATTGTCTTCTAGGTGCCCCTGGTCGCCGTTATACTTGTGATCCCTGGTTAGGGGCTCGCCAACAAGTGAGAGCAGCAGCAGCAGCAACAACAACAACAAATTACATTGATGCAGCACTCTTCTCGTCGGTTGGACCTGCCGAGGCGCTGAAAGCAGCGAATTCATTGAACCCCTTTCCGAACTATCTCCGAGTCCAACTCACCGACGCCCCTTCCCCGCCTGCGACTTGCGCTGCCGCCCTCGCCTACGAAACGCACAAGTGGCGACCGCTTTCCAGTGAAGCCCGTGAAGCCATTAACTTGAAAGGTGCTGAAACTCAGGATTATTATTATCAATTATCATCATCATCATCATCCCACATGGGTTGCCTGTTTCCTCTGTGGGTTGCAAGGTCAGGGAGGAACAATAATAATAATAATATAATATAATAATAATATATTTACAGATATTTACTGGAAAAAAATAAATGTGTGAACCATTATGAACCTGAATATTGAAATACTGTGCGTGTAGAAGATAGATAGATAGATAGATAGATAGATAGATAGATAGATAGATAGATAGATAGATAGATAGATAGATAGATAGATAGATAGATAGATAGATAGATAGATAGATAGATAGATAGATAGATAGATAGATAGATAGATAGATAGATAGATAGATAGATAGATAGATAGATAGATAGATAGATAGATAGATAGATAGATAGATAGATAGATAGATAGATAGATAGATAGATAGATAATAGATAGATAGATAGATAGATAGATAGATAGATAGATAGATAGATAGATAGATAGATAGATAGATAGATAGATAGATAGATAGATAGATAGATAGATAGATAGATAGATAGATAGATAGATAGATAGATAGATAGATAGATAGATAGATAGATAGATAGATAGATAGTGGTGATGGCGGGGGGGGGGGGGGGGGGGTGTGAGGGGGGGTGTAAAGACAGACTCACAGCGTGTGGCCGCACACATTGACCATCAGTTTGAGCGAGGGGTTGCGATATTTGGTGGTCTTACACCTCGGACAGCCCTGGTCATCATCCATCTTCCCCCTTCTCCCCCTCCCTCCCGCCCACACTTCACTGCACTGCACTTCACTTCGGCGCCTTGGAAACGGTGCAACGTTCACAAAGCTCCGCCCGCAACTCGCGGCGACATCCGAAAGGGCCGGGGGGGCGGGGCCGGCGGGGGGGCGGGGCCTGAGGGGCGGGGCCCGTGGGGGGGGGGGGGGAAGACAATCGCCGCGGACCGGCCCCCCTGAGCAGCGACGTCACCACACACACACACACACACACACACCACCCACGTGGGCGGGTTGGGCGGGTTCGCGCCCAAATTGGGCGGGTTTGTGTTGTGCTGGGCGTGGGGATGGGGGTGGGAAAAAAAAACTACTTTGGGCGGGTGCCAAATTTCTACGTTTTTCATTTAATACCTGTAATACGTTTCCACCGCACCCACACCCCCACCCCACCGCCCACCCTCTCTTCTCGCACAGTTTCACACTCACCGAGACCTAAATCCACGTATAATATTGGGCTACTCTTCGGGCTCACATTGGGTTGACCTTTTGGGAGGTCCTCCCGACGCGAAAAGGCGCTCTACAGACGTAATGTTGTTGCGGTTGACTTTGGGCCACAAGACATGCTTTAATTTCTGGCAACCTCGCTCAAAATACGGGTACTTGCTAACCCGAATACTCTCCTGTGGGTGAGGTGTCTCTCCTCAACAAAGGTTACGAGGACCGGTGGCATAAGCTTTGGTCTCTACGCCCTTGAGTTTAGAAGGTCGAGGGGGTGATCCGACCGAGGTTTCTAAAATGATTGAAGGGATTCGACGGGGTAGATACCGAGAAACTATTTCCTCTGGTTGGGAGAGGAATCCAGAACGTGATCTTACAGTTAGAGCTGTGTCATTTAGGAGTGAAATCAGGAGACAGTTTTTTTTACCCAAAGGGCAGTGGAAATCTGGAACTCTCCCACCCACCGCCTCCCAAAAGATCCAATTCTGGTTCCATTCCCATTTCAAGACTGAGGTGGATAGATATTTGTTAGGTCAGGATATTAAGGGATAAGGGCCAAGGGCTGGTAATTGGACTTGAGGCACAGATCAGCCATGATCTTATAGAATGGTGTACAGGCTCGAGGGGCTACTCCTGTTTCTATGTTTCTATCAAATACAAAGTTTATTATTATCATCGCTGAAAAAAGTGATGCACCTTTGCTGCAATCATTGTTCTTTTTATGTGTTTTTTTTTCATCTTTAGAAACGGTCAGCTGAACAAACATGCAAGCAGATTACAGAGCCCGTGTGTATTTGTATACAGTACATTGAATTCCTCTCCAACATCCTTTGCGTTCGGAGACCGGAGAATACTCATTCAAATGTATGGTGTAAAATTCAGATTTCTCGCAGCTGTTCAAATCATAAAGCAATGAGTTTTATGAAAACATTTCATGAGTTAGATTTCGACAGGGTGGATTTCAATTACTCTTTTACACTGATGACACATAAGTTGGGAATGTTCTACCAGTATCTTGCCCTATCAATCCTCTAGATAAATTTGGTCATTCACTTCAAAGCTGTTTATGTGGGATATTGCAGTGACTGCTCCATTTGCCTACAAAATGCACAATCACTGCACCTTACAGTAAAATCCTGTGAAACGCTTTGAGACACCCTCTTGACACAAAAGGCGCTGCATCAAATGAAAAGCTAAAAAATACATTATATTGACTAATATTATTTTATTTTGCATTCATAAGAACCTACACATCTTTCGATAAATAAAACATTATAAATAATGCCAATCAATTAATATGTGGCTCATATTTATTGAAACGTTTTATTTGACAATAGTTTTCCCTCCTCAGTTCTTGCTGGAGTGCAGTCTCATTGAAGTAACAGGTTAATTGCAATGTTGCCAACCCACTAATTAATGGGCTGTAAAGAAAAAGAAAAATAATTCAGCATAAAAGCTATGAAATCCCTTTTGCAATAACCAAACCATATTTATATACTGTCTGCATTTTTTGCATGTTTATCTTAAAAATACACTAAATGGCAAATATGGACTTTGAATACTGAATGTTTTAAATAGACCTTTTGAAATAAAATCTTGGAATAAAATCTTAACAGTAAATAGGGAAAGCAGCCCTGGTTTAATTGTCCATTGAATTCTAGTTCTCTGAATAAAAGGATTTGACAAAGAACGAAGAAAAGGCATTTTTCAAAAAAAAAGATTTTTTTTAAAAAAAACTTTATTTTTTAAACAAAATCTTTTCTCACCTCAAAATAAGCCTCACAGGCAGGGTAGCGTCCCAGAGCGCTAGTTCAGAATAAAATTTTGTCAGAATTGGGAGAGTGAGGCACGAAAGTAGTGGAGCGTGTGAGTGTGAGATATGACTGGTGTGGTGGGAATGAAAGACAGACTGATGAGTATATGTGACTCTTTCATGCACTTTGGGAAATTTGCTGAACATCTTGTTTTTCCAGTCACTATCCCTTTAAATTGAATATTGTTTATTTTTTTAAAAATTGGCTGAGCAAGGCAACCTGCTCCCAGGTTTCCTCAAACACCAATGAACCAGAAGCTAGGATTAGTCTGACTCAGGGTGACTTGGCTCTGATTCTGCCTCCTCTGCAGGAAGGTAGTCGACCTCTCTCCCATCAGTTTCAGGAAGCCCTGGATTTAAAGCATCTGGCTGCCCGTGATTTATACCAGTAAACTGTAAGAGGTTATAAAATATAACTCACAGTGTGTGGCCTGCATATGTTAATCATTACAGTGCTTTGGGTAAGGGGGTTATAGCATTTGTTGGTTTATCGCCGCAGACATCCTTGATCATCCATTCTTCCCAGGTCCCCTGGAAACAAAGAAACACACACCATGGTCTTGACCTCAAATATTAGCACTTAACAAATGGCCATTGGCAGCACACCCATGAATCACAATGCAAGCACATTCATCTGAAGAGTGGGACCTTTATATATTGAAAAATCAAGGAACAAGCCCACCCCTTTAACAAGGTATGGCATGGCACATGGTACAATAATAAAATAATAATCCTTGCATTTGATATAGCACTTTTCACGTCTTCTGGACGTCTCAAAGTGCTTCACAGAATATGCTGTAAAGTGAATTGACTGTATATTTGTGGGCGAAACGCGACAGCCAATTGCGCACAACAGCGTCCCACAAAGAGTCGTGGATTGAAAATGACCAATTTATTATTGTTTTTGGTTTTGGAGGGATTATTATTAGGCTCTGTGTGGAGTAAGGAAACTTGCCCAAGGTTTCACCCTCTGCCTGGAATTGAACCCAGGTGTCTCGCTTGCAAAGCGAGTGCTCTAACCACTGAGCTACAAGACTCCACGTACATGAATGTATATGATGTACATGTATATGAACATCCCAGGTCACTGAATCAACCTACTGTGTTTTTTTAAATATTCAACCTACTGGCAGCTTTCGTAATTAATGTTGAAAATTGTAATTTAGAATACAATAGCAGCAACAACAACAACTTGCATTTTATAGCACCCTCCACGCAGGGAAGGGTCTCAGAGCACTTAACAGTAGCACACCATGATTATTACATTACAGGATCTTATAATGTTAATAATAATATTAATAATAATCAACGTATTTGGTATAGTGCCGGAAGGACGTTTCAAGTTGCTTCAGAGCATGTTTGAATGGTAATGCTCTAACCACTGAGCTACAGGACTCCACAAGTCCTGTAGCAAAGATTATTATTATTATTTATTATTATGGTATGACAACGCACATTGAAATGCAAATATGACATTAATATAGTTTCTCTACGTAAGAGATGCAAAATTGTAGCAAAATTGAGATGCAGAATAGAATCCTGCAATAGGCTTTGAGAATGCTGTTCGTGCTTTACCATTGGAAACCTCTCATGCAAAACAAAACAGATAAATGCAAATGCTTCAGATGTTTTTGGTGAAAGTATTTTCTATTTACATTTAATTTTTTTCATACATCACCTACATTGTTTATGTTTCTTTCATTTTGTGTTAGCTTGACTTAATTAGTTTGGGTTTCACATCAAGTCCTGAATGACAGCAAATTTCCTACAGTTGAATGTGAACAAGACTGAGGCCCTCTTGATTGACTCGCGTCAGCGCCTCAGCACCTCCGGTTCTGACAACATCAACCTCCATGGTTGCACACTACAACTCACCAGCCAGTCAGGAACCTCGGTGTCTTGTTCGACCCTCAACTGTCTTTTCTCCCCCACATTCAAGCCATGACCCGCTCTGCCTTCCCTCACCTCCGTAACATCGCCCGACTCCGCCACTACCTCACCCCTCAGGTCGCTGAAACTCTTGTTCATGCCTTCATCACCTCCGGCTCGACTATGCAAACGCTCTGCTTGTCGGCCTTCCCAACTCCTCCCTCCACAGGCTGCAGATAATCCAGAACTCTGTAGCCCGTGTCCTCTCCCGCACCAAACTCCGTGATCCCATTTCCCACACTCTCGCCCGACTCCACTGGCTCCAATCCTTCAGAGGATCCAGTTCAAGATCCTGGTCCTCACATACAAAGTCCTCCATGGCCTCGCCCCACCCTACCTCTGCGACCTCCTAACCCCCTACCAACCCACCCGTTCCCTCCGCTCAGCCGGCTCTGGCCTGCTCCACGTCCCCCAACCCACCCGCCCCATCATTGGCGGGAGGGCCTTCAGCTACTCTACCCCCAATCTCTGGAATTCCATCCCCCAGTCACTCCGCCTCACACCCTCCTCAGCCTCCTTCAAGTCCCACCTCAAGACCCTCCTCTTCGACCATGCCATCAGCCAACCTCCTTCACCCTCCCCTCCCTTAACCCCCAACCCCAGCTCCGGTCTGAAATGTACTCTGTCCAGCACCTTGGGACATCCTCCCGACGTGAAAGGCGCTACACAAATGTAATCTTGTTGTTATTGTTGTTGTAGATCAAAAATCTGTGTGTTTAAGCCTCACGTTAGGTCACCTAAACATATTATGCTTCACAGTAAAATCTTGCGAAACTCAGAGAAACTGCACCACAGCATGAAGTGGTAGGGGGAAGTGGGTGAATATAATACAGCGATGAGTTGTATTTTCCTAAGAAATAGATCTGGATTCAGGATATAAAAATTTCATAAATTTTGTTTGCACAAATGAATTAGAAATAGCAACAGTGAAGAAGTCCAGTATTCAAAACCAATGAAGTGGTGGGACGAAGGATAAGTTTCAAGGGCCAGCCTTAGCGAGGTTACCCTGGGAAGGCCCAGGGTGGAGTTGAACTACATTCCAACAATCAAGTAGAGTCGTTGCCTCAGGCTTCTCCTGTCAACTGTAGCAAACTTGGTCTGAGTGGAGTTAGCAGAGGCCTATTTGTGGTCAGAGTCACAGTCATTGCCCAAGTTGAGAATACTCTGGATAACTCGACCCTGGCTTAACTTGTAACTGCCACTTCAGTTGCCATGCTGTCAATATCTCGGTCACTTCTGGAATCCTGCAGCTTAATGGTTAGAGCACTCACCTCGCAAGCAAGAGGACCTGGGTTTGATTTCTGGACAGGGTGAAACCTTAGGCAAGTTTCCTTACTCCACACAACTCTGTTTACCAAGCAGTAACTAAGAACCTGGTTGTTAGTCAATTGGCGGATCACTTTACCGGGGGTAATAATCCCTTTGAAACATTTTTTTAAACAAAAATAATAATTTGGTCACTCAGTCCGCGGCTGTTTGCGGGACACTAACTGTGCACAATTGGCTGCCGCATTTCGAACGACAAAATGTACAGTCAATTCGCTTTAAACCGTCTCCAAGATGTGATAAAGCGCTATATCAAATGCAAGGATTACTATTATTATTCCCACGCAAAATGTTGATAAGGGAGTTCACTTTACTTGTCACGCTGCTTACCAGGTAACTGGTCGCATTCTACAAATTCTTGTAAGTGCTTACAAAGTAAAATTGATCAGATAACAGGTCATATATGGCATCTTGCATTGCAGAGGCCTCCTCCCTTATCCTATGACTGGTGCATTCGGCGGAGGATGGGCACTCATCGCAGAGGCCTCTTGTCTATTGGAAGGCCACGCCATGGTCTCCCACCGTATCCTGTGACCAGGTCTTCCAGTAGACCAGAGGACTCTGCGATGCATCTGAGCAGCCCACCCAACCTACATCAAGCTCACCACTAGTCACAGCACCCCCTTGTGGCCCGGGAGTACCCATGCCTAACTCACCACTACGGATTAGATGCTGAGCTCTTTTCCCTTGGAGTGACGAGTTATCCAAAGTTTACTCTTTATTATGGTCACTCAATCTATGACCGTTTGTGGGACGCTGCTGCGTGTGATTTGGCTGCCACGTTTTGCAGCCACACCCCTTCCTTTCCCTTCTCCCCACCCACCACCCCTCCGACCCCAGCTCAGGTCTGAAATGCTGTACTCTGTCCAGCGACTTGGGACTCTATACAAATGTAATCTTGTTGTTATTGTTGTTGTTTGCCCACAAAATAAACAGTAAATAACAGTAAATCCAATGAAGCGCTTGGAGATGTCTTGACGACATGATAAGGCACACTATTAAATCTAAGGATTATTATTATTATTACTGTACTAATAAACAAAACGAGAAACATTATTTACACTGAAGTAGCGGAATACAGAAGTAAAGTTTAGTGTCCTATTTTACAAATAGCAACAAATGAGTTCAGTTGTTACTTCTCACTCCCTTGTTGTACAACTTGATGTATATCCTGCCCATTAGCGCTCCAAATAATCTTGTAACCAATCTATCAATTGCTTCACAGATTATCGAGGACTTTCCTACAAACCTATGCTTTGATTTCAAGCTGTTTCGCCCACATATACACAGCCAATCCACTTCACAATATATTCTGTGAAGCGCTTTGAGTCGTCTCAACGCTATAGGCGCTATATCAATTGCAAGGATTTTTGTTATATTATTATATTTACTGATGTTATTTTCAAGTAGCTCCCACAGCAACACGTAACAGTAACAACGTTAAACTTCTAAATTTGCATCTAACCCATCAGTTCTCCTAAACAGTGTAAAAAGCAAGGAGAGCGAATGATTTGGGATGTGTGAATGTACCTAGCCTGCCGTATGAACTGCTGTGCTGTGCTGCTACTTTTCAAATATGACAGAAAAAACTGAAAGCGTAATTATTACCTGATTGTATCCCAAGCAACTGACATTGGGACTGGAATGATTGATGAGTGCTTCGATCGTGCTTTGCTCTCGTGAAATGCATTCCCCCTCCCCCCCCCCCCCCCCCGCCCACCCCTGCCCCCTTCTTTATTTAGTTAATTTCCCTTTTATAAAGTACTAGTTTGCTCACTTTTTTTTCCCAGATCAGGACTAGCAGAAACCAGGAATTAAATGGCCTGAAGCAAAGAGATCATTGCTTATACTGTATTATTAATATATATACATATATATATGTGTGTGTGTAGCTTAGTCTGGTGCTGAGGCTCAGAGTGGGTTTCAATATTTTCCTTTTGCTTCCTAGGAAATGGGTTGGAATTCAGTCCAGATGGGCTGAAGGTTTCCACTCTCTGCTGGAATGAAAGAGTTGTAAATTAAGTGAGTTTGGGTAGCCTTAATCTGATTCATAGAGTCTATATTTGGCATTGGCAGTCTGATTCAGAAATGATAAACAATATGGGAGGAAAAATTTACACTTGTACAATAGAGTCTTCAGTGACTGACATGAAGACAGAGCATTGGAGCAATGTAAAATAAGCCTTGCTTTTCAAGTGGGAATGCTCGATAATAAATGCCCCAATTGGAAAACTGTTCCATCCCCAACACTGATCTGCCTCAATGTGATGATCTCAGATACTCACCTACATTTTAAGCAAATTTGTCATAAGAGAATAAGATTGCTTCTCTAGGACTAGGGCAATATAAGTGTTTTGGTTATTCGTAGAATATTTTCTGTTTACTTTTGTTTTATGATCTGGCACTTTGTGGGCTTTAACCGTGAATGCTCCTAGTACTTTGCATTCCCAAATCAGCTGCAAAGGATCTTAACGACTTCTAAAGTTCTCACATTATAATACTCCTCAAGTGCTTAAACCTAGCCTTGCCCTACACACAAAAGAAAATCAATTGGTCACACAGTCACACCCCAAATAAGAAAGAAAAATTGGTTTTGAACAGATTTAGCAACCTGTCAGCGAGCCAGTCTGGCTCAAGCGGTAGCTCTCTCGCCTCTGAGACAGAAGGTTGTGGTTCAAGACCCACTTTGGGACATTGAGCCTACAGTCGAGGCTGATGCTTCACTGGAGTGCTGCATTGTCAGAGTTCATGAGTTGAGATGATAAATCAAGTTCATATTCACTATCTCAGGTGGACATTAAAGATCACGTAGAACTATTTCAAAAGAGAAGGACAATATTTCTGGCATCCTGGCCACAAATCCTCCAGATAACAACAACAACAATAACTTGCACTTATATAGCGCCCTCCATGCACGGTAGCATCTCAGAACGCTTAACAGTGGTGGAGCCTGACTCCGAGCTGGGGGGAGGGGGTAGTTGGCCGTAAGTGTGGTCGAAGAGGAAAGTTTTCAGGCAGAACTTGAAAGAGGGGTGAGAGGGGGCAAGGAGGAAGGATTGAGGGAGAGTGTTCCAGAGTTTTGGGGCATAGTGGCTGAAAGCGCGACCTCCGATGGTGGGGCGGAGGGTGCGAGGGATAAGCAGGAGGTCGGTACCAGTCGAGCGGAGGCGCCAGGTGGTGGATTAGGGAGTGAGGAGGTCATAGAGGTAGGGAGGTACCAGGGAGTGAATGGATTTGAACACGAGTGTGAGGATCTTGAAGTCGATCCATTCAGTGACTGGGAGCCAGTGGAGCCTGGTCAGACCTGATGAGATGTGGGTACAGAGTTTGGTCCGGGTCAGTATGCAGGCGGCAGAGTTTTGAAAGAGCTAGATCTTGTGAATGGTGGAGATGGGGAGACCAGCGAGGAGTGTGTTGTAGTAATCCAAGCGGAGGTGACAAATACATGCATGAGGCTTTCGGCTGCATTTAGGGTAAGGTACGATTGGAGGCAGGAAGATAAAATTAGTCATTCACTTGACAACTGTTTGTGGGACATTGGTGTGTGCAAAATTGGCTATTGCATTTGTCTACAAAATATACATTCACTACACTTTACAGTAAATCCTCTCTAGTGCTTTTTTTTGTTGATGTAATACGTTGTTATATCAAATGCAGGGATTAGTCTCATCCAGGTGCAATATTCAAACACAAAAGGTGAGTGTGGTTTCACTGGGTTCCCACTCTACCAGATGGTTTGTATCAACATGCAGATGATCCCAACACATCTGCAATAAACCCCTTTTCTCTGCTGCTCTGATGGGAAGCAAAGGTCATTCAAATTGCAGTCAAAGTGTACCATTCATAGCTGGTGAGTCTTCCATCATTTATTCCTGGTGAGTCTTCCATCATTTATTCCATCATTGACTTGCCACCTATTCTACTGGGAAACAGTCCAATTCACATTTGGATCTTCGTTCCAACGATTTGTCACTTTCAGGGCTGGTCTTGTACAAAAAATAGTTACAGTATTAGCGAAATCTACAAGAGGTCATTCTGTGTGAGACTTAAGGCCCTAAAATAGTTGCAAACTGCAGTTCAGAATAGACAATTGCAAAGAAAAAGCAGACACATTCAATACGATTTTCATACAAAAAGCAATTCCTGTCTCCATTCATTCTGGAAGAAAAAAAGGTATGAATGTAAAAATGCCTCTTTTAAAAAAAAACAATCGAGAAAATTACAGTAACAACGGATCATTATGATGAACGTTATGGAGCTTACCTTGAGTGTTAACCTAGCTTTTCCCCTTCTTTTCAGGCCCAGACTCGCCGGTTATAGATTTGCAGCTTTTATTTCGGATTCCTGGTTACCTTGTGTTTTTTAATCAATAAAAACTCTAATGCAGTCCACCTTCTCAACAGTGGCATTTCAATGGGTGCAAAATTTCCCACAAAAAAATTTAGCAAATTGGTCACTTCAACCCGTGGGACGCTGCCGTGCGCAATTGGCCGCCGCGTTTCGCCCACAAGTATGCAGTCAGTTCGCTTTACAGTTTATTCCGCGAAGCGCTTTAAGGCGTCTCGAAGACGTGAAAAGTGCTCTATCAGGTGCAAGGATTATTCTCCTCACGAACATCGTCATCTTTTTCACCCAAATGGGTTATTATTATTATTATGTGTCGGGAGGAGGGAGTTGCGCATAATATTGAGAGATTGGCTAAACAACTGCGGGTAAAGTCTTCCAGGAAACCAGGAATAAAAACGTGGAGGATACTGCACTGTACACATTGTGGTTCCTTATCCAATATAATCTCTTCTCCCCCAAAAAAAAGTCCAAGGAAAATAAATTACAGTTGATTGACAGTTGCCAGGGAAACGGCCAGATCTGAAATCGACTGGGCCCTCCCCCCGCATGGCGTTGGACCAATGGGGAGGAGAAGCCAATGGCTGGGCCCTCCCCCCGCATGGCGTTGGACCAATGGGGAGGAGAAGCCAATGGCTGGGCCCTCCCCCCGCATGGCGTTGGACCAATGGGGAGCAGAAACCAATGGCTGGGCCCTCCCCCCGCATGGCGTTGGACCAATGGGGAAGAGAAGCCAATGGCTGGACCCTCCCCCGCATTGGGGTTGGACCAATGGGGAGG
Organism: Callorhinchus milii; assembly: GCF_018977255.1. NCBI lineage: Eukaryota > Metazoa > Chordata > Chondrichthyes > Chimaeriformes > Callorhinchidae > Callorhinchus > Callorhinchus milii. The sequence goes on from NW_024704750.1 coordinate 3,598,194, forward strand.
AGATGCCAATGGCTGAGCCCTCCCCCCGCATTGGGTTAGACCAATGGGGAGGAGAAGCCAATGGCTGGGCCCTCCCCCCGCATTGGGGTTGGACCAATGGGGAGGAGAAGCCAATGGCTGGGCCCTCCCCCCGCATTGGGGTTGGACCAATGGGGAGGAGAAGCCAATGGCTGGGCCCTCCCCCCGCATGCGGTTGGACCAATCGGGAGGAGGAGCGAACGACCCGCTCCCGCAACACAGTGGAGGTCGGCGTTACGTTGAAAACACACAGATCCCCCATGTAGCAGAGAGATAGTTATCCGAAATAGTTGGTGCACAGCAGAGCATGGAGTGGGGGGCAACTAGACCTGATCGGCTGGAACCGGGCCACAGTGGGTAGGAGTTGGGAGCACACAACTCACTCTCTGTCTCTCACTCACTCACTCACTCACTCAGTCACAGACTCTCACACTAAGGAGAAAGAAAAGAAAGGAGGGGGGGAAGAGAGAAAAAAAAAGAGCAACATGTCTTCCTCCTCCTCCTCCTCCTCCTCTGCTAACGACACCACGAGCGCAGTCGAGGTCAAAGAAGAAAATGCGAGTCTCCAACCACCGAAGGTCGGTGCCGGTGCCTTGGCTTCTGCAGCCTCCATGGTGGTGGAGCCCGAGGTCAGCGCGGCTGTCCTCCCCTCCAGCCCCGAGCTGCCCGGGCAGCTCCCGGTCGAGCTGCTCGCCCACCCCGCCTCAGCCTTGACTTTCTCCCCGGAGCAAGTGGCGTGCGTGTGCGAGGCTCTGCAGCAAGGGGGGAACCTGGACCGGCTCGCCCAGTTCCTGTGGTCCTTGCCCGCCAGCGAGCTGCTACGTGGCAACGAAAGCATCCTGAATGCCCGGGCGCTGGTGGCTTTCCACCAGGGGAGATACAAAGAGCTCTACGGCATTTTGGAGAGTCACAACTTCGAGGCTTCCTGCCACACGTTCCTGCAGGACCTGTGGTACAAAGCCCGGTACACAGAAGCCGAGAAGGTCCGCGGTCGACCTCTGGGCGCTGTGGACAAGTACAGGCTGAGGAGGAAATTCCCTCTGCCCAGGACCATATGGGACGGGGAGGAGAGGGTCTACTGCTTCAAGGAGAAGTCGAGAAACGCTCTCAAAGAGCTGTACAAACAGAATCGCTACCCATCGCCCGCGGATAAGCGGAATCTCGCCAAACTGACCGGACTCTCCCTCACACAAGTCAGCAACTGGTTCAAAAACAGGCGCCAGAGAGACCGAAACCCCTGTGAAACGCACTCCAAAAGGTGAGACTTTCCCTCCCTCTCTCCCCCACCCCCACCCCTCCCTCTCTCCCCCACCCCCACCCCTCCCTCTCTCCCCCCCCCCACCCCTCCCCCCTCCCTCTCCCCCCCCCACCCCTTCCCTCCCTCTCTCCCCCACCCCCACCCCTCCCTCTCTCCCCACCCTCCCCCCCCCACCCCTCCCTCCCTCTAACTCTCTCCCCCACCCCCACCCCTTCCCCTCCCTCTCTCCCCCACCCCCCCCCCTCCCTCCCTCCCCCACCCCCCCCTCCTCCCCACCCCCACCCTCCCCCCCCCACCCCTTCCCTCCCTCTCCCCCACCCCTCCCTCCCTCTCACTCTCTCCCCCACCCCTTCCCTCCCTCTAACTCTCTCCCCCCCACCCCTTCCCTCCCTCTAACTCTCTCCCCACCCCCACCCCTTCCCTCCCTCTAACTCTCCCCCACCCCTTCTCTCTCTCCCTCTCCCTCACCCCTTCCCTCCCCCTCTCTCCCTCCCTCTCCCCCACCATCTCTCCCTCCCTCTCCCCCTCACCCCTTCCCTCTCCCTCTCCCTCCCTCTCACCCTCTCCCCCACCCTCACCCACTCCCTCCCTCCCTCTCCCTCCCTCTCTCCCTCTCGAGGCGCTTCCCAAAGCCAATGCTACAAAATGGCGGTTATCTAGTCTTTAATTTCCTACTTTGTTTTATTACCAAAAAAAACTTTTTTCGGGGGAAAAAAAAATGGATCGGGTTTTCCAAAGAGCAACTCTTGTCCCCAAAACTCGACCCCCTCTCGGCGATCGCCGGTTAAGTGCGATCTCTTCTTTTTTTCTCCTTCTTCTTCTTCTTCTTCTTCTTCTTCACCGCACGATCGCTGCTGTTTAGGAGGAGCTCCTGAAAGTGTGTGTTGTGCTTATGGGGTTTTATTTGGAAAAGCCAAAAGAAATTGGAACAAAGAAGCCTAACAGTTGTTGTGGGGGGAAAAAAATGTCTAAAGGAGGAGAAAGAGAGAGAGAGAGAGAGAGGAAGAAATCCCAGAGATTTTTTTCCCCCCAAGTGTTAGTTTAGTTAATTCAGTTTGATACATGTGTGTGTGTGTATATATATATGTGTATATAATATTTTTTCGAAAAGCTGGCTTCAGGCATGACTGTGCAATTGGCTTTGTTTTGAAACATGAGTCTTTCCCATTCAGATCGAATTTCATTGCAGTTCACTTGTGGAGAAGCTGAGCTGCAACTTTGCTGAAAGCCCTCATGTTTTATTACGAATTCTGCAGAACCTTTCGAGTTTGCAAAGCTTGGGGTGGGGGTGGTGGGGGGGGGTTAGAACTCACATTCTCACAGTTGCACAGCTTAGATATACTGTGTGTGTGTATATATATATATATATGTGATCCTTTCTGCGGGCTCTCACTGATCCTTCCTGCAAACTTTTTTTTTGTGTGTGCGTGTGAAAAAAAAAGCAAACTTGCCTTGCATTTTGCGCAGCAAGTTTATAGAGAGGAGGGGGGTTGGGGGGGGGAAGCCACTTGCAAAAGGCTTTGTGTTTTAAAGGACAGACAGACAGACAGACAGAGCACACCTGGTGGAGGTAGGGTCGATCCACCAGCTCCATGCAACCAACCAACTGTAGTCATTTCAGATGGTGATGTAAGTAAAGGGACTAACTGACTGCTGGAGGGCATTGGTAAACCAAACGAGCTGAAGGACGCCTTTGTATTGGCCCAGTGCACCATGCAACAGGGTTTGGAAACAGTCAGGTCCCACAAATAGACCTGAGTGCCCCAGGCTCTCACTGGCTATTCTTGTCAACCTTTCTTTCTCTCTCTCTCTCTCTCTCCCTCTTCTCTTCCCACTCCCCCAGTTTAAAAAAAAAACACCCACCACGCGTCTTACACGGGGAAAAGAAGGGGCAGCGTTTTTCAAGAAAATATTGTGGGAGTCAGCTCATGCAAATGTTGTCTTTTAATTGGAGTCGGGAGAGTGTTATGCGCGGTGTTTTTACCACTGGACTTTGCTGGGGCCCTAGTGGGAGAGGGAAACACAGGCCAAGGTCAACTTTTAAGATACTTTGCTTTTAATTACAATCAGACACGGGTTTTTTTTTCCCCCCCCAGAAGAGGATTAGACAGCAGTTTGGATCGCGCACTGTTCAGGCCCCCTTTCCAGTTGTATTTAAACATTCCTGTTACAGTATTTACAGAGCACTAACACTGGATAACCGTTTGGTTATGGGTATCGATGAATTGGGTCAGTTTAATGTGGTCATTAAATGTGGCCATTTTAAAATCTTGTCTATTGTGTAGTTGCCAAGTTTGTGGTAATCCTTGCATTTGATATAGTGTTTTTCACATCTTCTCGACGTCTCAAAGCACTTCACAGAATATGCTGTAAAGTGAATTGACTGTATAGTTGTGGGCGAAACGCAGCAGCCAATTGTGCACAGCAGTGTCCCACAAACAGTCGTGGATTGAAAATGACCAATTTATTATTGTTTTGGAGGGATTATTATTAGGCGTGTGGAGTAAGGAAACTTTCCCAAGGTTTCGCCCTGGTGTTGGTACCTTTTGGGGGGCGAAAAAATTATGCACCGCAAACTTGTTCCAAATTTTTAGCGAACATTCCCGTAAATGAGCAGCATTACAAAAAATGAGCAGATATGCAAACTTGTCTAATGTTGAGCCAATTCATGTTGCCCATATGTCGTATGCTTATTATTATTATTTGGGCTCCAGTCCAAGAAAATGAATGAACTATTGCACTTATTCAATTAAATGTAGAGGTCATTAAATGCAAAAGGCAAAATTGTTTCAATGACTGAAATATTTTAATACTTGGCAAAGCTTTAACTGTTTTTGGTTTACCCTTCTCCTCCCCCTGCCCCCTCAGTTTTATTGAACCTGGCATGAAGAGCTCAACATTACATGAAGGTCGCAGGAGTCCAAAATTTAGTATAATAAACATATCCTGTAAGTGAGGATGAAATATTTTCAGTGAATTCAGTGGTTTAGGTCTGCTGAGTATTAGGACTGTGGAGACATTAGGAACAAGACAGAACATAACAACAAATTTAATTTGTAATGCACCTTTGAAGTCAGGAGGACGTCCTAAGGCACTGGACATTCAGGGATGTTGGCCCGAGCTGGGGGTTGAGATCTGGATGGGTGGAAGATAGGAACGGTAGGGATAGGAGATTGGCCGAAGGCACAATCACAGAGGAGATGGACCTTGAAGGAGGCAAGGGAGGGGGTGAGGTGAAGGGATTGTTTATTCGTTTATCTTATTGGCATGTCAAGTTGAAGAACCTCATCTTTGAGGAATGAAATACTGCATGAAATGAAATTTATTGACTGTCAGGCATTCACTGCTAACATCTTTGTAAAGAATGGTGAGCTCCGAGTAAAATGCCCTTTGGTTTGCCTGCGGAATTGCCCCTGATCAGAATCCTTCACTTCAGTAGCAGTGTGAATTTTTACACTTCCCACAACAGTCCTTGTGGTTTCTTTCACTGAGATTTTCAGCTTGTGTGGTTTTCGGGGCAGTGTTGTACCAGAAGTGCTGGCCTCTGATAACTGCGTTGAGACTCTTCCACGCCCATTCTAACATGAGACCTTTATAGCTGGTGAAGAAGGGGCATTTTTTGTTCCTTCAGATTGGACCAGGCTAAATTGAAGCCAGGCTGCTGACGTGAAGGGGCACATTCTGAATCCGCTGAATCACCTTCTCTTTTCCATTTTTATTTGCTTACAGAGAACAAGTGACAATAGTTATTGTTGACTTGAGATGTAACACTTTGGACAATAGGAATAATAATAGGAAGTCAGAAAATAGTAACTTTGGATTAAAGGGGACTTTCCATCGGATAGGTTGTTACACGTAGCACCTTCCTGCCTCTTTGACCTCCTCTGCCATCAACAGCTACTTACATCTGAAGAGCCTTTGGCTAGTTTATCGCACCTATGTTGCACACGATGAGATACGGATTATTGTGGGCAGTTTTTGGGCACCCAACCTTTCATATGTACTTAAAGCATTGGCTAAGGTTCAGAGATGAGCAAGAATAATTCAGGGATTTAGAGTTCTGAGGGAAAGCTTGCAGCACTGAAGGTTTTGTTGGGAAAAAGATTGGGAGGGATTGTGATCCAAGCCTTTAAAGTGATCAAAGGCACAGATCAGATAAATGTAAGCTGGCAATTTGATGTCAAAGGCATGAGTTTAAAATATAAAGCTTCAAACGTGACTGGAGATTTGATTTGAACCTGCTCCTTCTTCACTGAGTACTGGATATAGGGAACAGACTCCAAACAAAAGCAATTGAAACTGCCTCAATTCATTCCTTTTAAAAAAATAAAGAACTGGATAAGTATATGCTTTGGAATGTACAGTAATTGGAAGAAATGGATAATGGTCCCGACTGAGATGAACAAATACTGAGATGGACAATCATTATTTGGACCTTTTTCAGTGCTATAATTAAAATCATGCCATACACGTCAATTCTTTGTTGGATTATATTCATACTTTTTGAGCAAAGTGGAACATCTAACAATTTCATAGTAAAACTCAGGCCATGAGCTTGATTGTTCATAAATCCTCTTCAGCACTAAAATGTGGAACACGTTTAAAATAAATGGAAACTGATTAAACTTGTCATTGGTAGAATGTTACAGTGTATCCCCTTTTCCATGTTTATAATGTGAATACCATGCAATTGTGTGCTTTTAAGTTGTGCAAGGTTTTACTCTGCAATAGTTTTAGTTAGCAGAATTCCAGTTCAATACATTTCAACTCCTCTCAAGAGTGGTAGAAGCTTCGAGGTGGTAAACGTTGAATATTAATAGAACGGCACTTGTAACTTTTAACCCTGTTTCTACAGTGAGTCCGATGGTAATCACAGTACTGAAGATGAATCCAGCAAGGGTCAAGATGACCTGTCTCCTCGTCCACTATCAAATCCACCAGATGGAATGAACCACTCCAGTATCCAAGCTCATTCAGAAGGCATGTTCATCCAACATATTGGGGATCTGAAATCCACTCCGAGTTCATCTGGCATACTACTCAATGGAAACCTTGTAACTACAAACGGCACTCCTGTGTTTTGCAATGGAAGTTCTTTCATCCAAGGACCTAGCGGAGTCCTTGTTAATGGACTGCCTCTAGGAAATGCCCAGACAATCAGTTTAAGCCCAGTTGGAACCACTCCCAGTGTGCTGGTTAATAACATTTCAAACGGTGAGTTACTCGTGAATTCCTCTGCCTCAAATAAGGAGTTTAAAAGCCTGACTGACTCTGTAACCTGTTCAACTGTGACTTTCAATCCCAATTCATCTGTTCCTTTCTCAGGATCCCTTGGCGCCACTGAGCTTAAGACTGAAAGTATACATATGCTCAACTCTCAAGACTTGGGATCTTCTGGCTCTGTTGACAATGGTCCTGTACAAATAAACCAATATGGACTCGTGCACCTCCATAATTCAGAAAATAATGTCCAACTGGTGAATGGAAATATTGGGTTAACTTCTCTGCAGCTACCTTCTGTGTCTGCTGCATCATCACAAGGTGAGTTCATGGAGTTAGTGTTCTGTTCTGTAATATCCTTCTGGAAACCACATCACTCTATAGCTAGACACAAATTCTACAACAATCTGGCACAGCCGTGATCTATTGTAACCACTTACTGTCTTCTTCCCCACCACCATTCCCTTTTGCTTCAGTTCTCTTTGGTTTGTGGTGAATAAGTCTAGACAGAGCTCTGCAAGAGAGACGGTATGTCTGGCAGTGATTGCATGTCCTGTAAGGTCCATGCGAGCCAATTAGGTGGTTGGCTGTCAAATCATCAGCGTACTAAACAGGACTGGTATTTATCATACTTTATGCATGGTATAATAATCCACGTTGAATCTTCAGGAGGCCCTTCGAATTTAGTTTCTCTTCTCCGCACTCCCCCCCCCCCCCCCCCCCTCCCCCCCCTTCATACAAAATGGCATTGCTAGCACAAATCACACAAACTGGAACCATAGGTACAGGAGTGGGCCATTCAGCCCCTCGAGGCTGTTTCACCATTCTATTAGATTATGACTGATCTGTACCTCAACTCCAATGATTAACAAGGTTGCTGGGGTGCGATTGTCACATTTGCAACATGATGTGCCTGCTGAAAATTGTCGTCCCTAGTTTTTCTTGGCTCTGGGTATTTCAGTTGTGATCTTGAGCTGGTGTTGATTTGGCTGCTTAGCAAGAGAGTGATACATTTTTTGGTTATGTGGTGACACTGGATCAGGAATGATCATCTTTCCCGCAGACACATTTATAACCCTGAGAAATCCACATGCTTGCTTAGCAAACCTGCATGTTACCCAATAGTCCAGAGATAGGAAGGAATAACGGATCTACATTTCAGTTTTTCTTACATAGGTGAGATTTATTGGGAAACTTGCAAGTTTTCAGAATTGAAAAGTCATTCCCTGATGCTTGTCTATTGCCCCAAACTCGTCAATTTGAATGAAAAATTCAAAACTATTACTATGTACTAAAATAAAGTAGAAAATTATTTCAATGAACAAACTATAGAATGACCAAATTCTACTTGACTGAGCAATGGTTATTTATTGGCTGAAATAACTCAACAACAAATTACATTTATATAACACCAACTCTTATTCAGTTCTAACTTAATTTCGATGTGATAGAAAGTGTTGGACCTTTGGATTTGCCTCTCCTTCCTCTGACGGCTAACAAGCTACTCAATAAGGAGAACAGCCCACCAATAAGCCTGTGGAAGACTCATCCTCTTTTCTGTGTTGCAGGGAATATTTTAATAACAAATACTTCCGATGGAGGAACCCTCTTAAGCGGTACAGCAGCCACTCTTCAGCAAGGTAAGGTCTTCTTGACCACCACTCTTCCACCCAGTGCAGTCATGTGCACAATCCCTAATTCAGGACAGGCTGTAGCCCAAGTTAAGCATGATGCGTTGGAAGGTGGCCTGGTGTTTTCTCAGTTAATGTCGCATAACCAACTGAATGTCAACGCATCAAACGGGAATCAATCTGGAACAGTACTTAATACTCCGTCCTCGTCTCTGATAAGCACGGGTCCACCTCAGAATCTCCCTTTGACTTCCTCCAATGTGCTGAACGGATCGGGTACTTTGAGCTTCAGCCTCACAGTGAGTCTGCCTCTGTCCACTGCTACACACGCGACCCTCGATCAAAATGTGTCCACTGCAATCGGCGATTCACTTCCCATTGTGTCCATGGGAAACAGCGTGTATGCCACACCTCAGAACTGCGGCCTGCTTTCAAACTCCACCCAAGAGAATGTATGTGAATCTGTTGTTGTTTCTGTTAGCGGAGATAAACCGAGAAATGATCTTACAGAGGGACATCAGGAGTATGAGCACGTGTCAGTACTGCATCCGACAGTAAAGGAGACCTACATTGCTGTTTCAGAGAACAAATGCAGCAACCACATGATGATGATGGACTCGAAATCCAAATACGTTATACATGATGTGGTTAACAGTGTCTGCAAAGAATTGGAAACAGAAGAAAAAGAGCTAGCAAAACTGCAAAATGTACCAATGGACGAAGATATGTGTGATATATAGTTCACTGAGTGACTGGCTGCTGAAAGTGGGTCTTCTCAATTTTTCTATCCCCCATTTCAAGCACCCACAGACATTTATTGTACTTTATCTACTTTGTAGATGGTACGAAGCAGAATGAGGTAGTTGGGCATTGTCCGATTTTTAATGGACACGTTTAATGGTGCCTTAAGAATTTTAGTTACAAGTAGGCATATTTTTAAAAGTATATGAATTAGGTCAGTCGTTCATAAACCAGGAATCATTTGCTTCATATCCACGGTTTGATATCCACACACAACCTGGCAGTTTAAACATTATTTAAGAGCATGACATTACACCATTGCACAGTGAAGGCACAAAAATCCTGCCATAAGCCATCAGCTCTCCTGAGACCTGCTGTGAAAGGCGCTATATAAATACAAATTGTTGTTGCTGTGACCTCAATCACTGCCAGACACTACCTCTCTATCTCTAAATTAAAGTCAGAATCACAGCATCCTTCATCTTTTATACACACACACACACCCCACCCTCTCTCTCGTTCCCCTCCCATATGGAAAGCACCACTTTTTTTTAAAAACAGAATTATTTCCCGTAACCTTAAAGCTTCTTACCAAGAAAGAGTCCAAAGAATATTTACTGTATTATTTTTAATAGACTTATTGGATTGGTCAATTTTACTGTCAATCTTTTTTTAATTGACAACCAGCATAGCCAATCCAAATTGAACTGTGCAAACTGCATTGTCAGACTTAACATTAGGTACATAACTTTCTGTTACAGAATAAAACGTTTTAATCTTATAAAGGTCCTGAACCGAAGTACTGTGAAAACTAATGGGAAATGTTTTTTTTACTTCTTTCTGTTATCAAACTGCACAAACATCAACTTAGGTGGTGGTGGGTGATTGACTTAAACAAATTGGTACTATTACAAGATCATGTAGCAAGTCTCTTTTCCAAATTTCAACTTACTGGTTGGGACTTAAGAATACTTAGTACATTGACGTAAATTAACGGTTAGTCAGGAACATCCTTGGTAATAATTGGCCTCCTTTACTTTAAGTGCCTTATAGTCACACAGTCCATCATTCATTTGTGATGGAGGTTATAACTTAATATACACCTTAATTAACTGGTCAGTATATGTCAATATTCAACCGTAAAACAAAAGTGTGCAATACTTCAGTGTGAGTAAGATAATGTCCATTCAGTTACAGGTTAGCAATAGACAGTTTGTTCTGATGCTGTAATGCTCCACTGATGCCAGCATTCGTTCCCTCCAGTTAATGTCTGCCTGTTAAACTTTCTTGTCCGTATTTCCTCGTCAGAGTCACCTGAATAATGTGCCTTGACCTGCATTATGTATGTACTGTATTGTAAAAGAATGCACAGCAGTAAGCTGCATGTAGGATAACTCTGCACTGTGTGAGGAGGTTGTAGCAGATCAAAGAGCTTAGATGACGCTCAAGATTTCATGGTTTTCTAATCTCCTCTGGACTCCGTGATGAGTTACAACTTTATAACATACTAAGTAGAAGCTAGATTATTCGGTTAGTCAGGAAAACCCATCGATAGCACTGCTTGTTACATTACGAACTCTAAATAATGTCACACATTGTTAAATTGTCTGATTTGTTTGTGAAAGGCAGCTCCACCCAAAAATAATCATTGCATACGATCAGGAATTAATTAACTTCCCATTTGACAACAGCCTAACAGTATATTTCACAGGTTTAATGGGTTTTAAAGTACAGGTGGTGTTAATAAACCACTCAAGCTTTGCTCTTGTGATTTTTGGTGTCATCTCTATGCCTTGAAGCAAACTCAAGTCTGTGTGTTCTATATATTTAACACATCATGTTAGAATGTTCAAAGGTAACATACAATTACTGAAGTCCCTTCTCATTGAGCAAACCTTGCCAATTGACAAATGTTGTTGGTTACCGAGCGCAGTGTCTCCTACTTTAACGTTTCTTCAAAGAATCCTTGTGTTGCCTCCTTTTCCTCCAGCCCCCCCCCCCCTTTCAGTTTGTATTTATTCAAGTTCTGTGAAGCATCAACTTGTCCACAAAGGTCTGTGCAGAAAAACATTTGAGTTTTAAATGCACTGATGCAACCTACGTCCATATCACTCCATATTAGGAATTTTGGTCTGTTTCAGAACAAATTGAGCAATAACATGGTTCCTACAAACGTTCAATTTAACTTGTTGGCTGTGTTTTTCAGTAGCTATTCTTTTGAAGAGTTCAAAGCGACTTATCTCCTGCTTCGTTTACAACATTATAACATTGTGTAGCCATTACCAGAAGCGTTCCCAAACTGAAGGGAGGGAACGGTTAAAACATCATCACCCTAAGCTGTGAAATGAAAATTCTGTCTGGTTATAAGCCACTTGTTGGGAACGCAAGGTACCCAGCGGTGCGCACATATAGTAGCAAAACCCCACTAATCGGAGCATGTCACTGAGTTCGTTAAATTTATCAGCCGGTAGATCTAGAGTATATGTTTGTGTACATAATGTATGCATTTTCATGTTTTGTGCAGGTATGTGCATTATTTTAATCGCCTCTCAGTGATGATTGCCTTTGCTTTTGTTTGTAAAATGTGAAACTTTTGAAAACCCAACAAACTATAGTAAATACGGTAGAAACATCCTGTGATTGTTCCACAGAATGTTTATGAAGTGCAGCTACCATGACGGTTTTGGTGGTAAATGATCGCCAGTTAATACGCTTAGACAATCTTCACATTATTTAGATAAAATCGTGTTGAACGACCATAAAACTCTCAAAGCGAATGACCGTTCTGGCAGGAAAAGTGTGCATGAGTGGTTTGATTTTCGCCTTTAGGAAGCTTCTGCCATGCAAAGAAATCGGATCTTATTGAAACACTGCAGGGACATTCTGTTTTAATAGAGTAGGAACAGTGAAAATCTGTGACTTGGGATTGAAAACAAACTGCTCTGTGAATAGTTTAAGGAGCACGAGAGTGATTTTACTCAAAAGGACAGTCAGTAGGTATTCTTTGTTTATTCTTGAAACAATTGATATCAGTCTGGCAAATGTCAGTCTCAAACTGCCTGAATTTGCTGGCCAAATAAATAATTGAACTGCCTTGAACAAAATATTCCTGGCTTATTTTAAATTTGACTGTATTTTCGAGACAATTGCTGCCCTTTGACACACGCAGGCATTCTGTGAATCATCTACATTCAGTACTACAATCAGTACTATCTTAGATGGTTATTGAGAAGCATCTGGTAGTGTGTTGTGGTATTAGTTCAGGGTGCTTCCATATTTATCTAATATTTAGGCTAAATAAAGAGTAACTTTTTCCCTATATCCTTATGTTTGTTAGTACAAATTGTTTTATAGTTTTGCTTTGAAGGGTTTCTTTATTTTTTATTTAAAGGGAAGGTTTTTCTTAGCTAGTGCAAGTAATATGCTTTGATTTCAAGTTGTTTTATTGTACTGGAAATAGATTTGGCATGATGCTTTATAAATGTTTTACATTGGTTTGAATTTGTCTATGCACACACTGAGGGAAATGGGTCTCTTTTTTTAAAAAAAGCATCTATACTGCACTAACTTCTTGGTGATGGTACATTGAGCATGTATTACAGTGTTTGTGTGCACCCCCTTGTGATACCAAAGATATTTTAAATGCCCCATTTAAAATGTAATCTGGTTTTGTGTCTGAACTGTTACATGGCTTTTGTTTGTATTCTGAAATTATCTGAGCTTATTTTTCTAAACACTATACTCAATGAACTTTATATTTATACAACTGTTGTGCTGTCGTTTTCTTTTGGGGAAGGCGGGTTTTGATAAACTGGATGGTGTAAAATGTTTGGGTTAGGTGACCAGGGTTCTGGTCCACTCTCTCCAGCCTAAGGACGATGATTCATGCTTGAGGAGGGTTACAAAAGCACCAGCAAGTAGACAGTGCGCACTATGTGATTTCATCACACATATAGAGTAGGTCACATTTCACAGCATGATTCGAGTTGGTTAGAGGAAGTGGGCGAACTACAATTCTTTGTTCTCCTGTGAAAATCATGGCAATTATTCATGTCTCTAACCGCCACAAAGAATCTTCTCTGTTCATACATTTCTAGATGTCTAGTTGTCGCCTCCGGGCAAAAATTGTTTGTATTTTTGACTTTGCTGTGTTTCAATCCCCGGTTGCAAAAATTTTCAAAATCTTACTGGAGCTTGTTGAGACGTTATTATTACCCATGACGGAAAAAAGAAATAATCCTATCAGTTTCTGGTGTATTTTCCTACAAAAATACATAGTCACTACACGTTACAATAAATCCTGTGAAGCACTTTGAGGCGTCCTCCTGACATGAAGGCCACTGTGTGGAAAAAAAAATTATTATTATTATTTATGATTTTAAAAGCAGACCTCAATCTGTAGTAGCTGGAAGTATTTAGCTGTGGTAAAATGAAATCCATCATTTCTGGATCCACCTGGTTTATTTTGGAAGGCATTCTACATAGTCCGCATTCTTCTAAATCATGCTATTTTTGGAAACTCTTTCCAAAAGAATTCCACTTTCCCGCAGAGCAAATGTAATTAGCGCAGACTGCTTTAGCTGAATATCTGCACAATAACTTAACTAGAAGCTGTATTACTTTTTTGACCATTCCAATCTTAATGATCTCCACTTCTCCTTGCTGGAAAGTTGTGATTTTTATTTTTATCCTTGCCCAGCAGACTGTTAGAGATACAGTGTTCAAAAAAAGTAGCAGCTAAATATGATGGGATAGAAAAACTACTGCTGTGGTGTGATTTTAAAGTCCAAAATTAACATATAATCTTTACCCCCCACCTAACCCCCCCACCCCCAGTCATGCACTGGATTACAGTATTTTGTTTCAAGATCAACGCAAAACTTCTTGCCTTCTGGAGTTTCAGTAAAGGATATTGTGTCATGTTTGTGTTATGCCACACTGCATTTGCACAGCGACTCCAGGCCTCAAGCAGTGCTGATGTCCCTTTAATCAATGCTGCTGGCACCAGGCAAACTTCAGTGCTGGCAGACAACATACAGATCAGCAGTGACTGGGCGGCTCCTGCTGGCAAAGGCATTCAATGCTGGTTGTGTCAGATACACTGGGGTGGGGGTAGGGGGGGGGCAGCTTAGCAAGACACAGAACCAGTCAGGTCAGCACTTGGGTGAATCTAATGCTGACCTAATGGACCAGGAGTACCGTGAGATTTTCTGGTCATTAGTGGGTGCTGCTTATATTTTAAAAAAAGGATTTGCAATCTGAGAGATAGGCTTCTTGTCTATATAATTCAGTATCGCACTATCTTGGTTAGATAACAAAGCCCATGGGCACAGAAGTGAGAAAAGGAACTACTTGTATAGTGCCTTTCACATTAAAGAACAGGTCAAAGCAGTTGCTAATCGCAGTGTTGAACATCAAAGAAACAGGATGTTGACCAAAGACACGGTCTAAAACATATGTTATCGTGAGTTTGTTGAATGCAGGGAGATGGGCAGTAAGATTAAGTGGGAAAGATTTTCAGATGATAAAGAGTATGGTCACTGAGGCTTGCAATAGATCGAATGGAATGGAGAGCGAGCAATGGAACACGTTTAGGTTGAAGAAGATTGGATGGTTAGGGTGGAGTAAGACAATAGTGGGATTTGAAGATTGGCCAAAGATAATGAGCTTATCTTCTGAAGTACTGGGAGCCAATCTTGCTCGGAGAGGATGCAGATAATAAGGTGTGCAGAGCCTTTTATGGGAAAGACCTCAGGCTGCAGATTTCTGTATCAGTTGAAGCTTCTGGAACCTATTGGAAAAGCATCCTCGAGGTGAAGAAGACATGGTGAAGGGTTTCAGTAGCAGTGGGGTGGACTAAAGCTATAAGAGTTCCAGAGACAAAGACCACGTGGAAATGTACCAGATGTAGAAGTTAACATACGGCAAATAAGATTATAAGAAACGATGAGAGAGAGTATCAAGACAGAAAGAACAATAAAAGGCAAAGAAAGAAGATCCAGATGCTTCGAGGCAGCTGGATTTTTTAAAGAACCGTTAAAAATAGAGGAAAAAAATGCAGAATAGAAGATGATAACTGCTTGGGTTTGGTTGTTTACTTAAAAGTACTAAAGTTAACGTTGTAAAGACTTTCCTCGGTGAAAATGGAAGTGTTTTGAATTATTTGCCTGGTGGCTCAACATTTAAAGTTTCAACCAAGACCACACAAAAGGCAATTTGTTGCATATGAATGAGAAACTGTAGTTGACAATGGTTAGCATCTAATAGACCAAACCAGTGCAGAATTGTTTATTTATGGGATCGTAGTTACCCAATCGGCGATTGGCAGTACGTTGGTGGTGACGACATCCCATCATGAAAGGGTACATCCCTCCTTCCTGTTCCAGGTGTCCAAAATGTAGATTTTAAAGTAAGAAGAACTTCGCACCACCTAGTGGAAGGAGGGCGACAGCTGTCAACCCATCGGGCGAAGTTTCATACTTGGTATTGAGTTACTCATATCAAGATTTAAATCTGCTTCTCCGATTTAGATATTAGTGGATTTTGGCTGTGTCGCTACCAAGTCGCAAGTTTGTTGTACGTCAATTATAACTGAAATTATCCCACAGTAAGGCTAAAAATATCAACAACTATTTAGCTATGTTTCACTGTTCAGTTCTGAGTGGAGCATTCGAGCGTGTGAAATATATTAGACTATTAACTGGACAGCGTGCTATTATTATAATAATCTTGCATTTGATATAGCGCCTTATCACGTCTTCAAAACAATGCTTCCAGTAATACTCCTTGCATTAAGCCACTAAAACTTGGCACAACTTGCCGATTGGGAGGTTCTGAAGTTTCCAAACTAAGATGCCATATATTTAAAACCAAGCTGTATAAATATAGTTTTGATAAGTGGCAAGCTGGTGGAAACATCTAACTTAATGTACCTAGCATGTTCAAATAATCTCGGATAAATAATATTTTAGATGTTATCTCCAGCCAGGAACCGCGGGAGATTTCGCTGCTAAAGATTTCTATTTTTTTAAAAACACAAATTTTAAAGCTTTTTTAAAAGCAATAATGATAATAATAAGAATCCTTGCATTTGATAAAGTACCTGATCAGGTATTCGAGACGTCTCAAAGTGCTTCACAGAACATACTATAAAGTTGATTGACTGTATATTCTGTGGGCAATAATGATATTGCACAGAGTGCAGCTTATTACAGCACAAGATCTAGTTTACAACTGATGTTCCTCCTCAAATACTGCCCAACCCTGGTTTCCATAGTATCGTGTGTGCAGAGACTGGTGTAATAGGTTAGTTCTGCTCAAATACAACCAACCAGATCTTTTGGAGTCAGCCCACAAGCAGCTAATAAATATGAGCAATACTGGCCTAACCGGTTCCTGTGTAAGACTTCAGTGGTTCTGGTTGAGCAGGTTTCTCCAAAAGCATCTTCTTTATTCTCTCACTGGTCAATTATTCCTAAAGAAATTATCAATGGCAGAAGTAGTTTCCCTACAATGTGCAGCATTTACTGAAATTGCTCTGTTTCAGAGTTCCTATTGCAGCAAGATAAAAGAAAGAACCTAAAGACTTAGAAATAATAGATTTTTAATATGACAAACAAAAAAAAATTTAATATGAAGAGATGCAATTTTTTTTAATATGAAGCGAGCGACCAGTGTCCCAGGAGAGACAAGACTGCATTTTTCATGTTCACTTTTAATTTTGAGATGACCCCATCAGGAGTGAGGCAGTGAAAAGGAGCTACTTGCTTTATCATAGGCAATCTCGCTATCAAACTGCAACTATTCAAGCCACCTCATCATCCAATTTATGACTGTTTGTGGAGTAAGGAAACTTGCCCAAGGTTTCCCGCTGCCTGGAATTGAACTCGGGTCTCTCGCTTGCAAAGCAAGTGCTCTAACCACTGAGCTGCATGACTCCACATGCAAGAATAATAATAATAAATGCAGGTCTTTTTAATGGTCTGACAAGATGATCCACACTAATTCTCTCCCTCCGCTCATGCAGGAATATAGTCCGATGTAGACCAGCCATGTAACTTGCCCAACTGACCAATCTTCATGTGTGGCCCAAGACAGTAAATGTTGGCAAGCTATTGAACAGGAAGAGGGGAGGGAAGAGAAATCAATGCTGAGCACTATCTTATTCTCACCCAATAATCAACACGTGTGACTTTTCTAACAAGCATCACCAGATAGCATCAGCATTGGGTAACAGTAAATCAAAGGTCTTTCAAACTAGATATACTGACTGTTCTGACAGATTTCAGATCATTGGGTCCCAGATGTTGTGCAGTCTATCTTAGAGAGACATCGTGTCTGCCAAGTTAGTTTTCATTTGGGGGATCATTTAATATTAATATTATTTCATTTAATATAAAAAAATTAATGAGTTAATTGCTTTCGTCCTCTTTCTGCTTACAGCTCTTGAAACCTATTTTGCCTTCATAGGGTCTATTTTCAGACTGTCAGCTTTAAAGTGTTGAGGACAGATTGAGGCAGGCATCAGATACTGTTACCATCCAAATAATTGAGCTCCCTTTTTGGCTTCACAGAGCTCCAACATGCTGTTGGGTGTACGTTAAGCTGCTAAACTGGATGTAGAATTGAAATGTTACTTTGTTAACAGAAAGGAGCCTCACAACCAATACAAATGGTAGATCTCACAGCTCTAGTAATGATACAGGTGGAAAATTGCTGTCTAAATTAGACAACTAAATGCTAACTTATAGTGAAATTAAACTTCATGGATTGATGGCAAAATAATATAAAAATAAAAGCACATATGCATATAATATTTGGCACAGAAACAACATTACTGTTGCCACGGGGCTGCTGAAAGACATGGCGCACAATTGACACAACCGCCAATTGATATGCAAGTCTTTGGAACTGCAGAGAAAGGACTTTTGTAAAAGAACAAACAAACAGCCCGAGTGAAACTGCACGGCACAAAACAGGAGGAAAACGTAGAAAGCAAGAAAGCCCTTTCTTCACCAAAAATGGCTTCAAAATTAAAACTGGTTTACAAATTGCTCACAATTTAGGAAGATCTTGGTTTTTAAAACAAGCTAAGACTAGGTGTTTCTTCAGGCCCCATTAATTCCTAAGTCAAAGCTGCGGCTGAATTTGGGACGTGATACAAGAATGTTGGCTGTCATTTTGAATGATACATCTATATTGTAGTAATGTCTCCTTTACAACACAAACCAACACTACATATTAAACATCAAAGCTGCTAATATCCTGTGTTCTTCTACGTTTGGTGTGTTTCATATAAATACATTGACAGCTTGCTGATTTATTGCAGATGCAGAGGAAATCTATGCATCCTGTGGTTCACAACCAAAAGTCATATTAGAAACTGTCTTGTATGTCGCCACGATTAATCCTCCATATGAAGGTCTGGAAGGCAACCTCACAATTCTTATAATTTCTCATGATAAGAATGGTAAGGACATTACCATCTCCCATCACCTGAGGTACAGGGGATAATAATTTTGACGGGTCAGGGTGGGAGTTTGGGTAAGTCATAATCTGGGGTTCACTTGGTTGACTGTGATGTCAACTAGAGAAAGACACCACACCTGCAACAGAAATCTTCACATTGACTTCCCTGTATTGTGTGATGCATTGAATTGGTAGGGAGTTAGGGCAACCTTGAGTTGTCTAAAGTCCTCAGGTCAACAGGGGATGGTTTATGAGGCTAGGCTTGCATCTCCAGCTAACATGGCTTGCATGTGTCACCAACATTGCGCACCTAATACCCCTTTGTCTTTTTTTTATTTTCAGGACAAAAGGAGGCCACACAAGAGGATAAATTATAGCACTGAGCTCTGGTCAGAAGCTCAGATTTACTTTATTCTGCTTCATTGAGCAGCAATTATTGCTTTGCCTAAAATGCTGTAGTCAATCCAGTTTGGCGGTCTGTTGTTGAGAGGAAGAGAATAAGAATTCTTCTTTATCCCTCTGAGATTTACTGTGAACTTTTTACCATTTATGGTTGTTCAATTTTTCTCGACCTTTATTGGTTAAATAGTGCTCTTTTGATGTTACTGGCTCCTATCGTGATCTCACCTGCATGNTTTTTCAAACACCTTTTCCTCACCCTCATCATATTACCTCATGTGCCTCAACACTGGAGCATTTTTAATTCAGCAGGTTCTCACTCGTACTGATGTAAAGAGGTTGTATACAGGTGAGACTCACATTGTCACTCTCTTTAAATGGGAATTCATCATCATATAAAGATCCCTGCAATTTATATAGAGCCTTATTATCTCATTGAGACACCTCAAAGTGTTTCACATATCTGATGTGGAGTGAAGTGACTGTGTATTTGTAACACCAACAACAACACCTTGCTTTTATATAGCTCCCCTCATGCATGGTAGCGTCCCAGAGCACTTTGTAGGTCAATTTATGTACAGCAATATCCCACAAACAGCCATGAAGCGAATGACCAATTTATCTGCGGAATTGTTGGTAATGACAAATCTAGCGCTATAAGGATCCGCAAACACAAGTCATTTGGGCCAGTCTTCACTGAAATGGTTAATCTGGAAATTTGCAGGGCTGGGTCATCTATACTGGGTTTCCTGTGTAAGAGCTGTCATCGGATACCCATCAAAGTTACTAGTTCAAGGTGGTAACATACAGAGGATTATTGTTAGAGAACAGACTGGGATTCTCTCTCTACCATGCAACCGGATGCATTGATGACACTTATTTGCATACTCAAATAATTTTGTTTCTTCCTGCATTGTCTGATAGTCCTCTGGATGATGCTGACACATGGCTAACTCTTGACATTTACTTCTTCCTGCCTCATTTGAAAGCCCCCGTACACCATCAATCTGTCCTGTCCACAACTGTACTGCCCGATAGAGTGTGTGTAGGGGGCCCTCAAGCAAATATATTACCCCTCTGCCATTGTGCCCTGTTCCTCTAATTCCAAAGCTGGAATTAATTAAAATGGGTATAATTATACTTGTTGGTGATGAAGATAATAACAAGTTCTAGTGATAAGTGTCTGCTGGCCTGAATGGCGCAGCATATTTTACACCAAATGGTGAAAAGTAAGCTTTTTCCCAGGTTTTAGACTAAGGGCAAATAGATCCCACTGCGATTACTGAGCGAAATGCCACTTGCACCTAGGGAAGTGCTAAAACTCCACATTGTGTAGAAATGGGAGAATTGAAGAGGTGCAAAGGTGAGAGAGGTGGAAATGTGGCTAAAGAGAAGCATGAGGGGAATAAGAAAGATCAAAAGGTCCATTGAAAAAACACACAAAGTGATGATTGTGAGGATTGAGAGATCAATGAACCATCAGGAGATCACAAAGATTCCAAGTGACTCTCATTTGATTGTCAACACCTCTTGACCCTCATAATAACAATGCAAAAAAACAAATCTGAGACAATCCAGCAAGTTACCACTGTGGTTGTGTTTTTCACAGCTGCCTTTGTGAGTTTTATTTTGAGGGGGGGGGGGTGGCGGGTGGTGGTTCTGAACACATCAGGTAAATTGTGGGGGGAATGTATGAGACGTTTCGGGTTTATATATAGAATTCGAGTCCCCAATAAAATAAAATTTGGATCTGCAGGATTTAACGATCTGGTTAAAAGAAAGCAGATTGGAATTGATTGGAGAAATAAGGATAGGAAGAAAAGTTGCAAAAGGAAAGAGTAAGTGAGTGACTTAACGAAGGAAGGTTTGGAAAGAGTGGAAATTAATAAAGAGGATGTGGAAAGTATAATGTAAATCAATAAGAGATATGAAGGCATTTGGAAAAGGGATAAAGTTCAGTTTGTAAAACAGTATCTATTCTTAAGACAGGACTTAAATTCTGGAGAAAGGTAAAAGTAACTTTTAAACCCATTTAAATGCTTTGATTCAACTTTTGAAATTCCTAGCAGATCTCTGATGCACAGCGCACACTTTATTTACAGCAGTGGAGTTCCACCATTACTGCCATTTGCAAGAAGCTAAAAAAAATGCAAGTATTTATGTTTATTTCATTATTGAGTTTTCAATAAAAGTAAAGAAACACAGCTATATGCTCCAGTCTTTATGAAGCCATTAATATTGTCAAAGTTTAACCAAATTAAATAGATGTTTAGAAGCTGTTTCATATAAAGGACAATTTTGTTGTTTGTGGGCCAACCACCTGGGTCTTGTTACAAAACAAGACATGGATCTAATTCAAGAATCTGATTGCATTCAAAGAGAAAGGCCACTAAAGCCAATGCCTGTTCTACTTTGGTAACATTTGTCTTGGAGTGAAATCCTTTTAAATCACCACCAGACCTTACAGCCTTTCATAGGTATTTGGGGGTTGAATGAAAATGAAGAACAGTGCTTTCCATTATTCCCGTTATGTTCCATATGCCTGTGCAGCCTCTCCTATGGAAGTCTTAGCTTATTCTATGTGTTTGGCTGACCCTGGAGTAAGCCATTTGAGAACTACTTCTGAAGGTTTTAGTTGAAGGATTTCTCTCTCTCTCTCTCTCTCACCAAAATTGCAGGTTCAGGTATTTGGTGGTTGTGCTTGGCTGAGGAGCCAGTGGTAAGAAGCTACCATCTGTCGGATTGTGATTTAACTTCTCTAAATCAGAATTCCTCTAAGCATCAGCTCTTCTCCACCAGGAACTGTGTTGGTGTACAGTAGAGCAGTAGCAATCAGGAAAGATTACCTGATTTCCATCACTGATATATATTAAGCATATCTCATTAGGAGCACTGGAACAAGTCGTAATATTAAATAATAATAATCCTTCCATTTCAGATAGGGCCTATAATGTCATAATGTCTGTTAAGAACATAGGAACATACGAATTACTGGACGAAAGAAGACCAGGGTCCATCCAGTTTGCCTTCACATGTCATGTCCAAAACTATATGCTGTAACCAATATATTATTTGGAAAGAATCAACACTTTTTGCTTCCATCATCTCCCAATGGAGCCTGTTCCATATATTTACTAAAATAGTGTTTCCACAGATTTGTTCTGAATTTAGCCACGTTTAATTCCAGGCAATGGCCATATCCTCTGTTCTATTGTTCTGGACAAGGTCCATTGGTCTCAAAATGCTTCACAGGTAGTTGCTGTCAAGGGCAAAGACTGTATTTTGCACAAAAGTAAGTTACTTTAAGAGCTTATTTGCTCCATTTGCTGTGCAGATTTCTTTCCCATTTGGTTCTGAGTCCAACCATAGTTTCACTAAATAAAGGACTGTTGGTGCTTCTCCACAACGAAAGAAGGAAAATTAGTGAGCGAATCACCCTGGGTGGCTCTTGAATACTTTGTCCGATTTAAGACAGATGAGAGTTTGGTAGGTACATGCATTTGATCATGTCTATACAGTACATGACTTTGCCTTACTCTTATGCACAGTGATGTGCTCCTTGGGGATTATGATTCATCTTTATAGCCTATCATCCAGGTGAAGCTTTATCAGCTTGTTGTACATAAGTAAGTTGCATACAACAGTTACATACATCACACACACCACCACACACTCCATCACACACACACACACATTGCATCACACCCCACCATCACACACACTACACATGTGTACGTGTGTGTGTGTGTGATGTAATGTTGAATCTGACCAGGTTACAACTTAAAGCCAAGAACATTTGTGTGAAAAAAGGTATGAAAGGCAAGTCAGGCCTTGTATGTAACTTGGATTGAGTGAGGGTATGAAACAAGACCAACAGTTACAGCGGTGTGAGGTTGCGTGTGTACTTGAACATGAGGATGAAGCAGTTACGAATAGTTCAGGTGGGAGGGGATGTTTGCATGAGTGATATGGTGATTGTCATATCAATAAATGGTGGTAGTTGCAGGGGGTGGTGGGGGTGCAATGTGGTTTATGAGCTGCAGCTCTGGAAAGTGCTGAGGATTTTTGCTGTCAGTGTAATCTGGGGACTGATGACAGCATGTGCTGTACTCGTAGGAGATTTGAAGCATGACTTAAAATAGTTTGTGCATCATGCTCTGGAAATCACCCCGAGTAGCATAAGCCTTTTGGTATATTTGAATTGTTGGATAACACTTGCAGCTTAATCTGTTGTGGGTAGAATTAGTTATGGACGAAGCCAACGAGGTATGTCTTTGAATTCAATATGCAGCCTGTAGGAGTCAATAAATAAATACTTTGTTTTCAGCGAGTTACTCTATGGCTAGTTACCAGAGCAATTTTTCAGTCAAAAAAAAAATCTCTTTATGCTGTTTGTTAGTCTCACAAGGAAGGCAGAGAGAAAAAAAAATTCCGCAGAGAGACAGGTGTGAGCCTGCTTGGAGATCAGCTCTCTACTGGAGAGGAATTTGGCTGCATGTGTTTTTTTTTTCTCCAGTTTTGAACTAATTTAGAAGTCATCTGTTTGGCTCCTGGAATCAATGAACATTTCATTTGGAGCCAAAATTGATTCCACGGCTCGTTTGCCCACCTGAGATAACATCCTGTTTGCTCTTTATATAATGCAATGACCAGGTCCTCCAGAAATGCAACACATGTTCAGAGCTATTTTCCCTGCTAGAATCCACATCTTGAAAAACATATGCTATGATTTTTTTTTTATCCTCCCCACCCATCATTATCAGTTATTTCGCGTTTTAACAACGAAGTACTATTGCTAAGATTTTCTAATAATATAGTGGTAATCTTTGCATGTGATATTACGCCCTATCAAGTCATTGAGACGTCTCAAATCGCTTCACAGAATACACTGTAAAATTAATTTACTTATTTGGAATTTTATTTGTTTTTCCACTGGACCCCCAATGCATGATTTTTTTTCAATTTAAAAAGGGAATCGGAATGTTTCATCGATGCACATGGTTTGCCAAAATAAAAACAACCCCAGAATCAACGGTGATTAAGCAATTGGCTGGTAAACGTGTAGTTACAGAACATTGTGAATAATGGGGAATAACATAAGTGTGAATCTCACACGCCCTTTTAAAGGGTCGAAGCTGATGTGAGTTTAGTGAATATAGAGCCAATTTAGTTCCTTGTGGACAAAGAAACCCTTTCATTATCAGTACTCGCATTGGATATCACTGTGACTTCGAGAAACAAACACATCTAACTGTCAGTGCTTGAGCAGAAATATCTTACATTCCCTGTCCTACATTTCATAGTTTGGGATTTGATTTCCGTTAACGTTGAATTAGTGTGAAAACTCACGGCCATTAAAAAAAACATTTAACCCGTTACATTTATCGCATGTTTGTTTTGATAGCAATCCTATTAATATCATCCCTCTCTTGGTAACAAGCTCAAAGGGTTCTTGTAAATAATATTTGCTTGGGAATTTTTCCCCATTTTAAAAAAAAAGAATGAAAACAAACATCCTCTAATAAAAAAATAACAGTAGGCACTTTGGAGATAAAAAAAAACTTGTATTTTAAACGACCTTGGCTACACGGAAGTATATGGGAATGAATGAATAAATAAACAAACGAATAACAATAGACTTAGACTTACTTTACATACCCTGTAGGAATCTCCTTTACATCTCACTCAAATCCTATAATTTACCAGTGCTTAACTTCAACGCTGCATAAAATAGAAGTCCTGCACTAACTGTAACCTTAAATCTAACTCGCATCAGTCACTTGTGGACAGATTTTAAGTTATGGCAATTTAAGTTGTTAATTTAATTCACGTCTTCTTTATGTGGTCAAAAACTCAAACCACATTATATTCCTTACAGAGAAATGCTGTTAACCTTTGCTAGGGTTAGTATCACATCATGGTTAATATGGTTATAATTAATATAGTGGGTTATTTTCTAAAAGATAAACGTGATGCGTAGCATTACTGGGCGATTGGCAGCGCAAGATATCAATCAAAATATTTTTAAAAAAAAAAACGATGGGAACTCGAGGCAAGGAATCTGATTTACAGCGTCTCAAATTGCAGGCAAACTCTCTGACCAAGGCTTATTCCTGCAGACGAGTGAAGAAATAAGGCGAAGGGCGAAAAAAAAATGTTTCATTCAGTGTGGAGCAAAAGAACTCCGTCCCCACCACCACCACCACCAAAAAAAAAATCCATTTAAATAGAGGGATAAAAAAAAATGATGGTAGTCAGTGAGAGATGGTTGCGAGTCGATGATGGAAGTCTTTTACTGCTTATTTGCCAGCTGATCATTCCATTTGAGCAGCAGTAGCAAATGCACAGCATTAGCCCACAGGCTTTTCCCAACATCTTGAAACAAGCAGCAGCTTTAAATGAGGTCGGCCCTCCAGCTTCTCGGGTTAAAGGAGGCGGGCCTGCAAAATGTGGTAGAGCCATTACAAGAAACCCGAGATCCATTCATCATGCACTCAAATCGCCCCATTGCATTTGGATTGATTAGCGACAAACGATACCGCACAGTCCAGAAACACAGGGGCAATGCAGCCTTGCAGACTGCAAAGAGTCTTTTTGACGGTGTCTCCCCCCACTCCACCCACACCCACACACCCCCCACATACACACACACACACACACACACATGGTTTCACGTTTGTGACTGAAACGAATCGCCATGAAAGTACAGTATTGATATATTTCTTTTTAACTATCATCTTTTGGGGTGGGTTTGTTTTTGAGACTCGGATGCATTATTTAAATAGATATATATATATATGTGTGTATAAGGCATACCATCCCATCGCAAAAAAAAGGTCAACACCTGAATCGGATCAACTTAATTTCACTTTGGAAGGATTTGCTTCTGAAGAAGAATATAAGAGAAAAACAAATGGTTGGTTGGTTGGTTGGTTAGTCGACAATGTCCTACCACAACAGGACAAAATGGAGCACATTAGCCATTGTGGTGGCGGAGAGGCATTTTAAAAAGTCTCACAAATGAGCAGAGTGTTCACTAAAGTGGAAATGCTAAAGTACAGGACTCAGACGCCCACCGTGTACCATCCCCATGGATCCCACAGCCTCCAGATAAAGGAGTGTACGGTTCACTCACTGTCTTCAACCTCATCCTCTGTGATCTCCTAAAGTCGGGCTGTATTGCCATCGCATTGTAACTGTGTCACTGCCACTGACGACGCGACCAATATTTCTGTTCTATTCGCACCCTTTTTGCAAATCAAAAGGAGAGTGTTGTTTTGTGGTTATGAGGTCCAGTTTTCCTGAAGAGGAAAGGATTGGCTGAGAACCTCCCTCTAACATCCATTAAACTGCGCCCAAACAAATCAACCTTCCAGAGTCCTCACTTAAACAGAAAGCAGCAGCTAATTAACTCCATCTTTCCGGCTGTTTATTTAATGTCACCCGACATTAGTATCATTCGCACTTTTCTTCTTGCTAAAGCGAAATGTTTTCGTCATCTCGGAGAGCATTTTGTTTTATTGTGCAATAAATTGCCAGTGGTGCAAATGTAAAGAAAACGTCAGCCAAACCATTGACCGCTGTAATCACACGGAAGCGAACTAAAATGTTTAGGGTTTTTCATTAGAAAATGGTGTGGATTCAAGTAACCCCCATTCCAATCAACCTCATGCTTACTGTGTTTTGTAGGGATTTCATAACCCGGTGATAATTCCTGCCTATTCCCAGGGGGACCACGTTCTGTGTCTGTTGTAAGATGTTACCAAAAAAAAGTATTTAATTTTTTTTAAAAAAAATTGTATTTTTAATGTGGTGGTCGGAATTTCTTTCATACCACAGATCTGTTACCGTGTTCACCAGAACTGGGAATGAATTTATACACAATACAATACAGAATTACATTTGTGTAGAGCCTTTCACGTCGGAAGGACATTATATGGTCTTTCTAGACTTACAGTGATTGCTGCTGTACAATCTATCCCTGTCTTGAGCTCATACTGATTCGCGTTTATAGTGACTGTATGACATATTGTACAGAGTTACTCCAGCAATGATTGCTGCAAATTATTTCACAATCCATCGTCATTTTGAAAGCGGTTCGAGTCAAAACCTATCGATACCGTCTCTGTATATATGTCTCTCTTTTGTCGGTTTCTTTTATGTGTTGTCAGTGTGTTCTCGTGTTGTTTCTGATAAGAGAGTCTTGGAATTTAGCTTATTATTGGGAGCGAGAGAGAGAGAGAGAGACACCTGACTCTGGTTCTTTTTTCAACTAAAACAGCCCCCACACACACACACACACAAAAAAAAACCCAAACCAGTGAGTGCGTTAACCGGTCCTCGTTGACAATCTGTTTGTGCGATGCTGAGCGAATTGTGTGACTCTGTTTTCCGAGTAGTTTTGCTGCCGGTCACTACCTGTGATTGCTTGGGTTTGCTGATGGCACGACGAGTAAAGCCGAGGACAAAAAGTCGGTGATATTTTCCATCAAGACAACACTAGCGTTGGCTTTAGAGGGCTGTTGATCCCTTGTCCCTGATCTCCCAGGGCGCTCGCAAACATTGTTTTTACAGGTGTTCGGGGGAAGAAGGGGGGAATCACTAGAAGTGATTAAAGCTTTACTCTATTCCAGGCTGCTGGGTTCTGTAATGATTGAGATAAATTCAACAAACGGCGTGGATGGACTGGATTTGCTCATTGTTTCGTGGTGGGGTACCTGTGCTTATAGAAATAGACGTAAAATAAGGGTGTCTCTGGCTCTCTCTGTCTCTCTCTGGACACCCAGAGCCAGAGGAATGTGGCCAGCGCCCGCCCTGCGGGATTTCACATTACACTCGGTTGAAGATAAGGAAACGTGACCCAATTGTTAAAGCTTCCACTGCGAGGAAGGAGGGCGAAGCGAGGAATCTTTAAATCCGCTCTTATACACGGAGCTGCCGAGAGAGAGAGAGAGAGAGAGAGAGAGGGGTGTGTGGGGGGGTGGGGGGGGTTGTTGCAAAGTAATGCAAGAAAGAGCAATCAAACAAAAACACACACACACAAACGCACAACTTGACACGCAGGCTAATTTTTTTTAGAACTGTTTATATTATTCTTTCTTTGCAATGCGACCAAAACTCTGCAAAGGTTGGGGGGGGGGCTGCAAAATCGCAGTTTTTATCAGATGGCAGAAGAACATACATGCAGTTGGATGTTTCCCGAGGAATAAAACAAGGTACAGTCCTATGCAAGTGGGTTACAAGCAGTTAGAGCACCGTGTATCAAGATTGTGTT
The DNA here is from genome assembly GCF_018977255.1 of Callorhinchus milii. Classification (NCBI taxonomy): domain Eukaryota; kingdom Metazoa; phylum Chordata; class Chondrichthyes; order Chimaeriformes; family Callorhinchidae; genus Callorhinchus; species Callorhinchus milii. The sequence continues at coordinate 3,626,203 of NW_024704750.1, forward strand.
ATATGAATTGCCTGGTTTATTACTCACCTACAATGATAAATTGTTTGGCAAATCTCAAGGACACCATTTACCCATTGTGACATTGTCGATACTTGTTGCCCCACTGCAGATCTAACCACTCTCCTGCCCCACACCCACACACACACACACTTTTCCCTTCAATATTCGCATTTGCATCAAGCTTTTCGAAAAGAAAATACAAGTGTGACTGAGATCAGGTTTGAACGCCACAGTATCTCTATGTGAAGAGTGTATTGGCTGAAATGAAAGAACTGTAATGCACAAACTGTGAATCAAACAAAAATCGATTTCAGTCGCAGTGGGCGTCATTAATCACATAATACTCACTTAAATTGTGTTAGTGTGGAATAACGTGAGTCACAGACACAATGCTGTACATCTTTATGAATAATTGACATTCTCCACTCACACCCCCCCCCACCCTCAGCAGAATGCAAGTCCTTCACGTTGGGAACGAAGGCGATGTGAAGACCTTAGCCCTTTCACATCACATTTCTCCATTCGCATTTGTTTTCATTTATTCCATTAAACAGAGTACAGTGTCCTGCGGTGCGGATGAAAAACAGCGACCAAGATCTCTATCGACTTGGAAACGAGCAATCGAGAAGCATCGAGTGTTTGCACAACTTATTTATTGTGCAGAGGACAAGCTGCGAGGTGCACCTCGAGTTGAGCTGACGGTTGCTGAAATAGCCTTCCTTCACATATAGTTTGCAAAGTAACAGGATAACGTCCACTCACTAAAGCCTTCAAAGACATCTAACAGCCACAAAGAATATATATCATGGTGGACATTTTGGAATTATGTATAAATACAGTCACTTGAGCTGACGCCAAATACAGGGTGACACTAAAAGCTATCATATTATCAAAAAAATCATCATTTCTTTAAGACTGATTAGACATTGTAATGGCATCACGACTTTTTGGTCACCCTGTCCACACTAACAACTATTTCCTTCACCCAAGTTTGTCATTTTGTTGTTTAGACCTTATTGGACATGTTTTGCACGGCCTGACATCATTCATGATCAACGGTTGACGGAAGAACATATTATCTATCTATCTGACTAAAATGATCATACGGATGTGCAGTTCAGCAAATACACCTCTCGGTCGGTCGGTCAGTCGGTCACTCTGGACAGTGGAGTGTTTCAAAGTGCGCGTTCGTTTGGTGATTTACGGTACAATCTGACTCCGATAGAGGGTTAAGGATCAGTTCCGGTCCCCAAACAGCTGCCTTGTCAATAAGGATCTGCCACAAGTGGAGACATCCCTGCTGTCAGGACCAGCCCTCGCTCCCTAACCCCATCTCCCACCTCCTCAGCCACTAAAATAAAGCAGCAAAAAACCAACCCCCCCATAGCAGGGCAACCCCCCCCCCCCCCGCCCACCTCTTCCAATTTGGTATCCTGATGGAATCAACACTTCTAAACAAAATCCGCTATCTGACAGACAGATCAAAATCAAACCTCTTTATCACTAAAACTCGACTGCTCGTTCAGCACTCCCAAGCTACCGAGCAGCTTCCCCCGTGCAGATAAGGAGCTTAATTGTTTCAGGGTCGTTTCAATGTACCTTAAGAGCTCGAGCAGTGTATAAAGAAGGCTTTAGATAATTAGCCTGTGAATTGTTTCGACTGCTATTGGTGACTGAACACACCAAACAACAAACCCCCTAAAGCTGAAAAACAATTATACAATTGTCTAAAAATAATGTGTTCTGGACGTTAAGTAAATTGTCTTGTTTCTCGAGCGCTTTGGAGCACTGAAACGATTGGTTTCTTTACAAACTTGTTTTTAGATATTTGTCACCTGTTTTTTTTTGGTTAGGGTCAGTCTAAACGACTGTCTGCTCTGAAGTTTAACTGTCAGAACATTTCTCCCGTGTGGCCTGAATGCTATCGGTTGAGAGAGAGAGAGAGAGAGATGGAAAAAATGAAAAATTACATGTTGAAATTCAAATAGGAAGGATTTCAAGTTTCAGGGATTTCATAGAATGAAATGTAAGATTTGTGTTTAATTTCGTGGATAAATCTATTACCATTGGATAATAATAATAATAATAATAATAATAATAATCCTTGCATTTGATATTGCAGCTTATGGCATCTTCGAGACGTCTGAAAGTGCTTCACAGAAAATACTGTGAAGTGTAGTGTAGTGACTGAGTATTTTCGAGTGTGCATATTATAGACTCCTGTGGTTTACCGTTGGCCAATGAAGGGATTCAGACAGGATATCTATGCATCAAACATGACAGCAATTGTGAGGTCTAATCTATTACACTATCATCTGTCCAGGCTAAGTCAGGCCTGTGTTCTGGTTGGACTCTACTTATGACACGAATTTGTGCAAAGCAGATGCTCGCAATGGTTAGACTTTGCAACACAAAGTACAGGGGTTGGAAGGAGATCATTTGGGAAAATACATGCAATTTACACGCACCTTCACTCTACCACGATACATCCATCCACACAAATGGTCTCCCACTTCGCTTTGCTACAGTACAGTATTTATCATCACACCATCTAAAGCCGCAGTTAAACTTTTATTCACATGTATGTTTATTTTGAAAGTATATCAAAATAAAGGACAGCTTCCTTTGCGACGCCCTAAGTACCGAAAAGTCATGTCGTGTAGAGTTTTGCGAGGATTGTTTTTTTTTTAAAAAAACAAGCAATTAACTTTTGTAGATGGTTCGTTTGTGGGGGGAAAAAAAACAAGATGGTGTTTAGTTTCTGAAATATTTTATCTCTCGCTCCCCTTTATTTTGTACGATTAAAAGCAGATTAGATGCAGCGATGAATGGCCCACCTCTGGTTTGCAATGAAATGCAAGATACATTTTCTTTTAAATCACAATGGAAAACTCCAGTCAGGGCAATCGATCAATGAACTGATCTATTTTACCCGCAATACTGAGAAGTGCCCTCTGGATTCTGGTTACCAATTCAGTTTCCAATTGGAAAAAGAAAACGCGACTGTGGAAAAGAAAGTAGCTGAATTGTGAGTTGACCTGATTACTGAAATGCCAACAAGGTGAGATTCACAACTATATATATATATATATGTATATATATATTACTGACGAATGTCTTTCCGGAGTAAGAAAAAGGGAAAGCAGAGCTAATTTAGAAGGAGTGAGCTTCCTACTATGAAAAACATTTTTATATGAGTCAATATAATTGACTGAGGGAAATAAACGGCGCACCGTAAATTGAGTGTGTCACAGCTTTCCACACAGATGGATATGCTTTGAGTTGGTGAGTTTTAAAGGCTCGTCTGAAGAAATCAATTTGAATCCCTGCTTTACTTGCTATAAAATGTATTAATAAAAAACAAAGCAGGCAAAAGAAATGACGCGTGTGATTGACTCTGGACAAATCCGACGTGCCTTCATTTATACGCTCGTACCCAGCACTACATTATATAGTTTTAAAAGGAAACTGTATATATGATATAATATTTATGTATATATATATTTCCGCGAAAGCTCACAGAGGAAACCGTTTAAAGATATAAACCAGTCGTGATTCCGGTAAAACGTCTCCAAGGTGATGTGCAGACATATTATTTTGCAGAACAATACTACATTTTTTATATATGTGCATATAATAATAATCCTGGCAATTGATGTAGCGTCTTATCGTGTTTTTGAGACGTCTGAAAGCGCTTCACGGAATATACTGTAAAGTGAATTACTGTATATATTCGCCCATATAATATACAGTCAATGTAGTGTAGAAACCTTTTAAGGCACATATAAATATATATGCCTTAAAAGGTTTCTGACAGTTTTGAAATGTGAATTAGGCAGGGCGCTATCAAGTTAATAAATGACATCTGTGTTATCAAATTGCAAGCTTAAAGGTTGGGTCCTGGGAGGAATACAGTGAATTCTTCAACAACAACGAAAAAAAAGAGCCTAAAATGTAATTGATTTGTATGTAAAGCCCGGCCAATCCCACAGGTGATATTTGAGAGGCTCTCGGATTTCACAGCCTGACGTGTTCTCCAGAGTCCTTCATTTAGGGAAAACTTTGCTCTTGTCTCTTTGCAATGGTAGGAGGGATGTGCAGCCAATCAGGGCTCGATCATCACTATTAATGCAGCACTTACTCGGGTAAAGGAACACATTGCTGTGGCCAACCCCTATCACAAGGCGCCCGAGAGGACATCATCACCCGCTGGATAACCGTGTCCTTTGGATCTGTTTTTTAACCCTTCCTGAGGGCTTCGCTGCTGGTGCTTTTGATTCTGTGTGTGTGTGTGTGTGTGTGTTTGCGTGTGTGTTTGCGTGTGTGTGTGGGGTGGGGTACAACTCCTCGATCATCCAAGTGAGAGTGAGCCATGTCAGTGCTGCCTTCTTTCGGTTTCACTCAGGAACAAGTCGCTTGCGTGTGCGAGGTGCTGCAGCAGGGAGGCAACCTGGAGAGGTTGGGCAGGTTCCTGTGGTCTCTCCCAGCCTGCGACCACCTCCACAAGAACGAGAGCGTGCTCAAGGCGAAAGCCGTGGTGGCTTTCCACCGGGGCAACTTCCGAGAGCTCTACAAGATCCTGGAGAGCCACCAGTTCTCGCCGCACAATCATCCCAAACTGCAGCAGCTCTGGTTAAAGGCCCATTACATCGAAGCCGAGAAGCTGAGGGGCAGGCCCCTGGGGGCGGTGGGCAAGTACCGGGTGCGGAGGAAATTCCCCCTACCCCGGACCATCTGGGACGGGGAAGAGACGAGTTACTGCTTTAAGGAGAAGTCCCGGGGAGTGCTGAGAGAGTGGTACGCGCACAATCCCTACCCATCCCCGAGAGAGAAACGCGAGCTCGCCGAGGCCACCGGGCTCACCACCACCCAGGTCAGCAATTGGTTTAAAAACAGGAGACAGAGAGACCGGGCGGCGGAAGCGAAGGAAAGGTAGGACTTCAACCGACCGGTGTATTTATTATTACAGTGCGTGTGTGTGTGTGTGAGAGAGAGAGAGAGAGAGAGAGGGGGAGAGAGAGGGAGTGCGTAATTGGGAGCAATGGAAGAGTCCCGTTAAGTAACCCATGCAGTGGGTTAGTGCACAGCGAGTCTCTATCATACACCTCCGAGGTTTGATCACCGTCTAAACAAACCCAGTCACTTCACATCCAGTGCATTTATCCTTCGGGTTTCAGCAAAAGTTGGCAATGCGATTGCAAAATAAAAAAAAGGAGGGGTTGGGGTAGGGGGAGGGGGGGGGGGGGAGAGGGGGGAAATCTTTTCTGCGCCACGGGTTCACTTCTTTTCTGCTCCAAAGGCGATGGCCAGATCGGGGGGGGGGGGGGGGGGAGGAAAGGGAAAAAAAATCAAAACATCTTGTTATTGCTGGGTTTCCGCATCCAAGCCGCAGAGTGTTGGAGTGCGGATGCGTGTAAATCAGTCAATTGGCCGCCACACTCCACATTTACCGCAGAACAAGCGACAGAATCATTGGCCGCTGTCTCTTAAGTCAAACTCCTCACTGTACAGCGACGCTCAAACACTCGCAAACGCACCTGAGAATTCTTTTCAAAAAAATCCTAACTTACTGTGCAACGTTGCGGAGATGCGTACGATTCCAGTTCAACGCTATTCGAAAAGTTTCAGCTATATTACGCAGAGATCGAGAGGCGGATTATACGTGATATCTCTATCGTTCGCTGTCTCGCAGTTGTCTGGGTTTCGTGCCGTTTAAATAGAGCCCTATTTGATGGACTAAATACATAATTTTGGACGCAGCAGATGATGTCTGCCTTCTAATTAAAAAGTCTGTTCACTTCCAGGCTGAAATGAAGCTAATCTGGCAAGACATTGCTTAAGACAATGCCATGAAATGTGAAGAACACATTAAAAAAAACGAGATGTATTTGTTTTCAATTAACCTTTTAATTTAATTCTCATTTTTTTTATTTCCCATATTACCATTGTTAACCCCAATGTCCATTCTGTTTTGTCAGACTGCCCTCCGACATCAAATATACACAGTATTGTCATTCATAAGACATTAATTGGTATCCATGCCATTTGCCAAACGGTGATCAGAATATTTCTTTGCAGTAACTGTAAGAGTGTTCCAGTTTGGGAAGTAACGTTGGCTAAACGTGTGTGAAATAGTGAGCATTTTAAAGCCAATTTATTTCCGACCCGGAATTCTCTCGTACGTCGATCAGAGTCGGTTACCATAAGATTAGAGGTTTCCACAAACTGTGTGCGTTTAAGTCAGGAACGAATGGGGGGTTTTCGCCTGGAAGTGAAGTGAGTTTGTTAACACTTGCCAAAGTCATTAACTTCCCATTACAATTGGGAGCAGAAATTGACCAGATAAATATTTGCAGAAAGAGAGAGAGAGAGAGACATTTATTGTGCTTGAATGCGATCAAAGGTTTGTGACCAGCTCTCTCTCTATATATATCTTAATAAATAAACCAAATATATATATATAAAAAATCTAAATTGAGCCTTTGCTCTCATCCCAATAGAGAAAACAACGAGAACACAAATTCCTCTACCAATAAACAGAACCAGTTGTCGCCCATCAACCGCAATAAAAACTTGATGTCGAGTTCCGACGAGGAGTTATCGCCGCCCCAGAGCCCAGACCATTGCTCCGGGAGCCCAGTGTTACTCCTCCCGGGGAGTCTCAATCAATCGGTGGATTCCACCTTCTCTCTACACGGCCTGAGCTCATCTCCAGGCGGACACAGCGGCCCAGTCCACCCGCATGGACTCCAGGACTCTCTCCTCGGCACACTCACATCCAGTCTGGTCGATCTGGGATCGTAAAACAAACACACACACACACACACAAAAAAAAGGACACACAAGAACAAAACAGAATAAAACAAATCGCCGCTGGACAGCCGACATCTGAACTGATCTGGACAGACACACTCCAGTGCTGTGCCGTGTAAATAATTTAATAGTCTTGTTCGAAGTTATGGAATTGAATTCAACTGATGGTACTTAAACAATAAATCTGTGAAGAAGAATGAAAATACATACAACCACCACCCAACGCTGTGCTTTCTCTCTCTCTCAAAGTCTTCAGAGAGAGAGAGAGAGAGGAGAGAGAGACTTGGCGTTTCATTTAATGCTCTTCAAATCCTTACACAAAAGGCTGGTGCACAATTAACAGAGGAAAAAACACAAGTGACTGACTAGCTTGGCCCGCACTGTTCCTGCCAGGTTCATTCATACACCTCTTAAACCGACCTGGATTATTTCATCCCCTTACCACCACCACCACCCCCCCCCCCTTTCCCCCCTTACCCCCACCCCGGCCCTCCAACCTTGAGATTTACTCTTTGATGGTAAACGAAACGGCGAGTAGGAGGAATGGTCTACAAATGAGGTAACTGCAAAATGGTAACTGCAAAGGGAGGTGTGGGATGCATACAGTATATATAATATATTTATATATATATATACAGTATATATCAGGCAGAGATCATGCATTGAGGCGACCTGACCCATACGAAGTTTACATTTTTCACAATGGTGTAAGGAGAGCAATGTGGAAGTAAGTTTATAATAAAATCCAAACATGTGAAACTAGCGTCATTTTGTGCTGTTTCCTTATTTTCTACATTTTTTTTCAAAAAAAAAGAAAGAAATCTTAAAGCAGTTATTTTTGGGAAAAAAAACTGTACTGGAGATCTTGGATAATCTGTAAATCGCAGTTTAGGTGAAAGACCCAACAATAATATTTTTTTTGTGTGTGTGTGTGTTGACTTGTGTTTGGGACGAAACCCATGAATGAACGCGTAGGAGTGTGTTTTTATTGTCTAACCCTCCACATACACACTCTCTCTCTCTCTCTCTCTCTCTCTCACACACACACACACACACACACACCACAAATTTCCTCAATAACTCAATTCACAAAATGACTAATCATTATGTTGCGGTTGTAAGTTGGGCGCAAGATAATTTTCCGTTTGAACTCTAATAAGCAAGTCCTTTTTTTCTTAAGTTATTAGCAGGTATGGAAACCATTTATAGCTGCACTTTCAAGTTCATTGTTTGTCTTAGGCAAGAGCCGCTTCGCCCACCCACCTAAAACATTTTCTGCTTGGGTTTTGGTAAGAGAAATGTCACTTGTGTTCATGTGTTTCTGTGCACAACTCTCTGAAGAGTTTAGACTGGTTAAGACACATTGGTTTGTGTTCCATGCTCCTAATTAATATCAATAATTATGGAATTTCAGCTGGTGGTTGAATCACTACGAATAATTATTCTGATTTATTATTATTTAAAATAAAAGTAAAAATAGGGGGGAAATTTCTCTCCCCCCCCCCCCCCCCCCCATCTTTTTTACATTTAAAACCCAGGTTCAGCTCTTGTTTATAATATACGCAGGAAATAAAACTGACGTATTAAAACGTTCAATCATTTTGCAGGAATGCTAAAATACCCCGCTGATTTGTGCGTCTGGTGTGAAAAGCTGCCTCCTGAAATATAGGTGGGAATCATCAACGTTGCTTTGTGACACGGGTTAAAAAAAAAGTGGTTTTACAAAACTTACGTTTCATAACAATTCTCCTTAAAAGGCCAAGTCGAGGCATTCCAAAATAACCTGCTGGAAATGATTTCATTTTATTATTATTATTATTATTATTATGTGTTTTCGATTTCAGTACTTCTTTGCTCGATGGTGCATGATCCAAAGGAATGGCGTTATTCATTTTTGCTGCAATATTGCGTCCAATAATACAGAGCATTCATTCAAGTGAAGTGTTGTATGTATGTACGTATGTGTGGATGTATGTTTGTATGGATTTATGGATGTATGTATGTATAATAATTGGAAGGCGAATGTCAAGGCTTCCCTACACGGGTGGGTGTGACGTGTTCCTAATGCCTTTTGATAAGTAGATTGTTATGGTTTACTGAAGACTGTATAATGTTTATTCTAGATGTTTCGGGCCATGGAGATCTCACCCCCTCTGGAGGACAGAATCTGAGTCAGGACCGGCTCGGTTTAACCTGGACTAAAACAAATAAGTAAAATACACATTTACCTTCGGAGAGTCTATATTGTGGGTCACAGAGTGGGTTTTATGGTATGTGGCCCAGAAGAAAAGCAGAGAGACGTGATTAGGTTTTGGGGGGGGGAATAATTTGAAACGCAGAAGCTTGTAAAACAATATAAGATGAGTTATCTTATAGTGAACAGAGGGCACGGCCTGCGATTGAAAGGGTGGGGGGTAAATACTGACCGAATCTATGGAAACACTACTTCGGTGAACGAGGAGCAAACTGATGGAACAGGGGGTCCCTTATGGCAGGCGGTGGACCCAGAAAGTGTCGATTCTTTCAAGTAAAAAAGGATAGATTTCTGTTAGGAAATAATATCTCGGGAGTAGACTCTATACAGTCTAGAGTTTGGGACCTGACCTGTCAAGCGACTGCCAGGATGGTGGAAGGCGAACTAGATGGGACTTTGGTCTCTTCTTTCGCCAAGCAAATTCTAATGTTCTTATGAAGTCTGACCCTTTTTTTTTATCGGTTCTCCATGCAAACTTCCAGAACTATCCGACCGCAAATCTCCAGATCGACTGGCATCTCTGAGAGATTGGGCCAAAGGGTTGCGGTAAGGCATTTTATGTTAACTCCATCCACCTCGCAGTTACAATGGGCTGGAATCAAATGTCTTCTTTTGTACACGTCTGGGCTTTTTATATGTTTTTTAATTAAATAAAAAGACAAGTCATGGGCCAATATTTACGTTAGCATTTTCCAATTAGCACACCACTAAGGTACCTTCAAAAACAAACACCATAATTGTCGTAAACTTAACGAGCTACTCTAAGTACAACTCTTTTTATTTATCGCCAGTTTATGTATAAATTGTAATCGTTTCTCTCTCTGCTTTTTACCGATAGTCCATTTGTTTGTGTGGAAAATCTGTATGGGTTTTTTTTAAAAACAAAAAATACATTTATTCACCGTTCAGCTCAAGTGATTCATAGACTCCCAGATTTTTTTTTGTTAATGCAAATGCCATAATGCAGTCAAATTACTGCCGGTTACTCAATGAAATGTTTCACAAACTTGCCCCAGAGGGTTGAGTTTCCTGAATCAGAGCAAGCATGGTTTTCAGGATAGAACTTTTTCCATCAGGTCAATCTCTCACCGTCAATAATAAATAGCCACTGGTCAGTCGGTTGGCGTGTCTGTACTTTCGCTCTATATACATGTTACTGGTCTTTATTGTAAGCCCAGCGTCGTGATGGTCGGCTCCCGACTGACTTTGATCTGGTTACACCGAGGGGCGTTTTATTTTCAGTAATCTTAAAATAGGAGCTGAAACGACCATCGCCCCCATAGCCTAATGGTTACGACAGACATTCGGTTTAAGAAACGAGTTTTCTTCTCAATGTAAAATAAACACAAGACTGGCCCCCAGACACTTTTTGCTGGAAACTAAAAAGGCCTTCTATGAGATGAGGGTAATTGTTTTGAACAGCTCGAGTTTGGAGAGAACTGAGGATTTCCTGAAGTTAATGTGAACCAGCCGCTAGCCTCGCTGAATGTGGAGCAGATTTTGGCAAATATTACAGGGATTCAATTCAGCCTTTTGTGTTTTCAAAAGCACCTCCTCGCTGATTTCGAATTTGTTTTCTTTGCGTTTTTAAGCGTGCTCGCAAAATGAAGTTCTTTATTTAAATCCACACACACAGGGGTCATGTTTATACAAAACAGCCTCTCTTAAAAAAAAAGCTGAGTCCTTTCTAAGGAATAACACGTTGGGTGCCTTGAAATAAATGAGAGAGAGAGGGAGAGAGAGAGAGAGAGAGAAAACTCCCTAACTTCCAGTGTTGTGGTGTGTATCCACACGAACCGAGAATTCTTAATCATAGACAGACCACTCGTGGGTCGCAATCAATCATATTGACAATCTTTCCCACATTACAGAGCAAGGTGATTGGTTTGCATCGAGCCTAGCCATGGTTTGAATAATCGCAAAAGTAGAGAGAGAGAGAGAGAGAGAGAAGGGGGGAGAGAGTGAGTGAGAGAGAGAGAGAGAGAGAGAGAGCAAAAAAAACAAGTCAAATGGAAAACACTGTCAGCACCATGTGATAAAAGTGTCCCTGTAGCAAAGCTCCTCGTGCGGGGTTGAAAGAAAGCATTTAATTGATGCATAAGCGCTTTGCACGGTCCAAGTGAAAACATGGCGTTTGCCAAATACCCAAGTACTCAGATACAATTGGTTGAAAAATAGTCTATTGGGAAAATACTGTACAATAACCCTTTCTGACAGATCTGAAGTCGAACTTCTGTCCACGGGCTATGTTACAGTCTCGGGGTCACGAGTGTGCAGGATATTTATTCAATGATATTGCTTTGCTAAGGAGCAAATGTAGATAGAGATGTGTTGAAGCAGTGAACACAGGGAACACTGACAGGGGAAAGAGAGGAGAATGGCTGCAGTGTGTGCTTTGCCCTGTCCTAACCTGCCTTGGAAAAAAAATCTTTCCCGTTTCCAGTTTTTTTTTTTTTTTGAAAGTTGTAAATCTGAAAATATTTTTGTTAAACGTCGCAATGCATCACTAAACCAGAACGATTGCAGATCATTGATGCGGAGATTTAGTGTGCAACAGAACACGTGAAAGGCACTTGTAGTCAGTCCTTTCCTATCATACGCTTTCGACTTTGCCTTCGATTGTACCAATTTTTGATAAAGTCATTCAAACTTCCATCACTTTAGGAACATTTTTTTTGCCATGGTTTTTTAGGTTTGTCTTCCATTTGGCAATAACAGCAACAACAAATTATACTCGTATAATGCCCTTCACGTCGGAAAGACGTCCCAGGGCGCTGGATACGTTATCAGTTGCATATATATGTACACTACTCACATAACTGGGATCCGTGTACTTGGTGACTTAAGGGGTTTCTTTAAAAGAATGTGGTATTTATTCCTTGCGAGGTCAATTCGGGCATGTGCAGCAACCCAGTGTTTCAACGAACCATTTCTATTTGTGTGTCTCGTAGCTCTGTATTTATAGAATGGACACAATGATAAGGCAACTCACCTCCGTCTGCTTGGGGGCTTTTGACAAATCTGTTTGAAATTGAGTGCAAAGGAGCGCACACACACACACACTCACACACACACACACACACTTGAAAGTACAACCCCATGTGTCGTATCCATAGGAGTTGGGGCCATCTTTATTTCAGCCCCTAGAAAAAACATGCTCACTGCAGGATTTTTGCTAGAAGGAAACTGTGAGACTGCAAGTCGTTTAAAACGCATTTAAAATATTATTCAGCGTACAATAGTCAAACAAGCGTGTTCAAGGAAAAATGAGAAGTTAAAGTAACAGTCTGAATCTTGGTGATTGAGTCCCTTCAATTTAAGTATTGCAACTAAAGTTGTGATTTTGCATATATGAACATATATTGCATATATGCGAATTGCATATATGATACTGTATTGCATATATGATACTGCTGCATTGCTGTTTGGGGGCTGATAGTTGCATTTAACCCCCTTTTGTTTTATATAATATGAATGTAATATGAATTCTTGCATTTGATATGGTGCCTCATCATGTCGCTGAGACGTCTGAAAACGCTTCACAGAATATATGTATACTATATAATAATATAATCATAATATGCGTTTTAAAGAGGGTTAAAGTATGAATTGGGAAGTCGGTGCAGATGGAAAATTAATTTCGCGTGCTTTCCACTGCTTTAGTCTCAAACCAATAATAAAATAGCTTCAGTTCAGCTGCTTAAAGAGTGGTGATGTCCCTTCCTGTATCAGTAACGGATGGAGTCTTTGCCCAGAATATTTATTTCTAAACTTATGCCGTGCAGTGACTATTTAAAGTGATTATATCACCATGTGTTTCCCCACTACCATTGGCAGATCGTTGAAGTGCGAATGGCTACAGATTCGAGTGTGGCCTTTTGCTTGGGAGGGCGGAAAAAAATGGTTTAATCCCGAGATATGACATTTAATAGATGGATGAAAACCTTGTTCATATTCAGCAATGAGCTGTGACAATAAACCGTTGCGTTGTTCAGCCTCAAAGAAAGAAAGAAAGAAAAATAGTCCCCTCGCCATGCAATTGTTACATTAATTAAAATGCTAGCGATAGATTCCCTCGGATTCAATCACATGGCTGTAAAAACAAGGGCAAACTCTTGTTATGTAACAGTATATGGGCTACATTAACTAGATTAGGGGGAATATTACTGACCCTACGCTTTAATAAGAAAAGTAGAAGGATTCAATGCTATTCGATTTCTTTTTTTATATGAAAGGTCTTTTCAACGCGAAACCGCCCGGCAGTCGCATATGAATCATTTTGAGTATACAGTACAAATAAAGGTATTATTATTAATAATAATCTTTGCTTTTGATGGAGCGCCCCATCGCGTCTTCGAGACCTCTCAAAGCGTTTTGCAGAATATACCGCAAACGTGAACTGACTGTGTGATCCGTGGGCGAAACTCGCATCGCCGACACCCACTTGCGCAAAGGGCGGGTTACAGTGCATAGTGATGGTTTCGAAATCGATCGCAGAGCAGAGCAGAAATAATACTGATTTAAACGCATAAAAAAGGCACACACACACACAAAAAAAAAAAATTGCAAGATATCTTGTTTCCCCTCTCCTCACCGGCAGCGGGTTACAGTGCGGTTCTGTAATTTAACAATCACCTGCAGTTTGGCCCCGGAGTGATGCGGGGTTTGACCTTACTCCAAGGTGGTCGAACGTGATGAAATTGCCCCTGAAGTATAAAGCTGTTCTAAATGAAGAGATTAGTTCTACCCTTCACCCCCTCCCTCGCCCGCCGTTCGGGCTTTTAGCCTTCATTGCCTAAGTTGGGATTTAGTCTAAACTATTTGGTTTGGCGATTCCAACCCCCCCAAAAAAAAATTTTTTTTTTTTTTTCTGGAGGGTGGAAGAAATCGTGCACACTCACTCACTCACTCACTCACTCACTCACTCACTCACTCACTCACACACTCACACACACACTCACTCAGACACTGGCACACACACACACACATTCACTCACACACACACGCGCTCACACACACTCACTGTACTGATAAAATGCAGATGGTTTCAAAAGTGCTCTTAAGTAAAGATGTGTGTGTGTGTGTGTGAGAGAGAGAGAGAGAGAGAGAGAGAGAGGGGGTGAGGGAGATGAGATTTTTTTTTCTGACTGGTTTTCCGAGAAATGGAAGAGTGGGCAGCTTCCCGTTCTTTTACTTTCCGTACTTGAACTATTATTGATTTTTATTTGAAAAATGCATGAGCCGTGAGAAAGGTGAAATCTGAGGCGAGAGGTGCCAGAGAGAGAGAGAGAGAGAGACACCACACACACATACACACACACACACACACACAGGAGAGCGCTGGAGGTTCAAATATCCTGCAATAACAAAGACATTCGACAATTCTCAGGGACAAAGTATCTGGAATGTGGGTAAAACTGCATTCCTCTTAATCCTCATTTGTAGTTGTAAACGCGAAAAAGAGGATTATATATAAGGCAAATTGAACAGCGAGTGCATCCAACTCACACCCTGATGTTAGGCAGAAAGGTCTACTTGGAAGAGGACTTCATTAACTCAAACCGCACAGGAAATAAATAATGTTGGCAACGCTGTGTGCAGACCATCATTCAATACACTTTGTATTATCCCCTTCTTTCCTAAAACAGGCAGATTTGATGTACATATTCAAGAGCCACATTAACGTCGCATCAAACACACACACACACACACAACCTTGCTCTGGGGAATCATATATTTGCCAGAAATGTGCACAAATTCTATTCTGTCTGTCTGACATCCCTTCCCTCCTCTCCCCTCTCTCCCACCAGAGTTAAAGAAACATGACGGCGAGAGCAGGAATAGCAATCGGTTTCATTTACGGTAATAATAAACTCAAATTGTAACCAATTTTAACCAGCGAGACCCATAGACTGTGATCAACATTCATATAATATGATAAAAAGCGCATGGGTTTTCTTGTTTGGACCATTGACTGAAACAAAGTGAATACAGTACATATTTGCAATGAAGAGATGGAGTGTTTGTTAATTGTGTGCGCAGTTTTGTATTTGATAAATGCAAGAATGCGACACAGAACTTCCACATAACCGTCTGCAGCTCCATCAGGGAGACTTCTGTACTGAGGTTTAACCTGGTGACATTTTTGTAAAGGACTTATTAAATTTCACTCTCGGTTGCCCGTTCCCTCAGTTTAATAATAATAATAATCCTTTTGCATTTGACATATCGTCGTATCTCGTCTCCGAGACGTCTCAAAGCGCTTCGCAGAATATACTGTAAAGTGAATTGACTGTGTGTTTTGTGGGCAAAACGCGGCGGCCAATTGCGCACAGCGGCGTCCCCACAAACAGTGGTGGATAGAGCGACCAACTTTTGTATTTTTATCTATATTATATCCATCCTAATATGAACACACTGTGTGGTTGGGGAGGTTTNAAAAAAAACACCCTCACATCTCAGGGGGAGTCAATATCACTGTGTGAAATTCCCACAACAAATGTCGCCTCCACGTAAAACGGGCAAAGGTGTAAAACGCCTCCCGAAGATGGTTGTTTCTGGCTGTTTATTTTAGATTTTTAGCTTTTTTTTTCCAGGGAAAAAATCTGAAAATTCTCACAATAAATCTCGTTTACGACATTCATTTAATTTGCTGGTGTTTGCTAACAACTTTTCGGAGGCGCCCAGTTTATTTTCATACATGTGGGACCAATAAATCCAGCAGACCTGAACACAAACAACCATTAGAAAGAACATATCTAGAAATGCAGAGTAAACCCATGTTGTTAAAGTAGACTCCCTCCCTCCCTCTCCCCCCCCCCCTCTCTCTCTCTCTCTCCCCCGTTTTTTTTATTAGCCTCATTTGCACTTGGTACTGGATTTTATTTTTAAATCTTCACTTTAAAAATTCTTAACTTGGGGGTTTTTTATGGGTTTAAAATGCACGCCGAGAAAATGCAACTCTTTCAAGACTCTTCAGTTATTTTTTTATTCTGGAGAAAGTCTGAATTCGGTAAAACAAACTCTTGTAATTACTCCTACTATTTGAGAGAGAGAGAGAGACTTATGATGGAAGACACAGTATTAAAATGTTACATTAAAGGCGTTTAAAAACTCGACAGGGAAATGATTTTATGAAGATATGAAGAACATCCATCCCTGACGTTTCCAGACGTGTGTACAGCAAAATCGTGTAAGTGACAAAGCAACGTGTTACAGTCGAACGTTTTTGCCGCAGTATCATTCATTGATGGGTGAAATATTTACCGAAAAGTGTCTTTTTTTTAGTAGCATTTATTATCATTGGCATCTTCACGAATGTGAAACCCGAAAACCTAAGACAGACGTTGATTTACTTGTATTGCTGCAACTCTAAAATATAAGGGGGAGGGAGAGAGGGATGGAGGGAGGGAGAAAGATCCCCCCCCACCACCCCCCCAACCCCCACCCCACTCTTATCTACACTTTAAAAAGAGGAGACAAGGGACGAGGTAAATCATTCTTACTACCTGTTCTTACCGTGAGCGATCACCTGTTAACAGGTCATGAATAACAGGTAGATTTCCATCTCCCCCTCTGGAAAAGAGGCCATTTGTTTGGTGACAGCTGATTGACAGGTCCTGAAACACGAGCTCCCGGGCCTGGCTGATTTGAGGATAAAACTCTGGATGTTCCCCTCAAACATTTCAGGAAATGAAAGTTGTAACTCGATCCTTTGAGCCAACATCTCCCGGAGCAAACACAAAGGCTCACAGGAACCTATCCGGATTATTTTGCAGTTAGATGGTGGAGACAAAACAGCCGTCACATTGAGCAGAGAGAGAGAGGGGGAGAGCTCTCTCTCTCTCTCTCTCTCTCACACACATTTATTAGAACTGCCTGTGTAAGCAACCCTCTAAAATGGGTCAACATTTTCGCAAGTGTACACTTTTTCCTCCCAAAAATAACATCCTTTTTTTTTCACATATGCACATCGCTAACCAAATATGCGTCTCATGTCAATCATCAGCCGATCACAGGACCCTCAAGGAGCTCAAGTGAACTGTACCTATTCAACTGTACCAGAGCAGAGGCTGATAAACATGCTTCTGAGCTTAACCTTTTTTTATTTCTGAACATCATTCGGTACCGAAGCATCGTTATGTATTGAACTTGCATCCGCAATCTCCTAATTAATTGGACTTTTATGCTTTGAAACCTCTCATCGATTTGCTACATCGCTTTTTTTAAAAAATTTGATTTTTTTTTAAAAAAAACGTACGATTAAGCCATCAGGATTTCTTGATTCCCCCCCCCACCCCCCACCCCCAAATAGTTAATAATACACTTTAATCGCATTTGTTGTACAGGTTGTAATTTGTATGTGTGTGTGTGTGTGTGCAACAGCGTTTCACACACACACATACACACACACACACACAGAACACTAAAGAAAAAAAACACTGTCCCAGAATTAGAGGAACATCTATAATATCGTAATGAATGACATATGGATAGCTCGAGGCCACCCGTAAAAGCCGGGGTGTGTCAGCCTTCTGTCTTCGTTTAAGTGAAAATAAATACATCAGTAATACTTTTCACAATAGTTTAGTACAGTGAGGTCTTGTGTGGTGTTTCTATGTTGATGTAAACTCCACAGTGAGAAATATGGCAACTTGTTCGTCTGCGTTTTGACACAAAGCCACCACACTTTCCAGCAAATCCTGCGAAGCACTTTGAGACGTTATTATTATTATTATTATTATTATTATTCCATTATTATATTTCTGAATCCCTCCACACGCACACACACACACACACCCACCAAAAAAAAAATTACATGCACAGATCCATTGGCAACACATTGTTATAAATTATTCCAATACCTTCACAAATCTTTCTTTGGACTATCTGTCCTGATCATGGCAAGGAACGGATTTGTTTCAAGACCAAACCTCACAGGAAGAAACGTATCTCACTGGAGCAAATATACATGTTTATATATATTTTGCTGAAAAGATTCAAATTAGGAGTTAAATGGATCAGAAAACAAGGAATTATATAAATGCGCTCGTCGGTGGATTTACCGATCAAATGGACCAAAGACTATTATTTCGGCATTGTAACTGCAGTGAAATCTCATCTCCCCAGTCTATAATTGTGATGTCGTGATACACGATAAAACGACACTAATAAGAGTCATTTGGGTGTTCTGTTTCAGTGAGATCCTACAGAGCCACACAAGCATTGTCCCAAATGAAAACCCCATCTCCAAATTCATGGTCAGACGAGGAATATTAATTAACCCCAGAGTACGCGCAGAGTTCAGGATTTAATGTTATTAGAGGGTAATGTAACGTGAAACAGCAGAAAGCCAATCTGGTTTAATTTACATGCGAGTTTTGCATGCAAGTTGTATCTGTTGCCAATTACACGCGTGGCCGATTTCCCATCGCAAATTGAGTTCTAACGAAGGTGGGAGTTTTATGACGGCGCTCACGGTAGTTTCAAATTTGTTTTGCAACACTGAAATTCTCATTATTAGACTTTTACTGTCAGTGCGGGAGTCATTAAACTGAACCCAAACACCGCCCCCTTCCCATTCCCGGGCACTCAGTACACTATCAAAGATGTCAACAGGAGCAATCGTATTTGGAAACAGAATGCAGTCCTCCACATCACTGCGCCACACGTAATACATGGAAATATATGTGAATATAATTCCTAAATGGGTTATGTGCATTTAGCTGCGCATACACATTATCCCAGAACTGTGGGTTTTTTTTTACATAAACGCTGGTCTATATAAAAATCTTTCTATAGACTATTTGCGGTTCAACACAGTGAGAGTGTGCAACAACCTTCAGACAGGGTTTTGTGATTCCATTGACATTGTTCCCTCTCTAATAATAATGATAATAATCTGTAGACTAACGCTCCACATTGACATCTATAACGCGGTGCCCTTAACTACGATACAGTGCATTTATTGTAATTATTACAATTTCGACTTTTAGATATTCTGTTATGGTTTTAATTTAATGGGTTTTGATTTGTGGTTTGAAGTCTTGTCGGTTTGTGTTATTTCTCCCACTGTTTAAATCTTTTTTTCCCGCCCTCTCTCTGAGGATCAAGGAAAAGTCAACTTCTGTTTCAAACATACAATATTTTTAGTCGTTCGAACAATACTTGAGGGCGGTGTGTTTTGGACACCTTATGGCTAAGTCAGGTCCCCCCACCCCAAGAAAAACAGACCAATGGATCAAACATGTTGGATACCTTATCTCAGACTGAAATCTGATAATATGTGCGCGCAAATACATTTAATACAAAACCCGGTTAGACTGCCAACTACATGCATTATTATGCACCGTTCGATCATTTCTTAAGGGTTTTAATTAAATCACTACCGAGCAGGCATGTCAAGTGACCATAATATGACTACAAAATGAGATCCAAAGAAATACAGATACACTTTAATGAAACCCCGATGAGGTCTGAAAAAGGGGAACCTTCCGTTTTATTTAAACGTGGAATCGTAATGTTATGAATGTAATGATGTGATGAACTTCCTTACACACTGTGTAAGTTTATGTAACTTGCGTCAAAGCAGATGCTTCAATTGCCAGAATAAGACGGACAATACCTCCTGATGTTTTAAAAAACTTATCGATCCTATAAAACATTGACATTGAACGTATTTTGTTGCAGATATGAATTGTGTGAGATCCTCTTTATATTTTCTCTGCACCCTCCGGATTTCTGAATCGGGACATGTCTGAACAGATGTAGCTTTTTGACTCACGTTAATTAGATTATTTCAGGTTCAGGGTTTTATTTTGTAAAAAAATATGAAGTGAAGCTAAATGATATAATGCCTCTAAATAGTTTAGCGCCAGTTCCCATCAAGTGAACCTTCAGTATTAACTTTACATGAAGTTGGGATAAACTCAAATGGTTTAGTTATTAATATCTACGTTCTCACGGATGGTGGACCTCTGCACCCACCAATATAGTTAGGAATTTGGGGAGACCCTTGATAATTGGGATAAATTTACTGCATTAAGGGCAGTGGATAGGATCACTCCTATTCGAGAGGTGACTTGATGTTACACAGCTTAGAGACTATGGAGACTTCCCTGTCTACACCATGAACCAGAGGTGCAAACACACACTCCATTCATTCTTTGCATTTGCAGGAATAACTGCAGTTATTGGAGGCGTTATGTTATGTTGCGTGTGTCAGACAGCGAAGGACTTCGTGACTTGATTTCCAATCAGGTCAGGGCTCGAGCATCACCTCTGATCATTGCAAATCGCCAGTCACAGTGATAGTTTCTTTCATGTTATTGACATGACAACGAAATCTGGTGGAGGGGGAGAGGGGAAGAGGGGGGATATGGGAAACTGGTCTGGCTTCTGCTTGTCTCAATGATGATTCTTAATGGCCAAGGCTGGAGGGAGAGTCCTGGGGAAGTCCAACGCCCTTTGCAAACAAACATGACACAAAGCCCAAGTTCCTCTTTGCAATTCCTTGTCCACAGAACCGACTCTATTCGCCACAAATTGGAGACAAGAGCGAGGCAGCTGCTTTCCTATGGCCCATTTGTCTCCGAGTTGATGTGGGCCACAAGCACTTTGAAAGGCACAGGTAAGCGTGGGAATCGATTTTCTGAAAATGAATGAATGCAATAAGCGAATAAAGGACAGAAGAAGTTCAGGTTTCTTGTAAACACAGGAACTATCTCCCGCGGGGCATCTTTAATCATCCTTAGACCCGGACTTCCCCTGAAAGACATGTAGCTGTAGGTAAAGAACCTATAACTCTCTCAACGCTGGTTAATTACGTGATTCTTTAATAAGGAATCTAATGGCTCTCCATCAAATAACCATAAATACAAAAAGACAGCCTTCGGAAACTCCACTCTGATACAATCTGCTTTCCGCCTCACGGGTACTTGCAACTTGATTAGGACATCCCATTGAGAAATCTCCCAAACTGGATCCCTTTACTTCTAAAAAAAAAATAAGTTTTTTGGGGGGGTTAAAAAGAAAAAGAAAATTCCCTTTAGGTGCATTTCTTATTGAAAAGGATTCGGTTGCTGCAGTGTCTTTGCTCACACTAAGATGTTGTCCTGTTATTTTTCTCTTCGAGGTGGTAATACTCTAGAAAGGTTTTGTGTCATCTCTCAGAGTCCCCCTGTGCAGGAACAGACAGAAGCTCTTTGTCCATTCATAGGAACATTCTTTGTGGATCAGTCTGGTGTGGACAAGCTTTCCTGGACAGCTGCTGCCACCTGGTGTTATAGTCCTGCACTGAGATGTCTGACCACCAAGACCCCCAAATGTAGTTGTCTTAAAACCTTCTTAAAACCAATAATTGAACGGCGCACTCAATAATTAATGAAAACATCCGCTTGCCACAAGTTGCCACAGAAGTTTTATTGCTTCATAGTCGGAAGACTGTTCATTTCCCACAAGCAGAATTGATTGAACCGTATTTAACAATATTACGATATTATAATAATAATAATAAGAGTAATCTTTGCCTTTGGTATAGCGTCTTATCGCGTGGTCGAGATGTCTCCAAGCGCTTCACAGGATATACTGTAAGAAGTGGTACTTTGTGGGAATATTGCTGAATGAAAAATGGCTGCCTACAAAATACAGTCACTACACTTTTACAGTAAGATCCTGTGAAGCGCTTCCAGACAACTTTCCAATGTGAAAGGTGCTATGTCAAATACAGGGATCATTATTATTTTTTAGTATCTTCTGTGTACTTTATTAAATCCTAAACAAAATCAAACAGCAAACACAAATCAATTAGGTGTTAGGCAGAAGTTATCATGGACATGGAATCTAACCAAACCTCAGCAGACACCAGCAAGCTTCTATTTAATATTTTATGGGGAGTTTTCCTCCCTTTAATTGACTCTCGTGTGGTGTGATTGCATGCTGGCAGGAGGAAATCAAATGTGCTGAATGGCATTCTTCACTCAAAGCACTCTTCTGATCTTTTGAAATGTCATTATAATAATAATAATCCTTGCATTTGATATAGCGCCTTATCACATTTTTGAGAAATCTCAAAGTGCTTCTCAGAATATACTATAAAGTGAATTGACTGTATATTTTGTATTGCATCTGAATGCATCATCCTCCCCAAAACATAAGTTAGAACATGCTACAAAGCTACTTTCTACATCAATAAACCTGCACACATGTCACCTTCTGTGATTCTTTTCCATAGAGTCAAATGCTGCTTTTTAGTGTATTAGATAATGTAAACAGCTATTTGGCTCACATTTTGATGATGTGCTCAAATCCTTTTTCAACTCAACAATAATAGCGTTATTCAGTAATACAATTATCCCATATCCAACTATTTCCCTAAATATAACACGCATAATCCAAAAGCAACAGAAGCCTCCAGTCATTATGGCAAAATTCTCCTGACTGACAAAAATACTTGTCTCTTCTGGTGGAATTACTTGGCATTGAGCCAACAACAGCTGGTTCCTCAGCTCATTTCTACAGAGACTGAATACATATTCAGCTATGCAGGTGTCAGTCAAAATAGATTTGTTTCTGTTTCAGCCCTGGAAAACATTCAATTGCTGTTGAGCAATTCAGACAATAGCAATGAATTATTGAAATTGTGTCCATGGGGTACATATGTCGATGTTCTTTCAAAATAAATTATATCCGTTTAATACAGGCGCAGATGACCCGTGAGTTAATAATACCACAAAGTGTTGCAAAATAAAACTTTTGGAACGAGGGAGGCTGAATGTGGCTAAGAATGGCTGAAGATCTCCACAGTAATAATGTATGATCCGAGTGTTATGTGATAGACAGCACCCTCAACCGGCTGGGGAAAGTAGGCCAGTGTACATCCTGCTTCGTTCACATCATTGAACATGGCATGTTGTTGGTATCGCTCCTTCTCCATTGCTGAAAGGTCAATAGCAGTATTATGGTAGAAGTCGAGTCCTCATAAGAGCAATGAACAGACCCACTCGACTCTACTTTGGATTTAATGCATCCAGTGTGACATCGAACACATCCACAAACAGAAGCCGAGAAACTCTTTCTGGCATTGTTTGGACGAGCTATTTTCCAGACAAAGACTTTATTAAATATGTATTTTTCGGGCATTTCCCAATGCACACTTATTATTCTCTTATTCTCATTTACTTCTCAAAGTTTTTGACTGTAACAAACTGTTTGACATGCCTGCACCCTGAGGAGCTGTCATCGACTTTTATATGCAAGAGCTTCAAATAATGTTTGTTTAGTTTCCTATCTGCTTTGGGCCAATAGCCTATTGTCACCCATTCTCTAAGAACATAAAGAAAGAACAACAAATTAGCTTGTGTAGGTTTGCCTACAAAATACGCAGTCACTATATTTTACAATAAATCCCGTAAAGTGCTTTAAGGTGTCCTCCCGACATGAAAGGTGCAATATCAAATGCAAGATTATTATTATTATCATTATGGTTTCTTTATCATTTGTGTGGTTGAGTTTGTAAACTCCTCAGGGTGCAGGCATGTCAAAGAGTTCTTTACAAGACTTGATAACAAATCTGAGCACCACAGAGATAAGATGGCAAGAGTAGTTTAGAGTTGAAGAGATATATATTTACAAATACGAGGGAATAAAGTGTTCTACTTCTAAAGCAACATGTTCCCCATTGTAAAGTTTATTCTAAATCAGGATGTCTGGTCCTGCTAAAATGAGCATTGGAAATGATAGCACCAAATTGCAAAGGATGTTTGTCAATGCAAGCAACGTTGCTGAGTATGTCGGACCATAAATTAGCAACGAAAGGCTAAGTAAAGTTTGGATGGCACTGTTGCAGTAAATATTTTTTACAGCTCACAAAAAGATTCCAGAATTTCTTACATTATCAAAACAGCTTAACTCTTAAAATTCCATCATTCACCTCTTTCCATCTGACAGAATTTGGGGCCTTATTTGCTTTACATGTTAAACTTCTTATTGATTCATCAAATATCGCATGTTTGGAATCTTGGAAATGGCAAACAACCTTTTACTCTGTTATATCGAAGACAATGACAGATTTGTGATAGAAATAACCTTCGGGATATATTATATTTGACATGGTTATTGTTGACCTACATGATGTATAACTGGAGTCCTGTAGCTCAGTGGTTAGAGCACTCGCTTTGCAAGTGAGAGACCTGAGTTCAATTCCAGGCAGAGGGCGAAACCTTGGGCAAGTTTCCTTACTCCACACAGAGCCTAATAATAATCCCTCCAAAACCAAAAACAATAATAAATTGGTCATTTTCAATCTACGACTGTTCGTGGGACATTGCTGTGCGCAATTGGCTGCCGCGTTCGCCCACAAATATACAGTCAATTCACTTTACAGTGTGTTCTGTGAAGCGCTTTGGGACGTCCTCCTGACGTGAAAAGCGCTATATCAAATGCAAGGATTATTATTATTATTATTATTATAACTATAATCTTAGTATGTATTTTTTCAACAGTTAATGGCAATAGTTTTCTTGCATAATAATGTGGGTAATGCGGTAAGAGGTATAGAACAGTTATGACATGGAAAAGGATATTGGAGTCACAGAATTTCAGAGCTCCCACATAAATAGAACATGCCAGTAAAAGATATAGACTAATTGTAGCACTGCGCTGCTAGCCTTGGTCAGATCCATTAACTCAACACAGAACAGGAACTGAACCTGTGACCTCTTAGCTTGTGAAGCTTATTGTAACACCAGTAGATGGAGCTTATTGGAGCTCCAGGAATTTTAATTTTAAACATTAACAAATAAATTTATGACTGTCCGTGGGACATTGCCATGCATAAATTGGCTGCTATGTTTGCCTACAAAATATACAGTCACAACACTTCACAGTAAGATTCTGTGAAGCATTTTCAGATGTCCTCCCATTGTGAAAAGATTATTATACTAATGTCATAAGAAGACAAGCTCGTTTATAAATCATAGTGACTAATTATATTGAACAGGACATGCATAAACATTGGGATTGAAAGTACAGTCTTCACAAGCCTACGATCATTAATAGTCCAGTGACGTTCGGTTTCCACATTTTCAATTATACAATATACAAAGAAAGGCTAACGAGATTATATTAAACACCTTAAATGCAATGGAATACAGTTAAATCTCTGACTGTCCAGCACTTTGGGACGTCCTCCCGATGTGAAGGGCACTATACAAATGTAATTTGTTGTTCTTCTGGTGGTTATTGTTGCTTTACCAAACAGCCCAGTGTGGAATGCAGCAGATTAGGATCGAATAATACTAGATTGATATGCTGAGAACTTTTACTCAATTGCCTTCAGAACGCTGTGAAATTTCATTGAATTTCTACCTGTGGTTATTTATTTTTCTTAGGAGATTAAATACAATAGAGAAAGCGTGTCAATATCAATACAAATTCTACATGACACACCAGATCATTTAGGCTCAATAGGTCAAATGGCATTTTGTGGTTCCACACTTTGCTCTATTGTTCCTGTTGAATGCAATTGATAGGTTTGGTATTTTAGTTTAATAACTAGGGCATCCAGCCAGTTGGAATTGCTCCAAAGACAGCTTTAGATAATATGCAGGGATCTAAATTATGATGATGCTCTTAGGATGACTAATTTAAAAAGATTAGAGGTAAGAAGCACAGATGTGTGAAATATTCTTTTTATGAATGCAGGAAGTGATAATTAGTCTAGAAATATCAGTGAACGAGGAGAGAATAAAATCGTACAAAGAAATCAAAGATGGCTAAAACAACAGAGTTCTATTCATATGGGACCATTTTTGAAATACAACAACAATTTGCACTCATTTAACATAGCGTATAGCATATAGCGTCTCAGAGTGTCTTAACAGTGGCAGAGCCTGACTCGGAGCCAGAGTGGGGAGGTAGCCGTAAGCACGGTTCGAGAAGGAAGGTTTGCAGGAGGGCCTTGAAAAAGGGGAGAGAGGGAGCAAGGCAGATGGGTTGAGGGAGGCTGTTGCACAGTTTCAGGGCGTAGTGGCTGAAAACGCAATGGTGGAGTGGAGGGTGTGAGGGATTAGTCGATCAGAGGCGCCGGGTGGTGGATTGGGGAGTGAGGAGGACGGAGACATAGGGAGGTGTCAGGGAATTAATTGATTTGAACACGAGTGAGAGGATCTTGAATTTGGTTACAATCAATTAGGTGTAAATATTAATAATAATAATTCTCGCATTTGATACTGCGCCTTATCACGTCTTCGAGACGTCTCAAAGGGCTTCACGGAGTGCACTGTAAAGTGAATTGACATAACATTGCAATATTAAGTTGATGCACTGGTGATTTGAATTGATCATCTTTGTGGGGCAGAGAGAAAGTTTATTAAACTTTGAGTGACATTTTTTCCACTCTAATTCAATCTTCTTGGACCTTTTACCTGTGACTATTCACTTCCTTCAGATTTAGGTAGAATCTGCAATAGTGAAAACTCTTCATCATCTGCTGGAAAATGTTAAAGTAGCCTTTGCTCTTTTCTCCAACCCAAATTCATGTGTGTGAATTCATGTGTCAAGTGCTCCCCTGTCTAATTACACAAATATCACCACATTTTGCAAGAAGTGATTGGCTAAATGGCACATGCTATATCTTGTTCAAGAACATATTTTTGGCAAACGTCTACTACAAAACACACTGAGCAATATTTCTTAGTTTCTCCCACATTCACTTCTTTGTCTGAGCGACCGAACGCTTGAAGATATCATCTTGACAGAAGATGAGGAATAGGATAAAGAAGGAGATGATGAAAAGAAGGAAACCACCAGCCTAACAGGGTCTTCAGCTTTTGCCCAGACTCAAGCCTTCAGCAGCAAGATGGCACTATAATTCTAAATGGCCCTCCACAAGACCACCTCTGTGGTTTGAAAAGAGGTTTACAATCGGCAGATGTATTGCCCTTACACAGCAACTCGATGAATTGATAAGACAGAGAGGTCGGAAATGGCCATAGCTGAGAGTAATCTTGAAGTTTTTCAAGTTCGAATTTCATCACTTGACAATGAGAAGACTATCGTACAGCACATAATATATTCTTTACATGTGCACTGTCCTACAGCTGAAGTACATGGGGCTATATCGAAGTTATTGCTCATGCTTCATAATCTCTGTATTTAATTTATTCACGTTAATCGTGTGCTTTTTTTCTTAACCCTCAGCTATGTTACAGGAGGATTTGTATGTAGATTGTGTATTTGCACGTCGTTTAATCCTTTTTGCAAAAATGCTTGATTTATTGTAAGCTAAATATATCCCTGATATATTTCATGCAGTGTTAAATTTTTTTGTCATAGGCAGTGTCATATATTTCATGAATATATTGCCCCCGTCCTTGCTCAGCTCCACTGTCCATTCCTGAAAATATTGCCCCACAGGGTGGTGCTGTTGTACAGACAGAGGAAAAGTAATTACTGATCTCGCTGTTGCTGAGCATTCTTTTGTTATGGATCATGTTACCGTTCTGCTTTCTACAGCACGGCCTTCTAATAACATTAATAATCCTTCCTTCCCCGGAAAAGCGATCCAGCAATCGACTAACAAGCAGATTCCTACTTACTGCTAGGTAAACAGGCGTGTGGAGTAAGGAAACTTGCCTAAGTACATTCACTTTGTCCTTACTTGTCTTTTTTTCAATCAAGTGTTTTTTTTTAAGCCATGTACAACAACTTCCAAAGTTATGCGGCCTTCATTTTCAGCGTTTGTAGATGATTTTGTGTTTAAAAGTAGAGCTGATGGCTGGATTGGTGCAGCCTACCGCTGCCTCATCTGAAACTGAGTCGCACAGATCAGGAAGATTTCAGTGTTAATCAGCTGGTGGCTCTGAGCTCGAGCTGCAATGTGCGTGCAGTGATTGAACTATGCAACGGGAAACAATTAGCCAGGACTCCTGTTTCTGATTGCTATCCAGTGAGCTCAGCAGCCTTGGCTCACGCTTAAAGATTGACCAACTGGGAGACAGACTGGAAGCCATGTATATAATACGAATCCTTGCATTTGATACAGCGCCTTATCACGTTGTCGAGACGCCTCAAAACTCTTCACGGAATATATTGTAAAGTGGATTGACTGTGTATTTTGTGGGCGAAATGCAAACCTCAAGCGCAGTATAAATCAGGGAGAAATTAATGCATGTGAAAGAACTTCTGACACTGGGATTCATTCCTTCATTAGCGGAGAAGTACAGACTTGGCAATTGACACTAACGCTATGAGTTCTGTCGGAAACAGGAGTAGCAGTGTTCTTGATAGGTGTAACCGCGCCAGTAAAAACGTGATGGCGTTATTTTGCAATGTACCTCACCTGTGTTAGCCCCTGAGATGGCCTCAGTATTACAACATCAATATATTTCAAACAAACAAAGGAAACAAACAAAAATAGAGATGTATTATGCAATGTATGTGCTTTTTTTTGCAATGGGAGCATATAACGAAGGTGCTTGTTAATAATATCACAATATCATAAACCTTGCATTTGATTTAGCCATGTCATATCATCGTATTGTTGTTGTTTGATATATTTCAACAACTTAATAATAAGGCACTGTGTGAAAATGTAAGAATTTTATTGTTATAGTAAAAATCGTGCATTTGATACAGCAACAAAACACCTAAAGCGCTTCACAGATAGTTACAGTAATGTTTAGTGACGGTGTATCTATAGGTCAAGACCCTCCTCTTCGAGCGTGCCTTCAGTCACCTTCCTGCCCTCCACCCCCCCTGATCCCAACCCCCTCCCCCTGCTCTGGTCCAAATCCCTGACTGTCCAGCACCTTGGGACATCCTCCCGAACGTGAAAGGCACTGTACAAATGTAATTTTGTATTGTATTGCATTGTAAATGTTGCAGCCAATTTGCATGCAACAAGATCCTATAAACAGCCACGAAGTGAAATGATCAGCCTACCCCCTCCCTCCCATATTCCCCCCTTCTATTCCCTTCTCTCTCTTGTGTGCCTCAAATTTCCTCTTAAATTCATTGATTCTTTCTGCTTCAACCATGCTTTTGCCAGCAAGTTCCACAAGTTCACCCTCTTCCAAAACTTTCTCTTAATTCTGTTACTGCTTTCCCGATATGTATGACCCTTCTTTGTGGACTCACCAACAAATTGAAACAGATTATTCATATAGTAATATATTTTGAAAGAAACACCTCTACGTAACTGTAAATGCACCAATCATAATTAATTAATACATTATTTGCAAGATGTGCTACAATATTTATGCAATCGAATAAGTATATA
This sequence comes from Callorhinchus milii, assembly GCF_018977255.1. Classification (NCBI taxonomy): domain Eukaryota; kingdom Metazoa; phylum Chordata; class Chondrichthyes; order Chimaeriformes; family Callorhinchidae; genus Callorhinchus; species Callorhinchus milii. The sequence continues at coordinate 3,655,548 of NW_024704750.1, forward strand.
TGCCAAGAATAAGTATCTCTTTCAGATAACGATGTTTTCACTGTGTGCATATATTTTTTAATCCTTTCAACAGTTCATTGCTGAGAAGTACTGAAACGCACTTTCTAGCATCACACTAAAGATCGTTTTTTATTGTATAAATTGAGGATGTCAGTACATCAAATTCATATCTATATTTGGTTTCGTAACACTAACCTTCTTGCAGCTGTCATTTCCACATCACACAGTTTATTGTTCTACCCATTCTATTTTTCTATTCCATTCTTCTATATTCTATATTTTCTTCTACCTCTCACACAATTCTTGCTTTAACTATTCCTACACCTTTATTGTGTGTATTCGCATTGCCATCCACCTCCACTGTCCACCTCATGTCACTTGTTACCCGCCTTTGCCTGTCATTTCACTTGTCACTGTCACCTCTTCTGTAGTCACCTCGTTTGTCTATTGTATTCCCTTCAGCACTTCATTATTCATCCTATTTCACATATCTTCTTTCCACACTAGGGTTACACCTGCTCCAGCATGGCCCTCTTCTGTGCTCCACATCTCAGCTCAGTTTGTCTTCCCTTGTTCAGTTTCCAGCTGAAGATCTCAGAACTGTGATATTGTTTCTGTATTTCTAGCTTTTATCCTTTTCATGATACACCTCAGCACCACTTGTGTTAGCTCTTGCAGCTTGCAGTGACACGGTGCTTATATTTCTATGTACACAGAGTCCATATAGATTGATTTTATTAATTGATCGATTGATTCATTCACTGATCGATTGATAGGCGGTTTCTCAGTTAGGTTGCCTATTATTTATACATTTAGGACAACTCTCCTCATAACAGAATTTAGCTTCCAAAATTATCTGTTGCTGTCAAAGCATTTTTCTATTCAGTCAATTCATTTTTCAAAAATTCGGGATCTCGCTGGTTAGATGTTTCGCCGTTATCAGCCCTTCAGACCAACAGCAAGCAGATATGAGGACAATCAGAAGCTTTTACCCATTTTTTTTAAATTGTGTTCAATGATTTTAGAGCTGGAATCCACTTCAAAATAACAATTATGCATTCTAGGACTGAAATTAACAGCTAAAATAATTGAAGAGCATTAACCACTCCAATAGTAACTTCTATTTTTCAAAAATTTCACAAAATTGACCCAACCTGGTCTCTCCCCATTTTCGTGTCCTGTAAACATCTTATTACAGTATTTATTTTGACAGATTGTAACGTTGACAATATCCCCAGGGCAGGGGCTCATATTGAGATGGCACCTAAACAGCAGCAAGGCATTTCATGAGCCATACATTTAATTTTCAATCTGCTGGTTCAGTGCTTTTTAGAAATTCCTCCAGGACACTTTGTCTCATTGATATCCCCATTTATTTCGCAGCTTGGTGGATGAGAAGTTGAAGTCGCTTGATTTGGGATGACATGCACACATTCTCTTCCTCCCTCTCCCACCCCCTTCCCCCACCCCCACCTTGTACTTTGGACATCCAATCCTTACAGGCATCTGGAGAGGGACACTACCATGTGTAGAATCAAAAAAATGACCTTTCATGCACATGTGTACAAAAAGATGTGAGGACGACATTTGATGCCAATGTTGTGTGTAAGAAATGGGTGGACACCTGGATAGTCAGCTTACATTGTTTACAGTGGGTGAAATGCAGTGAAAAACCAATGAAAGGTGCAACAACTTGCATTTATATTGTAGCATCAAGGAGCATTTCAGCCAACGTCACTTGAAGCTAAGCCGGAATGGTGGGGGGGAGGTGCCCGAAGGCACGGTTGAAGAAGTAAATCTTCAAGTGTGATTTGAAGATGGGCAAAATGGGGCAAGGTGGAAAGATTGAGGCAAGGAGTTCCAGAGATTCAGGGTTATAGTAGCTGAAAGCAGAGTTGCCAATTGTGGAGTGGAAGGGGACGAGGGACAGCGGTGAGGTGTGAGCAGATCAGAGAGATAGGGACGTGTTAGGGCATGAAGAGATTTGAAAGTCAGAGTGAGGATCTTGAAACCATCGGGAGCCAGTGGAGCCTGGCAAGGACTGAGCTGACGGGGGTGTGGAACCTGGTACTAGTGAGGACAAGGGCAGCAGAGTTTTTAATCATTTGAATCATTGTTAATAGCGAAGTTGGAGAGACTGGTGAGGAGTGCCTTGTACAAATCGAGGCAGAAGGTGACGAAGGGTAGAAAGAACAATAGATGAAAACTCTCACTCTTACCATGTGGGCTAAATACTGAAGGCAACAAAACAAACAGGCAGCAGGGTTTGAAAGTGAAAAAGACATTTTTTAATTAAAAACAATCACTAACAATGTTCAGTGCTGAGGGTGCCGAGGTGTACATGAGCAAAGACCGTCCATATCTGAATTCAGATCAAGGCCAGAGTGAGTTGGAACGTGTGTTGAAGCAGTATCCTCCAAATTGCTTTTTTTTTTGGTCAACGGGAAAACCATCACCGTGCTTAAGAGTATCCAAATCCAAATCAAATCAAAAAAATCCAAATCAAATGGAGAATTCCATGCAACCCACCGACACGTGGAAATGGGCACACTCTCCCTGGAGGGACACGTCCTGGTTACCTAATTCCAGAATGTATTAGGCGCAGGTTGGCAAGAGCCAAGGCTTGGGGACCCCAGTTAAGTTGAGGGTAAGTGCTGGATTCTAACCAGCTAAAACCGCATAGCTCCCAAATTGCTCTACTGCACACATTGCACCGAACCACTGCCTATTTGTGTTGCTGGGCAATAAATGCATTTACTATTTTGAAAAAGCCATTAGCAATTGGGCTGCTTCAGAAGAACCTACCAATCTTTAGCACCATTGAACGGATGACACAACGCAATTTCCGAATAGCTAATGCGAATTTTTGTGTGTGTGTGTTTCCAATGTTGTGGAGTGCTTTCTGCCTGCCAGGGCGCTTCACCCCACAACTGATCTCCTTCTAACTTTTCCACACGCAAATAAAAACGCTGGCGAAAGTGCTGGGGCTCGTTCCACAAGACACACAAAAAAAAACTGCATCCAACTCAAATTATTGATCCATTTCGTTCACACTGACTAAGTACCTTAGGCTGGAACAACGATTTGTGTGCGCCTGAATGACAGCAGTTAAAGACTACAATTTGTCATTAGCGTTTCAAAGCCATACGTGTTGTGTTGTGAAAAAGTCAGTGACAGACAGACAGCCTCGGGGAACAAACCAGATAAATGNTTTTTTTTATATAAATATATATTTTAGCTTGAATTGTGATTATCGCTAAACGCCAATTCAACATGATGACAATATTTTCAAAAGAATCACTCCATACAGGTACCTCCGCCAACCTGTTTTCTGGTAAATACACAGAGTATTTGTTGTCTAACTGTCAAATTGCAGAGACGGGATGTTGGATGTCAATTAGAAGCAGCGTATTGTGAATGCCAATGAACTAATTTCGTCCTCCAGGCTTCCACTGGAGTCTAACAAAGACCACAATGTACACAGTACGAGAAGTAGACAATCAGCAATTTATTGCGCGAAATGTGCCAGGGAAAAAGGGGAATAAAAGCTAACATGACATCCCCCCCCCCCTCCCACTCCCCCACTCCCCTCCTCCTCCTCCTCCTCCTTCTGCTGCTGCTTCTTTTAAAATTGCCCAGCGACAATAAACTCCAGTCAAAAGGTTTATTTGTTAAGACGCAGAAGATTATTTACAGAAGCAAGCCAGATCGCAAATTGCCTCCTGATTGCCGTGTTTGATTCCCTGTAGAGGCTGGAGAGAAAAGAAGGGCAAATACCAAGGACAGCGCCTGAGTGAACAATAAGGAGCTCCAGCGGGAACACTAATTGACAAGGCGGAACTCGGGATTAAGGTTTGGCTGCAAGCTTTCCAATTCACAGCATCGCTGGAGTCACCACTATATATATATATACATTATATCTATATATATAATAGAGAGAGAGAGAGAGAGAGCAGCGAGGGGCTATAATTACCACTTTGGGAAAACATTAAGCTTCCAAATCAATCAATCAATCGATAAATCAATCAATCAATCAATAAATCAATCAAACAATCAATCCATAAATAAATGCAGAACGACATATAATAAAAAAAATGATCCTTGCATTTGAACGCAACGCCTCAATCAGGACGCGGAGACGTCTCGAAGCGCTTGTAAAGTGAATTGACTGACCGTGTATTTTGTGGGCGAAACGCGGCAGCCAATTGCGCACAGCGAGTGATAGCACAACTGAGAAGGACATTTTAACAAGTGCACCAAACTATTTTTTTTAAAAAAATTGGATTAATGGCATACAATTATTCGCCCCCACCGCACTTTTCAAACAAATAAAGTATGCTGGTACCTCACCTTTTTTTTTGTTAAACTTAGCAGTACAATGTTAAGTAAAATGGAGAACATAGAAATCGCCTGTTTGTTTCACTGAGTAATTTTCTAATTTGAAAAATCGTCTGGAAAGAAGGGAATGAAAACAAATTGGTGAAAATGCCATTTGATAATAAGACACATAACAACAACAACAACAACTTGGATTTATATAGCACCCTCCTCGCCGGACGGCGTCTCAGAGCGCTGTACAGTAACAGATCCCGAGGCCGAGCCGGGGGGGGGGAGGGGGAGGAAGGTGACCAAAGGTGCGGTTGAAGAGAAAGGTCTTCAGCAAAGACCTGAAAATAGGAAGAGAGGGAACGAGGCGAAGGGAGTGAGGAAGGGAATTCCAGAAGCAGTTGACCATAGCTGTTTTCACAAGAGGATTACTTCATAAGTCATGGGACTGAGAAGAGCAGTTGAAAACTACCTGTTTCCCTTCCTGAGCAGAGTTCCTGAAAACAATAATAACAATCCTTGCATTTGATATAGCGTCTTATCACTTCTTTGAGAAGTCTCAAAGCGCTTCACGGAACATACAATACTGTAAAGTGAATTGACTGCGTATTTTGTGGGCGAAATATACAGTAAAACTCTTCAGAAAACCATGAAACCGATGTTTATTCAGGCTAATCCACCTCTGAAATCGATCAATCAAAACATGCATCAAAACACGCCCGATTAACTATTAACTGAAAAAGCAAAAAAAAAATTAAATCCAAATTCAATCTTTTATGATCTTGTAAAGAAAGGCTGTGAAGAAATTGACTAGTTACAACATCTGGAAGTTTAAAAGTTTAGGTAAACTGTTCAACCTAAATAGACAGAATACATTCCCTGAGCAGTAATCTTTCTCTCCTCTTGGGCAATGGTATTTGTATTTTGTTGGGGATTCGAATAGTTTCTTGACAAATTGGATTACCTCTTGTGTTGAGTCGTGGTTTTCCCCTCCCCCCCCAACCTTGGACAAAGCGACTGTTCGTGAATATTACTAAATCATTCCTTTCTATGTGTCTTATTACCGACGCGTCTAGTGAGACGAATAAAAGAAACGCGTTGGTTTGAAGTGGCAAACCTTAGCACTCACTTATATATAAAAAATGCATCCTGAGTATCCTATTTGGGAAACACAGGCGCGGTAACAGCGAGGGAGGAACGTGTAAAATCACGAGAAGCTGGACTGACACCAACTCCAACAGATGTGTACAACATAATGCAGAAGGCACAATAGCTGAACATGTGTGCGGCTGCGCTCCCCTAACATGTATAAAAGATTAATTTCTCACAAGCAGCTGCAATTTGCCGTCTTGTTAACAGATTTGGCTGAAATGGGGTAAAACAAACCACATTATCCTTTGAAAAGAAAGCCAGTCGAATTCCATGATATCGCCACGGCAGCACTGAGGCAGACAGAAATGTGTTTTACCTTTAAAGCTAAAACAATTAAGTCTCTCGCAAAAGTGGACGAAGTGGAACATGGAAAGAATGATCAGTTGAAATCAGACACAGGTGTACACAAGAACTTGACTGTTATATATTCAGTCTCGCACAGCTGGACTTGCTAAATGAATGTTTCTGTTAAACGAGCCCCGAATTAAAAATCCTCAAATCAAGTTTTATTTACACACAGTTAATGTGAAATGAAAACGTGATTCCCATGGTGCACATTGTGTAGCTTTTTCATCAGCTAAAGTAGTGTTAGTTGCCTCCTGTGCTGCAAGTTATTGGGTTCAAGTTTTGCACTTTACTGCACCGCATTAAGTGAACCGCAAGATTTACTTCACAATAATAATAATAATAATCATTGCATTTTGATATAACGCCTTGTCGCGTCATCGAGACGTCTCAAAGCGCTTCCCAGGATACGCTGTAAAGTGGAGTGACTATGTATTTTGTGGGCCAAACGCCAATTGCAATTCAAAGTATTGAATGAGTCGTGCAACAAAAAAACTTTCATGTCAATGGGACGCTTTCAGATGTCCTACTGACATGAAATGCACTATATAAGAGTAAATTGTATTCTACTGAAACGTCTTGATCAATTCCTGATAAACATAACAATTCACTTGACGGCAACTACTTGTAGATTTCAGTTTGACTTAGGTTCTTAAATACGAGTCTGAAATGAATAATTCATAGATTAAAAACAATTTGTTCCATCCTCATTATTATTTCTTGAAAGCGAATGAGTGATAGACTCATAATCTTTGTCCGGTCGCCTTTAAATATTGGTTCTCTGTTTGGTTACACAGTACTAAAACTAGTTGTTAAACTCCTTCAAAATGATACACTGCATATCAGTCATTACGTGGGATATCTTAATCGATACACCCATTTTGTAATTTCATTATTGATTTTTTCAGAACGACAAATGATGGTGTATTATAAAATCCATCTTCAATTCAAATAAAGCACTATGTTGTCTGTGCAACACAATAATGGGAGAGACAACAATGTCTTCTTTCTTATCCAGGCGAAACAAAAGGGTCAGTGATGCTGGAAAATGGATGAAAAGATTACACATAATATTCAGTAGAACAAATCCATCGTCCTGTTCACATCATCTAATTGTTATTGTCGAGCGTGTGGCAGAAGCAATGCTATTTTACAGTTATAAAATCCCACCTGGGTTTGGATTCATCCCAGAAACACGCATTTCACGGTGTCCAGAATTTAATAAGTTGTTGGGTTCAGTCTAAACTTCGAAGCCCATTTTTTGTGGTTGTTAAAGGGAAGTTTGCACAGAGCCTGAATCGCACATTAAGGCTGTATTGAATAATTTACTGAATTCTCTACCCTCCGAAATCCTGCGTCAATACAGTAAATCAGGACACTGGTGGATTTTTACCTCTCTAATGTCATTTGTTTTAATGAAATTTCAGGCCTCGTTTGGAAACTCTTTCGGTGCGTATTTGACTTATTTACAGCATCAATACCAACATCAATGTAGACAGTTCTGCGCAACTTACACAAACTTCATACCTTTCTATACTCAACACCTTGTGTTAACTGCCGTCGTTGAATTTCCAACAGGTGAGTTACAGTTTAATTCCTCTATATTTCTTATGAAACCCGCTTAATATAAATCACACTGCTATAGGTATTGACAAAACAGGATGGGTGTAAATATCACATTTCATCAAACCGTAATAATCAAATAGTTCATTAATTTCCTCTTTGAACAACTGCACAGTATTGTAGGTAATCTATTTGTATTTTCCTTTCGACGTTTGGTCCGTCGGTTCCTTATTAGTATTACTGTATTTAAGTAATTAACTTGTATTAATGATCTCTTTGGGAATGGGAACATTAATATGGTCTCACAGCTGAATCCTTTTTCACGTTGTTGGTCCGGTGAACTGAAAAAAACAAATACATTTCCTTAAAACATAATTCACCCGCTATTAAATATTGTAATGGTTTGACTATGTCAACAGACCGTTTGCCCCCCGTTAATACTAAAGCAGTCCAATCTTGTAGTGCGGATAAATATGTAAGCACAGGATCGACTTGCTTGTTTGCAACTTAATCATTCGACAGAATATGTTTACGCCCGAAAAGGCAATGGTTTCGTTTAAAATTATTCAGTAAAATCGCGTTTAAGCAGTTGAGTAAAATACGTTGCTGTACCTCAAATTCTCCTCTTCGTGAATTGTAGGTTGTTATAATGTATGGAAATGGAAACAACTGCATGCTTCACGCAAATTAAAACTTGGATTAAATTCTTCCTCTGCGTCAATTTGAAACCAAAGGGATAGGAGCAACATTTTTTCCCCACAACTTCCCTAAAGTCCAGGATGCAGTAAATACCCAATGTATGTTCTCTAAACTTTTCTTAAAATGTTTCATACGTGTTAGCTTTAGCCAGCAGAATCAGAAAAGTTTCCACAAAATATTGCTTACCTTTTCGGATGAATCGCAGGTGGAATTTTCAGTGAAAGTAGAATTTGGCTATTTTGGTTGTGACACGTTAGCAATAAATTAAGTAGGTAAAGTGGAGAAACTTTGCAATATATTTTTGCTTTCTGTGAAGTTTTAGCTTTCAAGCTCATGGCTGAACTACAAGGAAGCTTTGCAATAAATGCTATATGTAATCGCCTTCATTAACATTTAAACTGTATTGTTCACCGATTAAAGAGATGATGTAAACCCAGTCACCTATATTAATGCAGTATCCCAATGATTTAATACATGCAACTTTGAAGGAAGAATTTACTTAGCGTAAAGAATACAGTACTTCAACCTTTTTTATATACTTTATACACTTACGCTGTTAATTTTATGAATACTCGGTTTATTGACTGGGTCGGGGAAATTAATAATGATCATTGGAAATCTTGCGGACCAAACTATCTGGGTGTCCAAGTTGCTAAAGTGAAATGTATTCACGTTTTGCTTGTCAGCGGCATTCTTTTCCAGGGAAATAAAACGGACAAACACCGAAATTCAAATCAACGCATTTTCCCACAATCACTGATAGCCAATATAATGTATATAACGCTTTAAAGTGACCTTTGTCACCCAGACTGGACGAAATGTGACATTTTACTTGAATTTCCTTCCATTAGAATTTCACCAAAATCTGTCCATCTTAATCAAGATTTTTGAACCCGGCCCAACAATAGGCTTGTCAATTCAGGTCAATTTCATTAACTCATAACCAACCAACCAGTAATCATTGCTGAATAAGGAGCAGACTGGCCAGCCCATGCATGCATAGCCTGGCTCCCTAACTGCGGACTGCAAACAGTGAACAAATAAACCACAAACACAATTCATAACATCTTAGCCGAACCTTGCTGCTTGAAAATAACGAACTGAAAGCTAAGGAATGTTTTTTTTTCGCTTAGAAGAAATGCACTCACCCATTTAGCAGTAAGCTTTTTCTTTCTCTTTCTCTCCCTCGCCCTCGTATATGGTTCAACGCTGCCCTGCCCTAACCCTTTTTTTTTTTTTGCTTTGCCTCTTGCAGATTCAAGTTGATGCTGGTAAGTCTTTTGTACACTCCTCGTTAGCCAATACAGCATCACAAAACACTCCGAGCGCCTTTTGTCCCACAGGGGACTCGAGACCTCATCATTAGCGTGTATTACTCAGAGTAAGTTCGACAACGTTGTGGATTGCTCACAATACTTTCCCTTTCATTCCTGTTGAGGTCCACCCCGAGCTTCAATAGAAACGGAAATATTCGAAGATGTCCTGGTTCGGCACACAAAAGGGGAGACTAAGCTGCTTCGCTTCTCCTCCCCTCGTCGCAGTGAGACACAATATTTTCTTTCTCCCTTTATACTTTGCAAAAGGCCCCGAGAAAGCGACAATTGCGCTTTTTGGGGTGACATATTGTTCACCTGAATGCGCTGTGTGGTGAACATTACCTTTTGGAAGCGACAGGCAGGCAACTGGTGAATTATAAATGTCATCTGTGTTTATTGGGACGTGTTTTTTTTAAACAAAAGTCTTTTGTTATTTTATAATACCAACACATGCCTCAGCTCCCCCCTCCTTTATAAATTCTTGTTTATTGTCCTTAATCCAACACAATGATGATATTAGTCTACCACTTAGACTTTGTGTCATTTGGACCCCCACACGAAGGTAACGCGATTTGATTCTAAAGAGATCCTGGTCCCAAAAGAGTCCTTTAAGAAGATGAAATCGCCCCGTCGATGGTTAGAATTAAAAATAATATCCCAACAATTTAACTCAGCTAATATTTTCCATTGCTCCGTCATCAATGTTCGGTGAAATACATCCAATTCGATTTTTTTTTTGCTCCACGTCTTTCACAACACATAAATAATCATCTGAAACAAAAACAGAAGTTGCTGGGAAGACTCAACAGGTCAGGTATTTGGGTTTTGTTTTAAATGATCAGCTAAAGGTGAGAATTATTATTCGGGGTCTCGGTAAGAGTTAAGTACACAGGACACAGAAGGTGAACTGAAAACATTTCAACTCCAGGCATTTTATCTTTTCACAATCCAAAATCAACTTTCAAACGCGTGGGAAGGTTCGCAAAATAATCATCTTATCTGGGACTTCACACACAGACTGCGAATCAGTGTTATTTCGCTCACAGCTGCCAACAACAACGACAACAATATCACATTTATTAGAGCGCCTTTCACGTCGGGAGGACGTCCCAAAGCGCTGTCCAGTCAGACGTTAGTTGGGGGCAGACTTACTCAGGAAACCCATGTAACCAGGCTAATTTATGTATAAATCACCTAGTTTCGATCTGACTGATCGAGCAAATTGCACCCCCCCCCCCCCCCCACACACACACACACACACACAACTTTTTTTTTAAACCAAATATCCTTTTTCGCCATATTCGTGAAATACCTATAAATCCTATAGGTGACCTGTGCTCCTGCGATTGGGCAAAGGTCCGGTTACAGTCACTACCCCAATGTGCTGAATCCCAGAGCATCTCATACCTACCCTCCACTCGCAGAATACTCAGTCTCCATTGGTTCTCGGTGATGTCACAAATTACAGTCACATACATGTACAGTAAATACGTCTATAGATTTAAAATAGTGGATTGCCTCATCGCAGTTATCAGTGTCCTAAAACAATTGCAACTTGATGCAAAAAAAAACAGTTCATTTTTTTTGGGGGGGCGGAAAAATGGAACTTGCGTTGCAATTTATCGCAACGCTGTTCACACACAGATGAGGGCTGTTTTAATTTGGGACCTCGGTGTATAATACAGCAGAAGATCTCTTCCGGGTGAACCCGTAATGTGTTATGGTTCAACCCAACACGGGTTATCAACACGACAAGAGAATAGAAATAGCATATCGTGTGTCATGTGGGAAAATTTCCAATCCAGAAAAAAAAAGTATTTCACCGTTATAGTGAAATCAACTAATGTTCATCAATTGACATATTCGGCATCCTTTTGCTATTGTAATATATATATATATATAGAGAGAGAGAGTATTACTAACAGATTATGTATAGATCAATGATAACTAAATTCTCGGTCACAAAATCTGTCTGTAACAACTTATTGCGGCGATCATTTGACATTGTAATGAACCCACAGCCGTGAATGTGAAGCATTTGTTGTTCACAAACTGGAAAGGATATAAAGTTTTTCTCGGTGTTCGTTACGTTGAAACACCAGGCACTTCTCAACACCACAATTTGCTTCACCATCATTATTAAAACGGTCCTTTTGCCTGAAGCAATATCCGATTGCCTGCGATTTTTTATTTGCAGCCTCGGGCTATTTGTTTAGATAAAACGGAACTTAATCCGATATTTTAGAAAGACTGAAAGACCTGATCCCACGGTTGAGAATAGTGTACGTGGTTATCGAATAACATCAACTTAGGGAATTGTGTATTTGGTTGACAGTGGGGGGGGGGGGGGGGGGGGGAATCATTCATCATTTCATCCCCAAACTGACACATCTCTCTTTTTTCGAAAACTATGTGTTAATTGTGTGTCTGCGTACAATACAGACCAGAGTGGTCCAATCTTTTGGCTGTCGAGAGCTCCCATCAGCAATATTTTTGTGTTACCCTTCCAGAAACATTTATGGGTTACGGAGGGAGCGGATGGGCCAGGTGAAAAGGGGGGGGGGGGGTGTAGACGAATAAACAGATTATTTGATTTATGATAAATAGCTTTTAATACAAAGAAGAAGTCGGTGCGATTAGCCATTGTGGGACGGTGTTCGACGTAAATATAGATTAACTGTTATGGAAGCTAAACCTTGCGCCCACACATTATCCCACATGAACGCACACATTCTTCTTTAGATAAATACAAAATGGTAACCCGACCTGTACAAATCATTAGGTTATTACTGCTTCTGATATTACCCAGGATTTTAAAATTACACCCAATGATATGAGTAAAATGTACTGAACTGGTCAAGTATGGATTTTTTTTAAAAAACGTCATGTGTCGTTAATCATAAATAATGTTATCCTGGCTAAATGTTGTCACTGACTAAATGCAGTCAAAGCGAAATATATTGCGAGATTGCACGATGTTTTTTGCAATATTTGGATCCACTGTTGCTTTAAAACCAAGAATTGCATAATGCTCACTGTGTTTAGCCCCCACACCTCACACACACCTAAAAATGTGTCCTCCACATATACTGCAAAACAACACAAACGCTCACTGGAGAAAGAGACATAGACACCCTCTCCCCAGTTCGAGGTGTCATGTTATCTTTAACACGAACATTTTACTGCAACTTGCAGATTACACCACACAAAATATACTCAAAAATAGAAAAGTGCTTGAAATATATTCCTTTTCTTGGATATGATTCCCCCCTCCCCCCAAAAAAAATGCCAGCGTACATTGCAACGGTTGCTATTCTACACAAATAATTGCTTTGTAAGTAGAAGTGTATCATACCAATTGCAAAAGGTAATTCGAGAAGATCAATTGATGTTTTTCCCCCTCCCCATATATTCAAATAGTTTCCAGCAATTATTGTCCGTCAGAATTATAAAAATAATTGAAATCCACTGATTGAAACTCAAAATGCGTATAAAACGCCTTTTGTTCCGAGTTAAACGGTAAAATGTGAAACAGATTCTTTACCCTCTTTACAGTTACCTTAGGAGTGATTTTTTGCTTTTCGCAGCAATTAATTGGCGTCTCCCATTCCTCGGTTACGTTTCTCATTCAATTTATAAAATACATCAATGCATTGGTTTAAAAAAAAACGCAAGCACGGGTTTCCAAAGAAAACGTGGAATGAATATTTTGAATTATATTTTGTAACAGATATAGAGGAAATAAACTGCGAGTATCACAGCCGCAAATAACAACATAAAATACAATCTGTCACTTAGCCAACAGCAATATGTTAAGATGTTAATTCACCCATTTCTCTCTCTCACTGTAAGGAACGTTTCTGGTTATGCACAAAAGCATAACAATACAATACAATATATAAGGCATATTATGTGGTTTACATCCAACGCCAGTCACATCCCTACCACGAGAAAATCCTTCTTCTTTTTTTTTGCCGCTGCAGAGTGTGTGTTCTTTCCACAGCAAATAAAGCAATCGGATTAAGTCGAAAGGCAGAGAGGTATGCACTCTCTTAACACACAAACTGCAAATGGAAAGCAGTCGGAGCAAACGTAAAAAAGAGCACAGCTCAAAGCGATTAACGTCAAATTGTATAATACAGAACCAGTTCGCTCCTCTGTGGCTCAGTCAGACTGAAACATGACATTTGGCCTTTTGCCGTCCACAGCAGCCAACACTCCACTCCGACAGTCTTTGATTTAAATATCCATTCTGGATTCCACCGATGCACATTACATGAGATGAAATGTGAATTTCGTTAACCTCTGGTGACCGAAAATGTTTGTACAAAAGGTTGCCCGAGCAACCGAGGCAATTTTTACACATTACAAACGATATTCTGCTCGTGAAAAACTCACTGCTCGCGGCAGCAGTTGCTCGTCGGGAGGCTATCGACACCACAGATTCAGAGAAAGAAAAAAAAAAGTCGTTCGTTAAATATTTTATTTTCTTTTAGGCTCTATGTGTCCACTATCCAACGCACATTTACTCTACTCGATAGTCTGTGCACAAAGGAACAAGCAAAATAAAAAATACCAAACCTAACAAAGGAAATGTCTTAAATAGGCAAATAAACGTATATATATAAAACTTTAAAGTAAAGCAAAAATATAATAACATCGTCTTTCAACATGAAATACCCAGAAAAGGGAACAGGACAGGTGCTCAAAATGTTGCAGCTTGGCAGAAATGGTTTTTTGAGGCATCGCATCGGTATTTATTTTTATCATTATTTCTCCTCTCTCTCTCTCTCTATATATATATATTTATATATATAATCCTTTAAATAAAGGCGATCAGGAGTTTTTGTTTTTGTTTTTCTCTCAAAAATATTGAAAGACTGTAGTCGTTTAAAAGTCTTCCACTGGCTGCAAAAAAAAAAAAAAAAAAAAATCGTCCATCATGGAATGATGCGGAGACTTGGTGGTCCCTTGGCCCCCAGTGATATTGGACCAGTCTTTGCTCGACTCATTGTTCGGATGCAGCCGAGGATATTGGAGGCACTCTCAACGATGTGGTCTCTCCCTCTTTCTCTCTGTGTCTCTGTCTCTGTGTGTGTCTCTCTCTCTCTCTCTCTCTGGTATCTCTCAGATGTCGCAGTCACTGTCACTCGAGGTGATGGAGATGGCCGAAGTGGCCGCTTTGCTTCTCTCCGAGACGCTGCACAGACTGGCGGCGGGACTGGAAGCGCCCACCATGGGTCCCACGGCCGCCTCTTCCTCACTCAGAGAGCGCACGGATGCCTGAGACAGGACTTGCTGCTGTAGCCTGCTCTCGGGGGGAGGGAAAGCACAGTGAGGAGTTTGCCAGGGAAAAGGTGCCCCCCCCCCACACACACACACAGTCACTCACACACACAGTCACTCACACACACACAGTCACTCACACACACAGTCACTCACACACACAGTCACTCACACACACACAGTCACTCACACACAAACACAGTCACTCACACACAAACACAGTCACTCACACACAAACACAGTCACTCACTCACTCACACACCCAAACACACACACACACACACACACCCACACACACACACACACACAAACACCCATCCACACACACACCCATCCATCCACACACATACACACCCATCCACACCCACACACACATCCACACACACACACACACTCACACACCCACACCCCCCCACACACACAGAGTATATGTAGATAGATTACAGAAATCTAATCAGATAGTGGTTTGGGACATGACATGTCACGCCACGGCCAGGATGGTGGAAGGCTAACTGGATGGACCTTGGGCTTCTTTCGCCTGGACAATTCTTATGTTCTTATGTACACACACACACACACACACACACATCTACAGCGAAGAGACTGGAAGATTTCTACCGAAAAATGATGACCAATAACATCTTGCAAAGAGCACATTCAGCACATACATAGACATATTGGCATCGAATATGTTTATGAAAAACACATCGCACGATGAAACATATATATTTGGTGTAAATAGTCTATTTAATATATACTTAAACACAGTATAAATATAAACGAAGGTATGTGTGTGTGTGGGGGGGGGGAGGGGGGGAGGGCTCCAGATTCGGAATAAAGCTGAAAGGAGAAAGAGATGAGACTCCCCATGTTTTTAGCACCGTCGAATGCACTTGACATATGGGATTTGTGGGCTAATCTAACCATTAATTCGTGAAACGTTGATCCACCAAAACAATCCGAAAACATGGCTAAATTGTATCGTATTTTTTTGTCTTTTTTCAATTTGTTCTCGAGCTCAATTCAGAAAGAAATATTATGACGGATAGACAGCTTAGCGCGGGTTAACCAATCATATTTTTCTTGATTATTAATTGTAATGCTAGGCAATTTTTTTTTATCAATTAAAACACTGCCGCAAATAAGCAAGGATCAACACAAATTGGGGTTTTCGTTTGGTTCAACGTAAGGAATAAATTCATCCCATCAAGTCAAATAAATGGAGGTTAAAATTGCCCCCACACACAAAAAAAAAAGATTCGCTGGTTTCTGTTCAACGTCTGTGGCTGGAATTGACAACTTGCTTGAATTTTGTAAAAAAAAAAGATATATAAAACTATTAATTACGCAGAACCTTTTCTCTGTTGCCCAGTCCACCCCGTTTATATTTGAGGGTTTCAAATCATCGAGGAAAAGCAAAACCACGAACCTGTTCTTAGCTGCTGCTGCTCTGTCTCTTTGTCTACGGTTTTTAAACCAGTTGCCCACTTGTGTGGGTGTAAGTCCGGTGGCCTGGGCAAGCTCCTTCTTCTTGCTGGGATTCGGGTAAGGATCCTGCAGGTACCACTCTCTCAACAAATGCCTCGTTCTCTCTTTGAAGCAGTGAGTCTTCTGCTCACCGTCCCAGATGGTCCTGGGCAGGGGGAACTTCTTTCGCACCCTGTACTTGTCCACTGGACCCAAGGGGCGACCCCTCAATTTCTCTGCCTCCTGGTAGTGAGCTTCCAGCCAGAGGGCCTGCAACTTGCCGTGTGACTCCTTGGTGAACTTGTGGTTCTCCAGGATGTGGTAGAGCTCTCTGTAGTTGCCCGTGTGGAAAGCCACGATGGCTCTGGCTCTCAGCACCGACTCGTTCTTGTTGAGCGCCTCGCAAGCCGCTGGAGCCACCGGGAGGGACCAGAGGAAGCGACCCAAGCGCTCAATGTCTCCACTCTCCTCCAACGTCTCGCAAACCCCCGCCACCTGCTGAGGGCTGAAATTTAGGATTGGCAGCTGAAACATTGACTCTAATGTTGTGCGTGTGTGTCTGTGCGTGTAAAAAAAAAACACACCACCAAACAAAGTACACGCACACACACACACAGGACGAAGCTTGGACCCAATGCAAAAAAAAAATGAACAAACTCAACACGAAACGGAATGGATTGTAACAGGGGATGGGAGGTGGGAGGTGGGGGTTGGGGGTGGGGGGGTGGGGGTGGGGTGGGGGGTGGGGGGAAAGAGAAGCAAAAAAAAAAATAGGCGACGCAGTTGATGCGAGTTGGGTTTGCAGACTCTATAAAGATTAAGTTGGTGTTCCCAAGTGCCAGGGTCAACAGTGAGATCCTTTGCGGTGGCGTCGAAGAGATGCTGGAAAAAAAAAGGAAAAAAAAAAAAGCATTCACAGCCCACAATCTGACTTTCTATTGGATTTGGCAGATTGGGTGCCCGGTTGCCATGGCTGAGTGTCAATCACTGTCACATTTGCCAATCAACCAGAAGAAGCCAGCGTCAGGATTTGAGATCCTCCAAAGATCCCACACGTTTTTTTGTTCGAGAAGAAGAAGAAAAAAACACAAACAAACAAACAAACAAACAAACACGCTGACCTTTGTTTCTAGGGTTGATCCAGACAAGGAAACATAAGAGAACGCAAAATAAAAATAAAAAAAAATGCAAGGTAGGTCGGGGTTAAAAATGTCAGTGGATAATAGAAAGAAATGTGAACGCAGCGAACTGTATACCACAAGACAGGCACTTCGATTGCACTGTATTTCAAACGTGCCATTGCATATATGGATTAGCAGGGCCATAAGTAGATTAGTCAGAGAGGATTTACTTATGCAACATAATTCAGTCGTTTCTAAACAACCCCAAAAAATCTTTATTTAAATGATACCGTATTTATTTCCATTTTAATTTCCAATGAGCTTCACTGGCGGGCAATGTGCAGCGACCCAAATGCGCACAATGTTCCGATGCTTTTGCTAATTCGCCGAATCTCTCAATAATTAGCATTACACTTTGAAACGTCCATTTATCACACAGAATTATGAACAGCATCAGTTACCAGATCTAATTGCATGACTGCACACAATTGCCTGTTCACCTAATTGAAGACCATTAAAATTAAAATTATTTTATTTCCATGGTTTTCTAACCCGCTGCTAAAATAATCGTGTTTTTTTTTAAACAAAACCAACACATCAATATATATATTTAGTGATCTCTTAAAGGTGAACGATCGTGTCCAACTAAATGGATTAATTTGCCGTCACAAGATGATTTAGATCGGGACAAATGTCCAGTCTTTTCGCAGCGTTCGAATTACCTCTCGGAAATAATTTAATTCTTTTGTTAAAAAAAACTGAAGAATTTTGAATTATACCCGTTCTTACTGTTTCTATGGTGATGTGCGTTTCAATTAAAAAAAAAGTTTAGTGACTGTTTTGATGGGAAATCATTGAGATTATATAGCCAGACAGAAAAAAAAACACTCATTTAAAATCATTTTAATCATTTAAAATAGAGATCAACGTGGGTTTCAAAAATGCAGGCAGAATTGTATCTCCGCTTTCTAGAAATAGAAACCTTCGGTATGACATGGATTGTACCACTTTGGGGTAAATTCACTGAAGCTTTTGTTGAAGTGGCTTTTTATGAAGGCAGCTTTTATATGTTTTCGGTTTAACACGGTTGAATTCCAGATTTCCCTCCCAGGCATTGAAATGGTTTTCGAGATTGTGGAAATGCCTTCAGTGCATTAAAGTATTGGAGATTTGCATATCAATCGCTGGTGCATGAAACTAAGCGTCTGGTCTGCAGGCAGCATATTCAGCTGCCCAAGCGATCACTCTTTGGGGGGAAAAAAATGAAATGGCTTGTTTAAAAAAAATGCACAAAATCAATAGGGCGAAAATATACTTTGATTTATTTTCATAGTTTTAGGATAAGGATTTCCTAAAAGGAAAAAAAAAACACCGAAAATTACTGCTTTGTGCTTAAAATCCTATTTTGTGTGTTTGAATTAGCCAGGAGTTGTGAAGTATGTCTATAAGAATGCCTTATATTACAGGGCTAAATATATCTTTATTTTGTTTTCAGGCGATTAGCAAAACAATGTTTTCATTGGAAGGTGTTGGGGTGGGATTATGTTTAGATATCTATCTACTACATTTTCATATGTAGGAAATAATCATGTTTTCAACAGTATAGAAAATATACTGGTTCATATATAACCCCATTAATCATCGAGATATGCTTTAATACTGCAGCAGCAAAGCATGAATATGTATTGAAAAAAAATGGTACATACTCTGTATGTACGTCCCATGCTTCCAAGAATGAAAGACACGCAATCTGTTGTTGCTACTAACCGGTGTCCTAAAATTATGTTTTCCATAGTTTATATTTAATTTCAGAAACGCTTATATGATCAAAGCAGCGGCGTGTTAATAATTAGCATTCTGTATTTTTGTCCAGATTAATTCCACATGTTTACAATCGCTGCTGTATCAGCCAAGCAAATAAAAAGCTCTCTCTATAAACTTGTCAGAAAGCATCAATTTAATTTGCTATAATACGTGACAATGCACGCCAGTTTATGCCAGCAAGCTCGTAGCGACTGAACATCTCAATAATCGTTTCTCTGCAAGACAAAAATCGCTATTCGCTGAACCGAATTTAACCGTGAATTTAAAAAAAAAGTGCATTCCAAGTCTGTTTCAACACATATCAAAGGCGAACATTAAACACGCATATTACCTAAGGGTTCCTAAATGTATGCCCAGTATATAGCCGTTTTCAAATACCATTACAGTATCAAAATAAAGCTACATATGTTCAATGTAGTTCCCCTCCCAAAAAGACTAATAATTTTACCTTCTCTTAAACGTTTCACATGTATAAACAAACCCCGAACAGACGAGTGTAACGATATTACTAAACCAAAGCAGCATTTTTTTTGCGCTGCATTTCATACTGAAACTAGAAATGGAAATAAATACAGCATGTAATAAATTATTTATCTTTATTTATGGAAAGTCAACAACGGAAGAACAACCCACGATGTGACACAGCACTTACACAAATACAACCTTTGCATCCAAGTGGTTTGAAACTGTTCCTACCAACAAACCAGCAGCTTTATAAAGCATGTTGCGCAGGTACATAATGTACCTGTAATTTTGGTTTTACAACGTAGGGGTCAGAATGTGGTATAGTTAGTTTTGTGCGAGTGTATTATTAACGTGTGAGAAATCTTTTTTTTGGGTAACTAGTTACTCCAAACTTAAATAACTTCTAGCCCATCATGGGGTTAACTGGAGTAATGGTTTGGCATCATAGAAGCGACCTGTCTGGTTCAATTATACCTGTATATCGGTTAATAAAATATCAGTGAGCGAATTACTCTTTAACACTACTGAATACTTATTGTTTTATGCGGAGATCTAAAGAATGGTGTGCCTTGAGTATTTTTTAAAAAATCCAATCTGCCCATAGAGACTGATTTTCACGGATATTGACATATTTAACTTTTGTGTAATTTTCTAAAGGAAAAAAAAACACGTTTAGATGTATTTTAGAGTTTTATTTGAACAATTTCAAAACGTTTTTCTTTTCAGCTGTGGCTGGTTTGAACCTATAGCGAGAAGCAAAGATACTTGGATCTTGTCCAGGAAAGAAAATGGTATTTCTGTTGCATTTCTCAGTTTGTACTTTAACACAATTGTTTGATTGGGAGTAGATTGCATTTTAATTGGAATAAATATGAGCATCAAAGGGACTTTAACAATCCCTTTCAAGCAATGTAGCACCTATCATCTGGTTTTAGGACGTTGGAGGCTATATGGATGTCGTAAAATGGGTGTTTTTTTTTAAAAAAAGTCTCTAATCACAAATTCTGAGTTGTAGCATGATTATAACATTAAAATGAATCATATTAATAAGACACCATGATTCAATTATTATCGGTGCTTTCGACCACACCACTTGATATTACGAGACAATATCAGGTTTGACACTAGTTAATAGAGATGTTAGCGTGCCAGGTCTGACTGGCAGAGTTAGGGTTTCGAGTTTCAATTATAATCAATAAGAAGTGTACCCGATAAAGCAGGACCAGGGAGAAACAATTGCAATTGATGTCTATTTCCACAAAGTCGACATCATAACAAGGGAAATAGTCTCACGCTTGGTTTAACTTGCCATTTTAAAAAGAATCCCGCCTGAAGGGTTGTACAGTACCAGTAAATACATGAGAAAGATGGACATTTGTACAGTTCCTTTTCCAGGTTAATCATGTGTGTGTGCACGACTTCCGCTCATTAGCTGTCACGGGCACTTTGCAGTTCTATGAAGTCTGAAGTCCATGTGGAGAGGCTCTGAGGAGATCCAGAGCTCCAGATGGCTGCAAATGTTACGGTTGAGCACATTAAAGGTGAGGCACTTGAATGACACATATAGACATGAAACTATACCGTTTCTGAGTGGAACCAGAACGCATACAAATACAAAGCAAAACACATAACAGGCCTAACAGCCCAATGAACATCGACAGTGAAGTTCACGATATTTTCATTGCAGTTACGCGCACATCTGAATAAGCCATAATATGAATGATAAAATGGAAAACATTGATAATTACATTGAAGAACTTAAAACGGCTTACATCCGTTTACAGGGCACGTAGCGACGTGTTATCTCTCTCAGTGGAGTGATGTGTAGCGTGAACGCTGAAAGCTAACCCTCATTTAACCGTTTTCAGAGTAATAATGTTGCATAAAACTCCTTAGACGGTCTAGTTATTACAGAGCCAGTTGCGCAGTCAATGACCTTTAAGGGGTCATTTATAAGTGGAGTCAGAATCAATCCCCAACACTTATTTAAATTGATCAGGGCGAATCACTCTGGACAACCCAGATTTGTAGGGGTTTTTTTTGCAGTGTTACGGTACTTAGGCTTTAAAAAAAACATAAATCACATCATCAGATTAATGTTATGGATCATGAATCATGATCATGAAATTCCTTCAATCCTAATACATTTTGTTTTACATTACCTCTCACTTTCTTCATGTAACTTGCAGTCATGACAAAGCAACACATATTTCTACTAAAACAAAGTTTGCGGGTTAGCAATGCTGATATGTCAAGTTCCACAATTACGTTTTCTGGTGAATGTTGAGTAGATGAGTTATTGGTTTCCAGTGTATTCTGGGGATTAAAAAAACCTGTTCAAGAAACGGAGACCTTTCAAATTAAAGTATTTTTGTATTCAAATGTATCCTGAAGTAGGTCAAATAGCTATTTGTCATACAAATTATTGACAATCATTTGGCAATTATTGGCAATGTGAATTGGCTTTCAGAGTCACGAAAGGCGCTTGACAGTCTATTTTCCAAACGTACGCATGAACACTTGTGTGTATCCATGAGCATTATCTTTTTAATCTTAACGATTCTTTATGAATTGAGTGACGGCTCCAATCTTTTGTCGATAACCTATTTGTGAGCGAAATAAGGGAAACATTTCCTGAGGATGCGACTGCAATCTGCGCACTGTTTGGAATATTTGTCACGCAATAAACAAATGCCTTTAGGTTTTTTGAGCTATTATACATGTCAAATCGCAAGCAGCGAAGTCATGTAATCTATCAGCCACAGCGCTTTTGCCGAATCCGTCCACGTACAAAAGGGTCTTCAAGTTTATCAAATAAGTTTATCTAATAGTGGCTTTCCTATCAGATTGTGCTTTGTGAATCTTGGCAATGACAGAGTCAGGTGACACGATTATAAATCGTTCTTTCAGATGGCATATTTATTGGTCGGAAGAAAAAGACCTAAAGTGTCCAAAAACACACTGAAAGTGCACCAAACTATTGGATTTATCACAACATATTGAGTTTATGAAACATAAAAAGAAACACTGACATCCTCCATTATTGACTTTGCAATAATTCGTGACAATCGAAATAAAACGTTGTTTTGGTTTCACCATATTTGTCATTTTTACCAAGTTCATAATGATAATAATCCTGGCATTTGATGTAGAGCTTCATCGCGTCGTTGAGACGTTACAAAGTGCTTCTCAGAATATAAAGTGTAGTAGTGACTGTATTTTGTGGGCGAAACAAAATACATATATAAAATATATAGTTTGATATCGCTATTGAAACTCTTTTGACGCCCTTCTTGTTTCTGTTTTAATGGTTTGTGTTGAAACCGCCTTACTTTATAATGGTCTGGTGACAAAGAGAGCGGGGAACTAGTACTGGTATTTATTAGGTTTGATCGATGAATGGAGGTTCCAATTTTACTCCAAATGTCATACTCTTGAAAGAAAGACAAATGAAAGCAAAGATAAATGTCAAAATCTAGTGATAACGAAGCATGGCTAAAATTAACTTTAAAAACTTTTTTTTAAAAAACAACAACACTAAACACGGAAGGTGGGAATCTCTCAGCAAATTCGAGTTCACAACTAACCTGAATAACTCAGAACGTCTCTGCCTTTGGGAGATCAGCTGTCTTTGGTGTAGGTGCAGAAAACCAGTATAACATGCACTCAGCAAGTGTTGGTCTTCCACCTGAAATCCTCAGACATTTTTACTCTTAAAATTATCGTGGCAATGGTGTCGAGAATATGGGAGTTAGTCCATAGTATGATGTATTTTAAATATCCCCATAGATCTAGTTAGCACGTTATTATTTTTACTAACCCTAGGAATGGGATACCGGTATTAACCTTTCCACTTAAATCATACAAACCGTATTTTTATGATCCCGATTGCGATCAAAAACAAAATCAAACATCAAGAAAGCCAACTCTGTCAAACACTCTGGAGGCAATATGTTTAGACTTTATCTACAGTATTAATGAATTTCAGGGCGACCAGAATTTGGAAAATTGTTAAATTGTTTTGCTTTTGAAGCTAGTTTTCTACAGTCCTTAGGAAGACTAAGCTCTAAAATGTGTCGCATTGCGTCGATAGAAAAACACACTTGAGATGAGGAAAAAGTTGGTGATTTACCGCACCTTTTGGTTATTGCACAGAGAGCATTGTCGCTGTCACCACCTGTCCAGCAATGCCCTGTGCTGTTCCTGCTCATAGCAGCTGTCTATGTTGTCTGGTATTAGCTCTGCCTTTGCCACCCCGAAGCCGCTGACATTGGTTTGAAGCCTTTAGATGTCCTGCCACCCCGACACTAATGTTCTAGTCCACAGTCCATTCCGGTTCCCCAGTTGAGGGAAAGCAAGCGACCTGACCCACGCTTCACTGCGAAGGTCCACATCACCTAAAGCGACACTCTATCCGGAATGATAAGCGACCTGAAGACTTCACAGTGAGTACAAGATTTCTCACAGGGAAGCCAAACAGTTGTGGATGCGTGAAAGAAGTTCAAGAGTTCAGTTCATCACGTTATACGATCGTAGATATTCAATAACTACCCAACATATGTTCTTGCTCTCTGGGTTTACTGTAATGGGAAAATTATAGCAATTGACTGGTAATTGTTAATTGACTGCAAATTGTGACTTAGTAATCCGTTTATAATTTAGGTAACAATATCGATTATGTTTAACAAATATGTATTTTTAAAAAAACGTTTAAAAATTATATGAATATACTACTGGCACTTATATAGCGCCCTCCACGAAGGGTAGTGTCTCAGAGCGCTTAATATATATATTAATATAAATGAATACATATGAAGAATATGAACTTACTAAAATAACGTTGACCCAGAAAATTAAACCAAGTGTTAAATAGTTTAATCATAAATATCTTAAATCAATTCAATTATCCCAACCAGCTTTTAAAAATAAAATATATGAAATAATAAGAGACCTACATACAATACCAGGGAAATTAATTTTAAATAGCCTTTCTTCTTTCTCTTCCCTAAACAAATTGAGGGCATTCGACATTACTTCATAAATAAGTTTTGCAATGTATTTTAAATTCTTGAAAACAAGCTACTCCACTAACCTATACAGTACTTTGTGCAAAATAGTGTAGTAAAAACTAAAGTATTCACCAATTAACTCAACAAGTTGAGTGTGCTGTATAAAACGCAAGATCTACCATTAGGTGGCGTTTCCTCTAGAGAAATTTATGTTTGAAAGCATTATGAATTGCAAGAAACTTGAATACACCAAATCGGAAGTAATTGTATGGTCATAAATCCTTGATTAATTTCACTGAATATGTTCTCCTTAAACTGAAAATGCAGTGCCATTTTTATCATTAATGCATAATCTGCATCTGATTTGCAATTTAAACTTGTGTTTCTGTCAATTGTCTATGCTTACTTTTGGAACTATCTTTCAATTCTAATTATCGACTGGTACATATGTCAAACTAATGAATAAATGGTAAATGACGCTGCCGCTTATTCATTCACAATCGTGGGCATGAATTTTCATGCTTTAGTCAAAGACGTCATATTTCCTAGACATCAGAATATTTTTCTTTCGTACTTTACATACCATTTGTATCCCATGCATCAATCTGAATGGTTTTTCATTGGCTCACATTCTTATTTTTACAAATAAACCCCAAATAACCCAATTCTGACAATCGAGGACTAATTCTGTTTTGATATTAGCTAACAAACAAAACATTTCCATGAAGTGTTGGGTGGTAGTATATTCTGACCTTTCAAACCGACTGATCAAACCGCTCTCTTCGCTCAGCCTGCTTCATGTCCCTCACCCTATCTGCTCCTCCATCAGCAGCCGGGCTTTCAGCCATTCTGCCCTCATTCTCTGTAACTCCATCTCAGAGTCCCTTCAATTCGCTTCCTCCCTCACCTCGTTCAAGGTCTGTCGCAATATGTACCTCTTTGAACACACTTTTGGTCTTTTTTCCCTTCCTCACCCCTTGGCTCCCACCCCCCAGCTTGGGTGCCGAGTCAGCAGTGTCAAGCGCTTTGGGATGTCCTCCCAACATGAAAGGTGCTATAAAACTTAGAGAGGACAAGTTTGCAGGGCTATGGGGAGAGCGCGGGGGAGTGGGATTGATTTGGATAGCTCTTTTAAAAGAGCTGACACAGACACGATGAGCCGAATGGCCTCCTTCTGTGCTGTATAATTCTATGATGATAAATGTAAATTTGCATTGTATTATATATTGATTTGCAATTGCAGGATATTTAACAAGAATGCTGAATAAGTCACACAACAGCTAATTCTCCAGTATTCACTGTGTATTTCCATATAACCGTATAATACTAAAATTCAAGTACCAACATGACAAGCTTCTAACTCCAGATAGAAGAAGAAATTGAAAAGAAAATAGTTATAACATAAACTAATAAAGGATGTGTTGCGCCTTTTCTGAGGTTCTTTCAAAGCCGGTTCCAATGGTTTTGTAAATAGTTAAGCAGTTAACTAGTAATTTAATACATCATCTTTCAAGCAGTATACTGCAGTAACATTGTAATTGATGCATTAAAAGCAAAATATCAGTGTGCTTCAAGTAAAATGATTATTCTTCAATAACATCATAACATAATTGAGTTTGCTCTATTCCACTCTTGATTTGAATTTTTTAAGTAGGCTGTAAGGCTCGGTAAGCTATTGTTGAGTTTCTTGGAATAAGATGAATCTAGGCTGCAGCTGTTAGGAATAAAAAGGAATCCTTCACAGCCATTGAGATTCGATTAACACCGCACTTGTAGAGTATTTCTTTCATGTGTACCCATCTCTGGCCTGAAATTTCTCATGGTCGTAGCCGCAAGACCATTGTCTTAAAATTTAAAACTGCCAAATTTTAAAATAATTGTTAAATATGGTCTTAATTTGGAAACTGTGTTCCACAATTCTTTTAAACTGTTTCAAAATTAAGAGTGGATTTAAGAATTTCCCAAATTGTGCACAATTTAAATTTTGAGATAATGGTCTTGAATTTAAGAGCCTAAGGCGTTTTATATATATAATATATTAATAATAATCCTTGGATTTGACATAGCGCGTTTCACATTTTCTAGACATTTCAAAGTGCTTCACAGAATAGACTGTAAAGTGAATTGACCGTATATTTGTGGGTGAAACGCAGCAGCCAATTGCGCACAGCAGTGTCCCACAAACAGTCATGGATTGAAAATGACCAATTTATTATTGCTTTGTTTTGGAGGGATTATTATTAGGCTGTGTGTGGAGTAAGGAAACTTGCCCAAAGTTTCGCCCTCTGCCTGGAGTTTTAAGTTTAAAATTACATATAAAATTTAGATGAATAATTTCCTCCTTAGCGCAACTTACCTAACGTTATTGGTAATAATAATAATCCTTGCATTTGATATAGCGCTTTTCACGTCTTCTCAACGTCTCAAAGCGCTTCACAGAATAGACTGTAAAGTGAATTGACGAATAAATGGAATTAAAATTCAAATAAAAAGTTTTTAAAAAAAGCTACCACAAGCAACAACGTCTACGTCTTCACAGCAGTTCCTGGGAATTAAACTGATATGTACTTTTATCCTAGTACATATTGGTAGTAAGATTGTAAATCTCAGCAAGAAAGACCATAAATATGACTTATTCACTTTATGATAGATCTAGAAAGAGTGGTTAAAAATATAATTCTGTTTATCACGACCACTTATTTCATAATTACAAGTTTTTGCGGGAACAACGGCAAAGTACGGGCAACATCTGAAAGAGAATTGGGACGAGATGGAGAGGGTGAGGCTGAGATGGAGAGAAAGAGAGAGACGGGGTGGGGGAGAGATGGAGAAAGAGAGAGCAAGAGAGAGGCAGAGACTGGGGGAGAGAGTGGAGTAGATGGGAGAGAAAGAGAGAGGAAAAGGAGGTGTAGAGAGAGAGGCAGCGATTTAGAGAGATTGAGAAAGGAGATGGAGAGACAAGATTGAGAAAGAGAAGAGATGGAGAGAGGGAGAGTGAAAGGAGATGTAGAGAGAGAGAGGCGATGATGATGAGATTGAGAAAGAGAGAAAAAGAGATGGAGAGAGAGAGATTTAGAAGAAGAGATGGAGAGAGAGAAAGAGAGAGAGTCAGAGATAGAAAGAGAGAGGCGATGGAGATATTGAGAAAGAGGAGAGGTGGAGAAAGAGGAGAGATGGAGAGAGAGAGAAAGAAAGGCAGAGAATATAGTCCTATGATCACAAGGAATAGGAGAGAGAGAGAGAGAGAGAGCTTTGAGGCCTGACTTCTTTCCAAAATAATAATGATTTTCCCTGGAGAAGAGCGGGGTTAGGATTCCCTCCCCCCCCTCCCCTCATCTCCCCTCCCTCCCCTCATCTCCCCTCCCCCCTTCCCCTCATCTACCCCCCCTCCCCTCATCTACCCCCCTCATCTCCCCCCCTTCCCCTCATCTCCCCTCCCCTCCTCCCCTCATCTCCCCCCCTTCCCCTCATCGCCCCTCCCTCCCCTCATCTACCCTCCCCCCTCCCCTCATCTACCCCCCTCATCTCCCCTCCCCTCATCTCCCCTCCCTCATCTCCCCTCATCTCCCCCCTTCCCCTCATCTCCCCTCCCTCCCCTCATCTCCCCCCATCCCCTCATCTCCCTCCCCCCCTCATCTTCCCTCCCCCCCTCCCCTCATCTACCCCCCTCATCTCCCTCCCCCCTCCCCTCATCTCCCCTCCCCCCCTCCCCTCATCTACCCCCGTCGGGTCGGGATACAGTAAATGGCGGCAGACGGTCGGTCGGGGGGGGGGGGGGGAGGGCTCACACTCCGGAGGCCGCCGTTTGGGTTTGAATTTGAATCGAGCGCGAGATGCTCGCGCAGCTCCTCTCCCCCCCCCGGGAGCCAACGGCCGCACGCCCCCCCCCCCCCGAGAGCACGTGACCTGACCCTGGCGAGGCTCGCGCTTCCCGCCTGGAGGAGGAGGAGGAGAGAGGCGCCGCGGTGGGGGGTGAGGAGGAGGAGGAGGAGGAAGGCGTTGGTCCACAAAAGATAACCCGCTCGGGGCGGCGACGACGAGGCCGTGAGTCCGAAACACCCCACACACGAAACACCTTTGTTTTTGTTTGTTTTTCTCTCTTCTTCTTCCTCTTCTTCTAAAATAAAAGATTTTTCCGACACAAAAGAAAGTAATAATCAAAATCCACGAATGCATAAATACGAATACAGAAGCCCTTTCACAACTTATACCTATAAAGTATATCTATATTACAGTATATATAATCATTTGTACATATGGCGGCGCCGACCACCGCCCCCACCACAACAACAACTTGCATTTGAGATCGCTGTCCTTCACGTTTAACGGGGGGGCGTTTCCCGCTCGGGAGGACGTCCCCCCCCCCCCAACACCCCACCCCACCCCAATTCACTGGACCTGAGGGGGAGGGGGTGGGGGGGGGCGGCTGCTGGGATCAGGGAGGGAAGGTTAGGGGTAGGAGGATGGTAGAAGGTGCGGTCGCAGCGGAGGGTCTCGAGACGCGCCTCTGGAGGAGGCGAGGGAGGCGGAGGGAGCGAGGGAGGCGGAGGGTGCGAGGGAGGCGGAGGGAGCGAGGGTGGTGGAGGGTGCGAGGGAGGCGGAGGGTGCGAGGGAGGCGGAGGGAGGCGGAGGGTGCGAGGGAGGCGGAGGGAGCGAGGGAGGCGGAGGGTGCGAGGGAGGCGGAGGGAGCGAGGGAGGCGGAGGGAGCGAGGGTGGTGGAGGGTGCGAGGGAGGCGGAGGGTGCGAGGGAGGCGGAGGGAGCGAGGGAGGCGGAGGGAGTCGAGGGAGGCGGAGGGAGCGAGGGTGGTGGAGGGTGCGAGGGAGGCGGAGGGTGCGAGGGAGGCGGAGGGAGCGAGGGAGGCGGAGGGTGCGAGGGAGGCGGAGGGTGCGAGGGAGGCGGAGGGTGCGAGGGAGGCGGAGGGTGCGAGGGAGGCGGAGGGAGCGAGGGAGGCGGAGGGAGCGAGGGTGGCGGAGGGAGCGAGGGAGGCGGAGGGTGCGAGGGAGGCGGAGGGAGCGAGGGAGGCGGAGGGAGCGAGGGTGGTGGAGGGTGCGAGGGAGGCGGAGGGAGCGAGGGAGGCGGAGGGTGCGAGGGAGGCGGAGGGAATACGGGATGGAGTCGATTCACTTTACAGTATATTCTGCGGAGCGCTTTGAGACGCCTCGGCGACGCGGTGAGGCGCTACATATCGAATGCAATTGTTATGTACAAACGGACGCTTTAAATGCAGATCACGTCTGCATATATTTTTTAAAAATCACAATAACGGGGAGAAATCCATTGATCACACTCCACCCAGGACCAGCGGAACAAAACTGTCCGTGGTTCAGATCGGGAAGCAAAACACTAACAACTTGCATTTATATAGTGTCTTTCACGTGGCGTAGCGCCTGAGAGCACTTACATGTCATTGTTTGATGCTGAGCCGGAGAGGAAAGTCTTCAGGTGTGATCTGGAGATGGGAGAAGAGGGAACAAGACGGAGGAATCGAGGCAGAAAACTCCAGCGAGTTGGGGCATAGTGGCTAAAAGCATTGACCGCCAGTGGTGGAGAGAAGGGGTTGAGGAACGAACGAGCCCAAGTTTACCAGAATTTTTAAATGGAATTGTTTTTTCATTCAATGGCTTAACGCAAAATGATTGTTCACATTGAAGTTTTGAATGGTACAACATGCAGTGTATGATGAAGCAGCGACAGTGTGACATGTACTTTTAAGCATGCGAAAGATCGTTTTATATTTGACTTATTTTTGACTCTTCAATACGGTTGGTTATAAAAATAGGCTCTATCGATTCAACCACTCTTCAATTCCCTAATTTTTAATGATGTCCTTTTTTAACCAATTTTTCCTAGGAGAGATGGACAATACCAGCAAATTAACCAATCTGGATGAACTTTTACTAAAACTGAGTAAGAAATACATCTGAATAAATAACGTTATTGCATTAAATATTTAACATTTGATAATGATTGATATAGTTTTTGTAATGTTATTATTTTCAAGAATTCTAATTTGTGAACATGACTAGTGTTCCAGGTCCATCAGGATTCACAGCATAGAAAACAAGAAGAAGAACAGATACAGAGTGAGTATTCAAAAAAATTAAGAGAGTAAACATCTTATTATGGTGTTCATTAATTTGGAGTTGTAACCACTTGCACTGTTTGTTTTCTAGTCAATGAAGCTAACATTGTAAAAGCTCAACAACGTAGAAATGAGTTGCTTGAAAGAAACACCCAGCTTGATGTTGAAATTAATCGAATGCAGAAGATAAGTACACATAGTGACGATAATTCTAAAGTGTAAGGATTTTCCTTTAAGATTAAGCAAATATAGTTGTTTAATGTTCAAAAATACTGTTTTTTGTTTAGCTATAGAATTTAAACACAAACACATAACTTACTTAGGTGAGTATTTCACATTGGTCAAAAACTGAAGCAATAATTTAGGTGAAGTCAAATCCGTTTTGTACATAACTTCAATTCTGCTGTAGATCCTTGAACTACCTTAATTATTTATTTACTTTAGCATTTACTTACGGTTTTCTTCATGCTATTCATAATTCCCTTGTAGGAGAGCAGGCTATTCATATGCAATTACAATGCTGACCTTGATCTGGCCACAAAAGGTGAACTCCAGTTGAATTTACCATGATTTTCTCGACCCACACAGAGAAGCTTGTAGCCTCAAATTGATATTGCCTGACAGCATAATGCAGTTGGGACACCTATATATTCACATCCTTCACATGGCGTCAGTACTTTAAAACAGAATTGCTGTTTGCCACTTCCCACAGTGTGTATTTCTTTGCTGCTTAACCAGCATTAAAAAAATGCCAGCACAAAAAATGCACGTTTTTATTCTTTAACTATTTGACTCCAGGAATTTCTCCCCTTATAAATGTGAAAAATAAATTTAAATAGCAGCATGAGGTTTCAACTGTTTGTCTATTAATCCTTTTTGCTATTTTAGCTGGAAGTCAACCTGTACGTTTCTTACACAACATGAAGAAGATGTTCATATACAACTTCAGAAAAAACGTGCTGCTGTTGAGAAAGATATGTAAGTTAAAATATGTAAGTTTAAAAAAGTTAAACAAAAATATTTTCAATCCTCAGGCATTTTGCAAAAATGTAATTTCACAGTAAACTGTACATAGTATAATAATATATAATACCAGCTGTACCCATTGCAGCTATGCTTGCAACCAAAAGATCCAATATGGAATGTAGATTCACACACAGACAGACATTTCATATTTACCTATACTCATTTGGGTCGACTCCTGTGGGAGGACTCCTTTAGGGAGGACTCAGTGGGAGGATTCGGCGCTTTAAAATGTAATTTTGTTGTTGTTGCCGCAGCTTAGCTTCGTCTATGTTCTATATTTTGTTCCCGTCACTTGGATATGTGTGTGCTCTGTGACGTAGGATGCCGCGGTCAGCTGGCATGGCCAACAGGTGTAACTACCGTGCGTACATATGTACATGCTCTGTGACGCACGATCCCGCAGCGCCATGATCAGCCGGCGCAGCCATCAGGTGTAACTGCAGTGTGCGCGTACATGCGTAGGTGCTCTGTGACGCATGATGCCACAGCATCACTTTGACTTGGCGGCCACCGAGTGTAACTGCAGCGGCAAACGCAAAACTGAAATTAACTCATGAACGATAAGAGATAACGTAAAACAAACACGCCCATGCCACTCCCAGATGCAAGATCTTTCAGATGAGGTATAAATAATGTCTCCATGTCAATCGGTTATTGAGATCATTCTTGAAGCACAGACAGACTTTGTCATTTTATTAGTATAGATAATATACACCTCTGTTTACCTAGCAACAAATAAGAACCCGGTTGTTAGTCGATTGGTGGATCGCTTTTCCGGGGGTAATAAATTTTTAATAATTGGTTGCTCAACCCACGATTGTTTGTGGGACACGGCTGTGTGTAATTAGCTGCCGCGTTTTGCCCACAAAATATAGTCAATTCAATTTACAGTATATTTTGTGAAGCGCTTTGTGACGTCTCAAAGATGTGATAAGGCGTTATTTCAAATGCAGGGATTATTATTTGTTTACAAAATGTAGCAATTATATGTTGAACTCCATGATTAGGTTGACAGATAGTTTACCTGAGTTGCTTGCAAGAAATGTTACAAATGCACATTTGGTCAAGGATAGTGGAACTGTTATTACATAGTCTGATTGAGATTCAGGACATATCATTAATCGTACTTAAAGAACAGAGTTAAAATGTAGGCAATATAGCGTCTTAACATACAACGGCTGAATGGTGATTGATGCATGCCTTTGATATCTTGCAAAGCATTATGAAGTGATAGATATTGTGTGTTCAATTCATGATTGTCATTAAGGAAAGAAATGAAAGAAAATAGATTTAACATGTATTTTTCATTGTAACATTACTGCTGAAAATGAGCCAATCAAAGTTCAATGGCTTAATGGGGTTGGTACATGATACTTGAAATTACATATAAAGCTATATTTCCAACGTTCTTAAGATGGTATTTTTGGTTCAGGATTATTGAAAGGAGGATATTTTGAATACTGTGCAAGCTTGGATAAAGCTGCAGCACGAAGCCCAATTATACGTGACAAAGACAAATAATTAGAGTGTAAGTAACATAAAGTAATTGCTGGTACAGTGTTAGGCAATGGAGATACCCAGAGAGAATGGTACACCTCAACTAGTTGTCACACCTAAATCTTATGGAGAAGCAGGGCATAAGATGCCTAAGGCTCACCAGAAAATATATATAATGGATTTATATGAGTTATTGTAATCCGGTGTTGAGCCATGATCAAGTTGGGCATCATGTATTATATTCAAAAGGCGTTGGTGGATATTAATAACTCACCAACAGCCAGACAATTCTCCAATATTTTCAAAATTGGCAATCGTTGTGTGTGGATATCTGAGGTTTTATTGATTATATATTACTCCAGAAAAACAACTCCTTTTAATTGTTGGTTTCTTCTGGCTTTGGCTGCATTTTGTAAACACATTTTAGGTAATTTGAATGTAAAAATAAGAATGTTTGGGAATGTGGACCATAATTTTCACTTCCTATTTAATCCAGGAGACCAACTAGAGTCAATTATATCTCCATTTGATCTAATTTTGTCTAATAAAAATGAGCAAAGAGAACACAGTATTACAATAGTAAAACAGTTTCATTTTTGTTTTGATTACCTATGTGGAGAGTAATTATTAAGATATTTGTAATTTGAGAATGGAATAGAAGATAATGCAAACTATTAAATTTATTTCAATATACAGAATCAAACTCTTTTTTTTCCGAAATATTTGTTCTGATTGTTTCTGAAAATCTTCAATGGTGTATGGTAAAGCCAAGTTTTATTATTGCAAGCTTCCACATGAGCATTTCATTTATTAAAATCATAAAGTTCAAGGGAAACCTTTTTTTTCAGAGAAATGTATCAAGATTATTTGAATCAGTACAGAGAGATTCTGCAGCAGCATCAATCACAGTATTCAGAATTTCCACAAGCAAAGGAGTATTTCAAGAAAAAAGTAGAGTTCGAAGAAATTCAAAGTAGAGTATTGGATTGCACTGAACAAATTCAACAAAAGACACAGGCCATTAATGATCTTTCAGGTACTCGCAAAATAGATATAAAACTTAAAAGCATATATAAATATTATGGTTGTAAGAACATTTTGTTTCACAATGTTTTTGCATTAAGAAACACTTATATAATCTTTTGTTTCCTGTTCAACAGAACCGTCACTTTTTGGATCTCTTCATGAATGGGCTTTGGAAATGTATCCATTAAAATGTTTTATTATTGTCAAGTAAAAGTTTATATACCATTGCATTGCATACTCATCAAATGGTGCTGGACGCTATTTTTGGCATAAATTTTATTTATTGCTAGAATCTCAAATATAAAATAAATGATTGGAAGGAATCTGAAACTGCATTGATCTTTGGTACGTTTTGAGTGTTTTTCTCACTTCAGTATCTTCTAATTAAAGCAAAAGTAAGACCAAATCAATAATGTAATAAATCACAGAGAATTTAGTCCTTTAGGACATTGTCCATGAGATCTTCTATTGTGCTCTGGACTGATGTGCCACCTCCTCTCTGGGATTATTTTTTATTTATTTTGATAAACTTAATGTCTGATTACTATGTAGGATATAAGCATTCAGTTCATTTACTAAGTGATTTCCACAAACAATTTCCTACAGTGTTTACCTAGCATACCATTATGCAGTTTGAATATGCCTGGCAGCACTCAAAAATGCAAGTAACCCCAGGGAAATTTGTATATTCATTCTACAAACATTAGATACTCAATGTGCTAATAGGATAATTAATCCCATAGAGCCCAATATACAATGTATAGTTAACTGTCAGCAATGTGGTTACATCGGGTGTCAACACTGAGGGCAATCCATTGTTTGATGCATAGGATGGGAATTCCTCTAATATTGAAAAACAAAAAACAAATGAACAAGAATCATTGGAAAAATCAGGACAGTGATAATGAAACACTATCAAAAAGTGACAGTCTTGTGGAATCTTTGGCACATAATTTATATATTCTTAAAAAGGAACAGTTCAATGGATGTGTATTTATATGTGGAATTGAAGGTCACATGGAAAATGTCACAAGATTAATTCATTTTAAAAACAGGTATATCTACTTTGCATTCAACATCAACTTTCGATTCTTTCTGCAGTATGTGAAGGGATATTTAAATGTAATGAATGAGGAAGACCCTACAAGATAATGTACAAATACAAATTACATTTATATAGTTCCTTTTAGATTGGGAGGATGTCTCAAATGTAACTTTAATAAGGCATCAGAATTGTGGGGCAATAAACTTGACTATATAATACTTGCAATGATCTATATTAACCCCTTAACACTGACAGTGCTGCTTTAAAAGTAGACACCCAGAATGTTTTGATTCAGGTTGCATACACAAAGGATAAAGCGGTAGAGGAGCATAATGAAAACCAAGAGAGTCCTGCACAGGTAATTCTACTGTTTCCAAATGCAATTTGACACATAAGTAAATAGTGTCATAATAAGAATTACAATAGTAAGAAAAGAAAGACATGTTCCTAGAATCTTAAATTCACATTGGAGCAAAGTACAAAAAAAAGTCCCAAAACAGCTCAATATATGCCTTTTTCCATGTTTCCATAAATTCTGTTACATTTTAATTTTAAAATACCAAGAAAGTGCTTGCAGCAGTGACCACAGTGAACTGAACTAGATGTTCTATTGAAAAACGTCAATAATAATTGTTTGATACAGAAATAAATAAATGTTGAGGTCTTGCTTAATTCCTGTAATATATGATTTTACTACTGTATTTATATTGTGATTTTAATTTCATTTAACTTTTATGTTGGCATGATACAGTTGGATAATTTCGAGAGTTCTGAAGGAATAAAGGTGCCGGACTTCAGTAACTTGCCAAATAAGGAACAAAAACAAAGGTATGTTTCGGTGTTTGATAAGTACAATTGGCAAATATAGCTAGAATTGCTATGGTGAAACATTTTAGCAAAATTGTTTTAATATTTATAAATGTTATGCTTGTCAGTAATAATAATCCTTGCATTCAAGACATCATTGAGATCTCTCAAAGCACTTCACAGAATATATTGTAAAGTGGATTGCGAAACCAATTGTGGCAGCCAATTGCGCACAGCAGTCAGTGAATTAATACAAGCCTGACCAAAAACAATTGGACCACTATTCCTAGTGGCAATCCAATGAGAGGACACAGTAGTACAATAACTTGTTTCAAACTGTGATTAAAGCAACATCCTATCTGGTCACTAGTTTGGTTTCATTAAAAAAAGGATCAACTTGTGATGTTTGCTGTCTCTTAGAATGGAAGTTCAGTGAATCTCTTGATACCGAGCACAAAAGAGAAATAGATCTGATTTAAGAGATTATGAGATTCACAATACTTTCCACCATCAACATCTTTGGAAATTCAATGCCTATTTCCTTGCATATACACCTTAAGAATTCTGGTAAAATATACTAATAGGAATAGAAATACTGTGTTATATTTATGTAGATATAGACAGCTTTTCTTTAAATTTAGCCAAAAAACATGCAATGTATTTGATCAAACATCAAAATAGGTATATATTATGAATTCACATTTGTCAGATGAAGTGAAAGTTCATTCTAGTTTTATAGTATGATCACCTCATGTGCCAGCCTCAAAACATATACTCTGCTATCCATTTGTTAAATGGTCACATAAAACAATCCTCTTTATTCTCCACTCGTGAGAGAATTTGACTGATTAATATTGAATCAATAAGTCTGAGCTATGACAAAATTCGTAGCACATGGATGACCTTGGCATATCTTTCATGTATATTGTAAATAGTGACTTCAATGCAAACATTTCCTGTTTTGGAAAGGAACAGCTAGTATTTGAAATCTAAATGTAACCACCTCACAATTTATTTTGTAGCATTTACCAGCAGAAGGAATACAAAATTGCTTTGAATCCTACAGTCAATTCTGAACAAACACAGCCTCAGAACGTAGTCACTTATTGTCAGAAATCATTAACTTCGAAACCATTTGAGCTCATGTTGGAACAGTCCGAGTCCGACACTGGTAATGTATCTTTTATTTTAGAATTGAGGTATTAGGGAAATACTTTTAACTTCAGCCAGTTAAGGGAGTCTCGTACTTTATCCTGGTAATTTCCCTTTATATTACCATCTGTGGCAGAATTAGATATGACAAGCAAAACTCCTCCTGTATGGGTATGCCAATGTGTTGGATTGTTATATTTTTCAAGATTGAACGTTTCGATTGATTGATAAAACAAGAAAGTAGAAAATCTTTAGACAAATAAAACTATAGACATATTTCAGCAGCAGAATAAGAAAAGTTATACTGAGGCAATATGAATCTTGTTTTTTGTCATAATATTTTTTAATGATTTTCTTATTAAAATTTTGTCTTAGAACTTGGAAAAAATAACAAGCAGCAAACAAATAACGTCATTCTTCCACAAGTTAATTCAGTACAAACTGAATATCAAGTAAGTGTCAATAGTTTAAATGAAACTGACCATATTAGTGTTGGTAGGGAAGAAGAATTAGTATCAAAAAT
Source organism: Callorhinchus milii (assembly GCF_018977255.1). Lineage (NCBI taxonomy): Eukaryota > Metazoa > Chordata > Chondrichthyes > Chimaeriformes > Callorhinchidae > Callorhinchus > Callorhinchus milii. Next base: position 3,693,280 of record NW_024704750.1, read on the forward strand.
ATTCAGTTTTCTTTATGTTTATGTGTCTTTTATGCAGCATGAGTTTCTTTATGTATACGTACCACTAAAATTAGTTTAATGGCCTTTGTGCTCATTGCAGTACTTTTCAGAGACATACTACTGTTATGATACTTTGTTATTCCCCCTTCCTCAACATAGTGTTTGCTTCAAATTTCTATTAAAAAAAAGTTAATAAAGTACGTGAGTTATTAAGGTTAAGAGTGCTTTAAGATAGTATGGAAAATGAATATAAATTTCACCAATACAATGAAGCTGCATTTTCTCCCTCTTACCCTTATTTTCATATATCTTAACCTTTACGTATAGCATAACAATTACTGATTTGGCTGAGCTTGTGACCTTGAAATGAAAATTGAAAAATGTAAGCTTGCAAAAAAAAACATTTTATGTAATTTTACAGAGGAATGTTGAGTTAAGGGGAATTCAACAACAGACATGCTTTCAGATCACCCCAGCAACGAAGAACCAAGGGCAAATTCAATACCGGTAATAATTCATTTTTATGTTTCTACCACACAATACAAGCATGTGCATGTGCTTTGCACAACAAAATTTATAATGCCAGTTGGAGGCAACACTTATATATATTTTAATATTATTATACATTAAAGTGCGCAATGCTCAGTTTGAAATATATTTGGGAAGAACTTCCACCCTCCAATTTTAATTATATTTTTACATATTATCCTGTGTAAAGAATTAATGTGTATCAGTCATAAACCAAACACACAGGAAACTATAGCCTGTGAATTAGCATTAGAAGGAGATTGTCATACAGTAAACACTGGCTTATTGATATCTGGAATTCGAATCCAGTGCCCCCAAACCAAAACTTTTTTAAAAATTTCCACGGGCCACAAATTTCCATGTAACTCCTTCGGGTCCAACTCTCCTTTCATATGTCAATGCTGCACTGAGCAGCCCATGGGATGCCTAAAGCTTCCCCCCTCAATGTCCCTAGTCTAGCATCCAGTGTCCATGTGGGTGAAAAAACTACCCCGTACTTTTTGTATTCAACGATAGAAATGCATATGCAGTGCCGGTAAATGTATTACCAGCATTTTACGGCACTTTTTGCATTTCCAGCATTGTAATTGCACCGAACCAGAAATGCCGGGTTGCCGGACTGGATCCCCCTTTAGTCTGGTCAGTCAGGGTATATTTGTACTAATGGTTTGGATTTAATTATTCATCAGAAAACCAATTTTTAATTTTTATTTCAACTAAGGGTAGTGATACTTGATCAAATTACTTCAGTGTGATCACTCACAGACTTTCCTTATTTTTTAAAAAATAGTTCACTTGTTCCTAAGAATCAAACAGATACTCTGCAATGGTTACAGAGTACTGCCACAACTTCAGGTAAATACTAAATACTTGTAGTTAACTAATTAATTTCAGAGAAATTATATTATATTGGACCTTCATATGTTAATTTAGTTACACTGATTTATTACAGTGGAACAAACTTTTGTTATAATCACTTTTTGTAAATAAATATTACAGCAAACTCAGATACAGATGAAATGAATTCAAGCCAGTACAAATCACATATTCCCTCTGATTCTCTCTACAAGTCTCCGGTAAGTTGAGGTTTTCGATATCATTGCTGATTCTGACAACCACTTGAAACCTTTTCCAAACATAAGATAGCATTGCAATGAGGAGAGTGTTCACAGCCAACCACATCTGTCATATTATTGTCGGTCTTTAACTTTAACCCAAAATTATTGCTGGATATTTCAAGTAAAGTAAGAAAAATTCAATCACAATATGCACCTATATGAATTTTTTTTAAAAATTGTTTCATCTCTCTATGCAAACTAAAAAATCCTAGAGAAGGCATGAAATATACTGCTAGGGTAGAAAAATACAAGCCCTTCATGGTGCAAGAAGGTATCTTGTGAATTTCCAAACAATTAATTGCACAACTGCTTTTGATGCACTATTTCATTGACTTTCTTCCAACTTAGAGAGCAAAGGCAATTCCGTGGCTCTCAATTTTTACAAGCAGTTTCACTATTTAGCACTTCCAGTTTGATAGATAATGTATTCATTTTTTTCTATACATAGGCATGATTTAATGTAAATTTATTTGCATTTCAATTTGGGGTCAAATGTTTTAGTTTACTTGTGTTTATATAATTCACTTTGTTCAGTAGTTGCGTGAGCAGAATACTTCTAAAGAGTTGTACTTCATACAGTTTTTACAAGTTTTATTTTGCTTTTAACCAGATCCATTTCAAATTTGAGTGCTGGCATCAAATCACTCATCTTGTTTTGTAGGCACAAATTGACCCGAAATCTGTGAATGATGACCAAGAAGAAACTACAAATAAAACATCACAGATGTTTTCAAGAACACCTGAATACGCTGGCCCAAGTCAAAAGGAGTTTGAAATGTAATAATATAATACCTTAAAATAATTTAAATTTCTTAAAATATTCTTACAGGATTAGTTCACATGAGATTTACATATATTTCAATCAGAATTCTGATTGTTTAAAAATAAGTTATTCAATATAGCACATCTCAGCAGTTTCATGTTACAAAAGTTGCAAATACAGTATTGTTTATTTCAGTCAGACTCAGTTCAAAAATGAATACTATCATTGATACCAGTTTCAAGCAGATGCTGCAGGCTAGTCATGTTTTGGTTTCTAATAAAATATCTTAAAGAAAAATAAATCTATTATTTTTGTGATAGGGATTGTAACCCGCAGCATGAGAAAACATCATCAGAATCACCTCGCTTTTCCTTCCTGGGTGTTTCCACACCAAAAACATCTGGATTTGATATGTTTGGAAGATTAGCGTTTGGTTTCCCAGATACCCCAGAACAGGTGAAGGTCTAGATATTTGTTATAATGTGCATAGAAAGGAAGGTTCATCATATTTTGAAAATAGAGAAAATTATTGTAAGCAATGAGGTGAATGTTCTTTGTGCGATATGTGCCTATCCCTTTTGATAAGAAACCAGCATGAACCTTGAAATAGCATGTCCCCCTCCCACCCACCTACCCCCATATTTAAATGCCTCCTTTCATTGAAAAAACTGACAGTAACAAGATCTTTTACGGTGTTTGAAAGGAAAGGTAGATGCTGATCAATAGATTTATAAAGTATTTGTTTTGTGATTGTCTCACAGTTGTGATTGCATGGGAAGTATATCTTCAGTGAATTAATTATTTTCAACAAAAAATGGCTAATAGTTTTCTTTGGTCATTCCCACTTTAATTACAGATACCTGTTAATCATTAGTTTGTATTCAGAAAATAATGCAGTCATTTCACTGTATTTCAGGTGAATGACAGACAGATGGCTGGTAACCAGTTTGAGTTCTCCAGTTTGTTCTTCAAAAAAACGGTACAAAAAATTCCAATTGCAAAATGTTGCTGGTATGTCTTCTCGGGATCTGACTCAACTGGTTTGGCAGAAATCCAGACTTGGTTCAAATTCAGTCTCAGAGATGAAAAACTATTATTCTTATTGAGTGCATCACCCAATTCTGCAATATTTTATGTTTTCCTTGCTTTTAGTTCTACCATTGTGTTGCAGATCCAGCAAAATCATATCAAAGCTACTTCCAGAGTAAGATCCATTTTGTCCACAAATTCACAATCAATCCCACTTTACAATATATTCTGTGAAATGTTTTGAGACATTTTAATGACATGATAAGGGGTTATATCAAAAACAAGGATCATTATTATTATCCTTGTGTGCCCAGAGAATGAACCCAAGGATCAATAACTCGCCAGCAGTGTACAGTACTTGTAAAACTTCCCACTGTCAGGAATGTGCAAGACTGGAAAAGACTATTATATGTTTAGAAGATTCATTGAGCCTTGACATTAGAGATGCTGTGGATGCTGAAGTGAGCAGTTATCTCCACTTTGTTGCTGCAGAAAAATTTCCAGCAGGAAAAGAAACAGGTTCAATTCCCATTATCTTGCTCAAATGTGAGCTCATACAATCTATGTGAACTTGGTCTATTAAACTGTAAAGTTCCAAGTAACTCAGTGAAAAAGAACCAAATTTGTCTGGGGCCAGTGGAAATTACATGTGCAATATCATCTGTTGGATTTTAAAAGGGTTTCACCCACTTAATGTTTTTAATCTCTTGTACTGGAGTCCACTAGTGTGTGTCGTTTTAGGGTGTCATTTTATTTGAAGAATTAAAGAATTACGATTGTTGTATCAAGTGAGCATTTTTTTTTAAATTGATGTAATTATAAAACAAAATTGCATTTTACTATCAATTTTTCAGCCTGAGAAGGATTGCACATCCCATCTAACTTGCAGTTCTCATTCGCCACAAAGAGATATTGGTAAGTGATCTTCTAATTTGCATCACTATTACTCTGTACGTTTTCCCCTGCAAGGTAGGAAATATAATTAAGTAGTCATTTTCTTTCATAAAATGAAGTTTTCTGTTAGGCTTTGCTTATAGCGTTGGCTGTAAAAATTGGTAACCTGCTTCTGGTACTGATTAGCTGGCTTCCTGCGCTAAAAAATAGCTGACCTCTGAGTTGTCACTAATGTTACTTCCCGAGCACTGTGTGAGATGCAGAAACCACTGATAATATTCCTGTGCACGCAACGGAGCTACCCCTGACATTTCATGAAAGAAGCCATTATTAGTTTACCCTATATTTACTATTATTCCCATCTACTTTCTGGACTTTCATCTGGGATGGTCGCTGGCAGCTTAAATATTTTATTTGTGAGATTTTCTTCCACAGAATTATGGATGTGTAGATCAGACACTTGGAAAAGCATCTGAGCCTGAGTTGATTAATTTGTTAAACCTTAGAACTTCTAGCAAGCCTAAGGAAACTTTTGTCTTCCGAAGCAAACAGTTTTGTATGTTTTCAGTTCAATTATATGTTATATTCACAAAAATGTTTTAAAATTGCTTTTTATTTTTTGCAGGTTTGGAAAGTCCATCAAATGAACAACCATTCACGTTTTCTTTCCAGTCAGAACCATCTCCAAATAATTTTGGAGACAGCAAAGATGAATTCAATTTTGGTTTCTCATCTGCACAGAATCAAAGCTCATCACAACAAAGTGTCTTCAAGTTCTTTTAAAGAAACATGCCTTAATTAATTATAGATTTGAGGATCTGAGATAGAAAAGATTGAAATATGATTTTTAGTAAAATTATATTTCCCATTTTTGCATACTGTATTCTAATATTCATGTGTGGTCATAATTGAAATTATTCTAGTATGATTTTAAATTGCAGTTCTTTCATTTTAACAAGATTGTTGCTAGAACATACAAGCTTTAAATATTCCTTGTTAAGTCATTTGAGCTGACACCTACCCATTTCAGAGGTGACTGTTGTATTATAATTCCCGAAAGCAGGAATTACGTTATAAATTCAGCAGTCGCCTCAGTCCACAATACTATTTATGTCACCAGTGATTTACCCATGATATTTTAATTCTGTGACTTGATAAAAAAGTGTAAATAATATTCCACATTTGTCATCAGTTGTTTTACAAAAAATAACAACAGTCTTAAAGTACTGTATATGAATACTGTAAATCTTCATTTCCAAGGCACCAGTATGGTGACTGATAACAAAGCAAGTCTGGAAAGATGATTTTTCTTTTCACAGTTACTGTACAAGTATTAAACAGTTTTGTTATGCAATTACATAGTATGACATTAATGCTATTTGGTATTCTAAGTGCTGAATTTCTATTGGGAACAGTAAAGTTTTTTTTCCATTTGTGCTGTTTGTTCAATTATTTACTACTTAAATGCAAGGCTTTTATTTTAGATATTATTTGTGTGGTTATTTAAGTAACTTATTATAAATGACTTCCTTACAAATAGATTGAAAATAAAACCGAGTTGTACAGAAGTCACGTTTCAAATACATGGAATATAATTGACTGATTTTAAAGGTGGAAGTTAGCTAACGTAAGCGACTTATGGATTCTGGTAACTAAGCTACAACCCATCAAACATGAAAATAAAAAAAGAATAAATGAGTTTGCAGAGGTGACTATCATATTGTAATTCCTTAAAGCAGGAAATACGTTATAAATTCAGCAGTTGCCTCAGCCCAAAATGCTATTTATGACACCAGTGATTTATCCATGACATTTTAATTCTGTGACTTGATACAAAAGTGTAAATAATATCTCATAATAATATATGATATATTATAATGTATAATATAAATATATATATTTTAATATATAATACAATAATAATATCTGTCTTTGATAGTGGAAAATATTTGTCCTAATACTACTTACACTACAGCTTTCGTATATTGCAATACAGAAACAGTTTAGAGGATATCCTTTTTGTTAATGGCAATATTTATCGGCTGACTTTACTGGAAGGGAACATTAGTTAGTCTTCTTTAGATTTTCAATATACTACAGCTGAATGTTATGAAATGCACTAATGGTCCTAGATTATTAATTAGATTAATACTATGAGGATTGTATTAAACTGCTACATTGAAGTTCACCCAACAATTGAGCGTTTTTGAGGCCAAGACCCTGGACTCATTTAAAAAAACTGTTTGAACCTGTAATGGGAGGTCAGTTGGGTGGGTATTCTGGAAGGATGACATCAAATGGGCCAAAGGACCTTCTTTATCCAAACCTCTCATATGATCTTGTGAATTGCTGAGAAACAATTGAAATTTGTTGCTTGAACATGCTTGACATTGCAGAACATAAATAGAACCTTAGGAAGAATAAGTCAAATTAAGGAATTAAAGAGGAAAGCCCATTCTGATTTCTGCTGTAACATACCTCAAACACAACAGACAGTGAAGGACACTGACACAATTAGCTGAGGACTTGAATATGTGTTCTTCCTTACAGGGTGTATTAGAAAGAAAATGAGTAATAATAATCCTTATAATAATAATCCTTGCATTTGATATAGCGCTTTTCACGTCGGGAGGACGTCCCAAAGTGCTTCACAGAACATACTGTAAAGTGAATTGACTGTATATTTGTGGGCGAACGCGGCAGCCAATTGCGCACAGCAATGTCCCACAAACAGTCGTAGATTGAAAATTACCAATTTATTATTGTTTTTGTTTTTTTGGAGGGATTATTATTAGGCTCTGTGTGGAGTAAGGAAACTTGCCCAAGGTTTCGCCCTGACCTGCCTGGAATTGAACTCAGGTCTCTCGCTTGCAAAGCGAGTGCTCTAACCACTGAGCTACAGGACTCCACCTTATAATTACAAATATTGTGCGTAATATTCTGGTACGTAATTACAAAGAAATAAGTATTTGTCATTATGAGCAATGTGCATATTCTCTCACGTACAAGGATGTAGTTTCATAATTGTGTTCCATTTACAATACATAAAGAATGATTTGTCATTCTGGCCTTGCATCGGTGGCCTTTTGTTGCTAGAGAGTGTAATTCAGATATTTCTGTTACACATTCATTTATGAACCCAGCTCTTTCAAAATGGCAGACGTTTCTCTCGATTGTAGACCTTTCAGTGTGCTTAATAGTAATTATTTCCATGAACAATACAGAAACCTCCCTGACCTAGTCATGTGAGGATACTTTTTATTTCACTCAACAGTTAGTTACTGCCAAACATCTGTCTAAACTATATTTCCCAGTCAGAAACCAGGTGTTTTTGACACAAAATTCCTTAATTTATAAGAGTTAAAGCAAATATCAGTATCTTGCTGATATTAATATGGCAGCATATCAATACGCTGTGGGATTCAATCGATTTCCAGCCACACACAATCCATCATTGTAACTAAATTATAAACCCTGGAAAGTGAAAACAAATTAACTTTCAAAAGACAGTTCTAAGTGAATCCACATGACTAAAGAGCTCATTTATAGCACAGTTGTTTGCTTCATGGTTGTGGTTTGTATTTGATGGCTCCAGAGATGACATGAGTCAAAAGCAATCAAAGTCCTCGTTCCTGGTGGAGAGGCTTTGCCCTAATACTCTGTGACTCACACCCAGGTTGTTCGCAGTTCTACTGCTCTGCTTCCAGACACATCACTTACAGTGGTTCTGATGCGAACAACTTGCTGAGAAATCGCCTCTTGGCATGTTGCTTCCCTGACCCCGTACCTTGCCCATTTGAGTAGGGTTTGATTTAAAGAGTGTATGATGCTCTTTTCTGGTGAGCTGTTTAACCCTGGAGCTTATGCAGCATTAACGTTGAAATTTTTGCAAAATCCATCATATCTTAACATATTGGTGTAATTATAAATTGCAGTAGAAATAAAGAATTACAGACCTGTAATTAATCATTACAAACTATTTGTGCTTAGTTTTGAAATTGGATCACTTACTTTAGTCTCACTCTGTTATTTACCAAAGTGAATAACTCCTGAATCTTTTAGGTATCTCTGTTTAATGCAGCAACATTCAGACTACAAACATAAACATTGCATATTGCATCCAAAGGTATATTTTTATATATATATATATATTACTAATAAATATTGGTGCTTACATTATGTTCTTGCTGTTGATATATATAGTAATTTGTAGCAGTGCTTAGTTTTTCAAAAGCCAAAATTGCTTATGAAGAGTAATTCTAAATTTAGTATCATTGGCGGGCAAGCACAGATTATTATGTCCAGCAGAAAATCAGCCTTAAACACCATCATGGAGAATGATTTCTCCAACTAATACTTCCTGGGAAATCATTTTCTATATATATACTATGTATATACACATCAATAAAGATGAAGAAAACAGGATGCTTATCTTCCACATCGAATCCATCTGTTACTAGTTTGGGAACTTTTTTTAGAAATAGAAGCAATTAGTTAAGAATATTCAAGAAAAATGTGATGTCCTGTAGCTCAGTGGAGTCCTGTAGCTCAGTGGTTAGAGCACTCGCTTTGCAAGCGAGAGACCTGAGTTCAATTCCAGGCAGAGGGCAAGTTTCCTTACTCCACACAGAGCCTAATAATAATCCCTCCAAAACAAAACAATAATAAATTGGTCATTTTCAATCTACGACTGTTTGTGGGACATTGCTGTGTGCAATTGGCTGCCGCGTTTGCCCACAAATATACAGTCAATTCACTTTACAGTGTGTTCTGTGAAGCGCTTTGGGACGTCCTCCCGACGTGAAAAGCGCTATATCAAATGCAAGGATTATTATTATTATGCTTGATTTAGTCACAAAAGTTATTCTCAAGACAATCTGAAAGGTTTATATATGTGAGTTATATGTAATGGAGATAGTTTTCCCAATGATACCCATTTTACAGTACAAGGACCATTTCTAGCTTTCCACCACTAACAACAACAACAACAAGATTTGATTTATAGAGCGCCTTTCACGTCGGGAGGACGTCCCAAAGCACTGGACAGTTGGGTCGGGACCCGAGCCTTGGGGGGAAATGGTCAGGGGGAGGGAAGGGAGGGAGCGAGGAGGCGGTAGAGAGTCGAGAGGGGATCTGAAGGCACGGTCGAAGAGAATACTAAGCCTGGAGCCTTCAACATATTTACCGCTCTGTGTACCTGTTTAACTTCAGTCACTGACCAGATTTGGAATTTTGATCCATCTCCTTCCTCTTTGCTTTCCAGCCAAAGAATGATGATAGGAAGCAAAGCTTTCCCATCTTCCACAGAAGTTAAAAATGCTATTAAAATATACAGTACAATGGAACTATTGGTCCTATAGTTTTTTTTCCTCTTCTTTCTGTGCTTAAGTGGCCTCTACTCAAAACAGCTACAGAAGTGTGATTAAAATGAGGAAGTTTGGGAATAATCATTGGATTCAATCTCAAAGTCCATAAATCCATGGAGCAGTATTCTTGAGACTAGCTGTCAATAATAACATTGCTTATGCATTTGACTTTCTAAGTTTTATTAAGTATCCAAATAATGAAGTATTGTTTTATCATTATTGCAATCAAATTATAAACCCAAATCTCAAGCATTAGTATTAACATCTAGAACAGATCACCGGATTGCTTGATTTCGGAGATATATATTTGGTAATTAACCACAAGAATGTTTAACATTTTAATTTAAAAATTGCTGAATAATATAAATGTTCTGCAGAAAAGGGAAAAATAGAGAGAAATAAATCAGCCTACATTCTGCCACAATTAATTATGTGTACAGTAAAATATTGGCATAAGATTAGATTATGAGTTGACTTTATGTTCTCTGTCTTCAGTAACTCATGCTTAGGGGCATGGTGATGTTTTTGACAAGTCACTGCTGCTGGCTTAGTGATTTCATCCAGTATTACAAAAACAGCTACAGGATAGCTTTCTAGCCACATATAAAAAGTGTCATTTAATAGTCACTATTTTTTCCATTGTATGGCTATATATTTTCCCAATGTTTCAGATCAAAGGTAAAAGGTTTTGCTGAAATTGTCAACCCAAACTATACTATTTTAAAAAATCTTTTTTTTTAATAACAGATATATCTGTAATGGTTGGGGTAAACACATTGTCTTACTGAGATACTGACTATAATAATAATAATAATCCTTGCATTTTGAAATTGTGCCTTATCACGTCTTCAAGACGTCTCAAAGCGCTTCACAGAATATACCGTAAAATGAATTGACTGTATATTTTGTGGGTGAAACTCTATGTGCATTTCAGCCCAGGTGCATGAAATCAAACCTGGCAACCATAAATATTTCAAACACACATTTCATTACTCCGCACTTAAAGCTAATGTAAATTGTAAATATAATTTCCCCATATTTTTTATTCTTATTATTCTAACCTAAATTATGAAAAATGTTACATTTTATCCAGTCTGGATATTCCATTAGCACATTACTATTCTTGCAGAATTTAGGAAACTACAAATTACTAAGACTATTACCAAACATCTACAAATTGTCAGTAATTATACACACGTTTCTGGAGAATGTTTTAATTAATTGCTTTAAAAATGTTTTGTGCCACTTTTTTGTGAAGTTACACAAAATACAAAAGAGCCCAAAAGAAAGCTAATTACTATACATCATTGTAGTTCTGACCAGCTTTGTCTGTGATTATATGGAATAATATAATGTGGATAACTGTTCTAAAGAATGTTTGAATTAGATAGGTGGGACAATATCAGGATAGCAGCCTAACGGAAGATTTCATCATCGTAATGAGATCCATATTTTAGCAGATTTCAGATGTTTGATTAATTTGGAGATTTAGATTGTAGACTTATAATAAATCCATAATGGCATTTTTTAAAACTTAAAACAAGATATTCTTAAATTTATGGCAAGTACCTTTCTGACTGGGTTCACTTTTGTGCCAACAGCAGATATCAGCAGAAAGCTTCATGTTGTTATTGCATTCTAATGTTAACGCAAGAGATCTGATAATTCTCTCATTAAAGAATGGGCAATTTGTCTGATTTGTCAGACTCAGCACAAGTAACAACAACAACATTACACTTGTATAACACCCTTCACGTCGGATGGACTTCCCAAAGTGCTGAAATGCTGAGAATATAGGAATATTCATCGTATTGTTAGGTAAGATTAATTGTTGTTAAGGGGAAAAGGCATTAGTGCATTATTATATGCCAGGAATCTAAATTTGCTGTGATTAACAGGACAATCTGCTGAGGCTAACAAGGATTACAAAAGATCAGACAGTGTGTTACAAACCCAAGGTAAGTTTAACATGCACATTAAGTCTATTCTTAATAGAAGCAACAGACTCAATTCTGAACATTCACAGAAGAGGCTTAGTCTGTCTCACTCGGAAAATATGCTTTTTGTCGAGATTAAGGTCATGTTAATGAGAAAACAGATTGCAGCGATTACCTAAGAGCGATTAACTCAGGTCAAACAGTATATCATAGCTCAAGTGTAGTATTTTAAATCCGCTATTTTGACATCTTCAGTGATAATAATCAACAAAATAGACATCTGTTTTTTAAGTACAGCTCATTTCGGGGCTCAGAGTTAATCTGCCATTAATGATGATTTGAAAAAGTTAACCATTTATCTGCGATTTAATATCTTTTTTTGCCTCAAAAGATTAAGCATAAATAGTGTAGAGAAAGTTGCATCTTGGGTCCATCATTTCATTTTATAATCTTGATTGTATCCATCTCAATAGATAATAAAAGTCATTTCTAAAAATGAGATCTCGTCATCTGTCATTCTAATGGCTTCTCAAGGTCTTATTCTTTATTGTACCTGTATATATTTTTGTATGCAGTGCACACTACTTGATATTAATTTCGCAAATTTTCTGTCATTTAAAAAACGACTCAGTTCTACATTTGTTACATTTTAGAGACGGTTACCTATTATATACAAAATACGCCCATAAAATACACAGTCAATTCACTTTACAGTATATTCTGTGAAGCACTTTGAGATGTCTCGAAGACGTGATAAGATGCTATATCAAATGCAAGGATTCTTATTATCCATGCTTTGGGAATGCTTTCCTGCCGTGAAAGGCACTATACCATATGCAAGGATTATATTATATTACTATGTTCAAATGGAGCCTCCATTGTAGACATTGATGGTAAAATAGCTATTTTCATTTCAGCGCCTTGGGACGTCCTCCTGACGTGAAAGGCGCTTTATAAATGGAATCTTGTTGTTGTTGAAGCACTTTTCTCACCTGGTATATTTGGATAAACGCATTAGGATGAATGGTCTTTTCTTTTTCTGTGCCTTCTCATGCTCTTATGTTCTTACGGGTTACAATTTCAATTGAAGAACGTGTGGTTAAGCTATCAACCAGTGTTAGGAGTGTTGATAGTAGAAATCCTCTATATAGATACTGGGATATGTTTGAATGGAGGATTATTGCGAGAATCTAAGCTCAGTTATTCTACATGCCTCTCTATAATGCATTATATATTTATGTTCCAAACACCATATTGGGAATAATGGAATTAGGAATACAAAACATTGTACACCACCTTGCAATTTATTATGTCTTTCACAAACATTAAATAGCTATAGTATCACCAACACATTAAATTTTACTGAGCTGCTCATGCAAAACACAATCCAACGATAGTACAGTAGTTTTATTATTGGGTGCAATCACATGTTTTTACAGTGCTGTCAGTATATGTTGAGTGTTAATTAATTAAAAATACACATTTTTTTGCTGATATCAAAACCTTCTATGCACAGGACCTTCACAATTGTAATGCTTACACACAAGATAATTATTGAATTGTTTCTGTTCGATATTACCATCTTAAGGTTTATTTATTGTTGTTGAGAATGAGAAGAAGATATAATTACTAGGAATTTCATGGGCTTAAATGATATAACTGGTTTTAAAATGTCAGATATGTATGTAACTGAACACAAGCTACGGCCTTCGCTTGTTCAAAACATGAACTAGGGTAAGATCTGGCAGGCTGGTAATTCTGGCTTAGCGTTTTATCTTCTTAAAAAGTTGTATTGATCCTAAAGTCCTTCAACTGAATGATGGTTGGATTCAAGAGCTAATCCAATCAGATAACAGACATCCCATATGTTTACTGACCAGCTTTGCCCTAAGCCAATCAATAATTACTTTGATGAAGTGTAAGTTCATTTTCTGGAGGCGGTGACTGCTGATCAACAGTCTAGACAGCTCCAACTCCCACCATCATATGACTGTGGTGCATTCTTCACCATCTTATTCAGTGATAACAACATCTGGTTTCCATCTGAATTCGATCAGATCGTTGCACATATTTTCTTTTCTACATATGCATGACTTGGGACTTTTGAATGAAATCAATGCTCATTTGAAGGTTAACTGCCTTGTTTTTCATTCAAACTGTTATTGATTGTATATATCAACAGGGACGTTGAAGCAGCGTGAGATGGCTCAAAAAAATCGGTGCAAAAAAAAATTGGAAAGAATTGGTACAAATTCTGCAGCTAGGAAGGTAGGTTGATAAAGGAATTATGCACAGCAGCCGTCGAGGTAATTACAGGAACAATAGGGGAAAGAAAATCATAAAGTATTCAATATTTTTATAATAATAAATAATAATAATCCTTGCATTTGATATAGCGCCTCATCGCATCTTCGAGATGTCTCGAGGCACCGCAGAGTATACTGTAAAGTGAATTGACTCTATTTTTGGGTGAAAAATTTTCCTTTGGAGCTAGCAAATATCACAATAAAACCAACTGTTCAAAATATACAGTCAATTCACTTTACAGTATATTCTGTCTGGCACTCCAAGACGCTAACGCTTGTGAGGGGCACTACAAGTTGTTGTAATAAATGAAGACAAATTTCCAAACCATAATGAACTGCTAAATGAATTGTAAATTTGACTTAAAATGCCTTTGTGGTGTCTTTTCTTAACTCACTTCAAGCTCCTTGGAGAATAAGCCGTGTGAAAATATAATAAGAACTATATAATAATAAAATTATATATTATTACATAGTGATTATTATATAGTATATTATGATACAGTCTTATTATTATTATTATCATCACATCTTCGATGACTAGGAGCCTGAAGGTTTTAGACTGGTTAGACAACGTGATCTAAATACTAAATTCCACGGTTTTGGATTAGGTTGGATTCCAGAGGAATCCAGCACAATGTTTTCATTATCAAATTTCCACTGAAGGACACAGCAATTATGCATTTGAAATTGCTCTGTTCATTAAAAACCAGCCTGTTGAACAAACTCTCCATCAAAGAAATACCAACTAATTCACATGAGTGCCTGACATTCCTGAACGCTGGGTGTGAGAAATACCATTTCATTGGTAGCAGCCAATAAGGAGGTACCTTTAAGAATTCACATCTCAGGCTTGTCAAATACCTGAATGAGCCAATTAACTGAGGTAAGAAGCAAGAAATGTTCTAATTCAGCAATGGATTGAGTGATGTCTGGAGAGAAAGTCGAACCTGTGAAAGGAAATTGGAAGAAGAAAGTCAGGTAATTCCAGCAGGGCAAGCAAAAGGCATTTCGAGAGCCAACAATAAGCTCACTGTGATCAGCATCACCTTTTACTTGCAATGGAATATATAGTAATAATAATAATAATCCTTGCATTTGATATAGCGCCTTATCACGTCTTCGAAACGTCTCAAAGCGCTTCACAGAATATACTGTAAAGTGAAGTGACTGTATATTTTGTGGCGAAACGCGGCAGCCAATTGCGCACAGCAGTGTCAGCGATTAAGTTTATTTCCAGAAAGATTGCACAACTAGTTTTAAAATTGTCACAGTGCACAAAAAAACAAAAATAACCCGCACTCAACTGGCACAAGAAGCATAAGGCAATGCTGTACTGTGAAGAATAGTTTTAAAAATTACATCCATAATCAATCTCTTCCTCCGTCCATTTGTGTGTCATAATAATATTGAGAATGAATTAATTGTGCGGCAAAAAGGAAACAGGTTATTGGGTTAATCAAAGAGAAAGGAAGGCAATTAACATATGAAGCTATTTTACGTTCAATGTCACCAGGTCTTAAACTAGTGATAAGTTGATTTGATCAGACTCTTCATGAATGATTCTATACCAATAAAAACCCGGGACATCTTTGACATGCTCCCATCTAATTCCAAAGGATTTAAATGTAACCTGAGCTGAAGTGAGTTTGATGAGTGTAGGATTGTTTTGAATTGAATCTGAATGTTAAACGTGTATATAAAGAAGAGTGAGCTTAGTTAGGATCAAAAGACATGTCTGAAGGTAATGTAACAGCTCTGTAGCAGGTGGAACAAATCACAAAATATGTTTAACTTTTTTTAATTATGTCAAAACCATTCATTTGCACTGAGTAGAATGATATGGTACTGAATCAGGAGATTTGGCTCAATTAGCCCATAGCATGTTTGTACTCCACACTTTATATTTTACTTTAAAGGGAACAAAGACTGATACACTTATTTAAAGACACAATGAATGTTATTAATTGTATTACCCAAGAATGCAGTTTTTTGTCTATATTTGATTTGCACTGTGTTACCTTCCATTACCCAAACTATCTGTGCAGAAAACACAAATCAAAAACTTAAGTGTTTAATTAAAGTTGGTGTGTTAAAATTTCTTTATTTAATAATAAATAATAATAATAATCCTTGCATTGGATATAGCTCCTTTTCACGTCATTGAGACGTCTCAAAGCGCTTCACAGAATCTACTGTAAAGTGCATTGACTGTATATTGTACTGTGATGAATAGTTAATGAATAGGCCATGTAACAGCTCTGGAAGTTCACAGCAAAACCGATTTGGGGCACCACAGAACCTCTCTGGGTGTACATATGTGTAGCAGGAAGTAGGGATGAATCAGAAACAAGTCTCATGATGGAAGGAGTATTTCCTGCATCTCAGATCAAAAGGTCCCTCTCCATTTGAGCATTGCTTAAAGAGCATTACACAACATTAGCAACTGGAAGCGCTGTTTTGATTTTAATGTGCTTTACGAATAGCCAAAGAAATAGGAGGTGAGAGTGATGATAGAATACAAACTGAGAGTGGTCGCTCAAATGATTGTGTTTACAGATAAAAAAGAATGAATCTGAAGACTTTCGTTAACCATTGTGTTGCCTAACTCATCTCAACTGTCAAGGTTTCTCACAGTCTTACTGCAACGTAAATACTTGACATCCGGTAATGGTATGGCACTCATTAAACTTTTCTAATCTACCTTTTATGGGATAGCAGAGAAGACAATCACAAGTTTTTTCCCTGGAGCTAGAACAACGTTGAGAGGAATCGCCTCCATTCAACACATCCCTAGCACACCCCCGCAGAACTCTCCTCCTCCTCGTTCCACACAGTCGGAAAAAAACAAGTAAGTGTAAATAACTTAGAGGTTGGAATCAGATGTGTGTTGAGGAAATGGGTGGGGGAAGGGTTTCTCTTGAGGGTGAAGTCGATGGGCCTCTAGATCTTTTATCATTCCTTCCCATCTACATACGTCTCAATCTATACTAATAATACCAAAATGTCTGGCTGTCTGCCAAGAACACAATAACCGATTGATGTAGAAACATGATTTTTACCTCATCGGAAAGGTCTTGCATATATATTGTTCAGGGGATCTCCTATCAATGATGAGCTATATTAAAAAATGCTTTAATTAAACCCGAAAAGGTACGCATGGTATTTCTGCAACAAAGTAGCAATAGAGGTTACACACCCTTCAAGAGAGATATATCTGTACTAATAAAAACAAAATGTCTATCTGTGTGTCTGCCTAACTGACATGATTTATACCTCATCGGAAAGGTCTTGCACAGGGGAGTGACATGGGCATATTTTTTGGAGTATCTCTTATCGTGACCTAAACAAGCTCATCACACAGGTATGGACTCCAACAAGGAGTCCTCCCAACACAAGTCCTCCCACAGGAGTCCTCCCAACCAGGGGTCCTCCCAACCAGGAGTCCTCCCAAAGTATATGTGTGCAAATATGTGAACAGGGGATGCTAGGGAGTTCACGGCCTGCGGTGAGAGACATTTGTGGAGCCGGGTGATGTTGTGGAGGTGGGGAAGGCAAAGCAGGTCATGGCACGGATGTGGGGTAGAAAGGATAGTTGAGGGTCAAACAAGAGGCCAAGGTTCCAGACTGGGTTAGCAAGATGAAGTGTGCAACCATGGATGGTGAAGTCAGCGCCTGAGGTGAGGAGGCGCTGACGGGAGCCAATCAGGAGTGCCTCGGTCTTGTGTGACTTTCAACTGAAGAAAGTTGGCTCTCATCCAGGACTTGATGTCTGACAGACATTCTGTCAGGACAGCAGTGGGTCCTGGAGTCAAGGGTGGAGGCAGAGAGGTACAGTTGGGTGTCATCCACATACATGTGGAAGTTGATCCCATGACTGCGGTTGATGTCATCAAGAGGGAGCATATAGATATTGAAGAGGAGGGGACCAAGGACAGAGCCATGAGGAATGCTGCACGAGACGGTGCGGGGGCTACAGGAGAACCCTTTTGTGGAGATGAAGTGGAGGTGCTGTGAGAGGTACGATTTGAACCATTCAAGGACAGAACCGTAAAGGTTGAGGTGAGAGAAGAGGCGGTGGATGAGGATAGAATGGTGACCGGTGTCGAAGGCAGCAGAGAGGCAACCTCCTAAAACCCTTACATGAACTTATTGTAGAGGGAGTGAGACCTATTGTACTTTCAAGTAATACATATGTTTCAAAGGCAGCCAGTGAGGAAATTCTTCAACAAACTGAACGAAACAAATTGCTGTCCTTGAGCTGATACAGTGTGACTGCAATGGTCCTATATTGCTGTATTAGGATGTCAAAATTGATTTAACCAATCAGCTGTTTGCTGTCTTAACTGATGCCATCAAACAGAAGATGAGCAAGATGGAGATGAATTTAAAGAATAGACCTCGACTCCATCTCACTGAGCTGGGTAGGAAGATCACCGCAGATTTGATGTGGCAGCACAGAGATTTCCAGCGGCCAAGAGCACTGAGCTTCTGGCCTGTAGTGAAGCCCTTAAACAACAGGAACCTGCCGCTGTCCACTGCTGTCATTCCTGCAATTGCTGGTGTGGCTGTTAGCCTTCAATTCATTTCAGAAATCTAACTCGTTTAGGGCTTATTCCAATCCTCAGAAGCTTCAGTAGGTTTTACAATGTTTCCATGGTATGAAGAGAGTCCAGGGAATCATATAATAGCAATGTTTGAAGGGAGTGACAATCATTTTCTAACTAGGACATCATGATGTACTGTTGAACAGAATACACAGGCAGTGCGGTCTTCTCTTACCCTGACTCCTCCCTCCACAGGCTGCAGATAATCCAGAACTCTGCAGCCCGTGTCCTCTCCCACACCAAACTCCATGACCCCATCTCCCCCACTCTCGCCCGACTCCACTGGCTCCCTATCCAGTTCAAGATCCTGGCCCTCCATGGCCTCGCCCCACCCTACCTCTGCGAGCTCTTAACCCCCTACCAACCGGCTCGTTCCCTCCGCTCAGCCGGCTCTGGCTGCTCCACATCCCCAGACCCACCCGCCCCACCATTGGCAGGAGAGCCTTCAGCCACTCTGCCCCCAACCTCTGGAATTCCTTCCCCCAGTCACTCCGCCTCACACCCTCCTCAGCCTCCTTCAAGTCCCGCCTCAAGACCCTCCTCTTCGACCATGCCATCGGCCACCACCCCTTCGCCTCCCCTCCCTTCTCCCCCCACTGACCCCAGCTCAGGTCTGAAATGCTGTACTCTATCCAGCGCCTTGGGATGTCCTCCCGACGTGAAAAGCGCAATACAAATGTAATCTTGTTGTTGTTGTTGAAGAGCATGTGTTGTTTAGATTTTTTGTTGTTGTTGTCATTTTTAAAACCACAGAAGATCGAGGCTGAATGTTACAAGTATCAATAAACTACTTGACTGTCAAGTGTCCAATGAGGCCTATTGTAATGCCATCATTGTCTCAACATAGCTGTCATACAATGAGCAGATTCTGAGCAGTGAAAAGCGGTGTACAAATGTATCTGCATATTTATACATATATATATAGTCCATATTCAGATCAGAGCTCCATTAGAAGAATTTGGAAGTTCTTAAGCACAAATATTTCACAAAGACAGAATCAGGTGAAGAAGGTCCTTTGGTCCATTTAGTTCTCATTCCTTCAGAATACCCACCCTATAGGGTCACGATGTTTCTTAAATGAGTCCAGTATCCTGGTCTTAACCATCCATTCTGGCAAACCGTTCGAGTGACTGATTACCCCTGTGTGAGTGTGTAAATAAATAATTCTTGGTGTCTGTTCTGAACTTGCCCTCCATAACCTTTAACTTGCATCTTTTGTCCTGCTTGGTACATTCAAAATTATTATTCTGGACTTACTTTATCTAAAATAAAAATAGTAATCCTTACATTTGATATAGTGCTATTCACATCAGGAAGACATTTCAAAGTGCTTCACAGGATATACAGTAAAGTATAATTCATCTTACTTGGTGCTCAGTGTTACCTAGCTACCTATGGCTCCAATTCCTGTCTGCTTGCTCGGGCTGAACTACACAGTGTACAATCTTGGACACCATCTTATTCTACAATTATTTTTGATGCATTTTTCACCCCACTGTAACACAGCTCATCACAAGCATTAACAGACAGTTGAGATTGAAAGACAGAGCAATGATATTGGTCTGTTATATTATATATTGCTATATAAGTGCATGTTATGTTTCCACCAAAAATGCTCAGAGTCATTTTCCAGCATGCAAGTTAATTAAACAAAACTGTAAAGATTTGTGTACAACGACTTAACCGTTGTTTGAGGAGGATCTGACAAAACAAATCGCGACACTATTTTCCACATTAAATAACGTTGCACTCAACATACACCTCACATTGAGGCGGTTTAAAATCAATGCGACTGGATGGTCTGTTCTGTACTTCGACCACTTTTGTGAACTCAGCAATATCTCGTACGAGTTTGTTTTGCACACTGATGCCTTGTGGCAGTGGCAGTGGAGAAACAAGAAGCTGGGGAGGCTGTGCTTTGAGAGGATTTACATGCCAAGAACTAACCATGTGGCCTTGACAGAAAAGCAGAGACATGCTTGCTGACATCTGCCATATAGTGAATCACCCTCATTAATAGCAACTGCATTACCTGTATTGTTCTGCCTCAGGCTCCTTTCAGGCACCTGGGAGTAATTACGCTGGCACAGGAAAGACTAAGGACTTTGGGTGTGATTATTGATCATTCACGGGGAGTTTGCAGACAATGAGAAACTGCTGTCCCCAAAGCTCATCCAACAGCATTTATCTACTAGTCAAAAGAAAGTATTTTGGTCGTGTCGTGCCGATCATTGATGAAGTCACATTTGGAATATCTGTACAGTTTCAGCCGCTGCACCATCAAAATCACGCTGACGTTTTGGAGAGCCTGGAGAAAAGGAAAAAGAACGAATCTGACACTCCAAGGCCCGCAAGAGATGAATTTGCTCCTGTTGGAAAAAAGAAAAAAGATGATTCGGGGCTTTAAAGGGACGAGAAGTGTGGATGATGTGTTTGAGCTAGACTGAGGGAGCTGAACTGGGGAGGGTAGGGTTTTAAATTTAAAGAAGCTTAAGCAGGAATAAAGATTCATGGCTTATATGAAAAAAATCTTGAATGTTTCAGTCACCTTCTCCTTGTTCAAGGTTTGAGTCAACTGGTTAAACCCCACTGACTCAGAGTCAGACTTCGCCACTGTCAAGTGCTCTACGTGAAGGGCGCTCTATAAATATAAGTTGTTGTTGCTGTATGTTGGGAGGGATTCCAACACCATGGCTTACTCTTACAAGTAACCCATACGAACCCACGGGTCTGAACACTGGAAGAGACTTTGAAACACTGAACTAGTGCTTGAGACAGGTGAAGATCTATCCTACAAGATGCACAAGGATACTTTTGGTGTACAGTACAGCCTGCTGTAACAGTGATGAATCAGATTAAAGATTGCGTAAGAGAGTGATGTTTAGTGACAATGAAAGAAAACAAACTTGGTGTGGAGCAGATGCCCTGACAAGGAATATGCTTGAATTCTGATCTAAGGGCACTTCATTTAACCGAAAGATAAAAACAAAACCCCCCAAGGGTTGGAGAAGTTTTAAAACCTGAAGGAAGTAAATGTCAAAAACATACAAAGGTTAAAATTAATAGAAATAACGCGCCAGAGGTTATCTGTCTTAATGGAAATCACTTCCGTCGTCAAATTATACATCCAAACCATTTTTTTAAAAAAGGACAATATATAATGCAGCCAGGATTATTTGGACAAAAGTTCTCAATCACCTAACACAGATGTGTAAAAAAAACATTTATTTGTTTGAGCACACACTCCCAAAGGTGCACACAAACCTTATATTGAATAGGTTGGCAATTTGTGTTTAATGCATACAACAGAATGAAACCCACACATTATTTTAATACAATTTCATGGTTGAACATAAAAGGGCATATCCATTAAACCCTACTTATAGTATTTCATATATAAATGGTATATATTACTATTACATAGTAAATACTATATTTATATATAGTATTATATTAATACTATATTAATTTAATATTAGTATAGTATTTTGCATTTTGTTGATAGTATTGAGGGTTTCATGATATAAGATTTGTGTGCACCTTCCAGGTGCTCAGGTGGTTTTGTTTGTGTCTCTTTTATGTAAACCAGTGCTGGCACTGATAGTCCAGGAAGCAACCAGGTCCAGTTCCCCTTGCCTTTGAAAGATTGTAAACCTAGTCTAATAGATGGCACAGAACAACTTTTGGGGCATTGTGTTACCAGAGGCTACAATAGCTTCTGTCTCATCTCAAATGATAGGTTGCTTGTATCTGCCATCACCAGTACTGACTAGAAGACCCTCATTTTGCCTCAGGTGCTTCAAACCAGACTGCACTGTGCTCCTTAAAGCCTCCAGGCACACACCTACCTGTGATCAGTCAATACCACACACCAAATATTCAATACCCCGACATCCAACGCAGAGTGAAAAAAAACATTGCTTATTTCAGCAAGAGAAACAAGAAAACCCAACTATATCCAAACCCGCACACCAACTAAACCAAACCTGAGAGCAGATTATATAGGTCGGTTGCACTAATCTGTAGCACAGAATAGCACAGTGATTAATGCTTTATTAATGCTACATTAGGTGTCAGCCTGGTTCAGTTAGTAGCACTCTTATACCTTTGCTTATTCACTTAGTTCCAACTGTTTCTTTTTTGGGGGTAAATTACTGTAAAAAAATCTCAAAAATTAGACTAATTGGTAATCCAACAGCTGATTTCATAGTATTGTTTATAGTTTATTTATTTTCAAGAGTAATGAGATCATCCCAAAATGAGTGAAAACCTCACCTTTTAGGTTGTAGGCCATGCAGGATCACATTCCTAGATTT
Source organism: Callorhinchus milii (assembly GCF_018977255.1). NCBI lineage: Eukaryota > Metazoa > Chordata > Chondrichthyes > Chimaeriformes > Callorhinchidae > Callorhinchus > Callorhinchus milii. The sequence continues at coordinate 3,716,141 of NW_024704750.1, forward strand.
CCTGCATTTTTTTTCATACGACTTTTAATAAGTCAGAAAACTTGGAAGAATATATTATATTAAATATGCATTTTTAAAAAACTGTGAAATTGAGTGCAAAACGCAAGTTAAGGTAAATATTGTGAAAGATTGGAATTGTTGCTGGAGCAATAACTGCTTAACTACCCTTAAATGATAAGAAGCAATGTAATTCCATTGATCCTGTAGATCAGGCTTGTTGCTGAGAATAAATAGACCTGATTATCAGGAGCATTCGCTGCTCCAGTTGTTGTCATTGGTTTCTTCAAACAGATTGCCAGTTATAACCCACTGCTTTTTTTTAAGAGAACCCATGCAGTGCGCTGCTCTCCATGATTGCTGACAGACAGACAGACAGACAGACAGACAGTCAGAGATAACGGCTGAAAAACAGACATCAGAGAAAAGGCTTCAGGACTTCAGTCGGTTTCAAAAATATTACGACGACAGGAGGAAGGGAAAGGTGACAGACCCCCATTCCTTTACTTTCTTCCTCGTCTTCAATCCTCTACTACGTGCTACTTTTCTCGACTATGCGGCTGATTCCAGGCATCTGGCAAGACTCCTCTCGAGTCAACTGTTAAGTAATGTGAGAGGAGCCCCGGGGGTCACTCATTCACCAGCGCCCCTCCTTGCTCGTGGGGAGACTGTGGTCTCTGCTTGCCTCCTGCCCTTGCTGGCAATGGCTAATGTCAGCAACGTATTGTGTGGGGAAACATTGTGTGAGCCCTTTGTACTCAAGGACTCCGTGTCACGGCTTGCCTACTGCGATCGTGCTGTCTGTTTAAATGTTGCTTTGGATCACTTCGAGAGATTTACCAAAATATTACGCGTTACATTTCTTCCTTTGGTCAAACCTCCAGACAAAAAAAGGCCACGTAAATCCTCACGTCATGACCTGAAAGAGTTAACGCTAGCTGTAGGTTGCGAGTGGCAATACGAGCGAGCGCTAACCTCGGGCTCACAGAATCTGACATGCAGCAGTTGTCAGTCACCTAGCAACAAGTTTCCGAGCCCCCGCTGCGCTCTTTAATTCAGCAAATCTGCTCAGGACGTTGGGCTGTTCTACTGACAAAGCACATTATGTAGCAGACTGAAGGATACAAACCTCCACTGTACACACCACTCTGCTCCCTATTGACCACTGGTCCTTTTCTCTGGACGGACAAAAGGCTCCGGCACAATGCTCTGAAAAGGGGGAAGTCTGAACAGAGAAAACATTTGCTTGTAATTGTGATTGACTAAATAATGAATATGATGTTCTTTTTTAATTTGCGCTTGTTAAGTCCATACTTTTGTCACCTGGTAATCGGAAAAGAATTCCTGCTGTGATTAGGGCAAACACTGAATGCACTCCAACTTTTGTCTCCCCTCATTCGGGCGATAAGATTGACAGGTCTGAACACAGTGAACCTCAGCGGATGAGATACATGGGCAGATTTCAACTCACAGTTTGATTGAGTGCCTGTTTGGCCACAGCAACTTTATAAAATATTTGTGTTAAAATGTGCGTTTGTGATTCCAAATTGATATCAAGCTGGCGTGTTTGCCAACCTCCATGGCTTACGGCTGTTGGTGAAACAAATCGCTGGAACTTTACAGGTCCAAAATGGCCACCTGGTTTAGCCTGTAAGGTTGTTTTGTCTTAAAATTAAAGACTGCGCAGTACGGTGCAAAAATTGTTCAATTTAGCCTTAATTGCAAGGCCAGTTCTTTATAAGAACAAACTTCTGAATTAAGAATGTATCGAAGAGTTTCTTCCACGATTCCACAACTAGATGGCACTTTTTGGCTTTGGGTTTCCAAGAAAAAGCACAATAGCTAGTGTGCAAGAGTTCATAAAACCACCGCATTGCCATTCATTGTCCCAAATTAATCTCAGACGTAAATACACGTAAATTTAATCTACGCTCTGCATTTTGTTCAACTGAGAAGCGATAACCACAACAACTACGAATTACATTTGTATAGTGCCTTTCACGTCGAGAGGACAAGTGTAATTTTTACTGTTTATAAACCAGTGTAATTGGGAGAGAAGAAAAAGCAATCGTACAAATAAGTACATGTTGTGCAGAAGGCTTCAGAAGCTGCCACTGTGGAGTTTAACGGAAATACCGCAATCATTGAAGCTCACATCGATTTACAAAGCACTTTGCTGTGTGCTTAACCCTTACTACACTGAAAGGACAGGAGCTTCGCTGCAATAAGTGGCATTTTATGCAGCATTATTATAGGCTTATTGATTGAAAAAAATGTAAAACAATACTCTGAGTAAATCCTTACAATCCTGATGAGTTTAGATGATGGCGATACATTGTCTAAAAAAATATCTCCGCTGATAAAATCCAGCTCCATTGCCCTCTATCATGTGCTAAATAAAATGAGAAAAAAAACACACACAGGATTTGAAATACAAAATGATAATGGTGCTATACACTATTAAAACAAGATACACTATAAATGGTGTACAACTCAACGTAGCATGTGATAGCCGTTATCAATGAGACCTGTAAAATGCTACAAGAATTAGGAGCAGGGTCAAAAGGAAATGTGAGCAGGCCTTATGAATCCTGGAGCACAATGGTATGGAAAAGATTACACAGTCCATTTGTGGCATAACCCGTCGGAATGGAGTTGGATTTCAGAAGGAAAGAGTATTTTTGTCTGGGGATTAGTTGGTGTGCTTTGTAGTGCTGCAATTTAATGTCTTGTCAAAGATGTTTCAAGGTTCATAATTCAAACCTTTTGACTGTAGGGATGATTTGACTAAATCCTGAAAGAGCCCTGATATAGGATCCCTGGGGCATGTTATGCACACATCTTGCGCTAGCTACTGGCAAGGCTGAACCATCATCTTAGCTGAAGTATTCAAAGTATGAACAATTGTGTGTGCATTAGTGCACACATGTTGTTAGTTGTCTGACAAAGGGAGTCTTAAGAACATGCTCAACAATTGCGTTTGACGTCAGGTTGTTTGATAACTTCTCCCACTTTTTTTCTTTTATCTCTGAAGTTGAGTATTGGTTAAAAATGAGGCATTCTATTGCCCAAACATCACCTGAATTATCTGTCTGTTGTAGGCTGCAGCGTCCTTTTGATTATAATTTTGAAGGTAAAAGTACCACCAAAGACATTCTTGTTAAGAGTTGTCAAATAGTGACCAATAAAGGCTGCTTGTAGACATTAGAGGACTGAGTTTGTCCCTTGGGAAACACCAGCTTTTATTAATAGGTGCATTTGCTTTTGTCAAGGATTCCTCACATGTTAATGTAGTTATATAACACCTCATGTTGCTAAGCTTATCTATGCAGAATTTGGATCTGATAATATCAAATACTCCAATAATAAACCTTCCATTTGCTGTAGCACCTTATCATGTACAAACGACTCAAAGGCTTCACAAAATCCCTTCTGCAAAGTGACTGTTTAATTATTAAAATACAATGGATAATTTTGACTTTTTTCAGGTCAGAGATCACCAGAACAGAGAAGGGGTCAGGATGAAGAGAGACCTTCTACCCATTTTGATCTCAACCTTACAGAACATTAACTCTACCACTTTCCCATTACAGCATCAAGCTGTTTGTTGAATGTCCTGGCCAGTTAGTGTCTTAATCTCAAACATCCTTCCAGGCAATTCATTTCAGCAGTGATTACTCTCTGTGTAAAAAGAATACAATCTGGTCCGTGTCCTAAAATTGCCTTTCACGATCCTGAACCTGTGTTCACCTCTTGTATTGCTGCCTGGGCATATCTAAAAGTATTGTATTATTTCAGGTTGCTTTAGCTGTATTTCATTTAGAATCATATTTTACCTCTCTAAGGTGTCAATTTTCAAGGTTGAAGAGCCCTAGTTTAATAATAATAATCCCGGCATTTGATACAGCACTTCATCACGTTTTTGGGACATCTCAAAGCATTTCACAGGATATAATATAAAGTGGATTCAGTGTAAAGTGTTTTGTTATCTAACTATCTAATGTAAAATGTATACAAATAGGATTTTGTTATATTAATTGTGACTTCTGGTTTGTAAGCATCGGAATATGCCTGAAAGAGATTCCTAAAACTTTTAATTGTGAAGTCTGAAAACCAACAACAACAAACTTAAGAAAAGAACGACTGGGAGAGCAAAACAATTTACCTCCAAATGGTAGATAAAAAAGCACGAACAGTTTCATTGTAGGTACTTTATAGCCATTTATAATTTTACAGGAGCCACGCAAGCAATGTATCCCCCATTACAGTATAACGTCCAAACACTTTCCATCAAAAAGGAAGAGTGGAACGGGAGATTGGTAGACATGTACAAGGTTGACTACATTTAAGGAGAGCACACTAAATGTAATCTTCCTTCCTCATTTGTTAGCCTCCATAACCAGTACCCAAAGGGATGTCCTCTCTCTGATTGTACCTTGAGATGTGCCTTACAGACCAATGTGCCAAAGTGTATCCTGAACAATTGTGCTTAATAAATCTGTGGAGATTACCTCATGTGTCCACCTCACAGAGTCTAAACTGACTCTTTGTATTGACGTGTAAAGTGACCTTATTTGAGGTTCAGTGAATCTTTGCTGATTTCTGATAGTTCTTGACATCTTTATAGCCAAAAAGAAGCATATTGCACAAGCTACTTGGAGAAATATTACTTAGGAGTGATGTTACCAACATTTTATTGACAGAGGGAATGCATTGTTGTCTAAATGTATGCAAATATTTAATCAACATTCATGAGGTAAAATTTGATTTAATATCGGATGTATCTAGTGATGGAGAAATTTCAGGATCGTAATCTCTTGAGAAAGATAAAGCTCCAAGCCAACTTCAGGCAAAACTCTCAGATGAGGTCTAAGAATAGTTCAATCAAAATGCCACATAGAATATGGTAAATCAAATACGAGAGCTTCATGCTCACTGAATTTGAAGTGTTGAAATAAGCTAGGGGTGAGTCAGCTCAAAAAGTACAAGATTAGACATCACAAGGTAATATGGGCCTTTAAAAGAAAATTAATTATGTTGGTGTACGTTAAAGATCTTATTGGGACATCGAAGGTCAGTCGAAAAGTCCTGATTTTTCAAGACCCCTTTCATCACCCTGAATAAGCAGTGGGTGACCTTGCAGATTGTTCCAACCACAAGGGATGGAATGCTAAAATAGTTACCCTATCAACTATTTCTTAATTTGAGGCTAGCAAGCCAAAGGAGGTTTTCAGACAAGAAAAATTGGAAGAATAGTCTTGCAGAGAAATATTTCAAAACATATTTTCCCTCGTTAAGGTGAAGCCAGGCCTCAAAGCTATGATTTTGGATTGAGCAGCCAATTTTAGAGGAGAAATGATGAGTACTTCACCTATCGGGAGAAGAACAAAAACAGATTTTTTACTGAGAGCAGAAAATCACAGTGGACGAGTTTGAAGTCACAGGTCTTGCGCACCACAGGCTTAAGAATAGATATCGTGGCTTTTAGCAGCTTACAGTAAAGAATCTCTTCAAAAGATATTATATGTGTGCTTTTCTCTAGTTAGATTATGAGCCTGTGGGTTATACAGGCAAATGCAAATGAGGTAAACTCCTGTAGAAAATCAATACGCTTAGAGAAAGATCTCTCTTTTGCAATTCCACCCAGCCAGAAAAAACAGTAAAAATGAATTAACCAAACTCTTAAACTGAATATGAAGTGATAACCACATCAACAGCATTGTTCATTGTTCAGTTCTCCCCAAACTGTTCATTTTTGTAGGTGTTTGGCTCAAAGACCCAGTCTTAATGCAAATAGATTTACTAATTCCTAATACTTATTCTTTCAACTGCATTTGCTTTGTCTTGACAAGCGATGAGTTGTAAGAGTTCGTAGGACATTGTTAAAGGCTGCTTCGTTTGTTGTGAGAGCAGAGGGAGTGAGATGGCTGTCTATAGGTGTTTTCCAGCACTCTCTCAAAAGTAGCCCTCCTAACTGACACCAATTAAAGAGATTATGTCATCAGCTGAAAAGCAAGCTTTTTCTATGTATGTAAAAGCTCCAATTGCTTGTGACAGGGTCACTAGACCCCTTACAACATAGCATGACCTCACTGAAATTAACTTCGCTCTTCAAACACTAATTAGAATAATGTTTCTTTGTTGTTTTTTTACACATTCAACTCCCAATTAACCATAATTCTTTGAAAGAACTGGCCATGTCAGAGTTCTCAAGAGCATTCTCAATTCATTGCAGAGAATTTTCTTTTGGTGTAACACTTCCAAAACTTTCTACTTTAAGTGGACATGGGGGTCTAATTTGTACCATTTCTTAGCAGGATTGGTGAATAAAGAATCCTAGATGTGTTTCGCCAACATGTGGGAAAGCTACTTCCAGAACAGATTTCCTGCGGATTGAATGAATTCCACCAGGAATGCGTCGCCCCGATGAGAAATTCTGTAATTTAAACGCCAGCTTTTTATGTGTCATCGTTTAAAACCTACTAACAACAACAAACAACATTTATTTAGCACCTTTCATATCAGGAGGTTGTCCCAAGGCACTGGACAATCAGGGATCCGCACTCTAGCTGGTGGTTGGGATCAGAGGGGTGGAGGGCGAGGATGGTAGGGGTAGGAGGGTGACCAAAGGCACAGTCGAAGAAGAGAGTCTTGAGCGTACATTTTTACACAATTCGCTGTTTCCAAAGATTTATTCAGTTTCTTTTTAGACTTAGTTTTGGGTAACACATTGCAGTTTTTATTCATTTCATGTCACCATTTAAATGTGACCAAATGAGGAAATTGGCCTTCAAAATACAATTTATCTGAAATTCGATTTGAGAACACACTAAGTTTCTGAAATGTAGAAGTTATGAGTTTAAGATGAAGCACCTTTAATTTGCTTGGAAAACATATCCACTGTGCAGCCTTTAATGTGACATTCACACTGAATTCAGCATTGCTACAATGCTCGAGCTGAAAATATTTTCCCCGTTCATGATTTTAACAATGTTAAAAATTCTGTAATAAAAATTATTTATGGTAGTTATGATAGAGTCAAAGGGCATCTTCAACGACCGACTCTAATTGCATTCCTCTGCTCTTTCTTCGTATCTACTTTAATATTTTTTCTTCGCATTTTTTAATTTCAATTCCCTTTTAATCTCTGCCACGGGCTTGGCTTCCAAATCCATATCGTGGGAAGCAATTACATATTTTAACAACCGTCTCTGTAATACACAAAAACTTCTTATTCCCTCATCTTTCCTTCTCAAATGTGTGCCCCTTTTGTTACTGACAATCAGTGCAAATAGCCTCTCTATTAACCTTATCGAACATGTTCAGAATTTTGAGAAGTAAGTGGAATTAATTAAAAGCGTAGATCATTGAGGATAGCACAGAGTACAGCCACACATACGAAAAATCACAAAAGGGTAAATCAAGATAGTGAGGCATTGCACCTCATTAATGCTGCAATCCTTCCCATTGAAACACAGCTCCAAGTATAGCAAAGTAACACTTCCAACAGTGCAGCACATAACTCACAGTGGCCCCATCTGCAAATCTCATAAAATATAATTATTTTGCAAAGCATAATATTTTTCATATTTTGTGAATTTAAAATGAAAAAACTAGAAATAACAATTAATAACTAATAACAGTTTCATACAAACTCACACCATTTCCGAATGGCATTCTACTATTCTATCCGCTCAGTATAAAGGTCAATGCTGTAACCTAAATAGCTGGCAGCTATGGATTCATCAGAAATATGACTTCACCTAACCTCAGTTAACGTACCTCAGTCATCAAAATAATTCTTGGAAAACAAAAATATTACAATTAACTGAAACAAGCTAATCTTTGCTGTCAGGTTCAAAGGATAACACGTAAAATTGCAGAGCGCTGAACAATTTAGCCAGTTGACCTGGCAACCACATCCAATTGCATGCTTTTGTAAAGTTGAAGTCTTACTGAAAGCCCTTTTGAGCTCACGGTAACAGAACGCACAGTTTGTCAACCCAACTTCACACTTAGCCTTTGGCCTTCCTTAAACTCAACAGTAGACTTCCAATTGCTCGCTGCAGTTTGTTTTTCCCTGAAAGAAGATGACTACTTGTCTGCAACCATTAGTGAACACAAGGTATTTCATCCAAGATATACAGTAATGCAAAGCGCCATCTGCTGGTACACAATCTCAACCTGAAGACATACAGTCGTTCAACTTTGAGCAAAGTATTTACTTATTTGTGCTTCTTCGTTGTATGCTGTGAGGACTTTTTTTCCCCCAGATCCACTGATTAATTATTTAGATGCTCAAATGATCACTTTTGCAACACATTCAAAATTGCAAAGGCTTAACAAATTACTTATTTAAAAAATACACCGAACAAGCAAGACAATGTTATTTATGTCTGTGATGTTATGCTGTGACCAACATTACTTAAGTCATGAATATCTTTCTATAACAAAGAGCAAAAGATTTTAATGCAGTCCAACCTGTTTACAGCAAACACTCAAGGGGGTTGGACCAAAGTGGTCTCTACATAAGGATGGCTGGCTTCTGAGTAAAGGTTTGTTTGTTCATTGACTGGGACTGAAATATTTCCTTGGCCCTGCATGCAGACTTCCGCAAGCCTCCTCGTGCGTTTACCAATGCTGCCTCGCTGGCATAGCAAGAGGCTGTGTGAATCATGGGCTGCTCAGCGTAGCATTGGGACTTGGAATCACATAGTCTAAGCTGACTCCATTGCAGTGCTGGGGGTGTATTGCATTGTTGTAGGTGCCGTCCTTTGGATGAGACCTTATACCAAGGCCCTGTCTGCCTGTTCAGAAACGTGAAGGGAGTGTCCTCGTCAACAAGCCCACAGATAAAATTGGTCACTCACTCCATGGCTGTTTGTGGGACTTTGCTATTGGCAAAACTGGCTGCTGTGTTTCGCCCACAAAATACAATCAATCGACTTACAGTATATTCTGTGCAGCACTTTTAAGATTTCTCGACGACGAGATAAAGCTATATTAAATGCGAGGATTATTATTGTTGGTAAATGCGCTAAGAGTCTAGTGGGAGTCTATATGCGGGCTCGCAAAAATTAGTAATGCATTTGGTAAGTACACTTAAACCTAAACCCAGATACTGAGAAGCATGTATGTACACGGACAAACCAAAAGAGTGGCCACTGGTTGTGTTAGACACATGGTTGATGAGTAGAGGTGATTTATTCAGGAAAATCACTTGGGACTGCTCCAGGGTGGTTGTTAACAGCAGGTGGTTGCTGAATAGAGGTAGTTGCTTTAACATGCTTGACTGTATTTGTCAAGCAAACCAAGCACCACAAAGTTTAGTAACACGCAATAAGGTCATTTGTTTCGGATCAACCTTTCATTACTGATTTAATTTGACAAGTGTTTGCAATTAGAGAAGTGCTGATACAATTTGGGGTTTAATCCTGTAATGCACAATGGGTTTAGTTTCCTAGTCAATGATTAAACATTCATATCGGTGTTGAATCTCATAAAACTTTTCCCTCCTCAAAAGAATCCCACTTTTTCCCTTGCAGGTATCATGTAAATACAAATAGATGTACTGACCATCCAATGAAACATATTCAGCAGATTCAGCACACGTTATTTGCTTTGTGAACTGGAAGCAAATTTATTTCTGCACAATATTCTTGGTTTATACATCTCACAGGCATTAAGCTACAATGCTGAAAGCAGCAACTTATCAAGCGTAAACTATTTTACCTTGGAATGTGTAAAAATGTCAATGGTTTTCATTGTTTCAACATTTTTTAATAATGTTTTTAGATAAAACAATCCTTGGCTCGTTTCAGTTAGATAAAACCAGATATTTCAGTTATTATTATCGTGTTATTTAAAAAAAGGAGCAGTCTTGAGCGATCTTCCTCATTTCCAACACGTAAATGTTTACTTTGTTTTATTTTTTTTCAAAAATTGCTCCCGCTCTCAGGGGTTCATATTTATGGTTTTGCACCGCAGAAAAGGCTAAATAAGCAACAAGGGCTAATTGTAAAACCTGTGTGATTCAGGCCATTTACTGACTAAATGTGAACAATGTGTCCTTTGGTACCTGTTCTGTGTAAAAAGTTGTGTGCAATTGGACCACCCAAGTAACTCCTTTGTCCCTCGAGCCACTTGAAAACACTGTGAAAAGGAATTCTGCCTTCCCTTTGTCTTTATCAATGTGAAGGTTATGTGCGATTGCACACTTGCAGAAAACAAGGTTTGCCTGGCAAATTACAGTAGGTCATGGAAAATATATTCAAAGCTCCTCTTGTTAAATTTTAATTCGATTCCAAGTTTAAAAAGTCCATTGGCTGACAAGAAAAGATATAAAAATCAATTCTAACAATAGGTTTTGCCCATTCATCAAGTTTGATGGTTAGAGGTTCATTTAAATCAATTATTCAATGGAACATTTTTGTGCTGCACAATCCAGCTACCATCTTTTACAGGAATGCATCTGCAACAATCATCTTGCATAAATGCGTTCTCTTTTGAGTGGAATGCGAGCGGAGAATGAGGTGAAAATTTAATGAAGGACTGAATTCTGGCAGATTTCATTTCTCACAAGAAACTCTAGCTAAGGCAGGGTGCAAGAAACCTGCCCTTTCTTTTTAAAAAAAACTTGCTCAACACTCTATGTCTCATAGTTAAGCAGAAATAGTTCATTATCATTTTTATCCAAAGCAAACAAGATACTGTATCATCAGCTGAGACATTTAACTGGCACATCACATGTATGATTTCGGACATCATCTCATCAGAAATTATTTTAAACTGTCACTGCCCAATATCGCAGAACAGATAATAATCCTTGCATTTGATATAGCGCCGTATTACATCTTCGAGACGTCTCTAAGCGCTTCACAGAATATACTGTAAAGTGAATTAACTGTATATTTTGTGGGTGAAGCACAGCAGTGTCCCAGTCGTGGATTGAGTGACCAAATTACTTTTCTTTCTTTACTGGCAATGAGCTCCCAATTTAAATTGCTGATCTACCTTGAAAAGAAAACTCATGCATGTTTTTGACCTTTCAAGGTGACGCTGATCAACACTTTTCTGCTTTTCCTTCTTTGGTGGTTGCATCACTCAGTCCACCTGCTTCCTGCCTTCACCATGTTTTTGTGAACTCAATCACAAATGTACGTTAATTTGCTCTATGGTAAAGTTGCCATTTCATGTCGTATAAAGAAAGCCCAGAGGAGTGAGTCAATGGAATAGTCAAATGAATGGCCAGAGCCAGTAGAATAAAACAGATTTTAAAAAAAAATACTGTACATTGAACAACAATTTTCTAAACCATTTTGTGAGCAGATCTGTATGTATGTAGCAGCGAAAGATGTCATTGGAGATGCCACATGGAGATTTTTTTCCCATTGCAAAATGCAGCTCAGGATCAAATCTTTACGGTTACAGTTCAGTTGTGTTCCATTTTTGCTTTGTTTGGCAGATCAAAATCAATTAGCATTCCTCACATTTGAAAGGTCATTAAATTTTTACAGTAATTTTGGTAATCCTTTTCCACCACATTTCCGGGGGCAGAATAAGACTCAATGAGCATTTCGAATGTAAGACTGACAGGGACTTGTTGATGGGACGAAGCCTATAAGGATGTTGGTCTTCAAATGACTTTCAAATTGTTCTATGACCTCATCCCAAACTACCATATTTCTGCTGTCTCCAATAACCACTGCACTCCCCTCAGAAACACTAGCCTGCTTCACGTCCCACCATCTGACCATCCGTTCCACCCTACCATTGTGGTGGGTGAACTTTTGAGCACTTTTTTCCCCTGTTCTCCGGCCCTCCATACTAGTTCTTTCCATCACCCTCCCTCCCTTCAAAACTCACCTTAAGACTTACTTTTTCTTCAGCGCTTTCCATTTTCTCCCATTTCCACCCCCCACCACGGCCGCAAACTTGAGCTCTCTGTCAGCCCTGAAGTGCTTCGAGGCGTCTTTCTGGCATGAAAGAGGCGATATTATTGTCGTTCTGTCTCTTAACGATGCAGCGGAAAAGTTCTAATTTGGAAAAGGTCTCGGTAGTTCTAGTGGCAATTTTTTTTTTTTTGCATGGATCAAATGCCCCCAAAACAGCTCACACTTAACTCAAGTAGGGAGCATTTAGAAAGAAAAATATTTGCTGGTATCGTGGTTCCTGTTTGGGATGGTTTTTTTCTTTTTTTGTGTGTGGGTCTGACACATGGGGAAACCCATCGCCATGTTTGAGTCTCCAAACCAAACAGAAATCCATAGAGTTTTCGAACTCCCATTTTTTTGTGTTTTCTTCTGCTGACCTGAACCAACTAATGTGGTGAGGGCAGGGCCAGCTACTCTCATAGCTGCTAACATAGCCTCAATGCAGGAGATACAAATCCCTATACGCCAACAATATAACCTGATAGTATCTGTAGCTTGCTCCTGTTTGTTTAAATTATTATTATCGTGTAGCTATGAACAAGTGATAAATCTTGGCGGTCAGTGCTACAAACAAACCCGAGGCTGCAATGTGACATAACACCAGCTAACACACACGTACACACACACACACACACACACGAAAAAGATTTATTTTCACATTATTTTTTTTAGGCAAAAAAAAGGGTCATATTTTTTGATACAAGCCAATTTTTTTTACATTAAAAACTATCAGTGGTTTGACCTTGAGAACACACGCTGGAGGCTCAGCAACAATCCATTCTGTATCAATGAGCACATGAAATTGCTTTTATGGGCTGGGGTTTTCAGAGCAGTTGATAGTAGAGGATGTCTCCAGCCTGACAAGACCTGCAGTAAAAAGATTTAATGTATCCAGCTCAGAGTGAATTGGATCGCGGCCCACTGACATTATATCCTCAGCCCCAGGGAAGACGGGGCTAACTGCTGAGCAGTTGCATTAGTCAGACTTAATGGCTTTACTAAAGGAAACAGACCGTGACATGGCTAAACAAAACTGGCAGAAAGATTGCATTAATCGAGCCGATCTCAAACTCGTCAGCAGCAGGATTTCTTTCCTTCTGAGGAACAATTAGTCTGGCATTCAGTGTTCCCCGTCACCTTGCACGCACACACCTTCTTCCCTTTCAGGCCTGTAATTATTTACACCAGGTGCGCTTATTTCACACTTTCCTCTGACTTTTAGCATGAAACAGAAACATGATGAGTAATTTGCCAGCCATCAATTCACTCTCTTTGTACGGGTTTCGCCCTGAAGTATAATGTTGCATTGACGGGCACTGGAACACAATGAAAGGAAATAGAATTTATCCCATTAACAAAGGGTTTTAGCAATTTGAGCTCAGAGACCCAGGTGATTGAACAGAAGTGATTTCAAGGTCTCCGGTGATGGAAGCTGTGAGCCAGTCTGAATGTGAAAGGTCTTTTCGGTGCAGAATACAATGGTTGTATTCTGATATACATTATATATATATAGCTCTGAGCCGCTACCCTGAGTGGACGGCACTATATAAGTGCAAGTTGTTATTATTGTAACGATGCTCAATGAATACCCACAATGGTGTTAGCTCGATTCAGCGGAAAAAATTTCAGCAGCAATCATCCAAAGGGTACATAATCAGAACAGTTAGCTAACGTTACGTGAATCTGACATGACTCCTGTCTGGAGTCAGTGTGTAATGTTCCAACAAAGTATTTTCATGACAAGTTATGACCTAAAATCCTTCAGCAACCTCTAGTGTTGACAGATGCAGATTCAAAACAAAAACTGCAGCAAACTGGAGTCTTCATGCAGGTCACTCCCCAACCACTCGATGGTCATATGCACCTTTCACAGACCACGTGATACCTATCAATGTGGATGGCTCCTTCTCAAAGGATCATTATAATTTTTTTTACATTCAAGGAGCATTTGCATGTTGGTTTAGTTTAGATTCAGATGCAAAAAGAATAACCAATTGCTTAAGGCACATTCATTTTTGTCATGCCACGGATGAGTATAATTAAAAGTACATGTGCCTCCTACTGTTACTTCCCGTATGCGCTAGAATTCAAATTTAAATTTAAATCAGCATTGAATTTAATTCACCACTGATTAGTCCAGATACATACCCTTATGTGGAATATCTTGGCTACCACTCCAATTCCACAGTTGCCTCTAACAACTATCTTGGTTTGAATGCTGTTTCTCTGAGGGACCCTCTAATAATTCAGTTTTTCCTGTTTGGTGATGGAAAATGTTACATTGACAACCGTTATTGAAACCAAACTTACATTTTCAAACAACGAACCCCAGTTTCTTTAACCATGACAAAACATAAACTAGGTAAGCAAAAGGATCAACGTTGAGTTTTGAGAAAATAAGGCATAAAGCAAAATTATTCAAAGGGAAATTAGATAAGAAAAAGTCACTTGAAGTTAAAAAACAGTTCTAGAACGAAAGAAAATAGGAAGGAAAAAGAGATACAAACGGTTGAGCAGAAATCAGGAGTTTAATTAAAATTATATTTTAGATGTTTATTTAGGGTGTGTTATAGCAACAAAGCCAGACCTGACATTTGAGTCGTTTTATTACTGTGATGTTAGTGTTTCGTTCAGCATCAAAATGTGGGAGCTGAAAAGAAAACCTTACGACAGTTGTCTCATGGATCGGTTGGCAGTCCAAATGTTAAAAGCAGTCCATACAAATTGTAAATCATAACATTTCTCGTCAACTGACTTATATTGTTTTGAACTCAACTCTAGTAAATGAGCACATAAAAAATGTAATGCAATTGCCTGACATTTTAATTAATGGCACCGTTCTTCAAACCATAAATGTATTTCAAACGTTCATCCTCCAACACAATCTGCAAGCATAACAGTTCACAGGCATATGCAATTTGTTCAGTTGACTCCAAACAAATAGTACAATCTCACAGTTAGCAACTAAATTAACACATTATTTCCTTTGGAGTTGGGATCAGTACATAATACAAAATATACAATTAACAAGTCTTGTAAACACACGGTCTTAATCTGGACTTCCAATAGCAGTTTAATTGCTGTGAACAATAATTTAGCAAGTATTGTTACACAATCTACATGTCAATAAATGTGTTCTAGTGTGTGATAAACTGACAATAAAAAAAATTAAATTATTTTTCAATGATAATGCAACTGTTTCCTATGCTAAAGTAAACAGTCATCAAAATATTTTTTCCCATGCCTTTATCGTTGGATCCAGAATCAAAAAAAACATGTATAGAAAAAAAAAGTCAAGCGGTACATAAATGCTTCCTGATAATGGACAGAACGAACAAATAATATACCGACAGAGGATGAATATTTATGGCAATTCATGAGGCTTTCTTCAAAAGACAGGCACGGCAAGTTTTAGACTTAAGTCAAACAGATATAATCCCTTCTTTTACAATGTGCTGGGACAGACACTATCCTAGAAATGTAGTAAGGCAAACTGGTGTGATTACGGTTACATTTTTTGACAACACAATGTAAGCAACAGTAGGGTGGGAAAGTTCACTTGTTTGACATTTATTATACAACGGTAGGCAAACTCGACTGCCACTCATTTTGCCCAAAAGACAACAAAACACATCCGGCTTCAAAATGCATCTGCAGCAGTTTAAAACCCCCAAAGTAAAGGATGAGCAAAGTTCTGAATTGACAATCCCCTTTTTAAAAATCAGTAACCATTGATCTCCCCACCTCCCACCCAAAAAGAGACTCGATAACACGTTTAATAACACTTATGCAGAGAAATCAATTGATAATTCCACAGGTACGCAGACTAACCTTGAATGAAAAAAGTAGCACCGCAAAGCAATTTCAACCGATTTTCCAGGTAGCGAAAGCTTCTTAAAATGTTTTAGTTCAAAACATATTTTGTAGTTTAAATAATAAAATGAGGTGATGCAATACATAGCTCCACTTGTGTGTTGAACTCAACAAAGGTTATTAACTCAGCCTCAACTGTGCAAGAATTTATTAAATCACAGTTCTGGCTGCCAGTGACAATGTGATGCAAGTCAGATTTTAAAAAGGTTCAGATACTTAAAAAATACATTTCTTATTTTGATTTTAATCTATGAGAAATATTCTTTTCAAATTCTTTCAATTAGAAAATCCACCATAAATGAATAATGATCCTTTAAAGTTCCCCGACTTGTAAGCGGTTTTTTGTACTACAAGTAACACACATCAAGTACAGCAAAATTCACCCTTGGCTTAAAAACATATCGAGAAGTTCTATAACTATTGAGAAGTTCATATTTATAATTAAAAGTTGATAGATTGATCTCCTAGATTAATTTTGTAATTGTCTTTTTTTGTAAAGAAACAAAAAATTTAGACTGCAGTAATTTCACAAATGTCTCAGATGGGTCGGGAATCACTTTTACTACACTGGAACATTATCTGTGTATTACAGCATTTTAACTGAATCTCATTTCTTGATATACTCTCGTTCTAGTGGTAAAATGGAATCCAAAGGGCTAAGTTCAATGTTATAATGCTTAGTCTTGGCTAAACTCGCCACTGACTTCAGTTATGAGTAAACTTCGAGTAACTGAAAGGAAGGGAGGGGAAAAAGATTCCCAGATGTGTTCTCCTCAGAAGTACATTCTGATATAGATGTCTGCCAACAAGGCAACATAAACCACCCTTCCCTCCATACAAGAGAGGAAATGAATTTTGCTGATATGAGGAGAGGGTGAGGGTTAGGGGAGTGGTGGGGAATGGGGGCGAAGAATGGGAGCGAAGAGAGAAAGGGGCAGATTTAAAAAAGACGCTGTTTAGAAAAGAATGGTGTTCTAAAGATGCTAACAAATTTTTACATTTATACAAGATAAAATACTGTGAAGTGAAGCAACAGTATTTCAGGAAAAATGTGTTTATTGGTTTAGGGGAATAAAGATCAAGACACCGTATCAAATCCAAATATTCTGCTCATCCTTCATTGCAGTTAAGTTGAGAAATTTATGGTAAAATAAAACTGCCCTCCCTCCCAAATTGTCCGGTTGATCCCTTATGATCAGATAGCATTGCACCAAAAGTAGTTACCGATAGAATAAAGCACCCATTTTACAATCACTAGATTTCCATTTTGCTCAAGCTCTTTACGTCACTTTTACCATGGTGACTAAAGCAAACTCCTTACAATGGTGAAACTAAGATAAAATCCACTGTCAAAGTCTACAATTGGTAGATCAGAACATAAATACAGCTGGAAGCTCATTTGATACAGTCACTTTATATATTGAACTGTCTGTTCACAGTGGTATATGGAAACCTGATCCAGTGTCAAAACCAATTCCTTTCCATGTATTTAAGCCCATTGAACCTGCAGACCTACCACTAGACAATTTGTACCATCTAGCTGCAGGTCCTCAGGATAATATATTTTAAATAAAAACCTTCCCACCCTGAAATAGACCTCAGTAAATTTTTTGTTTACGACGGTTGGAAAATAGTTGCTGACAGATTCAGTACACTAAGAAATTATTCTGGTTTCCAAATATTTTAAATTACAAAGCATTAAATATAACCAGACATTTAAGTAATATTGGATGAAGTGGTCTGGCATATTGGGACTATTTTTGACACAAGGCTAGCCTAAGTTAACCCTGAAATGCATAATTTATCCTTTAACAAATTATTGCTATTATATAATGCCATGGATTGTCAAATATCAAATTAAGATGAATTAAAAAGGCATTGATGATGTGTAATAATCTTTCAGTCCTGGAGAATTAACTTATTGGTAGCATAATATGAGCCCTGTAATTGGCAAAATACACTACCTATATACAGTAGAAAGCGTAAATTAAAAGGTCTCATTCATAATAGGTAGCATACAAGTTTTTTTTTACTGAATAAATTTGTCATCAATGGAGAAAATACAGTTCTGGTGGTCCATTAGCATAGCAATAATGCTGACAGCTATACTTTGTGTTCACTGGATTGTGGCTTCAATGTACAGCCACAAATTAGCTTGTTAAGCTTGTTAAGTAGAATGTCTTTTTGACAGGGTAAGAGAAAAACTCCTGACTAAATTACCTTTGCCACTGGAGTTAGTACACATCCAGTCAATGAATAGTAGTAATAATAATAATCCTTGCATTTGATTTAGTGCCTTATCACGTCGTTGAGACGTCTCAATAGAACCAATGTCTGCCTCAAACAATATCTGTGATTCGGTATTCTCCCCTTACATAGATAGAAGGGCAGTTGGATGATGTTTACGGTTTGCAGGAAAAACAGAGTAAAATTTAAAGATCGGGAGGTGAAAAATGGTAAAGAAAATCTTGTGAAAAAATAGTAACTCGTTCTTGGTGTAAGATGACATAACACATCTCAAATAGATGTTTCAAACGCAGGCACATGGCATTATACAATAAACCACAGTAGTGTAAAGCCATCTTTTGATAAGGCTGTAGAAATATATAGGTTACAAGTCAAGTCTGATGCATGAATCTATTTGAAAGTGTAAGCATTCATTCAGCAAACTCAAAGCCTCAAATGAAAATGAAAACAATTACAACTGAATCATTTTTCCAACCATTCTTTTCTGAAATTGGGGAAACAACTTGAAAAGTACCTCAGTCAATTCATTTAAAAAAAAAGCAACAAAAAATTCTTTGGATAAGAGTTTTTTTTTCATTTGACAAATCAAATTGCTTAATGGTTGCTTCTGTGCCAAAAGAGGACATCAGGGTATTTGTTTTCCATACACTATGCTCATCTGAAGGTCAAGTTCCATTAAATGCAGGCAGAAAAAAAAACTAAACAAAATTGCACTTTTAAGTCAGCAAAATTAAAATCACACAAACAATGCCCAATTTGTAGTGGAAATGATTGCTCTTCTGTATTATTGAATGCTGTAAATAAATCGTGTCCTGGGTCAATCACCGCTGGTTACTGGATTTTGGTATTGTTTTCCTCACCCTGTTTCAATTCCCTTTGCAAAATCGAATCACGCTTTGCAGATTCATGATTCACGGATGATTTTTGATGTTCCTGGTCGTGGGTTTATGCAAATCTCCCAGTCGTCAGCTACCATACTTCATCTGAGGATGGATGATCCTTTACAAAGAAAACAAGTACAAACCCTTTAAAGTCTGGAGTTTCCAAAACTGCAGCAGTTTCCAGACAATCCAGACTGCAAAGAGTGAAGAGTCATAATAACCGACTGGTTTTAGAGTTTGCCATTTATTTAAACATCTATGGTACATTATCTATTCAAAGCAATTCCAAAGTAACCAAAGCCTTTCCTGCTAGCGGTGGATTCCCCCCCACCCCGCCCAATCGACTTACATTTTTATCATGCTACAACTTAAAATAAAGGAACCGGTAGACAACAATTTTTCTTTCAAATACATTTTGAGCTACAAATCGTCTAAATTCCATTTCAGAACTTCAAAGTATTAGTTTTGAGTATAACTCTTGAAATTGTGACAGCTCAATGAAACACCATGCTCGAGTTAGATCAACAGCTATTTTCTAGCCAAAACTATAACGGCTTCAGAAGACTTCATAAAGCTGAAGACATATATCAACTTATACGCTTACTTTGCGAATAGCATAATTTTCCAAATTCCATTGAAATCATTCATCTTAAAGTCAATTTATGTTACGAGTGGCTACTCACCGTATCAGTCCTATAGGGATTCAGTCGGCTGTAAACTGCTTCAATAACATTCCGTCTAAAAAAAAACACAAAGAAAAGCACGAGTTAACACTTCAGAAAGGATTACTCATGCCTCATGCTCCTGAGACGGTGTCAACTTAAAATAAGTACATTAGTAAATACATTTTTTCAAATATTATTAATAGATTATATCTTAAAACTAAGGCTTTTGAGCATCGTGAATCATCCATAACCNTTTTTTGACCTATCTCAGGCTTTAGATAAGAGTCAAAATGAAGGGAACCAGTGCTCTGTGTATGTTAGCAGCAATCCATTTTGAAAATATGGATTATTTCGCTATACAGAATCATGTGTTATCTTCAGTGAACTTGAGGTCCATTCGAGGATTCGAGTGCTAATTTCATATTGTTGAAATAGGGATGGTTTGTAGCAGTTTTATTGATATTTGAGATACTGTGAAGATTGAATGCCTCTATATTGAGACCCATTATTGGTAGGAAACGAAAACACCACAGTTAGAGGAACCGTACGTATTTTGGTTGCCTTTCTGTGGCAAACCACATTGACTTCACAATTTTATTTCAACGTTCATAAATTGCCACAGTAAATTAGTTCTCAATGGGGAACAAGTTACCTACCAATAGATGTTCCACAAACATTGACAAATGTCAAAATAATTTTCAGAGATGCTATCTTGCTTCTTAAACAGTATTCACAAAAGTAAGCATCACTGTGGGATGGGAGCTTTATTTTAGATGTTATTTTTTTAACAGATTACATCTTTGCCTCGTTTAAGAGTACTTTTGAATTTAATCCAGACCATTTTCACTCAAAAAGTTGGCATTGCAGTTTTACACTATTACACCTTTTGTGTGTAGTTAACACTTTGATTACCACTAAATTTAATACTGTTCATTTCACCTGCAGCATTACAGAAGACTTGAAAAGGTGTTCGAAGCTTGCTGAAGCATTTCAGTTCCTGCAAATGAGCAGAACCAGGAACATCCTGTATACACCAAGTTACACGTGTATGTTTCAATGAAAATGTAAGTTAAATTTTCAGCCTCAAGTAGATATCTTTACTGGGTATATGAATGAATACGAATATAATGTACTAAATGAAAAGCATGTCATAAGGAATGATCTCAAAACATTCAAACACATTATACTTCAAGGAATACTTTGGTACGTGTTTAACTCAAAATACTGACATATTAACTAATAATAATCTTTACACTTGATATAGGAGCATTTACATCAAGACGACGTCTCAAAGTGCTTCACAGTATTTATTGTAAGATGTAGTTATTTGCATTTCAGTTAATTTATTTATGCCGTAAATAATGATGAGTATGAAATAACAAATATTTATGTTTGTGGAGTCCTGTAGCTCAATGGTTAGAGCGCTCGCCTTGCAAGCGAGACACCTGGGTTCAATTCCAGGCAGAGGGCGAAACCCTGGGCAAGTTTCCTTACTCCACACACAGCCTAATAATAATCCCTCCAAAACCCAAAATAATAATAAATTGGGCATTTTCAATCCACCACTGTTTGTGGGACACTTCTGTGCGCAATTGGCTGCCACGTTTCACCCACAAATATACGGTCAATTCACTTTACAGTATATTCTGTGAAGCGCTTTGAGACGTTTAGAAGATGTGAAAAGCGCTATATCAAATGCAAGGATTATTATTATTATTAAGCCACTTTAGCCAGAACGAAAAGAACACTACAGTTTTAATTTTTCACATGAACTTTTCATCCCATATCCCTATACAATTAGTGATCAGCACTGAAAAATCTTTGCAGATTGGCAGCCCAAAGTTAAGTTCACCAAAGCAAACAGAATTTTAGTTATAAGGTCACAATTCCACACATTGTACACTCACTTGCTCGCCAGTTCACCTCCAGGTGGAAGGTTTGGGATGCTTTCCGAAGCCAACGTACGCATCACGTGGATTAGATCTGGTACTCCTTCAGCAACCTGCTGCTCAAAGATCTCTGAGGAATCAGAAGGACTTCCAGGTCAGTGGACTGAGCATATTAAAATCATATGTATATAAACCACACACACCAAAATTTGAATCACTCCAAAAACAAACACATTTGGCATTGTGAAATATCAATGTACTGTATCAAACACACTTGATGTAGTTCATTCTGAACTAACCATAAAGGCAATAGTCCTGTGACAACCATTAGATGGAATATTTGCAGAGTTCACTAGAGAGTACAACACTGGAACTCTGCTAACAGGACGTAATGGTTGAATTCAGATAGCATAATCATCTTAACACTTGAACAAACGGTGCATTTTTTAAAAAAAGTTTATTAGAATTAATCAGTTTTGCAATTAACAGCATAATCAATCAATGGGTCTGTTTCTCAATATTGACCAAAACTGCTAAAAAAAATGCAGTTGTTAAAACAAATGAATGAAGAGAAGCCTTATTGGTGGAAGCATATGTAACTGTTAACAGAACAGATTTATTAAACAAAAAATGTCAGCACTAATTAGGACTAGCTGTCAGAACAGTGTAGTGAAATACACTATCTGCTTCCTAAATTTTTAGGTCAAATAAAAAAAATCCAAAGATCTCAGAATTGATTCAGTAAATGTCTTTATTAGAATAACTTTTAACATATAACTTTATAAATATGTCTAACATATTATTCTACATCAGTAATAGTTTTATAATCCTACTTGTATAATTTACTATACAAAAATAAAAGATTTACAGCTACTTACTACTCATATATTTAAACCAGTACTAAACTACTCGATATTATGTATACTGTATTATCAGATGATAGTGACACTAGTGATTGTTTGCAAACATTAAGCAAGTGACATTACACTTCTGTCACAATCTATTTTCTCAAATATCTTCTTACAGTCTGATTTGACTGATGCTGTAGAGACAAGATGACAGTGTAGCGTGGTAGATTTATTACCTCATCTTTTCTTCTACAAAAAGTCAAACAAATTGCTAGTCACTGGACACATAAGCACATACAAGGGACACTAACGGCACTTGCACAGAATAAAATTTGAATACAACAGGTATAATTTGTGGGAAACTTATCACCACTTTATTGCCTCCCTATGTGCATTTCCAATGTTCCAATCCATATGGTCCCTTTATGTATTTCAAAATAGTTAAAGTGTCATTATAATAAAAATACCATCACCAATAATAAAGTACATTATATAATGCCATTGTTTGCAAAATCAGCATTTAAAATTCCTATTAATTCATCATTTATAAAGATTTGTGAAACATAAAATATACCTGCCCAGTGGGCAGGACAAAAGAGGGGAAAAAAATGCTAAAACAAAAATAAATTCTTATTAATGAAAAGCACCAAACACACAGATCTATGAGCACCAAATAAAAAGTGTGGTTGTACTAAAATGAGAAGCCTATAAAGTGAAGGCGTCTTAGTGGTATTGTCAGTTATATAAACGTACTGCATCATTTAGTGGCAAAATACAAGGTTTCTCACAAAAGAAATTCCCAAAGTTGGCCAAGGCATGAGAACAAACTCATAAGAACGCCAATAGCCAAATTACACTTCTCTGAAATGGCACTGTCAAAGGTCTGGTGTCAGGGGACAATTTGTAAATTTGACACTAGCAAGAGTTTATTTAAAGAAAAAAATATTTTGAGAGGCCTTCCTTCCACCATTACATGGTAGAAAATGAACGTTCAAAGATCCTTCCCAAGGCATTATATAAATAACAAGAATGAACCAGAAGGTGTGCATTATTCATTACACAATACACGTCTCTATTTGCACAATGATCCAGGCAGAGCTCACTGTGCATTATCCCTCAATAACGCACACATTTCTATTCATTAGTGCCTCACTGTGGTCTCAAGAGATTCACGTGTGCATTGTTCATGCATTGATCTATTATAAAGCTCAGTAGCTCTCAAGCACACAGTCCAAGCATGAAGCATTTAAACAGGATTGACATTCAGGTAAGCAAACGCACCTAAAGTATTTAAAGAAAAGGAATTGTAACAGTGGTCAATAGGAATGTAGCTAGTAAAATGCTCCAACAGAGGATTGTTGGACAAGCATTATAAAATTTAGCTTATATTTTAATACCATAATTTCACAAAAATAGCCCCCACCTCTACTTATTTAGAAGCAAAATTTAAACTGTTTAAATGAATATGAACTGTACACCGATAACCCACCATTAAAGCTGCGTGATATCAATCTACACCTTCTCGCCACATGTTCCTGATACATTTTTTCAGATGTACAGTCTTAAGGCATTTCTCATTAATACCCTGGCATTGTTTGAGGACACAACAAACTGAATGAAAATCTGTTTCAATCACTCCAGTTGATATCAGTAAAATAGTATCTGTCATCAAGGAAAATTCGGGGAACAAATTGAACATATATTCCCATCCAAACTGGTCTCATTACACCTGCAAATCTGTTCCAATTACAACAATGTTATAACCACATAATACCCAGAGGCATATTCTGTCCCATTTTCATTTACATTTTAGTTAAATATTGACAGAACTGTATAATGAGATTAATTCTTGAATTTGATATAGCATCTTATTTTGTTGAAATATTTCAAATATTTTAAAGGGCTTCACAGGATTTTACTGTAAAGTGCAGTAACTGTGCGCCTGTAAGCGATTACAGCAGCCAATTTGCACACTGTAATGTCCCATTAAGTTATGAAATGCATGTTGAATGATCATATTTATTCAGGGGTCGGGGGCGATTTGTCAGTCAGGATACTGAATACAAATCTGAACATTTCATGTTATTTCCTCACTCCCCCCACACCCCTTCCTTTGCCACAATCCCCAAGGCTGAGGCAAAAATTCTGTATAAATTCTGTATAAACTACACGTATATGCATGTGTGAGACTGCTCCAGAAATCCATCAGTACATATTCAACATAGATTACAATACATAGTATATAAAACTAAGTACTACTATAGAGGAATTAGAACTGACAAAACATGAACAGAAAATTGTATTTAAACAAACCCATACTTTGAACATTTTAATATAAAAAATGTCCCAGAAATATTTTCATGAAATTATGGCATTTCTTTACCACCACCTTTCGTATCATAAAACCAAATGCTTGGTAAACTGAATTCATTTTGCGTTCCGTTATTTGTAACCTATATATGTCAATAATAATGTAACTCTAAAAACAATAATCTAAGACTATTATCCTGGAGGATTAAAAATTCCAGCTCTTGTAAATAAAACACTCGTCAGTAAATTGAGGAAAAAGCTACAACCAGATTATAGTTGGGTTTAATGGCACACCTACTTTAAAAAAAACTGAATCAATCAGCATATGTAAACAATCAAATTTTAAGTCAATAATTTTGGCTAAATTACTCTGTATTTCCTTAGCTAGGTCTCAAATGTACAACCAAATGGCTAACAGCCAATGCGAGGTTTTCAATAATCTGATATTGAAACTAAGAATGAGTCATCTTTGGACAATAAATGCTGTTTATAATTATTGTGTCTAAATTCCTGGCTTCTGCTTTTAATAACTTTGAGCATTATGTAACTCTGGTTTTCCATGTCAGTTTTATTCATTACCTGAAGCTTTTTTAAAATGACAGATTGTATTGTACACAACATTCAAATATAATACAAACAAAGGAGAAATTTCAAGTAAGAAGCGATTCTTCTGGGTATAAAAATGTCAGTTAAAAGGGAGTTTTTGTCTCATTAAAACCAGCCAAGGCTTAGCAATACACTCATGTAAATATAGCCTGGCTTTGACTATTGCCTGATACCAAAATATTTCCTCTCAATTCTAGAAAAATTCATTTATCCACTTATTCATACAATCACTCTCAAGCTCCTTGCAAACGGAAAAATTCTGTTCACACTATAAGGAAACTGACAATTTTACAAGTAAAAATCGAAGTTCGGCACTAACTTCAACTTTACAGGTAAGGCAGCACAACATGTGGAATGGTTAAGAAGCAAATATTCATTGCGATCAAAGTATGAAACATTCTACTTTTGGATATATAACTAGATTTGTCATTTTTATAAATGAGCAAAACAAAGCATGATGCTCCCCAGCTATCTCTTTCACTGCCTTCGTAGTTCTCTGCATTATGATTTCATCCTGGAAGTTGTGGGCAGTCAAATGCTGTTCCAGATTAGTACTGCTCCAGATTTGTCTTTCGGACATGCATTCAAAAACAATATTTTCCTGTTAATTTTCCACACTCCACATAACCCCCATGCAAATACACCACTATTCAGCTAGTCAGTGGGCAACTAAGGTCAAATCACAGTTGAGGCTGGGATTTGAACCTAAGTCCTCTAAATAATAATCTATACTACTTAAACTACCAGGCTGGTTTCATCTTTTTTAAAAAAAAATCAATCAAGGTTTCTAAATACTAAGATTAAGTGACTTTGCAGTACTCTTGAACAACATTTGGCATTGTAGTTCTCCAAACATGGAGACGTAATGAACGAATCATCCCCAATAACTATTAAGTGTGGATAAACTAAATTACTTATTGTAATTTTTTTTCTTGCCTGGCTATGCAAATGTCAGAAACTGTACATAGTTCACCCAAGTTCTTGAGACCTGCAGCAATGCCACTAACGTCCTTTCAAAACTGGCAGAGTTGTGCCCAGGATGCCTTAGTGCATAATTTCCTGCTGTTGACAGGATGTTCTGCTGCAACCATGTGCAACACTAATATTAAATACAATATTATACAATTATATACAAAAAAAGCCACAATTCCATTTTTGGTTGGCAGAAGTAAAGCAGCAGTACTTCCAGGCACGTCTATTTTGTTGCTTCAGAACTAAGGCATCCTTCGAAAACCTGGGTTAAACGAATAGTAGTTCATGACACAAGCAGCAATGTTAAAATTGAACCCAAAACCTACAATGGCACTTAACCTTGCAACAAATTTACAGTTATTGGGGTTAGTTCTTCAATAAGTAAAAATATCCCTCTAAATTGAATGTCAAATGCTAACAAAATAACCCACCTCTGGCTACTCTACAAGATATGCATCTGAAGGCTTTAGTTTATGTAGCAGTTATCCCTCTAAGTTCAGATTTGTATTTAAGACGCAACAGAGAAAGTGGATTTAAGAGTGTCATTCTAAAAAGTCAAGCTGTACGAAAATTTATCAGGCAGTGGTGGACAGTACTATGAAGTACTAAGTTCATCACAGAGCAACAACAGATAGAGATCTACAGAATTTGGTTGCCTAGTTTATGTTAATGAACTTAGAGGGTTAACATGGTTTAATTTTAAGTTATTTTACTTAGCAGCTAGTGTTTTTTTAGATGCTCCACCTTCCACTTTGTTCTCCAAATATTTGTCCAGGTCAGCCTCTCTCTTCACCGCTTCAGGGGATACTTTTGGCGCATTTGGAAAGCAAATCAATATGACACTCATATTGTCTCGACTCCCCTGTTGGAGAAAAAAAAATGCATTAAGACGTCTACTGTTAAACTAGCAGTCGTTTCATTTCAGTATTCTTTTTAAAATGCTGTCTCCAAAATCTTAAATGTACCTTTAATTTATTCTGCTTTTTTTGATAGAATTAAAAAGTTATAAAGCATCTAAAAAGTTATATAAGACAGCAGTGCTGTGAAACCGAACACTTTCCCATTTGGGGCATGCAATGAAAACAACTTGCATTTACATAGCACCCTTCACGCGGGGTAGCATCCCGGAGAGCTTTAAGCAGCATCAAGCAATATCTTGTCATGGACAACACAAATAGGCACAGCATAAAACTCCCTGCATTTTGCCCTGAAAATGTGCCTCAGAAGACCACCCTTGCACCAATTACCATTTCCACATCCAGTGAACTACTTGTGAGCGACTCAACCAGTGCCCATCTAATGGTTTGTTTCTACTGTGAGCTTGTACTCATAAAATAGATTTGTTGGACGATAGGTTGCGAAAATCAGAATTCCTTCTGCCAGATTTGAAATCAGTGAAATCAGCATGACGCTTTAATGCTGTGGACGCAATCTTTTGTACAAATTCAGTAGACCATCTTGAATTCTGTGCAGCATTTTTTAAAAATATAAATAGAGCACCATAAGACCACGACAGATTTACTATCCAAATTTACTTAATTTAACTCGATTGAGTAGGTAAATCACATCTACCTTCGACTGAAGAGAAAGAGAAGCACAAAAGTCTGGATGAATTCACAGTATTCTAATTCATTTACAAACTACAGAATTCATATTAGTAAAGGAATGAATTTTAATGTATCTAATCTTCAAAAAAAATTAATTTACCACTCTATAGATACAAATGGATTTGTTGTATTACCGAATCCTGGAAATAGCCAACATAAAACTACTAGCCAAAACAACGTTCATTAGATAATTGATTAAACATTGAACAGGAACACTTTGAAGATTAAAAAAATGCCTGAAGGTACATTTTACGACAAAGCTAGTACTCGTGAGTGACACATTACGTGACAAGTGTAAAATCTTTGCCACTGCTCTTCAAATGATTAAAAATGACCGAACAAAATAAAACATGGACTTATATAGTGTAAGCCAATACCCAAGCCTTCATTCGACAAGGATCCAGACAGAATGAGCATAATTAAATATGATTCTGTAAGTATTCTTTTCAAAATTGGAATGTGTGCAATAAAAAATAAAGTGAAAAAAAGCGAAAAAAGTTTATGCTTGCTTTTAAATTTTCATTGACTAGCCCTGACTTTAAAGCAATTTCTTAATCACTGGTATACTGTGTTATGCACATGAAGGTTTAACTGGGACTGTTTAGTCTGGGAGTTTGTGTTTGAATGTAGCTTAGACTGATGAGATGACTTCTCCAAACTCTTCCTGGACCAGCACCAATAGCAATAAGCTTGGTCAGGTTCAATCCCATTATCACTAGGCCTAGCGACACAGCAGAAAACCAGCCACAACAATATACTAGACTGACAATTTTACTCAATGGGGCTTGAGTTATTGTTGGTGTAGGAAATGGATGATTTTAAATTGGAACAGTAAAGGTGCTCTTCTGAGTCTGGCATTAAGGTCAGATTGGTCTACAGCAGAATAGAATATTCCTCGTCCTGCTAGAGAACACCTTATCTCAATACCAATATAGTGAATTAAAGGTTTTCTACTCAACTGAAAACCCTTATTTCACTGAGCCAGTTTTTAAAAAAACTGCATTGCATGATGTTGTCACTAATTAAACCAACTGCCTTTCCATCCCGAATCTCAACATCCCTCAATCCCTCACTCTGTCACCTGCTATATTGCTGCTCCAATGCCCAAATGATGAATTATATCGTAGAACTGCATGTTACATTGGGCAAGGCATTGTCACATCTCAAGTGATTTCCAAAAAAAGCACCAAGACGCCTTCTGCTGTCAACAAAGTTGTCATCAGGCACAATAAGTGCATCAACTGTAGAAAGACCACACATCACCAGATATGCTTAATGCTCCAGACTCCGCTCCCCGGGCTACATGATCCGACACATGCCACTGCACAATCCCATTATCAGTGCTGCTAAATGTTAGTCAGTTTCATAACAGTGGACACAGAGCTTACCCTTACAGCTCAGCGATAAGGGAAACAGATTTATAACCTATGGTGATTACACAGCAGTTTCACTCTCGCTGAGGAATATGGGTAAACTCCACTTCCACTAGCATGAAATCCACTCTCAACCTGTAGAGGTAGTGGAGAGAAATACTGTAATTAGATTATATGGTCAAGACAAACGGAATTAAATAAAATAAGCCGCCAATCAATAGTTTGAGCGCGGTGAGGGATGAAAGTGAAAAAACGAAGAAACAACTAAATATTCAAATGGAAAAAGGTACAAACAAAGCAAGAAATTTAAAAGGCGGGAAAAGATAGTAGCTGGGAAATAAACTAGATAAATATTTTAAAAATATAAATTAATTCTTAAAGGTTGGTATACAGGCTAATGTTCATGTAGTGATATGGTCACGGTTACACTTCACCAAATTCCAAACCTGGTCAGTATCTCATCCCTAAAGATTTTTTTGAAATGAAAGTATGGAACAAAATTATATTTTAGTTTACATTTGTTAGAATTCTTAACTGACATTAAAGGGCAAAGAACAACAACAACTTATACAGCTTTATATATCTCCTTTCGTGTCAGGAGGACATCCCATGACCCTGGACAATGAGGGGTTTGCACCCAAGCTGGAGGTTGGGATCGGAGAGAGCTGGAGGGCGAGGAGGTTGGAAGGAAGAGGGAGGGAGACTGCATTCTGTTCAAAATATTGTACCCCCCAATTTATGATAATGATGGTCAATTTTCTTACCAGCATGGAGACCTCTAGTGAGGTCTCCCTCCTTGCTATGCTGCTCCGGTGAGATCAACAACAGGGAATATTCCTGTACTTCCAGGAGGGGCTCCATAGGAAACAGCAACTCTATATAACGTCAAGCCAACTTCAAACAGGAATACAGATTCCCCAGCCTACAGCAATTTCCTAGTTTCGCCCAGCTCCTGCATGCACGGGAACTCTCTCTACATTGGCAACATCACCAGAGCAGCCCAGCAGGGAGGGAGGCCATGTTCGTTGTTCTCACACATTTGAGAAAATTAACCTTTTTTTAAAAAATAAATGAAAAGATGCAACAAAATTCTCTTGAATATATTATTTTACTATAAAACCAAGAAGAACTTTGAAGAAAATATGCCTGAGACCCTCCCTTGAGTCTTTTCAATTCCAAAATAAAGAAAGCAGAACCTGTGGATAATGTGTGTTGATCAGCCAAACCCCCGTTTTTTAAATAAACTGAAAATGAGCTTCACAAACTTTGGCATAATCACAGCAACTGTTGTATAGGGGTAACTTTATAATTCAAAACATGACCCACAATCAGTGACATTACATACGTATTGCAGATTTTCATTTTACAGGGTGACCAAATGTCATGATATCATTAAAATGTTTAATAAGTCTTAAAGAAAAGATGATATTTTTGTTGTTTTTAAAGATAATAGGGTAGTTTCCACGACTTTTTGGTCACCCTGTACCATAGGCTACTTGACGTCAGAATTTGCTGATAGTGCTCAGTAAGCAAATACTGTGACTCATCTTCTAATTTGCTTTCCTCCCTCCCTGCAGAGAAGCTCCTTGCCTCCTTTCAATATCTCCCCATCACGTGATCACACACCCACACTAACACTCCATAATTATACACTGTGTCACAGGATTAACCAGATCTTCTATGCCTTGATGTCAAGATCATACTGAAGGTTGTTGTACAAGAACAATTGTGCATTTATTTTTGTAAAAAGTCAATTTCAGACTAATAAATCAATGAGGTGTCATGAAGAGAACGCTTAACGACAATAAGTATATATCAGAGTGCACAGTATCAATACTTGCAGGGAGCAACACAATCGTGTCTAATATATCAAGCTATTCACGTTGGAAGGTGGAATTCAGGAACACAGACTAAATTTAGTCGGCATAAATGGTTTTTGAAGGTTATTTTCACCAAAATATTAAAAAAAAATCAAAGGAAGGAAGACTGAAATGAACAAAAACAAACTCTATATACCTTGTATAAGCACGTATCGACAATCTGGTTACAAACTTTCTCAAGGTCGTCAGTGACTTCTAGCCTGGATTTGACAAAATCGCAGATCTCTTCGTTCGCCATGACATCCCAGATACCATCACATGCTAGGATTATGAACTGGTCTTCGTCTGTTCTCTCGATTGCATAAACCTCAGGCTCTGGTGAGACTAGTTGCTCCGTTGGACCCTTTCCGTGCACGCACTTGTAATCGAAGTCTCCAAGAGCCCTTGACACAGCAAGGGAACCATTGACGCGCTGAATCATCACTGAACCACCAGCATTCTGGATGCGCTCTTTCTCCAGTGGATTGTTTGGTTTGTGATCTTGTGTGAAGAAATGAACCTGCCCACTCCTGCACAACAAGCCTCGAGAGTCTCCACAGTTGATGAAGTAAGTGTGCTTGGGTGAAACCATGACGCCGACTGCAGTTGATCCACTTCTGTCTGATCCATGCTTCTTCTCAGAGATTGTTCGCATGTGCTCATCTATCTCCAGGAAACCTGTTCGGATTCCAATTTTTACATCTTCTGTGGTGGGTTCAGCTACAGCCCCAGGGACTCTGAAATCCTGATTGTTGGTGATGTGATCTAACAAATGCTCGCAGCAATATCTGGCAACTTGGGATCCCGCATGTCCGTCATAGACTGCAAAAAAGGACCAAGATTCAAGTCCATGGGGTAGGCCAATGACTGATGTATGCGCATCCTCCATTTCAATTCGCCATCCCTGCATGCTGCTCAGCGCGTATCGCAAACCATTCCCCTCGCCATGGGCGTTATGTTTTTCCATCTTTGGCTTGTCCAGAAATGCTCCCATTTTCCCCCAATGTGCTCAGCACTGCAGAAAAGGAAAACAAAACAATTACAATAATCAGAAGAGTCGCACTTGGTTATCTGCTATAAATAGTAATTAATATAACTCCTGGTGTGACCACAAACAAACAATCTGTCAAACAAAAAGAATTGAGAAGACTTTTCAGGAAACTTCGAGTGAGCTCGTGCTGGAGTTACCCAGCACGTGGTGGCATTTTGAATGTCGATGGGCCAAACACAAACAGCTGCACGTTCTCACCCATCTGCAGCCTGACCCACTTTTACAGGCAGTGCCTGGTACAGTGACAAGACACAATAAGCTCATTATTCTATCTCTCACTCCAATCTGACCCTGAGACAGGGCACAAGGAGGCATGCTCAGGGATACACTAAATTATTAAAAAGGCATATCCTAATCATGGTTACTTGCACGTACGTGTTCACCGCTCCCATTGAGGGCAAGTAAAATGGATCCCTTAAAAATGATTCATGACTGACTGAAACTCCTAAAGAGGAGCTATATTCTGGAACAGAATTTCTAATAATGAAGAACATCTAGAAAAGTTCAGATTTCCACGTCAATTGTGCAATCAAAGATTTGAGTCCGAATAGTGACTAGGGTAGAATCCATTTTGTTAAGGTTGGAAAATTCCTGGAAGCAGACCGTCATTTCAAGCATCTCATCTGCACCAAGGTGAATGTAAAGAACTGAGCCTGCTGTGTCAAATCATGAACTGCTAATACGGATTGTGATGAAATATTTTCATGACT
Source organism: Callorhinchus milii (assembly GCF_018977255.1). Lineage (NCBI taxonomy): Eukaryota > Metazoa > Chordata > Chondrichthyes > Chimaeriformes > Callorhinchidae > Callorhinchus > Callorhinchus milii. Next base: position 3,748,962 of record NW_024704750.1, read on the forward strand.
AATAAGTTCACAAATAAAATATGGTGCTGTGTCACTTAATATCACTTAATTTAATGGATTGAATGGCTTATGGCAATCTAACAGATACGTTTTTTGGCTAACTAATTTTATGACTAACATAAAAACAAATATTATTATTAAATAAGTTTGCCTCTGGAAGGTTTGTTATGGAACATTTGTATGTTATGCCACATTTGTATGGAAGTCAGGAACCCATATTGAGAGGTGCAAAGATCCAATAACCTACTTATTATATGGAATAAATAAACTGCCCTATCAATCAACTACATGAGCTTTGACCATAGTGACATTATTGCTCACCTTGGAATGCCAATACCAACTGAATATTAAGCCTTTGGCACAGTCTAGAATACTGAATATTATTCAACTGTAGCTCAAATCACCAAGTGCCATGATTTACTTTCAAATATGGTCTTAATGCTTCTGAATTTATTTATACATAGCAACACATCCTTCAACAACATGCCTGTCAACAAATTCATATCTAGGTTATTGGTCTTAGCACAAGTTCATATTTAATCGGATAATGTAACTCTTAATCTTACATTATTAGGTGCTAAATACTTAAAAAGACTAAGTGAATTTGAAGGCAATTTAACACCAGTTTTAAATTTTATAAAAGTTCAAAATATTCTAGCTTTCTACTTAACTGAAATTCCTTTAAAAAATTTGAAATACTGTAAAATTGTGTTAGAAAATTGCTTGCAAACTATTTGAATGCCCTACAGTAGTACTCTTAATAATTTAATTTCTTGCACTGAATCAAGAGATATATGAAGACAGACTCAGTCTCAGAAGCAAGAATGATGACAAGGAACTGCATGTCCAGTGATCTACATATCCAACTGTTCCAGAGACACAGACTGACTGACAGGTTTCATTATTCTACACTATTACCGGAAAATCTTTCAATTAACATACTGGGTGGTAATTCTTCAAATTAAAGTGTTCCCAAAACAGACTGCTGCTTAACTCAGGATAAGTGTCTGCATTACCAACCAAAGCTCATTCAATTATTTTTCTTTTAAACACATTACATTTTGGTTTATGGAACTAAAGTTAATTGATCTAAAGCAACTTTGATATTCACAATTTTCATAAACTCACAATGAAAGAAAGGAAAAGTATGACATCAACGTTAACAGATAGACTGAAAAACAGACACCTTGCATTATATTATGAACAGAGTATTTGGCTGGAATAAGCAGTGGATGATTTCATTCCATTAATCATATAGTGTAATTATTATATTCCAAAAGTAGAAACAAAATTGCACCATTCTGAAATGAATACAGGTTCAGTCACATTAAATGTAATTTGCTATATTCATAAAAGATTCTGACTGCAAGAGACACTTGAATGAATACTGTACAATAATGCACATGGGTTTAAAAAAAAAGCTGAGCTGAAACATTGGGGTTAGTCCATCATTTTAAAGTAGATTTACAATTTTTTTTAAAAAAGAGCACCCACCTAACCACTGAAACCGAAACAAGCATTGGGGGGAAAACTAAAATTTCTTATTCACCTCTAAGAAAAGTACTTCTGGTCAATTTTTAAAAAAATCTATAACAAAAATAACCCTTGCATTTGATATAGCGCTCTATCACAAACAATGGAACATCTCAGAGTGCTTCACAACAGCATTTTTTTTTGTAAAATGTAGTGACTGCGCATTTGTAGGCTAACGTGACAGCCAATTTGTACGCAGAATGTCCGACAAATAGCCAGGAGATGAATGGCCAATAACCTGGAGAATTGCTGGCCAGGACAAAGAAAAGCTCCCATCTCCTTTCAAACACAGTAGCGTTGTTGTGGGTTCTTCAAAGCAATCTGATCAGGCAGATTGCATCTTGGTTTAAAGTCAGCACCGCCAACAATCCAACGTTGCATTGGAGCGGCAGCTTAGATCAGACCCAAACGCAAGATTTTACAATCCCCATCACATGAAATAATTTGATAGTGGCAGTGCATGGAAGTTAAACATAATTTGAAACACACTTCAATCAGTTGCTAGATGGTAGGTTTTTGAGATCTCCACAACTGAACAGATATAAATATTTATTTCGACTCTATCCTCATTTCTCTTTACACCCATCTTGTTTTATTTCATTGCAATGACATCTCTATTGCCTTGCTACGCCAGAATTGTTTTGTTGGTAATTTTTGGTCGTACCAGAATCTGAAACGTTTAACATCAAGTAATAATCTGTAAACTCACTGCTGCTCTTCATCGCTGACTGTTTCAAGCATAGTCCCTGACTTTCTTGTTTAAAAGACAATCTTATTAGTTTTCATAATCCCATTGAAGAGTATACACTGTACATACTGTTTAATATACAGCACAGTCAAAAGTGAAAGCACTTTTTGGAAGGAACGATCCCAAATGTTTAGAGTATAAACATCAAAGAATTTTTATATTCGTTTGTGGAGCTTAAAAGTTTAGTGTTTTGTGACAAATGTGAATAGAATAAAGCACTGTCGGGATTTTGTTCATTGGAGGTAAAAACACACAAACACACACAATATCTCCTTTCTGTAACAAAGCCTGGGCAAAGGAAGCAGCAGCTATCATAGACATTAATCTAAGTAAACATACACATACACTCTCTCTCTCTCCTCCCCCCCCCACACACACACACACCCTCTCTCTCTCTCTTCTCTCCTCCCCACACTCTCTCTCTCATTTTCTCTCTATCCTCCCCACATAGTCTCTCTCTCCTCCCCACACACACTCTTTCCTCTCTCTATCCCCCCCACATTCTCTCTCTCTTTTCTCTCTATCGCCCCCCCCCCACACTCTCTCTCTCTTTTCTTTCTATCCCCCATACACTCTCTCTCTCTTTTCTCTCTATCCCCACCGCACACACTCTCTCTCTCTCTTTTCTCTCTATACCCCCCCACACACTCTCTCTCTCTCTTTTCTCTCTATCCCCCCCACACTCTCTCTCTCTCTTTTCTTTCTATCCCCCATACACTCTCTCTCTTTTCTCTCTATGCCCCCCCACTCTCTCTCTCCCCCCCACCCCACACACTCTCTCTTTTCTCTCTATCCCCCCCCCACACTCTCTCTCTCTCTCTTTTCTTTCTATCCCCCACACACTCTCTCTCTCTTTCTCTCTATCCCCCCCCACACACACACTCTCTCTCTCTTTTCTCTCTATCCCCCCCCACACTCTCTCTCTCTCTTTTCTTTCTATCCCCCACACACTCTCTCTCTCTTTCTCTCTATCCCCCCCCCCACACTCTCTCTCTCTTCTCTTCCCTCCCCACACACACTCACACAAACTAACCTTTTCACAATTTTAAACACGCAAGGACTGTGCACGAGAGGGAAATCAACAGAAACCTTTGAAGACAAAATACATACATAACATGTATATATTATATAATATATATTTAAATATATATGAAGGGTTCTGGGGACCCTGGAGAGAGAGAGAGAGAGAGAGAGAGAAAGATGCAGAGAGAGAGAGAGAGTCAGAGATAGATGGAGAGAGATACAGATAAAGAGACAAAGATAGAGAGAGAGAGAGATAGAGACAGATAGAGAGAGAGACCAGATAAAGAGATAGAGACAAATAGAGAGAGAGACAAGATAAAGAGACAGAGAGACAAAGATAGACACAGAGATAAATAGAGAGAGAGAGAGATAACAGAGAGATAGAGAGAGAGAAGAGATAGATAATAGAGAGACAGAGAAAGAGAGAGATAGAGAGACAGAGATTGATAGAGAGAGATAATAGAGAGAGGGATAGAGACAGAGAGGGATAGAGATAGAGAGAGATAATAAAGAGAGGGATAGAGATAGAGAGGGAGAGACAGAGAGAGATAATAGAGAGAGGGATAGAGGTAGAGAGGGAGAGACAGAGAGAGATAGAGATAATAGAGAGAGGGATAGAGGTAGAGAGGGAGAGACAGAGAGAGATAGAGATAATAGAGAGAGGGATAGAGATAGAGAGGGAGAGACAGAGAGAGATAGAGATAATAGAGAGAGGGATAGAGATAGAGAGGGAGAGACAGAGAGAGATAGAGATAATAGAGAGAGGGATAGAGATAGAGAGGGATAGAGATAGAGAGAGATAATAAAGAGAGGGATAGAGATAGAGAGGGAGAGACAGAGAGAGATAATAGAGAGAGGGATAGAGATAGAGAGGGAGAGACAGAGAGAGATAGAGATAATCGAGAGAGGGGTAGAGAGAGGGAGCACCGGCCTCTGATGTCCCGGTGAGGGCGAGTCCTGATGAAGGCCTCGGCTCAGCTCGGCCCGAGTTTCAGGTCTGAGGCCTAGAGTCTGACATGGCGCCCTCTCACGGCCCTGTGCTCTCTCTCTCTCTCTCTCACACACACTCTCTCCCTCCCTCCCTCTATTTCCACCTTCTCCTCCTCCTCCTCCCTCTCTCTCTCTCTCTCTCTCTCTCGCTTCCTCCCTTCTCTTTCGGCCTCTCTCCTCTCGACCAACTCAACACACCGACCCCCCGGACCCCCCCACCCCACCCCCCGCGGTCTCTTCACACAGAGAGATGGACAGAAAGAGAGAGACAGAGAGAAAAAGAAAGAGAGAGAGAGCGAGAGAAAGAAAGAAAGAGGACACTCACCGAGAACCCCACACACACACACACACACACACTCACTCACACACACGGCGGCCGCGTCTCCTCTCTCTCTCTCTCTCTCTCCTTCGTCTTCGTGTTGTTGTTCTCTCTCTCTCTCTCTCTCCTTCTTCCCTCTCTCTCTCTCTCTCCCCCCCTCCCCGTCCCCCCTCCCTCCTTTTTTTTCCCTCTCACACTCTCTCTCTCTCTCTCACTCTCTATCACTCTCTCTCTCCCCCACTCTCTCCCTCTCTCTCTCCCTCACAGTGGACGCCCCCTCCCAGCGGCAGTGGGACCGGACTCGGTGTGGGCCACAGGGCGGAGAGACATCACCCGCGGCGGCGGCGGCGGCGTCGGGCGGGGAGACAAGAGCCCTCCCGCGGGGGGGAGGGGAGGGGGGGAGGAGGGGAGAGGCCGCCACCGACACCACCACCAGCGCCTGCGCTCAGCACCGCCCGGATACCACCCCTCACCCACCCACCGACTCACTGACTCACTGACTGACACCTCTTTATTTTCTCCTTCTCTCCCTCTTACTTTCTTTCTTTCTCTCTCTCTCTCTCTCTCACTCACTCCCTCTTTCTCACTCACTCCCTCTCCCTCACTCCCTCTTTCTCTCTCACTCCCTCTCTCTCTCACTCACTCCCTCTTTCTTTCTCTCACTCACCCCCTCTCTCTCTCACTCACTCCCTCTTTCTCTCTCTCACTCACTCCCTTTCTTTCTCACTCACTCCCTCTTACTCACTCACTCACTCTCTCACTCACTCCCTCTTTCTCTCTCACTCCCTTTCTCTCACTCCCTCTATCACTCACTCACTCACTCTCTCTCTCTCACTCACTCCCTTTCTCACTCGCTCCCTCTTTCTCTCTCTCACTCCCTCTTTCTTTCTCACTCACTCTTACTCACTCCCTCTTTCTCACTCACTCCCTCTTTCTCACTCACTCCCTTTCTCTCACTCACTCAATCTCTTTCTCACTCATTCCCACTTTCTCTCTCACCCCCTCTTTCATTCTCACTCACTCGCTCTTTCTCTTTACTCTTTCTCCCTTTCTTACTCTCTTTCTTTCTTTCTTTCTTTCTCTTTCTTTCCTCCTTTCCTCTTCCCTTCCCTCCCAGGGTCATCACCTGGTGTCGTCTTTCCTTCCTCCCCCACCACCAGCCCTCCTCCGGTGAGAACATTTTAATAGCAATGACACCGATAATAATAATAATAATAATAATAATACTCCTTGCGTTTGATACAGCGCCTCATCACGTCTTCGAGAAGACGTCTCAAAGCGCTTCTCGGGAATATAGCGTGAAGTGAACGGACTTCCTGCGGCTGCAAACGTTTGTCTTCCAGTTGGCGCAGCGCAGAGAATCGAGGGACGATTCATAAATCTGGTCCTGCTCTGGAAGTGGGTTCTTCTTCCAGAACTGCCTCCAGATAACTCCAGGTCCACGCGAAGACGGGGTTTAAGAATTTTCTCCTGTCCTGCGCTATCTTCTTCAATATAAGTAAGACAAGTTGGTCCAACCGGGTAAAGATCGGATGGCATTTTGGGCCCCAACGCAGCTGTCGGCTCTCCTGGTAACTCGGTGAGGGACGCTTTAGCAACTAACGGCTCTGATCATTGAAAATAAACCGTTCAGTTTGGAATTATTTCTTGTTCCTCATCGTGGTGGGGTTGATAATACACTTCCATATCGGAGTTAACGGCAGGAATAATTGCATTCACGTAGATGCACGTATGTCTCTCGGAAGAATGGTTGATGAGAGCCCTTACTCTTGGTCTCCCATTTTACCCACTGAATAATTTCACTCAACATTACTTCTTGATTGTTCAAATGTGACAGTTTAGACATTGCCTGTCACTCACTCATCGGAAGCCACTTTTACTTCAATTTAACAGCGTTTTTAATTTAAATACAAGTAATTCATTTTCTATACAGCATTATAACGAAACTAATCTTATCTCTTTACTGGACAATATTGGTATAAATGTGCCGATAACATTTAGTATATCCCCACCTTCAAGAAATCAAAACACGAAAAACATACAACGAGAATCAATTAAGGCTGTCACTAAGTAAGCTCTCATGGTAACTCAGTGGGTAAATATGTTTTAATCATTTTCCTTTAGAATCATAAGAGCAGCATGATTGAATCACCCTTGTGCCTTGCTTAATGCTTTCCATATGGCTTCAATAGCAAATTCACGTTAAAGGGGGAAAGCAATAATCACAGGAACCAACCCTTATCCAACTCTACCTTTTATTTTTTTCCTGCAGTTGTTCGTGTACCATTTCCAGAAGAAGAGTTTGTTGCAGTAATGCCTTCCAGATTCTCGTATTCCAACCTCCTCGCGAGGCAATGTATCAACAGATGCAGCAAATAAAGATTATTTGAAATGAAATCGGACTAAACTATAATGGGATTATGCCACAGATTCAAGCGCTCTGGGACGCTAGTCTGCGTGAGATGTGCTATGTAAATGCAAGTCGTTGTTGTTGAGCACTGGCCTCGCAAGCAAGAGGTTCGAGTCCTGGGCAAGATGAAACTTTGGGTAAATTTCCTTACTCCACACACCTGTTTACCTAGCAGTAAGTAGGACCTGATCGATCGGTGGATCGCTTTTCCGGGGATAATAATCCCTTATATATATTAAAAAAATTGGTCACTCAATCCACTTTGTGGGGCACGGCTGTGCGCAACTGGCTGGCGCATTACATCCACAAAATATACAGTTAATTCGCTTTGCAGTATATTCTATGAAGCACTTGAAGATGTGATCAGGTGCTATATCAAATGCAAGGATTATTAATTATTATAAGAGCACAGCCAAAAAGAAAAGTCTTGAGACGGAATTTAAAGGTAAGAAGGGAGCTGGGGTGGAGTTTCAGAGCGCTGGAACGGGTGAAATACTTTATCGTGGAGTCCCGTAGAGTAATGGTTAGAGAACTCTACACAGTTTTTTTTAATTTAAATATAAAGGGGTAGAATTTCCCAATGCAAAACACACCAGCTGCAAATGACATGTTGGTTGGTTTTCTCTTACAGGCTCATTCACTTCAGAACAATTTGCCTTGTTACATTACAGCTATGAGGCAATTGACTAAGGTTTATTTCTTTTAAATTGTAATACTGCTGATACACCTTGATAATACACTGTAATATCATTTGGATCCTTGCGCCTCCCACTTCCGGGTTCTACTATTCAAATTACTTCCAGGCTCTGAAACCGATGCATTTCAGGGAAGCCACAAGCGAAGGCACATCAACTGCTTTCATTTGATTCACAAAGAAAGCGATAGTACAATTTAGTACAGGAACCTGCCATTGCTATTTGATCTTTTGCGGTCTAACCACATTCCCTACTGCTGTCTGCCTCATCAATTTTTTTAAAAAATTATTATTATTTCCTGATTGAGTGTCCCCATTTCAAAACAGGTGGGGAGACTTCACTTTAGCAATTTAGCCAATATGCTTTAGATGGCAGAAGATTCTTAAATCCAGGTGTGAAGTCGCTCCACAATCTGTTAAAGGATCTTAAATTAGCTTATTTCTAATTTCTTCCTAATCTTTTTTTATACCCCCTGGCTCACTATTAAGAAGGTATTATATCAAATGCAAGGATTATTATTATTATTTATTTTCAATTCTCATTCTTGTACGCATTGCCGTATTAAAAAGAGAAAGGGATTTCTCCTGAAGTCCTTCCTTTCGATACCTGAGATAAAATTGGTCATTCACTTTCTGGCTGTTTGTGGGGCACATGATATCAAGTGCAAAGATTACCTTATATTTTAAAACAACTGGAAAAGGACATTTGATGAATCTAAAATTTCAACATTTGTTTTAAATTCTCCAAAGTGTTTGGTTTTTATTTTGTTATTAGTCTTCCTATTATTTTCTCCTTCCTTTCCAAGGAAGAGTGAGACTGGGAAAAAAAAATAGCACCTTTGAATGATTAGTTCCACTTAACAAATGCTGTTCGTTTTATTTTGCCACGTTATTGGACGATGGATTTCCTGTTACTGGCGTTTTACTGTCTGGTGATTTATGTGATTGTGCAGTTTATTCGGTTCATGAGAGCCGATACAGATTTCACTTTGTTCTGGGCAGGAATGGCAGGGTGACACTCCAAGTAGGGAGATTTCACTGTATCCGTTTAGCTAATAAAACTAGTTTATGCTTTCGATAGCATTATCATTAGAGTAATCCTTCTTCTACATTTTGTCTTGAATAATCTGCTCTCCAGATAAATCGTCCATTGAACCGGCATTTCAATGGATTGAATTCAAAAGATTCAAGTCAGTAATTAACAATGATTAGTCGACTCTGGAAATAATATCATATCAGTGTCTTTCTGAGCAGATCCTGTGTCAGACCACTGAAAGGGTTAAATGGAAGATTTTACTGAGTTGCCTTTCAGACTGTAATTATGACGTTATTGGGAGAGGCAATTTGTTTTTTTGGTTTCTAAACAAATGCTTCTAATTGAAATGCCTTTCATCAGCCAGTGCCCAAGTTGACACCCACCTTTAAGAAATATAATCTATCTAAAGATTTTAAGCGTCTTTTAAAATTCTGTGTGACAGGTTTAGTAATTACGATTTGCATATTTAACGCTCGACAGAAAATGGGAAGGCGGTGTGGATAACAGGGGCTTCCAGTGGAATTGGAGAGGGGCCTAGCATTCAGCTCGCCAAGACAGGAGCTTCACTGGTTCTCTCTGCTTACGAGAGAGGCCGAACTACAAAGAGTTAAGAAAAACTGCCTCTGCAATAAGGTAGAACATTAAAAAAAGTCATATTAATAGATGTAAAAATGTCGAAATAATTAATTTCCAGCTTCTGTCAATGCTTCTTTTGATCCCTTCAGCAAGATTAGTTAATAAAGGTAAACACAATACAGGTGCAAATCTCAAATAAAAGCAGAGAGTGATGGAAATACACAACAGGTCAATCTGCATCCGAAATCAAAGATAGTTTAACATTCTGCTGGTAACCAGACTTTCCCTGCTCTATTCTTTTTCTGTGTCTGACTCCAGCTATCTCTCCCTAAAAGCTCTTCTGACATGACAACATCTTAATTGTTCTTCGTGACTGAAGACTTCATAGTAGCCTCCCCTCAGCCTCAAAGAACAATACTGTAGTTTAATATATTTAACTGAAAATGAAACCTTGTTGTCCTGTAATAATTGTAGCTAAGCCAATTTTTATACTACAGGATTTGTGTTGTGGATAGTTTTGGATTTAAAAAAAATATTTGTCTATTTCAAATCAAACTGCAGGGAAAACCTTAAAGATGAGCGGTTAGAATTATGACATGGTAAACCTTTACTTCTTTGGATTCCAGTCTGTGATTTTTAATCCCACGTAAAGATGCTGTACATAACAGAAGTCAAATTCTTGACTTTTGAATATTAAAACAAACATTTCTGTTCCTATTTATGAATTATTTTTCAAGTGAATAAATAGAATAATATTATTGATTTTTTTTTCATCTTACTTGAGTACCAGAGTTCACGGAGATGCAACTGTGTAATGCTGTGTTTGTATTTCAACCAACTTCTTTAACTGAAGTTTTCTTTTGTTTTAAAAAAAAAGGTTAAAAATTGTCACTAAGCGGTTGGAATGAGAAGCATTTTTTTTTAAAAATGCATTATTCCCTCCCTTGAGTGTGTATGTCTTGCTTTTGAAGATCATAGCAAGCTACAAGAAAAGGATATTCTTGTTCTGCTACTTGACCTGAATGAAAAAGGTTCCCATGAGGCTGCAACAAAAAACGTTATTCAGCACTTTGGTGAAGTACGTTTTCTAACAATGATTTATTATTAACTATGATGAACCTCTTAAACAGTGATACCATAATTAAATGATTAGGCGAGGAATGGCAGAATATCAACACTGACGTAACTTATACAAAATGTAAGTTAAATCATGCAAAATATAGGTTAGACCATTTAGTGATTCGTTAATGCTGGTTTGGAGGAGTGAAATTTGAGGACCTGCGAATAATACTTTAATGGCGGATGGTTTGTTATTAGTTACATAGACATCAATTCTTGTAACTGCTTACGGTTTTGTTTTAATCTGCACTAATTCATAGCTTCCTCTTGGCAGCATTCCCTACCTATTCAATTCCGTCTCTTTGAATCAACAGTATTATTTTCTGCCTTCTGTTATGCATGTGCTGTTCCTTGCACAAAATATGGGAAATGAACTAATAGGTTAGCAGGTTTAATTAACAAATCTGATTTTTGTCAGGAACATTGCTTTTTAAAGAAGATGATTTTTTTTTTGATCATTAACTCAATCCAGGCTTTATCATTGTCATGTCACACTTATTTGTGTGCAAGCAGATACCCCCTTAACTGACTTTTTCATGACCTCTTGTCATAAGATTATGCAGATATTGAGGATGTTGCAAATTACAGATCTCTCGTATGACATTTTGGTTTCCCTTAATTTTTTTTTCGACATTTATTTCAATCAGAGAAACCAAAATGCATCAGGATTCCTGTCCAGAGAAACTGGTCTAAGAATTGAAAGTCATTAATTGGCACAAATAATGAAAATACTGACCTGTTTCTGTTGGAGATGAGAATTTTTCTGACCCCACGCTGCTTTCTGTTGGGTAAACAGGAATACCATTTCTCTGCTCTCCTGAATTTTGGCACCAAACTATGATGGGGTAATACTCCTGGTTCCCCCTCTTCACCCTTAGTGGGCTGCAGGAACAAGGTTAATCTTCTTAGCTTGTGGAAATCCTATTTAATGAAAAAAATGCTGTTTATTCAATTGATTTGATCTAGATATTTCTTGTCAGCTTAGCTCAAGGACTTTTCGTTCACAAAATGGCAATGTGGATTCTTATTAAATGAATGAGATCAAAGATTCTCTAGTAATCCTTGTCCTCCACACAGTCAGTTGCTTTGAATCACATGCTATGTGGGCAAAAAAAAACTCAGCAGCAAAATTCAAATGAGAACAATCAACATGCAAACTAACCTGTGGGATACAGTGGACTGAAAATATTACCCTACAAATACACATTTTAATACTTCTGAAGAGACACTGAATGAGTACTTCTTGCCAGTAAAATGAGATTGACAATCTTGAAATAATAAGCAAGACTGTGTTTAAATAAAATCTTGAAATAATAAGCAAGATTGTGTCTAAATAAATAAAATTGGGTCCAATTATGTAATACTGTATGTAAAGCATTTTATATCATAAGTGTATAATGAAAGGTTATATAATTTGTAATGTAAAATTAGTGACATATTTAACATGTCTATCTTAATAAAATACATAGCATAATCCGAGATCTTCCCCTTCGTTCTATAGTTTCGATACTGGTTTTATATTGTACGTTTTATCAGCTTGGGCGACATGAAACACAGCAGATATACGGTTCATCCGTTAGAGCCAAAAATGGACTCTTACCTTTAAAGAAACTTAGATTTCAGCCTTGCTCAGTTGATAGCACTCTCAGCTCTGAGTCAGAAGGTTATGAGTTCAAGCCCCATGTCAGAACTCAGTCTAAGGGACACTCCAATATAGTACTGGGGAGTGCTTTATTGCTGGAGGTGCTGCCCTTCACATGAAATGTTAACACTTTTCAGATGGACGGTGAGTGTCCCACAGCACGATTCGGAAAAAAAAGGGAGTTTCTCCCAGTGATCCAACCAACAGTTCCCCAGAATGAAATTGACCATTCACTTCATGACTGTTTGTGGGACACTGCTGGATGGAAACTGACTATGTGTTCACCTACAAAACACAATCGCTACGTATTTAAAGTAAATACTCTTGAGTCATCCTCCCCATGTGAAAGACACAATATCAAACACAAGGATTATTCATTTTATTCCTTTTTGCTTTCCTCAAATGTATCTTTTCAGTCATTTGCCACTATTCTCTACCAATTTAAATAACACCAGGCTGTTAACAAAGATTAGAGAGCTAATTTCCTGTTTGGTAATCTAAATCAGATGCATGTTTTTATCTTGTATCGGCTGAATGGATTAAAATTATACTGAACTGCAGCAAAAAGTTGAAATTCCTTGTAGCACAGTGTTGCTGAAACAAGTTTTAAGTTTAAGATTCACATATAATTGTTGATCTATTTTTGATCGAGCAGTGTGCAAAGCTCCGCTGTTGTGTTTTAAGTGTTCCAAATAACCTTTTAATGCCTCCCTTTTCAGATCGACATTTTGGTCAACAACGGTGGGCGTTTCCAGCTCTCCTTATTCCTGGAACCAAACCTGGCTGTTTATGAAGCCATAATGCAATTGAACTGCCTTAGTACAATCTCATAAACCAAATGTGTTCTACTCAAATGATTAAGCAGAAATGAGGACAGATAATCACTGTCAGCAGTATGGCAGGACTGGCTTCTGTGCCAGTTTCTACAGGTTACGCTGCTAGTAAACATGCTTTGCAGGTAACTGATTTAATTAGAGGGCATTTGAGCTGTCTCATGTGATTATTGAAGTAGGTAATTGCTAATCATCACTTGTATTTCTGATTTTGTCAGTGGTTTTGTTCAGTTCCCACCATTTCTTAACGTACTTGTCACCTAAGAGTGGAGATTAAAGTTTCTTTGCTTTCACAAACTAAGTATTGATCCAGAAGTAAAGAAAAGTAAGACATAAATATCAAACCCTTCGATATTTACTGGGATTGATGTTTGAACAAAAAATAACTGAACAAGAGGATAACCGAGATCGGGGCAGACTGGCTTCTCTCAGGAAATGAAATCAGTCGAGTGAAGTCAATGTAATAGGTTTTAGCATGATCTGTAATTGACCCATGATTTATTGTACAAAGAACGCAAGGCTTCAGGCCTGCCCAGGCTGCATGCAACATGAAGTAAGGCTTTGGAGGCCCTTTGCTTCATCCAATGCAAGCAGTTTGTAATGTACCTCAAAGTCTGATTCAAATGTTATATTTGATTGATAAAGAAATCACAGTGTCATGTGCACAATGTCCAGATTTACAATTATATGCAAATTGTCTGAAAATTATACAGAGGTCTAATTTTGAAAAGGTTAATTCTGAAAACTGTATACCTCCCAGAAATTACTAAGAAAAAGGCCCATTTTCTTCATCCAATTTATGATTATCCTCCAATTATCTCCTTCTCCTGGTGGGTCAGAGATCCATGGGCTTTTGCCACCATTTGGTCCTCACTCAGGTAGTCATTCTTCATTTTAAAATGAAGTCTTGTAGCTCAGTGGTTACAACACTCGCCTCACGAGTGAGAGACCTGGGTTTGTTTCCCATCAGGGCAAGATGTTGGGCAAGTTTCCTTACTCCACATGCGTTTGTTTACCTAACAGTAAGTAGGAAACCGGCTTTTAAGTTGATTGTCGGATCACTTTTTCGGGGATAATAATTTCTTCAAAAAAAAACCCAATTACCTCAGTCCACGATTGTTCGTGAGATATTGTTGTGCACAATTCGATGCTGCGTTTCTCCCACAAAAATACAGTCAATTTACTTTACAGTATATACTGTGAAGCTCTTTGAGATGTCTCGAAGACGTGATAAGGCGCTATATCAAATGCAAGGATTATTATTATTATTTGAGCCTACGATAATCATGAAGCATATCATAGCTAAGGTGATCTTGCCCTCACTTCAAAGTTGAGTGATGTGTGTTCCACTACAGCACTGCATCGCAATTAGAAACTGGAATGCCATCTTACTTTACTGCTGACTCAGCTAATATTATGCAAAAGAACAAACTGGAGGTCAAGCCATAAACATTCGGGTCTGACTCAATCTGACTTTCCCATTGGATGTGGAAAAAGTTGAAAGCGCAGCAATATTATGCAAAAATAGATCAGTTTAAAAGAAAAACAGCGTCATTGGTTCTATATCCAGAAGGCTTTGATCTGTCTTGTACAATAGTTTGAATGTTTATTCATTATGGTTATTGTTATTCTTTAGGATTTTTTAATTCCCTTCGACCAGAACTTGCTATTTATCCAAACTCATAATCAGCACGATGTGTCCTGGACAAACCTGCTCAGATATTGAGAAAAACGCTTTTACTGAAGAGATAAACCAGGTGCAGCATTAAATTAATCATATTTGTCAGGCCTGTGTATTAAGGGATCATAATAAGGGCGGATAATTGGTCTTGAGGTACAGATCAGCCACAATCTTATAGGATGGCGGAACAGGCTTGAGGGGCTGAATGGCCTACACCTGTTTCTATGAGTGTTAACAGCTGAGTCAGATTCCGCCACTGTTAAGCGCTCAGACGCTATCCTGCGCGAGGGTGCAAGTTGTTCTGGTTGTTGCTTAAATTCACTCTGTTAATAATTGACTAGGAGCCTTGTAGCTCAGTGGTGAGAACACTCCACAAGCCTCTGTTTACCTAGCAGTAAGTAGGAACCCCATTGTTAGTCGATTGTCGGATCAATTTTCCAGGGATAATAATCCCTCAAACAAACAATTAACTTGGTCACTTAATCCACGACTGTTTGTGGGACGCTGCTGTGCGCAATTGGCTGCTGCGTTTCGCCCACAAATATACAGTCAATTCATTTTACGGTATATTCTGTGAAGCGCTTTGAGACGTCGAGAAGACGTGAAAAGCGCTATATCAGATGCAAGGATTATTATTAGCATTTTCATCTTTCTCACCCAAATGGATTAAGATGTCTTGCACCTTAACGAGCACACAAAGGTTGAAAAATGTAAGTTAATGGGAAAGTAGACTGAACTTGGGAGTATTTTAGACTGATGCAGTCTAGTGTTATTAGTTACCCAAGTTTTTTTTAATATAAAGGTATAAAGCAAAAGAATAAGGGGCATTACCTTCAAAGAATGGGCAACAAAGGGGAATAGGCAGTGCAGGACACTTAGTATAATGGCGATAATCATGTGGAACTAACTGCAAAAAAAGGAAGAGAAGTTTCCATCAAAAAAAAGGATTTGGGGTTATTAGATTTAAAAAATAAGTTGCTATAGGAGAATAGATTCCTCCAGGATCCGAATCTGCTATATTTTCTTGGTATTTATCTGTTTATTTATTATCTCCAAATATGAAAAGTGCTGTATAAATGTAAATTTATATTGTATTTCAGAGCAAGGGGAATTTACAATACAAAATTACATTTGTATAATGCCTTTCACGTGGATGATGTCCCAATTTGGCAATTTGTTGAGTTCAGTTTTAGCTTTGCAACAGGTTTTCTGTAGTTAAAAGAGCTTACCTGTTTCAAAATTAAAACTGCATAACTAGTCTCAATATTTAAGAATATGACAAATTGTTTTCAGAATGTATTAGCAGTTCTTATCTTTTGTGTAATCGGGACCAGTTAACCCTGCAATTTTAACCATCTGTCATTTTTTTNAAAAAGGCTCCACAATAAATTCAGAAGAAAATGCACAGCCCAATAATAATCAAACAGGAAATACAAAAAAAAACTTTGGCTTTTAAAATTAGTAAAACAAGTCACTACTTATCGTTGGCCTCTCAAATTCTATCCTAAGTATTGTATTGCAGCCAGAAAATAGATGGTAAATTTGTTTAATACGATATTCATGCATGTGGAAGTATCAACAGACAGAAGAAATTAGTCTTATACCATTGGAATTTTTCTTTCTACAGGTTTATTGAATTAATATTTTGAATATAATTTGGTATTTTATATTTTCAGGATGCTGATGCCTCTTATTTCACAAAGATGAAGGTCAAAACCTCTTGAAGGCGTGTTCACCATTGCTCTGCTGCAAAGCAAAATGAATCCAAAGTAACATAAGATTGTATTGACAAGAAAAAATTGTATCAATGATTTTTAAAAAAAATAAGGACACAACACCGTTTAAAAGAAAATTTAATTTACTAACCATCAGTCCTCTGTTGCATTCCCCACAATGTTTTGCTCTGATGAAATTCAGTTTGTAATATTCAATATTTTTTGCAGGCAAGTTGCTGAAAAATGCAACTCCAGCTAGGACTTTGGTTTCGGTTGATCATTTAGTCAGATTTTCCCAATACATATCAAGAAAAATCTTTTATGAAGAAAAATTACAGTTACAAGATTAATTTCTTCTACTAGCTGCTGTTTCTGATTAGACCAATTCAGTTGTTGAACTCTGCCCTGTTCATCAATAGCTCAGTGGACGAAACCACCATCTGGCCCAGCACTGAGCCTAACACACCAGAAATATTTCAGGTATATTTGGTCAACGAAAGGAATCCACCACAGGACATTATGAGCTCTGATAGCATGAAAGCTGTCTTGTTTAGCCTACAACAGTGCCATCGATGAACAATACTGTTATAAACTAAACACATGATATGGAACATTATCCCGACATGAGCTGGATGCCTAGCTAGCACTCATTCTCCAAAATTAGAGGATCACTGGCAAATACAGTTCTACCAAGCCCTAGATTTACTTGTTCCGATCTAAATTAGGCAGGGTAAAAATATACTCACTAGCAATGTGTTTTAAGTGTCAGTTTTCTATCTTACAAGTTCTCCTTTTTTTTTCACAAAAGGAAGATAGATTCCTGACTCTTCTCTCCCTTTTCCGGTTTATATCAAAGAGGATTCGTTTCTCATTGGTTTGAGTTAAAAGCATGAAAACGCCAATCCTGTGAAGACAGGAGGTGGGGTAATGAGGTCACAATAAGCGCCATTGTCCTCTCTCTTTCTCTCAAAGTGCACAGCAGCTCCTACTCTGCTCAGTATGACTCACGAGGCACTGAGTGACGTGCCATTTTAGTCACTGAGTTGTTTCTTTTTGAGGCGAATAAAGACATCTTTCATCGCTGCGCGCATCACTTACTGCCCGACTATTTGCCAACCCGAGCACAGCAGCCACTGTAAGGGCTAGCACACACTAAAATAATTCTTGCATTTGACGTAGCACCTTCCGCATTGGGAAGAGGTCTCAACGCACTTCACAGGATTTTTCTGTAAATTGTAGTGACTGCATTTTGCAAGCAAGTTATACAGTGTTGAATTCTTTCTGTGAACCTATCAACGTTACTTATCTCAAAGTGACTCTGGTCTTTGGTCTATTATACACTCCAACCTCTCACACACTCCCCCCTCCACTTTTCCGATGATTGTTTGTAAAAAAAAAACTTGTATGATAAAAGTTGTTAACAGTACCTTACCTCGTCGAATCATTTCCTGATTTCCGGCAACTGACTGATAGTACAAATATCATAAGTCATGAAACAAACAAGTTGAAGGAGTGGGAGTGTGTGTACAAAGACATCAATGACACCCAGACGCAGTACATGCAATACTATTAGTCGGAGAAAAAAAGGTAAAGTTTAACATTTATTAAATAAAATGCAGTCCAAATACATTTTGAACTGAGTGTCCTCAGAATTTGATCACACTAGAAGTAAACTTTATACAGATGTTTAAAAATAGAAATTGTTTCCTACCAATACGCAGAACACTTCTAAATGGTCAAAAGTCAAATATGCCTATCACGGTTCTGTACACCATTGTAAATTCATTGCACTTCGATATTAAAGATTTAACAAAATCACAATATACTAATTATTACCATTCCCGTAAACAGTCTGCCTTATTTATAAATTTCTACAACTAAATACTGTACTAAAGTGATATTTAAAAACACTGGTATGTATGCAATATGTATAAATGTGTATACAGTACTAAAAATAAAGGCGATTTATTTCAGCAAAACCTAATAAAATTAAATGCTTTTTTTGCATGGTTAAAAACACACATTACGTATATGTACATGAATGGCCGCACAAAGA
Organism: Callorhinchus milii; assembly: GCF_018977255.1. Classification (NCBI taxonomy): domain Eukaryota; kingdom Metazoa; phylum Chordata; class Chondrichthyes; order Chimaeriformes; family Callorhinchidae; genus Callorhinchus; species Callorhinchus milii. The sequence goes on from NW_024704750.1 coordinate 3,767,337, forward strand.
TTTCAAAGGAGTAATTTTCCTGGCACCCAGTATTGCTATGAACTTTTCATAATCAAATGTCGTTTCTCAAGAGAAATTTCCTTTTTCGTAGTTAATTTAAAAGAAAGTGAAACACCCTGATCTCTGAAAACAATGATTCATGCTGAGTTAGTTTTATGGTGCCAACTTGCAGTTTCTCACCAGAGTAGTCATTCCTCATATATGATATTAAATAGAAAGTGCTACTTAGTTATTTGACTGCGAGCAGCATCACAGCCAAGCCCACTCTTGGCCTCACCCAACATGCACATTTTCCAGAAAGGGTTCATAAACAGTAATAAAGAGCAGAAATCCTAGCTTATTTTCACCACCAACCAAGGGGCGGAGATGGGATCTAATGTGGGAACCTCTAGGCCTCCAGTGGTTCAGTTTGGTACTGACAAACATTTGAAGAGCTGCATTTTCCAGATTTGAGATATATATATATATATAAAAAATATATTAAAAACACTTGACAAGTTTGCCTTCCTGATTTAAGTGGATGACACATGCTCCATTTGACACTTTGTGGAGTGGATAGAGAATGGAATGAGCTGGGACTGAATATTACCAGTGACTTGTCAAAAACTAATAAAATTCAGCAGCACTGTGCAATCCAGCAATATTCCAGGTTTTTATACCCAAAAATATTTCATCCAAATTACATCCATTCTTTGTTATTAATTGGTGTTATTGACATATTACAGTCAAGATGAGCAGAAACCAATTTGAATGCATGTGTATTCTTGCTGGACTGTCGCTACCAGCAGTCCCAACTAAGATGGCATCACTGCTGCCTCTGAGGCACCAAGTGCAGGTAGTAATAATAATCCTTGCATTTGATATAGCGCTTTTCACGTCGGGAGGACATCCCAAAGCGCTTCACAGAACACACTGTAAAGTGAATTGACTTTTTGTGGGCGAACGCGGCAGCCAATTGCGCACAGCAATGTCCCACAAACAGTCGTAGATTGAAAATGACCAATTTATTATTGTTTTTGGAGGGATTATTATTAGGCTCTGTGTGGAGTAAGGAAACTTGCCCAAGGTTTCGCCCTGCCTGGAATTAAACTCTGGTCTCTCGCTTGCAAAAGCGAGTGCTCTAACCACTGAGCTACAGGACTCCACAAAGGTAGTGCTTTAAAACCACTCTGGTTGCACCACGCACCAATTTCTCAGACTGTGGGTGGGCTAAGGGTTCATTCTATTCATACAGACCAGCAATACAAGTTATACATTCCTGATCTTCTAGATTGCTAATGTCTGGAGGCCAGAATAAACCCAGATGGTACTTTCAAACAACTGCATGTGAATGCAACCCAAAGTGGAAACAGGGTGAATTCCACAGCATTGTAGCCCAGAGTTAATTTTAGCTGTGGCACTTCTGCAATATAAATACTCCATTGAAATGGTCATACTAGGGCTCATCAAATTGATTTAAACTAAACCCTGAGTAAGTCTTTTGTGGTGTACTGAATTAGGCCAGAAGGTGAAGATCAGTTTCTTAACAAAAACAAATGAATTTTCTTTTTCTCAGTATTGATTACCTTATGGCCCCACATACTGTTTTAATAAAAAAAGAAGATAAAGAAATCAAAGATAATTTCTGTCAAACATGCATTATCAACAAATCAAACTTCTAATTGTATTTATGCAGTGAAATTACACTTTGGAAGCAGGATTTTTTCAATGCCTAGTTTAATGGCACTTTCAAACAAAAACCCCCAAAGGATAAAAAAAATCCATTAATATTTTTCATTCTTGTGTTCCAGCACAACGAATTGTTATTCAGAAAACGTAGTGTACTACAAAACTGCAAGTTTTTATTTGTTCCTTCGTTTCTCTTTCCTCATTTGGTGCAATTCTCCAGGATCTCAGCCAAGAGACCATGGGTTGTGTCAGTCAGGAAGGTGAATATTGGCAGACTTAGATGGTGGGACATCCTTACCAAATGCCTATGCACACAATGGCAATCTGGAGGAAACCCTGGCTGAATTCCTCTTTACTTTACCAAGAACATTGAAGATACAGAAGACACTTTGAATTTTTTTTTAAAAAAAGTTTAAAAGAAAAGCTGGTCAGAATGTTGCCAAATTTCTCACAGAATTGTATACAACATTTATAATATATTTTTTATAGTTAATGGATCGAATGTTGATCTATCACCTTAATTATATTCAAATACAGGACAACTCCATTATAACATATCCTTTAGCACTGTGTAGTTAATAGCGTGGCTGTTCTGTGGGCACGCACTGTATCAGAAGTGCAGTAAGCCTGGCTTCTGGTGCTATCTGGCTACCTTACTATGCTAAAAAAATAGGTTGCCTTCGGATGTCACTGACTGCACGTGTACGTGCATTATGTGCAGGAAGTGCTACTGAGGTCACTTCACAAAGGAAGTGGTGTCAGTGACACTTCCCTCGCATAGCAAGCATGTGTGCAGGAAGTGACTTCAGTGGTGAACTGAAAGGCACCACCTTTTTTAAAAAATGCTTCATCATAACATGGGGGGGTCTGAGTTTATGGAACCAAAACGGTCATTTTACAACAGGATCACCCTGTATAATTTTACAATACCAAATGAAAGGTGCACCAATATTGCTTCTGTAGTAATAAATTAGCTTAGGTATGTGCATTGAGAATCAGTATACACAATAAAATGTTTAGAACAAACCAGCAATTGCATGAAATTCTTTAGAATAAATCAATAGTTGGAATGAGATTCTTTACAATAGAGATATGTGGATAGACGTAGAGGAAAATATGGGATATCCAAGGGGAGGGTCAGCTGATTGGACTGTCAGATTCCGCAGTAATACCGGATGTGCTTGGATACTGTAGCGTTCCTCATCATCATTTGTAGCGTATAGAAGTTCCCAAGATAGATTGGCCCATTGACCCCGTATTGCTTCTGCATTTAGCCGTCCTACCTGCATCAACATTTTCTGAAAGGTCAACACCCGACCTGTGTATGTGCCCTGCAAAGAGAAGACAAGAAAAACAATATTTCTCCCAAAAAATAATTTCTTATTTGAAATCAAGGTGGACAAAACCAGGCTTGGTTGTTTTGTCAGAAATATGTTAATATTCCATTTAGACCAGAATGGTGCAGGTCCAAACTGCTCTTTGTGCAGTTCTCTGCTCTTAGCCAAGAAATTAGTTACAGCACTACATCTGGCCCCAGTGACTCCTGGATTACGGGGGAGGGAAAAATAAAATCTTACTTCTCCAAATAGTGGCACTTACCAGACTGGGATCATATCCTAGGGAGAAGAGGTATGGTTTTTCCTGAAGTACTGCTTTCTGCCATTGAGGCTCAGATACCATTCCAATGAACCAGTCTTTCTCATACTCTTCCAAATAGTTCACCATTTCAGCAAAATCCTCAACTGGCCCGAGACTGGCTTTATCGAACATTAGCTTGAACGTATACCTGAAGAGATGCATTATTGCAATTACTCTTAGCATGTTGATAAAATTAGCCAATAACCTACACATAAAAAAGTGTTCTAGATCTTAAAAGTTAGTAAAGTTTAGTTACCTGAAAGCCTTTAGCGTTAAGGTAAACAGCTCTGGTTTTTCAGTCAGCCAGTCCAAACCCAACGACCAGGGAATATCACCAGAATATACTTTGAAGACATGATTGGGCCCTGGGTTTATAAAGTCTGATCCCATCATCAAACCATAACAAGTCATTACCACCTTGGCATACATATCCCTTAAAATCTTGTCTTCTTTCAGTTCTTCAACGATAATGGAAGTTTTTTCATCTGAGCTGACAATGTCTAGGAGAGTAAGGACAAAGGTATACCAATCCTCAGGGAAGGACTTCAATAGTTCTTGAAGGAACAGAGAAGGGAAAGGCCCGAATCTCCATTCATCCGGCATGCTTAACTTTTTTGAGTGAGTGGAACTGAAAATAACTGTAGGAAGTGCTTCATGGAAAACCGGTTCCATAATGTTTTGTTTCCCTTTGTCAGTAGCAGGAAGTCCAAACTCATTTTTTTGTGCTGGTTCTTCATTAGTCGTACTGAAAGATAAACTCTGAGTTTCTACGCTCCCTGGAATGAATATTACAGTGGGGTTTGTAGGAATTTGTTGCTGATTTGTAGCAACTTGAAGTACATTTACTTGAGGCTTCTTCACAGTGGGCTCCAGTTCAAAGAGATCATCATCTGACCAGTCATTTAATGTGTCTGAACTTACAGTATAATTATCTTTGAAACTTTGAGATCCGAGAGAATGGCTTTTGTTTTCTATTTGTACTGAAGTACCAATGTGCTCTTCTGACCAATTTACTGTATGTTGCGTTCGCTGGCTTTCCTTAAAATTAGCAAATTTAGACTTATTGCAATAGCGTAAAAGTACCCAAATCAGAACTTTAATAAAATCTTCTTTTAACTGTTTTAGATTGTCATGAGAATCAATTATTCCAGTCAAAACATTTCGTGCATCCGAGTAAACTACCACTGGTAATGCTGCACACGGGGTCAAGATGCTGCCAAAATATGGGTTTACTGAACAGGCCGATGTACGGTCATCTTGTTCAAAGGTCGTTTCAAACATCTCATCCAGTCTTCGAGCTTCAGCGGTGTGGCATGATGTTTCTTGTAGTTCTAAACCCTGACAAAAAATAAATAAAGATCAATCCCCAAAACTGAAACAAATGTCTTTGCTGGGTGGTGGAAGAAAGGAGAATTGTCATTTTCTTCCCCATCAAATTTTTCCCGGCTGATAAAATAGCCTGAAAACCTGTGAGCATTGTGAGTGGACCTCTGATGATTAGCATATTGATTTCCTTAAAGGGGGGAAAGCAACTGGCCTTTTTTTTGTGCACCACTTATGTTGCCTGTCCCAAAACATTGCAGTTCTGGATGAAATTGCAATTTTTCACAGTCCCATATGCTTTAAGAAAACAGTAAAGTGTTTTGCAGATACATTTCTAAAAATAAGAACTTAGTGCTTTACATCTACATGCTGTAACCCACCACGCATGAAATTACATGCACTAAACTTTAATGCATTAAGCCACCGTGTCTTATTACACAGATTTCAAGACTAGAGCACAGATTCAAGAGTTCATGAGATTTGGTGAAGTGGATCATCAATATGTCCATGGCTAAGGGTAGAATTCAGCACAAGAACAAACAGTTACCATTCAATGGTGAGCAGGGTACTGGGTCTTTGAGGGGTTTTTTCTTTACCTAAAAACAGAATGCTCTAGTTTTGAAAACAGTACACCACAAGAGAATGTAATTTGGTATATTAATACTACGTCCTTCCTCTAATGAAAAAGTGACGCAAAGGGAATTTTGAATTTGACTTTACAACATGATGGCTGTTACAAATGCAAGATAGTTTTCATTGCACAAGTCCTTCATTACCTTAATATTAAGGCAGCAGTAGCCAAAGCCTCGCTCCAGAACCAAAACCCACACTAATCGATCTTGGAAACGACACAAGAAGTGGGAGCCTGGTGAGGGGTCTCCTGATAGAAGAATGTCAATATCAGAATATCAACGAACATTTCATCCACCAGCAAATTTGTGCCAAAGATGATATAATATAATAAAATGTTACACATATGCAAATAGATCTTTTACACACTGCATGTTACAACCACATTACATTTGTATAGCGCCTTTAACGTCGAGAGGACGTCCCAAGGCACTGGACAGTGTACAGCATTTCAGTCCCGAGCTGGGGTCAGGGGGGCAAAGGGAGGTTTGGATAGGTTTGGAACAAACTCTTCAAAAACACATTTTAAAATACAATACAAAATTACATTTATAAAGTGCCTTTCACGTCGGGAGGACATCCCAAGGCGCTGAAAAGCGGCAGGTCTCCACTGACAAAATGTAATCAACTTTACTCCTCAACAAAACTCAAGTAGTAAACACCAGCATGGATTATTTGTGCCAAAGGACCTGTTTTGTGTGCTGTAGTAGTCCATGTAATTCCACTATTTTTTAAAACTGAACAAACTTAACAGTCACACACTAAACCAACTCAAGAACATTTGCTAGAATTGAACCTTCGATACATACACACTGTTAAGAATATAACAATCAAACATAGTCACCATTACATACCTAAGCTGCCAGCAGCAAATGCTGTCCCGAATGCAGCAGCCAGATTGTGCACCATCTGCTGGTAATACACCGAATCAGGGCACTTACATGCAGAGGAGCCCACAGATCCTGGCCAGCTCCTTTTAGGTCTTGGAAATCCCACTAAAAATACCGGAAGTGTGAAAAGTGGAAGCAATGGGGCTGAAAGTGCAGAAGCAAGAGCTATAACTGTCAACACGAGTGGGAACAAAAATATATTAAAAGTGATTATCGTGGCGGAAGACTTTCGGCGCTGCTTCTTCTCCGTCCAAGAGGAGATAAGTACAGTCAGAGCAAATTTTAGTTTCGAAACTGCTTGAAAGAAGCGATCTCGAATAATTCCAACCTATAAAATGATACAAAAGAGGGTTACAATGTTTGAATTCCAGTTAAAATTGTATTAATCCTGTACGCAAGTTTTATTCCCTAACCCTCAAATTACCTGCAAATATTTTACATCTCCAGTTGGCGATTTTTAAAAAAAGTTAGTTTCCTATCCTAGTTTTGTTTTAAACAAATGGGCAAATTTCATTTCAGAAAAAAGTTTTGCTGACAACTCAGCATTGACTGATGGATAGGACCACAGCATAAAACCTTAAGGATGGATAAATCATGGGTAGATAATTTAATGTAATTTTACTGTACTAGATCAGTATTTTTCCAGTTACTGAATTTGGATTAAACAAGCTGTTATAGTATCAAATTCTACACTCTTTGATGTACACTGAAACCAACTTCTTAGATGCACACAGAAAACCACTATCACAGCTGCTTTTGTAAAAACATATTAACATTTCAAAGCACTTGAATTTTTGTATTAATCTGACGAGTAAATGATTGATTGTTTTGCACTTTTCCCTTCTCTTCTTCCAAAATAGAATAATTACATCCTGCTGCTATATGCAGAGATGGCAACGATCAACAAGGACAAAGGTAAAAGAAATGAAGCGGTAATTACCATTAGGAGTTGGATTCCTGTTCCCACACTGTTCCACCACACCAAACTTGTATATAATGCAGCCAGTCGTACAATGGCTACGACCACAACCTCCACTAGTGCGTTCTCTGTATTCTGCCACACCTTCAAAAACAGACATTGGAGGTTTTGAACAGACACTCATTAATTAAAAAAAACAAAATTGTCAAACAATTATTGATATGAAGATGATTCACAAAAATAACGCTGGCCCTGAAATCCATATTCATCACTCTAAAAAATAAGTGGCAATTTATTTTAGTTTATTCCCAAAGGTGTTACAGCCAAGATCTTATTTTGAATGGTGTTCAACAGTAATGTGAATAATAATCCTTGATTTCATATTGCACCTTTCAAATTAGGAGAATGTTTTAAAGGGCTTCACGTGATTTACTATAGAGCGACTGTGTATTTTAAAGGCAAACACTGCAGTCAATTTGCACACAGAAATATTCCACAAACAGCCATGAAGCAAACATCCAATTTATTATCAGGGGGTTTGTTGGCCAGGACATCAGAAGAAACTCCCTTCTTTTTTCAAGTAGTTCAACGTCCACCTGACAGATGGGGCCTCGGTTTAACGTCTCATCGAAAGATGTGGGATTAAAATAAATTCCTTTCTTTAAAAAAAAAACCACTTAAAAAAAATTCTCGAAGCTCCAGTAATAACTTTCTTTTCAAAGAAAACTGTGTCTAAACATACTTCTAGAAAGATATTTTAAGTTACATTAAAAAGAACACATTATTCTAGTGAGACTCGCGAGGTGAAAATTGTACAGAAGGGAGAAACTGACATCATCCAACTTTCCACAAATTTCCAGCCAACAGCAATAATGTCAATGGGCAAGCAGTTTATATCCCACGCAATACTTTTTAATATAGAGTAACAAGAAAACTGGAAGTACAAAAAGACTGAAGTAAAACAGAGAAGTGACTGAAAATAGTTTTGACTTTCTCTGAAATTGCAACGGTCAAGTAATTATACATGGCGATTTATATTGAATAATGCACTAAACCAGGGGTGGGTAAAATACAGCCCGCAAGCCATATCCGGCCCACCAAATGATTCTATCTAGCCCGTCATTGTGCCTAGCAATAGAAAAAATTATAATTTGTTCAGTCCCACAAAGTCCCACAAATTTCGCATTTGAATCAGACCGGGAACATCAGCCAATCACACTGCTTAGTTGTGGGCACATGCCCTTAAGTGTTGAATCAGGCTGACGTCAGAAATGTACGGATCAGCAAATTTTCAAACATACGCACGCGGCAACACTTTTCACTGAAGAGGACGTTAATGCGAAATGAGTTTATCAAAGAAGTGGAAAGTGGATGCTAAAGGCCAAATATTCAACAAAGAATGGACTTCTAAATCATTTTTTTAACCAGTGTGGGTGGAAAAGCTGTGTGCTTAATTTGCAAAGCAAGTGTGGCAGTGCTCAAAGACTACAACTTGAATCACCATTTTGAGAGCAAACATGCTTGCAAATATAAGATTTCTGCCAAAGAAAAAGGAAAGAAAGCTGATGAGATGCTTGTTCGAATGCAAAAAGAGCAAAGCATTTTCATAAAACAATTTGCGTCCCAGGATGAGATTACAAGAGTGAGTTACGTGATTGCGCACAAAATCGCCAAGAGCAGCAAACCATTCTCTGAAGGAGAATTTATAAAGGAATGTATGGTTGCCTCGATTTTATGCCCAGACAAGAAAAAACAGTTCAAGAACATTAGCTTGTCAAGGCTAACTACTGTGAGACGTGTGGAGGATATCTCCGAGAAGAACCTGTAGCTGCAGTTACAAAATAAAGTAAGCAATTTTGCATGTTTTTCACTGGCACTCAATGAGAGTTGTGATATCAAAGACACAGCCCAGTTGATAATTTTTACTTGAGGTATCACCAAACATTTTGAGTTCTCAGAAGAATTAGCATCAATGCAGTCAATGAAAGATACAATTCGAGAAGACTTTTTGGGGCAGTAAATAAGTGTATCTTAAAATTAGGAGTGGAGTAGAAAAAAATTGGTAAATGTGAAAACCGATGGAAGCCCAAATCTGACAGGCAAAAATTTTGGGTTACTGAAAAGAATTCAAGATCAAGTCAAAGAAACAAATCCAGAACAGAATATTGTTTTTCTACACTGCATTATCCACCAAGAGATCCGTCCTCTATAAGAGTGTGCCAAAACTAAGCAATGTCGTGGACACAGTTACAAAAGTGGTCAACTACATTCGAGCAAGAGGATTAAACCACAGGTAATTCGTAACTCTGCTTGAGGAATTGGAATCCGAGCACACGGATGTTCTGCATCACACGAACTTAAGATGGCTTAGTTTAGGAAAGGCCTTGAAAAGAGTGTGGGAACTGAGAACAGAGATTGATTGATTTTTGGACATGAAACAAAAAATTCAGATTTCCCACAGCTGAATGATGCAAATTGGTTCCCTGATTTTGCATTTGCCGTTGATATCAAGGGCCACATGAATGAACTGAATTCAAAACTGCAACGGAAGGGAGCCTTTGTGCACAATTTGTATTGCAGTGTCAAGTCATTTATGACAAAATTATTTATTTTATCGCGATAGGAAAAAAGCGGTTAGCCCACTTTTCAACTTTGTATCAGATTACTGTGCGCGATCAAAGCCTTAAAAAGTATACTTCGTCACTACTTGACTTACATGTCGAATTTTCTCGCCGATTCCAGGATTTCAATTTGATCGAAAATGACCTGTCTTTGGTCTCTTCGTCTTTCTCATTTGATGTTGACAAAACCCCATTTGACCTCCAACTCAAGCTTATTGACCTGCAATGTGATCCATTGCTTGCGGAGCAATTCAAATCAGTGGCGCTTCCCAGTTTTTATGCCTCCCTTAATGAATATACCTTTCCAAAAATAAAGGTTCATGCCCAGAGGATGGTTGTGGTGTTTGGATCAACATACATATGCGAGGAGACATTTTCTGTGATGAAATTCAATAAATCAAAACATAGATCTGTGATGACTGATGACCACCTTGCAGCAGGACACCGCACTACAACAATGGTGACGATGCCTGACTTCAATTGTCTGGTTAACAAACATCAGCGTTTCCCATTTTGATATTTAAATGAATAAATATCAAATAAATGACTGCTCAGCCAAAATAACTGCCCATCCCTGCACTAAACAGTGGCAATACATTTCGTTAACTATTCATAGTTTTTAACTTAAATTATTCAGTTATTAGTCTTCTAGTAATGTCACTGGGATTGAAGATTTCCAAGTTGAGGTATGATCAAAGATTGCTTAATAGTAAAAAAAGGAATATTAAGAATAAACCTAGCACTTTAGTCAAAATGCAGTTAAGTGCATTAAGAAAGCGGTTGACAGCACGGTGGCTTAATAAAATAGATTCTGCAAATAATAAACTCCTTCCTATCCAAAGCAAATTTTCATAAATAATGCAGATAAGCAGCATTTAAAATTCTTCTGGACTTCGAAGATTGTTTTTTTTAAAAAAAACAATCCTCCCCCAGAGGTTCTTCATACTTCACACAATTCTCTTGCCAAGAAAGCCTCTGCCAATATCACTCGGAAGTGCACAAGGGCAGCACAGGAAGATTCCACTTCTTATGTTCCCTTCCTCCTGGCTGAAGTCTGGCATAGCCCACTTTAGTGTAAGGAGAAGCTATATGTGCAACCAGAAACATACATTCATGGGGATACAAACTGCCAGCACCAACCATTATTATGATACAGTAGTTTGGAACTGCTCTCCAATGTTGTACAAGAAGAACAAAACTACATTTATAGAGCGCCTTTCATGTCGGGAGGACGTTCCAAAGTGCTGAACAGTCAGCTGTCGGGGCCTGAGCATGGGGGAGGGATGATGTAATAATAATAATCCTTGCATTTGATGTAGCTCTTTTCACGTCTTCTAGACGTCCCAAAGTGCTTCAGAATATACTGTAAAGTGAATTGACTGCATATTTGTGGGCGAACGCAGCAGCCAATTGCGCACAGCAGTGTCCCACAAACAGTCGTGGATTGAAAATGACCAATTTATTATTGTTTATGTTTTAGAGGGATTATTATTAGGCTCTGTGTGGAGTAAGGAAACTTGCCCAAGGTTTCGCCCTCTGCCTGGAATTGAACTCAGGTCTCTCGCTTGCAAAGCGAGTGCTCTAACCACTGAGCTACAGGACTCCACAAGGGGTGAGGGAAAGTAGAGATGTGGGAGGGAGACCAAAGGCACGATCAAAGAGAAGGGTGTTGAGACCGGCCTTGAAGGATGCGAGGGAGGAAGTGAGGTGAAGGGACCGTGGGATGGAGTTCCAGAGTGTGGGGGCAGAGAGGCTGAAAGCCCAGCCATTGATGGTAGGGCAGGTTGGGTGGGAGACATGGAGCCTGATTAACGGAGGGAGTGGGCAGGTTGGTAGGGAGTCAGCAGGTCAGAGAGGTAGGAGGGGGCAAGGCCATGGATGGCCTTAAAAGTGAGGACAAGGATCTTGAACTCGATCCTCTGGGGATCAATACAAGCATCATTAGGACATCAAAATAGTTCTTCCACCGACAGAACAAAATCCCAATCTTCAAATTGTTAAAATACCAAGGTCTTCTGCCTTTAATAATATGGGGGAAGGGGAGTATCCTTTAACCTTGCTTAATTTCATTCTCCCTGTCCCCCCAAAAATCTTAATTCATTAAACCATTTCATTACCGAGCAATGGAGCGCACCTTGGATGAGAAGGACTATCCAAGCAGCTGATGCAGTGGTATTAGGCCTTTCACAAAAATAGCCATTGTAGTCTACATTATTTGACTGATTCAAGTTGATATTGAAAAATTTAACACATTCTTAGATACTCACAATGACATCACCAAACATGTGGCCATCTTTAACTTTGACTCACGGTGACTGATTTAATGGGGAAATTCCAAGGGAATATGGCAAACGTAAGCATTCTCTGCAAGAGTCAGAGCTTAAGATCTCTGCGAGGGAAATGCTTTTGGGGGGATTGAAAAAAATAATTTTCTGGACAATTAGCAGAACTAAAAATCTGCTACAGAAATATAATCAAACTGCATTAAATGACATGCATTAGAAAGAAAATATAAAAACTGGAGCTTCTGGGAGTATCAATGAATCATCTTCATAGAATAAACCACTCAAAACAATTTGAGATTTATAAGTATAAATGATTCTGGATACTGGGTTCATTCATCTCACACTTGCTTCATGAACAAATTTCAAATCCAGGTAATTATGTTACAAATGCATGCTATTTGCAAAGTTTATTATACTGTTGGTATAATGAGATAAATAAGCAAAAGAAAACCCATCAAGCAACTGAAAAGCAGAATTTATTGTAAAAAAAATCCGCTTTGAAAACTTGGTAAACAGGACTTACTGTTCTAAATGCTCGTGTGAACCCAATACAAAGAGAAGCGGTGTGGAGATCCAGTAGTGAAGTGTCCATTGAAAGAAAGGCTATCATCGCAAATGGACAAACTGTAACAAACAGAGAGGTTTATATTAACAACAACTTGGATTTATATAGCACCCTCCATGCCGGACGGCGTCTCAGAACGCTTTACAGTAACGGATCCCAGGATTGAGCCAAGGGGCGGGGGAGGAAAGTGACCAAAGGCGCGGTCGAAAAGAAAGGTCTTCAGCAAAGACCTGAAAATGGGAAGGGAGGGAGCGAGGCGTATTATTAGGACTCTAATGCTACATTTTCAATAGCTGCACACTCAATCACAGTTGAAAATTAAATGAGACAGCTTACGCACTTCACCACTATATTCTCCAGTTTCCAGGCAACTGTGTATACATCAAACACAGGCAATTAAATGTTTCTATGGGCAGTCATGTGGTCACCTTGCAGTATAAGCCATACCACATGCAGACGGTGACGATTCTATCCAAAGCCACTAGCTATGAGGACAACAGCAAGTCAGTGATGGTGCCTGACAATCTGGTACTGCTCTCCAGCCTTTTGTACTGCCCTATGTGGGTTTCAACAGATAAACTACACATAAAACTAGTCACTCTATTTACATTTGTTCAGTACAACTTACCAAAATTGATGAGAATCCCCCGAACAATGCCAGCTTTTGCTAATCTTGCTTGTTTCTGCTTAAAGTTTTTCATAGTCCTCATTTCTTTGGGATACAAAGGATTTCTTATGAAGCCAAAGAGAAGATAAGCACCTTGAGTTTGTTGGAACACCTTACAAATTACCAGCAGTGCTATTAGAATGTAACTTACTATGGCTTGAGGACTTATTATAGATATAGTCGATTTGGTTATAAAGAAATGTAGCAAACCAGCTTCTGTAAGTGCCGTTAGAAGAAGGCTAATGTAGATCAAGACTTCTTTCCAGCTAAGCCACCATCGAAGAGGTTTAAGAAAATGTTTGGGGTATTCGAATGAAGCACGAGCTGTCCTGCAGCATGATCCAAAGGAAGCTTCAACCTGGTTGAGATCAATACTAAGTATAAACCCTATTCCAGTTGTGAATAGCACCACACCAAGACTGTTCGGGATGAAGAATGTTGCAACCACCACTCCGATGGACACAAGAAACATAACTAATAATCTGCAAAAAAAAATTGAAAATTAGAACAAAAACGCAAATCACTGAAGTTTTTTTTACTATGCAATTAATGTTCACAAGTCAAAGAAAATACTATGAAGAGACCGTTGAGAACATTAAATCTATAGTCTGCACAATTTGAAGTGACATGCAGTACACTGAAATACTTCTGGACCACTTTCACAGCAAAATATTTATAATAGTGCAAGAAATGTTTGCTGCAGATCATCCGCCCCCACCACCCCAGTAATAGTAGTCAACACTGTCTGTTGAAAATATTGAAGCCATAATCCCTAATCATATCCTTTATCTTGTAAAAGCCTCAACACTTTACCCTGAAACACAGCAATGTTTCTAATTTAAAAATTAAATAACTTGATTTTTACCTTACATTGGTTGCCATGGGTGAACCTCCAAATCCAAATTCTAAGACTTGTTCAAGGGCCCATAAGAAGAGTGCATCCACAGGAGGCAAAATACCAACTGCCCAGAGAACAGGCAGAAATACAAAAATAATGTGCAAAATCTGATTTGCTTGAAGGAGGCTTGGAACATTAGCAGTAAATCTGAAGAAAGAGTGGAGTTAAGTATTAAATATCTCGAAAAACACCTTTGTGCAAAACTTCACTGAGCAAATTTTCTTCCAAAATTAATGTCTTTGTCTAAAGATGATACTACTAGCCCTATTTGATTCAACTATTCTATTAAGAAATTCAAAATCTGGAAACACATGCAAAAATCAGAATGCAAGCCCTGATTCAAACAACATTCCCCAGCCGAAGTTATAAAACTAGTTTCCCACCGACTACTTCTTACTCAATGTAATACGTCTCTCTTTTTAAAAAAATCTGTACATTATATGTCATACCTGTAGGCAAGATCCACAGCAATGAAGACAAAGATATAAAGTGGTCTTGTAAGTGCATTGATTTCATATATATCCTGTGCCTGGAATGTAGCAGTCTCTATAGCAGTGTTTATTATTAATGAATATTCTCCAATGCAAAGTGTCACCCAACCAAAAATAAAGAGTGCAACAGTTGCTCCTGTGTTACTGTATAGTATCGTCAGTCTGTTGGGCAGCAAATACCATGTACCAAGGCCACATAGTACTCCAGCAAGAATGGAGTGAAAGAATGTATTGATTAAATATTTTTTGCCAGGAATAATGAATTTTATTGTCTCTGATCCAATACAGCTGGAAAACTCCAATTCATCCTCATCTGCCAAAGTATTTTGAAACTGAAATGTTTTGACAGCTACAGTCTTTCTTCTGGCACACAGGTTCATGCCTTGAACAATAAAGGCTGCTAGCAGCATTAACCCTGCAGCAAGGATGGCTGCGTGAAAATCTTCTAGTGTATTCAGCTGGTAAAGGATAGTTGCTACACCGCCGAAAATCCATGGTATCAGGAATAAGATAATCTGGTTAATGTAGACATAAGGTGGAGCACAGAATCCTAGCTTTAACCGGGGTCCTCCAAGTACGGTCTGTGGAAAGCGCTTCCAAAAGAATTCTTGTTTGTAGTCATTCAGCAATGGGACATCTGGACCCATCCTGATTTCACACAATTCCTACATCGTCAGCACTACAACAGTCAAGTCCAGCCTGCGGAACAGATTGAGATCGAGTTGTATAAAGGGCAGGGAAGAGGGAAAATAATTTCCAAAGTTTGTAAAATACATGCACTGCTTTATTCAAAATATTTCTCATGCAATTTCAAATTTAATATCTTTACACAACTTACACTTGCAGCTTATACTGCAGATAACAAACAGTGTCAAAAAGTGCCATAATAGACTACAGAATCATTAGGGTTTAACAAAAGTTATATTTTAGAAAGAGATCAAAGTTACATTACTTCTGGTTAATGTGAACCTTCCTCAACAACAACTTGCATTTATAATAGCACCCCTCATGCAGGGTAGTGTCCCAGAGTAGACCAGAAAAGCACAATACCTCACTCAAGTAGCCATTCTTCATGTGATATCAGATTCCAGATTATTGGACCATGGGGTGGATTGTAGCAAAGCTTGGTCCTCTTCTCACTTGATGTGCCCACTTTCTAGAATGAAAGAAGACCCTTGTGTTTCACAGTTCAAAATGGTTCAAAGCACTTCAACTGTAATTATCATTGATCGGGAAAAAACAACTTCTCTTTTGGAATAGTGCCGTGGGAACTTTAATTTATGTCCACCTAAAGGGGACAAGTGGATAGGAGCTCAGTTTAATGTCTTTTCCAGAGGAAGGCAAATTTGACAGACAATTCAATCTGAATTCAAAGTCACGAAGTGGATCTTAAAGTGGGTCAGAAACACTGATTGTCCAGCACCTTGGGACGTCCTCCCCGACGTGAAAGGCACTACACAAATGTAATTCTGATGCTGTTGTTAAACCCACAACCTCCCGACTCAGAGACAAGAACACTCCCAAACGATAATAATCCTTGCATTTGATATAGGGCCTTAGCGCGTCTTCTGGACGTCTCAAAGCGCTTCAAATAATCTACTACTAAGTGAATTGACCGTATATTTTGTGGGCGAAAGGATGAGTCCGGCGGACTTGACACCTGATTTGCCATTGCGAAAGTACTCACTTGAGCATCACGTTATTCTAAGACAGATCACTTCGGAGAAGCTTTTACGATATATATATATATAAAAAAATAATATATGTGTACAAAATATTACAGAGCTGCGCCGACGATCATTAATCTTGGAGGGACGCACAACAACAACAACAACAACAAGAAAAAAAACACACGAAGGGCTTTTTGAGGGGGTAATACGCACAGACACAGCGAGAGATGAACGCAGTCCCACAGAGCCGCGCATTTCGGTTCCGCTTCACCGACGCTGCTGCCCCATAGCAACAGAAACGGTATCCAGAGAGACGCGCAGTTGGTAGTCAGTCGGTCGGTCGGTTCGCCGCCTCAGTCATACATTTTAATAAAAGGTTGTAACCAGGGGCGGTGCTGCACGTACGTCTCCCTCCCTCCCTCCCTCTCTCTGTCCCCCCCACATCCGTTTCTACGGGCAATTGGTTGTAAACAGTCCGTAACCTCCAAAATACACACGGGCAGAGCCGCCCGAGTACCGGGCCTCGCGCCGCAGCCGCTGCTCTCTTTTGTGTCGCTCCTTCACCACCGACACTACCATCCCCGCAGGAATAAAGGCGGGCGGGCGCACACTCACACACGCGCGCGCGCGCGCGCACCAACGGACTCACCGACGCTGCCCAACAAATCACGCGCCGGCCTCCGACTCGCCAGTCTCTCATCTTCGTCGACCACACGCCGACGGCCCAGACGAGCAAATGAGGCCATAGTTACTTACTTGTACGGGAGGAGGAGGAGGAGGAGCGCGAGGGAGTGAGTGTGGGAGGGGAGGGGGGGGGGTGGGTTGATGGAGCTGAGGGGAGGGACCGCGCCTGCGCGTTGACCTCTCACCCGATGCAGACTCACGTGGGCCCGTGGAGCGCGAGCTTTTTCGGTTGGGTTTTGAATTGCCGCTCGCGTTCTAAAACGGTCCCCTGGCAGCGGAGAGCAGAGACCCCGTACTCCCCCCCCCCCCCCCCGGCCTCAGCCTCGGCCTCAGCCTCTCCCCCCCCCCCCCCCGGCCTCTCCCCCCCCCCCTCAGCCTCTCCCCGTCAGCCTCTCCCCCCCCAGCCTCCCCCCCCCCCCCCCCCCCCCCCAGCCTCTCCCCCCCCCCCCCTCAGCCTCTCCCCCCCCCCGGCCTCAGCCTCTCCCCCCCCCCCCTCAGCCTCTCCCCCCCCCCCCGGCCTCAGCCTCTCCCCCCGGCCTCAGCCTCTCCCCCCGGCCTCTCCCCCCCCCCGGCCTCTCCCCCCCCCCCCCGGCCTCAGCCTCTCCCCCCAGCCTCTCCCCCCCCCAGCCTCAGCCTCTCCCCCCCCAGCCTCAGCCTCTCCCCCCCCCCCCCGGACTCAGCCTCCCCCCCCCCCCGGCCTCAGCCTCTGCCCTCCTCCTCGGCTCCTTATACCGCGGCCCACGTTCAAAGTAAGTCCAAATACCTGTGTCAGTCTGGCGCAGTGGTGGCTCTCTCTCTCCCCCTCTCTCCTCCCCCCCCCAATCAGAACAACAATTTGCATTTATATAGCACCTTTCACCGCGCGGAAGCGTCCCTGAGCGCTTGACCCCGGTGGTGAAGTCTGACCCTGAACCGGGAGGGCAGGGGGGTGGTCTTCAGGCGGGATTTGAAGGTGGGGGGGGGGAGAGGGAGGGAGTTCCAGAGTTTCGGGGCGTAATGGCGGAAGGCACGGCCACCGCTGGCGGAGCGGAGGGGACGAGGCACAAACAGGAGAACGTTGTGCCGCACGTGTGGGGGATTTGGAGTCACGTGGTCCGGGCTGACACTCCAGTGCCACCCCGGGGGGCGGGCGGCGGGCGGGGGGGGGGGTGTGCGGGGGGTGTTGCGTTGTCGGATTTGCCATCCTTCAGGTGAGACGTTTAAACCGAGGTCCCGGGTGGATGTTAAAGGTACAGTGGGGCTGTCGGAAAAGAGAAGGGAGTTTCTCTTTCCCGGTGTCCTGGCCAACAATCTCACCCCCCCACCACACACAATAAAATTGGTCACTCACTTCCATGACTGTTTGTGGGACACCGCTGTGCGCAAACTGGTTGCTGGGTTTTCCCTACAAAATACACAGTCGATCCACTTTACAGTATATTCTGTGAAGCATTTTGAGACGTGTCAATGACATGATTAGGTGCTATACCAAATGCAAGGATTATTATTATCAATAATTATTTTCAAGTGGATTGTGAGAAATTTAATAGTAACTAATAATGATTGCCCCAGAACTATAGGTCCTATCTAAGATGATATAGGCTCAATATAAGTCAGTATTTATAAGTGGACCATGAGAAATACAATAAGAACATAAGAAATGCTGGACAAAAATACATCAAGGTTCGTCTAGTTTGCCTTCCACCTTCCTGATGGTCGCATGCACATATGTCCCGAACTACCTATATACCAGCAATAAAAATTATTCCTTGCATTTGATATAACAGTGCCTTTCACGTGGGAAGGATATCTGCAGGATTTTGTTGTGGAAGTGCAGTGACTATATTTTGTGGGCAAATGCAGCAACCAATTTTCACAAGCCAAAAAGCCCAGAAACTGCAATGAAATGAGTGACTAGGATCTCAGTTTAAGGTCTCTTCTGAAAGAAAAACAACAAGATTACATTTGTATAGCGCCTTTCATGTCGGGAGGATGTCCCAAGGCGCTGGACAGAGTACAGCATTTCAGACCTGAGTTGGAGTTGGGGGGCGAGGGGAGGGGAAAGGGGGTGGCCGATGGCATGGTCGAAGAGGAGGGTCTTGAGGCTGGACTTGAAGGAAGGTGTGAAGCGGAGTGACTGGGGGATGGAATTCCAGAGATTGGGGGCAGAGTGGATGAAGGTTCTCCCGCCAATGGTGGGGCGGGTGGGTCGGGGGACGTGGAGCAGCCAGAGCCGGCTGAGCGGAGGGAACAGGTGGGTTGGTAGGGGTTTAGGAGGTTGCAGAGGTAGGGTGGGGCGAGGCCATGGAGGGCTTTGTATGTGAGGACCAGAATCTTGAACTGGATCCCCTGAAGGATTGGAGCCAATGGAGTCGGGCGAGAGTGTGGGAAATGGGATCACGGAGTTTGGTGCGGGAGAGGACACGGGCTACAGAGTTCTGGATTATCTGCAGCCTGTGGAGGGAGGAGTTGGGAAGGCCGACACGCAGGGCGTTTGCATAGTCGAGCCGGAGGTGATGAAGGCATGAACAAGAGTTTCAGCGACCTGAGGGGTGAGGTAGTGGCGGAGTCGAGCGATGTTACAGAGGTGAGGGAAGGCAGAGCGGGTCATGGCTTGAATGTGGGAGAGAAAAGACAGTTGAGGGTCGAACAAGACACCGAGGTTCCTGACTGGCTGGTGAGTTGTAGTGTGCAACCATGGAGGTTGATGTTGTCAGAACCGGAGGTGCTGAGGCGCTGACGCGAGTCAATCAAGAGGGCCTCAGTCTTGTTCACATTCAACTGTAGGAAATTTGCCCTCATCCAGGACTTGATGTCCGCCAGGCAGTCTGTCAGGACATCAATCCTGGATGAGTGCAAATGGAGTTAAGGGTGGAGCAGAAAGATAGAGTTGGGTGTCATCCTCATACATGTGGAAGTTGACCCCATGTCTGTGGATGATGTCACCAAGGGGGAGCATATAGATATTAAAACAACTCCAGCAACTGAGTACACAGCCCGGCACTCTTGGAGCGTCAATTGAGATTAAAATCCTGACGTGGGACTTGAATCCACAATCTTCTGACATGGGAGCGCTACCTTCTAAGCCAGGCTGTATTGATTGCAGCTTTTTTGTTTTGAAGGAAGGGCCCACTTTCAAAAAGACTTTCAAGAAGGTTGAGCAATCACAAGGTTCGGATTGAAAAGGCACTTTGTCTCAATTGATTTTTTATTTTTAGGATGTTGGCCCAATGCAGCACCAAAATATTTCTTAAACGACTAGTATCCTGACCTCACCATTCTTTCTGGTAACTTGTTCCACCTATCGATTGCCCCCGTGTAAGAAATATTTCCTGATGTCTGTTTTGAAATTGCCCTTCACAAACCTGAACCAGGTGTTCTTTTGTCCTCTAGCAATGGTTTATCTGAAAATATTGTTTCAGTTTGCTTCATCCCATTAAACATACGTATATATCTATATAGGTCATATATCAAACTATATGGGCTGAAGAGCTCAAATTTAACTACCATGTACTGGGTGTGAATCCTCACCACTTCCTTCCTCCATACGCCTCGGTTTGCCTGGCAGTAAGTGGGAACCCGCGTGTTGGTGGATCGTTTACCGGGAGTAATAATGCCCTAAAGAAAAAAATAATAAGTTTGGTTCCTCAGTCAACGCCTGTTCGTGGCTTCGGTTGGCTCCCGCATTTCACCCTTGGAGTGTACAGTCAATTCACTTTGCAGTGGATTCTGTGAAGCACTTTGAAACATCTCGATGATGTTATAAGGCGCTATATCAAATGCAAGGATTATATATTTTATTTTTTATATACTTTAGGAACATGAGCTACCATTGGCAGGAGAGCCTTCAGCCACTCTGCCTCCAACCTCTGGAATTCCATCCCCCAGTCACTCCGCCTTGCCCCCTCCTTAGCCTCCTTCAAGTCCCGCCTCAAGACCCTCCTCTTCAACCATGCCATCGGCCATCTCCCCCCCCCCCCCCCCCGACCCTGAAATGCTGTACTCTGTCCAGCGCCTTGGGATGTCCTCCCGACGTGAAAGGCGCTACACAAATGTCATCTTGTTGTTGCCTCCACAAAGCAATTCTGAGGTACCCAATTAATAATTTTCCCCATTTGACTTTGCCTACCCACTACTTCCTTCCCTTTAACCATTACTAATACACATCCATATCTAACTTAGTAAACATTCCACATTATTCATCTGTCGCTATATCTCCATGACACAATCCTAGTGTACAACAAAATTATTCTTTCCTGTGGAGTATTTGTGTATCTCAATATATATTTAACCATGTATCTAATACTAGCCCTACCCTCATCCTCAAATTCGGCTCCCACGGTCTGTCAAATAGGCTGTTTATCTCCTCATTGTCTATGCCTCTGATTATTTTAAAGAGAATTTTGGCTGTCGTAGAGAAAAAGGAGTGAAGTTGTTGGACATGTTTGTAAACACAAAAAATTTAAGAATTTCCACATTGAACTGTGAAGCTGTAAAAAAAAATTGTACGGTGTTTCAAATTTGATTAAACTTTACACCCCGCCGCACAGCAAAAAAATGGGCCAGTTGATATCAATTAAATAGAATTCCACTATTCCTATGGAATTATTTTGTTGAAAAGCTTTGGAGTATCACAATGGTAATGCTATGGAAGGATGATGCATAGCTTTGATTCTCCCACTCCAGTGTAGTTCCGATCATAACCTTAACATGGTAGAAAGGTGTTAAGAGGGCAGCAGGCTGTTTCCCTCAGGGGATATAAATATTGGCTGGGAATCTCCATCAAGTTGTTCACACATATCTATTTGGAAACTGGCCAAAAATGACTTGGAAGCAACCTGCTCACTCTGTTGTCTCAGATGCAGACAATACTGGTCATTGGGAAGTTGGAGGGAATTTGTTGTAAGCCTATCGTTATTTCATTTTCAAAGAAATACTAATACTACTGTTTGTGGGTGGTACATTGCATACACAAATCGTCTGCTGTGTTTGCCCACAAAACACAGTCACCGCACTTTACAGTATGTCCTGCGAACCACTTTGTGACGTCTTCCTGATGTGATAGGCGCTATATGTGAAAGGTGTGTCAGCCTTGCTGAGTCAGAAGGTTCTGGGTCCATGGCCCAAGTCGGGACTTGTATTCTTATTGTCCAAGCTGACCCAGCACTGGGGGTGATCTGCACTGCAGAAAGGGTTAACATGAATTTTTAAAAATACATGCCTTCCAGCATTGCCATCTACAGGACTGTTAGTGGAAATCCAGTACCTTACATTGCATTTGAAAGTGGAAAAATAAACAAGTTCCTAACAGCTTTGATATAGTTTTAGTTCCAGAATAATTAATAACATTTATTTTGCAGGCAACTCTGAAGAATGGTGGAGGCACATTGAAACTAAATAGGTTCAGTTGATTTTCAGAAGGGAATGTTTCTTTACACAAGTCTATCTAATAAATGTAGCATTGTTTCCTTGAACAAATGTCTTGTCAACCCAGTATCGTGACCCGAAAATATTTTACAAATTGGTAAATGTACATTACATCTTAATAGCATTGATGTGAACTAGATATATTTGGTCGAAAATACAATATTTTCAAATTCTAATCGTGTTAATTAAAAATATTCAATTATTTTCAGTGAAAATGGCAAATTATGAATCCCACTTTGCTAGATTGGGACTAATAATTCAACCTTTGCGATTCTCACTGTGAATTTAAATATACACAAACAGCAGTCGAGATTAATGCAAATAGTCCAGGGTATGAACATTGCATCTTAGAGCCAACTATGTAATAAAAAATGTTAGTCACTTTCCAACTGGTGTGCTTTACAAATCAAGGTTTTTCAAATTGATTTTTATTGTTATTCATTTTAGAGTTTATATGCAGGTTACCAGTGGTGTGACTGCACTTTAAATCAATTGAATCAAATATGCAAATTTCTCTGACTGGATCACAATGTCAGTTCAAGGTTTTAGTAGAAACATCAGTTTTCAAATGCCATCAAACCTTTGATGCAAGGTGCTTTTTTGTTCTTTCAGTTGTTCCGTTGGCATCCACTGACCTACTTTCAGGGCTCTGACAATGTTCATCTGTAACAGAGCTGTCGGAAATTAACGAGTGAAAACCTGAGGGATTTCGCCCTTGATTTTGTCTCCCTTCCATTGGGGAAGTCTCTGATTAATATTTAGCATCCCACTATTTTAGGATTCACAAAGATCTCTGCCCTGACACTTTCAAGGTGACATATGTCAATGAGTTGAGTCTCTAGAGTGCTGTTAATTTGATTTTTATCTGGTATTACTGAAAGTGTTTGATTCATTCAAATCACTTGATTAACAAATGTAATACTGCGTTGATTAATGGCCAGCTCCCACCTATCGTACATTTGTTGCAAACAGAATGCATAATAGAAAACTGAGGTACATTGTTGTGCTCAATTGTGTTCTCACTACAAGTGTTTAGCACTTTGCTTCCTGCAGTATACGACTAATGCAGTTCAGATATGGTCGTTTTTAAATCTGCCAGTTCTAAACTGCCTGATGGAACAATAGGTCCAGATGATACCGGAAATTTGTGATGACTCTTCCTTATAATAGTCGATATCACATAAAAATATATCCAGCCTTTTTTAGTCTTACACTGGATTCAGATTGTGTGACAATGGAAGAGAATCAATAATGAGTCAAAAGTGGTAAAACACTTAATGTCTGTAATGGAGGAAGGGCCCAAATAAAGTTAAAAACATTACTGCCCATCATGCTGATTTTGTGACACAAAAGGCCAAAGGCAGAGCAGCGGCAGTCATTTTTATGTTTGTTCTACACTGGCAATAATTAATCAATCACCCAAACGGAGAACAAATGGAACAGGCCAACTTCAGGGAAAGCTCATTATAACCAATAGACGTTGGTCGGGTCCAATATCTCATGATGGGCTACAATACAATACAATTTACATTTATTTTCATGTCGGCAGGATGTATATTGGGTTATACGCAAAGTGGAGAAAAGTCAAACTTCCTGGTCGCCATTGAGACCATTTCCTGTGAACTGTGTACATACCATCTAGTAACTAGCATGAGTCTAAGGGAGACCAGAATTATAAGTAAAGCAACACTATAATGAAGTGCTATAACAGGATTTCGCTGGATATGTTCCTGTATCTGTAACGCTGAACATTGAAATAACCTCCTCAGTAAATAGTCATAGCGTCTAGGCTTAGTGATTGCTGCAGCTAAAGTCTGCAATCTTTGATTCTAATACATAATGCACATTAATGTCCAACACAGCTTCAATAAATGGTTTTATTGTAACCGCAAAGCATGATTATTACCGACCGATAATTTCCTGCAAATGAACTCTGTGAACTGAGCTAGAAGGATTCATTTGCAATGCCTGTGTTCTCATATTTGTTTCTGGGCAGTCAGCCAAAAAGCAATGGGTCTGAACAATTACGTAATACTGAAAAATAAGCGCTGGACAGTACGAATGTTTGAACAGCCAGTTGCACAGACAACTGAACCTGGTTATCAAATTATAATGCAGAGCATAAATGAATGCATGAAAAACACGCTTGTACTTACAAAAATAAGACAGAACGGAAGTTGGACGGAAGACAGTGCGGTGTTTGGTAGCCACAAAGCTTTTTCTTTGAGCCCCAACCACTGTAGCAAGAATTGCAGCATAGCCCAAGTAAAGAATCAAAAGAGGTCAGGGAAATCAAATACAGGTGCAGCTTAATTAGTAACTGACCTCTGCTGCTAGTATTACTAGAATTTCAAAGACAAGATGCCCAAATAAATCTTTGCAAGGTCCATTCATATTGGTAGTCTAAAAGGAGTTGTTCAAATCTAAGTGGGGAGAGGGGCAAACTATAAAGTTAGCAGTATACGTGCTACATATGGTCAGTAACAGCGAGCCAAAATTAAGCACACGATAAGATCAAGTCTGCAAGGAGATTGTCTCGTAGTCACAGTGATAGCTGCTAGCCTTGCACACGCGTGTATTCCCACAATCCCAGTTGGAAAAAAAACTACAGTAATAAGAAAACATCCACTAAGTATGGGAATGTGTGCAGGCAGATGGTGGGTGCATAAGAGAAAAATAACATCAAAAGTATAATTGGAAGTTTATCATTGATGAAAGTCATAAGGCAATACATGAAAAAATGTGGTCACTCAATCCACTACTGATTGCGTAATACCATTGTGTGCAATTGGCTACCGCGTTTCGCCCACAAAATACAGTCAATTCACTTTACAATATTCTGTGAAGACTTTAAAGCACTTTTCCATGACGTGATAATGTGCTAAATCAAATGCAAGGATTATTATAATTGCTAATTTTCTGTGGAGATGGATGGCACAATATCAAAGAGAATGCCATACATTTTCCTTGAATTTAATTTTTTGTATACTTTTATTTTTGGCTCAAGCATTGCCATATATCAAAGGGCAGTAAAAAGCCAGTAGCTGTACTTAATTATTATGAGCACATATGGTGAAATATAGGAACAAAGGAATGTACCAAACCGGAAAAGGCCAGTGAAGTCCATATGTCCGGTCCCAAAGTAAAAATAAAAATCCCATACTACTCTCTGACATACCCCTTGATCAACCTTAGACGAAAAGCTTAAAAGTTCTGGCGTTCAACAAATATATATTAATATATATACATAATGTGTTTACTTGTGCTTGTGCTTACACAAGTTCAATATAAATGTATCTGTAATTGAAATTTTGTATAGCCAATAGTAATCAGAAGCAATCAAGAACAGCATGTAGCAGTCATATTGTTCAAGACTGCTGCCACGTTGCAGATACATTAAAACTATTTTAACTGTATCACGAATGGCATTTCGCTTTAATTTACTGCAAGTTATTTCCTGATAAATCTGCACTAATCGTTTCACAAAGGAGCATTATTTCCTTGAATTGAGATGCTGTAACCCTCAAAACATGAAGAGAAAACAGGATCTTGCCCCAAAAATTTTAAAAAACTAAACTTTCAAGCATATTGTCTAACTGGTCAGATGACAATCCACCAGTTTAATATTGAGTCATTTGTCTAATTTATAAAAATGTATTACAAAAGGTAATAATTTTGAGAATTTAGTACAGCTGCAATAACATTGCTTATTTTGGAAGGATTACGCAGGAAAAATGCTGACATTTTGATTAAAGAAACACATTATATCAAAATTTGCTTGAAGAAAGATTAGTGCAGAACTGTACAGTACTGCTTAAGCTACTAACTTTATCAAATTTATTGCAGCATTTCATATTTTACAATATAAACATACAATAGAACATCCATTTATTTGTCCTTAAATGTGCACCAATTAAATATTTTTCAAATGTCTAGAAATAGATTTGACACTACTTTAGTATCGCACACAATGTGTTGTTAAGAGTTCATTTTACATGGATGAATTTTTGGGCATTTTTAAAAAACGCTTTAAAAACTGATTGGAAAATTGACATTACCGTATTTCCAAAATAATTTGTGGATGCAAAAGCGGCCTGAATCTCTCACGGAAATATTGTAATTTGCTTAAAATAAAACTTGTTTTACATTTGCAATTTAAAGACTAAAGCAATGAAATGTTAGTAAGATTTATTTTCCCCTCTCTCTACCAATTCTGTGTTACTATGACAACGTCTTTATTCAAATCATCTTGCCCGCTGACTTTGTTAATATTTTATTGGTTTCACAAATGTCCTTTAAAACTCACAGCTTATAAAAGGATGCTGTAAACAGCAGGCTTTTATTACATTATTCTGTTGTATTCCTCAAGGTGAAAAAAAATATTTTTTAAATAAATGCATTTAGAATGAAAATCAAAAGGAAAGCTCTACCCATTATGTTGCATTAAAAAAAAGCAGTTTCAACAAGTTAAATGCATTCAGTCATTTTAAACAGCTTAACCTTTGAAAGAAAGAACAGTTGTTTGGAGAATCATTATCATCCAATGTGATTGAGTTCTAGGACACGTAAGAGTGCTTGACTACAACAGTCTTAATAATTATCTTTAGAAGTCGAGTAGCCAGGAGACAAAATAACTGGCTTTACAGCTCATAATTTCTGGAAAAAAACACTACAAAAGATTAACCCACCGAGCCACAAGTCATCACAATCAACATAAATCGATGCTTTGAGGTGCTATTTCTAATTACTAATGAAAAGTTCTTAACACCAGTCAAATAAAAAAAACTTTCCCCCAAAGTGATGCACTGTTGTTCAAATGGGCAATGGTTAAATTATGTGCCGCACTGCATGGCTTGATTGATATTAGTCAATGCAGGGAATTTCAAACAGTTCAAGGTGGATTTGGCTGTGGGGAAGTGGCGATGGAGCACAAATAGCAATCAGAGACAATTAAGGCAACACAGATAAGTGCTCCATTCACCATCAGACGGCATAGATGCTGTGCAGTGAGATTTTCAATCTTCCAAATGAAATCTCTCGCATTCCGGTTTTCTCAAGAGTCTCACCATTTTTTGCCCTTTGACAGAGATTAAAATTGTTATATAAGCAATCTTATTTTTCTAATAGTAATTCTTGCATTTGATATAGTATCTTTCATGTCAGAAAGGCATTTCAAAGCGCTTCACAGGATATACTGCAAAGTGTAGTGACTGTAGTTTCCAAGCTGCCAGTTTGTGTGCAGCAAAGTGCTCTGGGAGTTGTTGAAGCAAAGTCCCACAAACAATAATGAAGGGAATGACCAATTTTAATTTGGTTTGGACACTTGGAGAATCTCTTTTTGAGGTGAAAGCCTTGTATAGTTCTTGATTTTTACTTTGATATTTAAGGTGACGAGCTTGCTCTTTTATAAAATGAAACCTATTTTATTTAGCCTTTTACAGCCAAAATAAGAATGGCACCATTGTGTAATACAACTAGTTTATCATAGTTTAGCAATCAACGCTTGGTTAAAGAAATATTTTGTGTTGGGGTCAATCTGAGCCTGTGGAGAAACTCAAGTACTACAAGGGACACATTGGTGAGGAGCATTTGAGCTTCATTGTGTATCCACAGCACATGGTGGGACCAAGGTTCTCCTTGTTGGTCGTCAGACTGAGGTGTCATTTACAGACTTGCCACCATGCGGTGGCACTGAAAACACACGAGGCAATTCTACACGGGGGGGTGGAGGGGCGGGGTAAGGGGGTATGAAAAACAGGTCAAAAATACACATTCAAGCCATTTGATTCACTTTCCAAAGGGTCCAAGAGCAAAGTCGGTCGAAATCTTGGACCACCATCCCTACTTCCCTTCTTGGTCTCATTTGGTTCATTGTCGAGAAAGAACAGCGCACAAGAGCGAAGAGAATGACTTTAATAATGGAGCTGAATGCTCTGAGATGAACGTACTACACTTTGCAACACTCACAACAGAAATTTCCAAGACATTGCTTTTACAGATGCTTCATGAGGGAAAACATTTGCATTCGCTCGAAACCTTAAAGTCAATTAATACTCAAGAGTAAAGCATTTTTGACAGACACATATCAAAATTAAAAAAGAAAGTGCACTTCAAGCACGAGAGTTATCATATCGAGATTCAGGCAGTCCTTACTCTTGAACCATCACTCAGAGATTTTGACACGCAGAAAGCAACACAGGACTGCATGTCAATCAAACTGACGAGCAATATTTCCAAAAGGCCTGGGTAGAACCATGGATGCAAGTTCTATTCAAGTGGGACTGGTTCTGGTTGAGTTATTGCTGGCACAAAGCACATTTTGGCTCAGGTGCAATAAAAAGTTTATGGAAGGAGCTGGGGAAAAGAAATCCATTTAAATTGTCATTAATCTTGCCTTCAGAGCTACTCTGCAACACATGGGGGGTTGGGGAGTATCTGCTAGGTTCAGAGAGGAGGTGCAATGCCTTTGCCCTTCACTGAAATTTTTATTTTTTATTGTTTATGGTGCAGTTTTTAGGAATCAAGTTAACTGGTTTGTAGTAGCAGGAATCTGGGACTTTTTTAAAAATAAAGTGGTAAAAAAAACTTTTCTGAAATTGGATCCTGTTCTTACTGCGATAACGATTTTACAAAACGGAACCTTTTTTTTTCAAATCAAAGCACTTTGGTAAAAGTTCAGAGGCCCGAGATTTCCTATCTTTTAGCCTAAAAGACGATGTCTTAACCCTGAAGTTTGTGCAGAATGTTTTAAATTCTTAAATGCAATCTTAGTTTAAAAGTCATTTTCCACAGTTCTTTTTCTCCTGATCTATCCTGTCAAATCCCCTTGGAATGTTAAAGATATTTATGGGCCTCCCTCTAACCTTCTCTGTTTCAGTGAAAACATTCTCAGTTGCTCCAGTACAGTGATGGCCAACCCATGGCCCGTGGGCCGGAAGTGGCCCTCAAACATTCACACCAGTCCAGGCGAGCCCGTTCCAAATCAATGCCTCGTTTCCAGTTGCTACTGAGCGGCGATGCCCACAGCGCGGCCGTGAACAAAGAAATATTCAATCACGAACATTTATTTTGTTGGCTAAGCAAAAAGGTTGGCCATCACTGCTCTCGTCTCTGTATTCATAGGTCATGATCAGGCTCAGCACTGACGCTTCCTGTCCCAGTCGAATAGCCTGTTGGCACTGACCGATCAGGCTGCCAGCATCTGTGGAGATAGATCCCAGTAGTTCAAGGCACCGTCTTGAGGAGTAACACGGAGAATAATGTAGAAATAAAGTGCTCATACAAAAAAAAATTGAAATTCAGTTTAGGAGGTTCTGAAAGAAAGCAAGAGGTCTGGAAGCCACTCTTGCATTCTGCCAGGATAGATAGTGACTGTCCATTAATTGCAGTTACAATTACAATAATTATTAGAGGTATCATATGAGCAACTAGACCACATGAGGCTGTTAATAGGGCCCATGGGAAAACCTACCATCACAAACAATTAAACTCACAAAGCTCTTAATTGGTCACATCACTTAACCAAATTTAAGGCTATGATTAATAAGAGCTCACAGGATCTTAAATAAAGAACCACTTTGGATTTGAACTATATATTATATTACCCTGAACAGCAATAAACCACATTCTATGCACATTTGCTCAGAAAAGTCTTCTGCAGCACAGCGGAGTGGTACAGGTTGGTACACAGTGGATTTCATATCTCATCTGGGAAACATTGACAAGCAGAACCCAGGCACACTACACGCTACATTGAGAACGAAACTCAGTGTGTTAATTGCCCCCAGACTGCTCTACCTCACCTCTTGGAAGTCAGTTTAAGAGTGACTTCAGGTCAGTCAGCATCTCAGCCTTCCTTTTTACAAACGGATGGGCTATATTTTGCCCACAAAATATACAGACAATTCACTTTACAGTTTGAGACTTCTCAACGATGTGATAAGGCACAATATCAAATGCAAAATGCAAGCAAGGAATCTATGGGGGAGGGAAATAAAATACATAAGTTTCTTGTCAGCAAAGGACAAAAGTCAAGTAAGAATTGGTGTGTTCATTCATCAAAGTGCAAATTTAGGCGATGAGCTGATTGGAACAGTGAAAGATTAACAAGAAAGAGAAATTAGGAAATCAGCTGTTGTTTTGGAAGATTTTTTTAAAAAAGAGAAGTGAGAACGGTATTTCAATAGAACAAAAATGAACTTGCATTTTTATAGTGCCACACATCTTAATAGGCGTTATACGAATTACTCTCAAGATTAGTGAGTCATTTTATAGGCAAAAGCAACAACCCTTTTGTGGACAGCAAGATCCCACAAATAACCATAAGATGAATGATCAATTTATATGAAGGACTGTTGGCCAGGAAACTAGGAGAAATTCTATTTTCTTTTCAAACAGTGTCACGGGATCTTTAACGTCCATCTGAAGAACAGATAACCTCAATCCTTGAAAAAAATAAGTATGGTTTTGATCAAATTATGGTTTTGATTTTTTTTAGAAGAATATGACTGCTCTGTCCTTTAATATCAGGAGACTTAGACCATAAATAGGGCGAGCAATTTATTTATTGCCTGAAAAAAAAGATTTCCCGGCTGGCACTAAAGATTCATGACTCAATTTTATGAGTTCATGTTCAATATGACTGGGCCATTCACTGGAGAAGTTTTAGCATATTTAAACCTCATGAAATCCCCACTTCAGGTGTGAAAATTGTGACATTTCTTAACATGTTCCTTGTGATACTTATGAAAGGCCTCAGATTTCACCCTAAAGATCACTTATTTCAGTTGTCATTTACTACAGAATAGCCAATTATTTATTGGCCTGCACATAAGGAATGAAAAGCAGGTCATCTTCCAGTGACCTGACTCTTCCATCCTTATGCTGCTATCCTGACTGGACACATGTTGGAGTATTGAAGGGCCTATTGCAAAAAATATCTGGACTACTTTTCAATCCAGTCAGGAAAAAATGATCTCTTCTAGATTACAAAATAAATTGTTTTTAACCGACCCTGTGCTTGATTAAACAATTGTTCTAATAGATTAGAAATAGCCAACATTGACAGAACATGCTTCTCGATTGACAAGCTTACTTAACCAATAAAATGTGGCTTGGGGGGAAGAGAATATACTTATGCTAGAGAAGATGCCTGCCACACAATGAGACTTTGCAATGCATCTGCGAACAATAAATACAAAGGTTACCTTGTTGTGATGGTACATTCAGAGGGTAAAGAGAGAAACAAGATAATAAGTTAAAAGTTAACTGGTGTTGATTTACCCTGTGGGTTCACCACCAATAGAGGAAATACACTAACCAGTAGTTAGGTGATTCCTGATAAATGGTAACCCCTGAACACCCATTCTGAAACAAATCGACGATTACTGTTGGGATAATGATGTCAGGGACTCTGTGGAAAGCAGTGTTTTTTTTCCCGGTCAGTTTCAATACTATTTAAGATGTCATCACTTCAGTTATGCCCCTGCTCTAGTCCAGTGTAAGTTTTGATGATTGAAGAGTTCTAGAAAAATCCAGTCAAAGTCCATTAGAGATTTCCTGATTCTATGTTGGGCAAAGCAGTACGTTAGATTTCAGACATGATGTCATTTTCTGCAGATTACTTACAAAAACCTAACATTTGCACAAACTGCAAAAGCCACTGAAAACACTTTCTCGAGATTTAGTAAGTCAGGACTCAACATGCAATGTACAGGAAATCCCTATTGGGTGTAGAACACTAATGCATCTAGACTTTCAATAATGGCTCCTTTGCCCAGTTTATGACATTTCTGAGCTGTTCGGTGTCAACAAAACACACCATTTAATTTTAATGTATACTGACAGAACTGCTGAATCCCCATATGTGCAGGCTTTGAGGGTTGTGGGTAGGGAGATGAAACTAGGCTGACTTTATTACAGCAAATCTGCACTGTTAGCATTCATTTGATAAAACGGTATTCACAAATGTCTCTGAAATATTTATTAGTTCCCCTGCATTCCTTTCAACTATAGCATCATGTAGTCTTACATTACGGTTAGACCATAGAACTTAAGAAAACTATCTTGTATATACAGTATATATATATATACATGTCTACCTTCTTGTCTCTCCGACCTTCTCCTCTGCTTGTCCACTGCACTTGGCAACTAGGGCTTATTACGCATTACCCCATCCTCTCAATACCACTATGGTTAGCTGAGCCTTCAGGTTCTACACCTCTAAAGTTTGGAACTCCCTCCCTTTACTCCTCCATCTTGTGCTCTCTCTATTTGTCTTAAAGTCTCACCTCCGCCTTCCCCCCTCTGCCTGTCTCAGAGGCTGACCCAGTCTTTGTAAAAGTACTCCGAGCGCAATTTTACTCTATGTGGAAGGGCACTGTATAAATACAAGTTGTTGTTAGTGTTGTACCACCACAGGCCAGATGAAATGTATTCTCCCTTCTGTGTGTGTGTGTGTGTGTGTGATTGCACTCTGTTTGGGATGGACACATATTGTCAGATAACAGGCAGCTCTTGCCAGTTTGGTGGGTTTAATTACAAGATGATGTTGTTAAAATATATATGAATCATCCAGCATTCTGTCAAATTGCCAAGGTGCACGATCCATCAATGCAACTCCATTCAGTATGTACATACAAAATGACTCAAAAGCAAAATCAGATGTTTTTTAACAAATTAAACTACATGGTATGTGCTTATTCTTTGAAGTACCGACCTCATTTTTATATCTATTATAACTTTCTTCCTGCTTTCTCTTCTCAGGCATAACGAATGCTGCGTTGTGCAAAATTATTAATAATTCTAATTCTACTTTCTACAAAGTACAATTAATGTCTCATTCAAAACATCATTGTAGATACAATCTGATGTTTAAAGTTGCAGCATCATATTATTTTCAGATTCCAGTCTCATTACATCACTCTGTTCCATCTTAATTAGGAAGTGATTTTGCAATGATAACAAAGAGATATCATGCACAGTATATAACTGCACTAATATGGATCTCATTTGCCCATGGGCCAATTTATACATCGCAAAACAATAATAAATTGGTCATTTTCAATCCACGACTGTTTGTGGGACGCTGCTGTGCGCAATTGGCTGCCACGTTTCGCCCACAAATATACAGTCAATTCACTATACAGTCTATTCTGTGAAGCGCTTTGAGACATTGAGAAGACGTGAAAAGCGCTATATCAAATGCAAGGATTATTATTATTATTTACAGCAATTTGTAGATACTGTATTTTGAAACACATTCCAGTTCCGGAGAGCCTCAGTGACCTACAAGAAAATATACAGTCTTGAGCACATTTAGCTTAAGAAACTGAGCGTATTTGCCGTACAGCTCTGACTGACTGACACTGGTGAAGCAGAATTCTAAAAGAATACTTGAAGGCCATAGCAACACAATGCTTTGAACCCTCATTGGAAGGACCCTGGCACCTGTGAAGATGGTAGAACACAAATTCATCCACATACTTCCATCATCTTTCATATGCAATATTTGTCCTGATGTTGGAACTGCTGAATGGAAAGTTAGAACAAAGAACAAAATCGTGGTCATTCTTATGCTTCCCAGTGGTCAGGTTTAAAACAACAATGTTGGAGACCTGAGGAACAGATTATCTGCTGCTTTCTTAGATGAGTTGCTTTTTGGTCAGCCGGGTGTCTGACACATGTGGAAACCCATCACCACTCTTAAGAGTAATCAAACCAAAGTGAGATTTCCATGCAACCCACCTACACATGAAAATTGCAGGACAGTGTTGAGAGAAAAGAGACAGGGAACAAATACAATACAATACGAAATTACATTTGTATAGCGTCTTTCATGTCAGGAGGACGTCACAAAGCGTCTTGAGTCAGATATCTGAAAAAGAAGGGATCTTATCTTGAAAAAAGGACACACTGGCTGAGATTCCACAGGCTTAAAATTGCAATTTTTTGTGATGAAAAGAAAAAATCAAGCACCAGCAGCTGTAAAATATTGCAAATCAGGCATTATAAACCTCAAAATTTGAATAAGTAAAATACTGACGTGGTTTATAGGTTACCAGGGGAATGAGAACCATAGTACTGGAGGTGACGTTCCGTTTCCTTGAGTCTTAAGAGTTGTGATACCATTGCTTCTACTTCTTGTAAAAGGATTTTTATTTTACTGTCAGTTTTCATTTTCATAGACATCATCCTTACAAGCAGCAAAAAGCATTGGATTACACCCATTAATTCAAAACAAGGCGATCAATCTCATTTTTTATGTTGTCGTCGTTACTATATGTTACTCCAAAATCCTGGAGCAAATTGCTTCGTTATTTTTAGATTCCTTAAATCAAATTAACTTCCCTGGCAGGTTAAAAAAAATCTTGTTTTCATAGAAACCGAAGGATGGATCAGTGGAATACAAACAAGCAAGATGAACTGTAAATTGATGAAGATGAGATATTACACGTAAAGGAGATTAGATGTGTTTTTGTATAAGAAGGTTTTATAGGAAGCGTACAAAAAAAAAATCAGACATTGTGCCAAGTGATATCTTGTAATCTGGTCACAGCCCAGCTCAAGTTTTGTGCGCCGTTCTTGTAAAATCGCTGAGTAAAAAATCCCTTTGAGAATGGGGATGAGGTTTAAAAATCAAATTAATACTCAGGACTAAATCCTCAGCGACAGATCGGGAAGGAAAGCTCATGTCTTCTGATCTGATCCATTAGATGTTCTTTTGGGATTAGGATAATTTTGTCACTAATCCCCATCTTGTTTCTCATTTGATGGACGATGCTCAGAATTAGTCTCCAGAGAAACATTCATTGACTCTTAAGAGCTCCGCTTTGGTCATCATAATAATATTCCTTGCATTTGATATAGCGCCTTATGACATCATTGAGACGTCTCAAAGCGCTTCACAGAAAACACTGTAAAGTGAATTGACTGTGTGGGTGAAACGCAGCAGTCATTTGCGCACAGTTTACAATACAATTTACATTGATGAAGTGCCCTTCACATTGGGAGGAAGTCTCAAAGTGCTTAAACATGATTGTACACATGATAAATGTATCATTTTACCACTTTTTTTTACATCCTTAAAATAAATTAAAAGCAATAAAATTAATAATTTTTTGACAAGGATAACATTTCAGTCTAACATACACATAGATGTACCCACAACCATTCAGTGAGACACTCTTTGATGATACCACTTACATTTTAATTGTTTTCTCACGAGTTAGAGCCTGCTTAAACAAACCTCTTTAATATTCCTCTTGCCTTCAAAGTCAAGTGGTCTGCTACTCCCAAGTGATATTTTGTAATCTGGTCACAGCCCCGCTCAAGTTTTATGCGCAGTTCTTGTAAAGTCGCTGAGTAAAAAATCCCTTTGAGAATGAAGATGGGGTTTAAAAATCAAATTAATACTGAGGATAAAATCCTCAGTGACAGATCGGGAAGGAAAGCTTGTTTCTTCTGTTCTGATCCATTAGATGTTCTTTTGGGATTATGCTCATTATGCATCATTGATATTAGTTTCAATTTTATCAGTTAAATGTGATTGTCATTAGAGTCTATTACACATTTAAAAAAATATTTTAAAAAATATTACTTTTTTTATGAAGGAATTTTCTATTTTAAAGACAATAAAATATCGCTATTTTTAGGAATGAGCATTCCCATCCCCAATTATTTTATAAGAATCATATTTCATTCTGGTCACACTTACAAAATGTTGTTCTCATTAAAAATTCGAGTTCCCATCTAATCACCAAACAATGTGGTTAAAAAAACATTAATTGGGTTTAGATTTTAACATGATTCCAAAAAAAAGGAGTCTATAACATGCCAAAACACATCAACTTTATTCGGATTTCAGATTTTATAATTTTAACGTACACTCTCGTAGTTTTACTGCTTTAAGTCTTTTTTTAAGTCAAATTTTCTGCAGATTGCCTTTCCAAAATATTATTGTTAAACGCACCGATTTTTGAACATTGTCTATGCTACATTTTTGTATTGAAATTTTTCCAGCAGCTCAACCTGTCTGTCCATTATTGCTTTGCTTCCCAAAGGACTTTTTTTCATCGAATTTCCCTCCACAGTCTATTCCTGGGCTGTTCTTTCTAAGTCTCTGCTGATCCAGAAAACCCTTCATGAAGTTTATTCTGCTTTGACTACAAGAACAGGCTGATTAAGTTCACAGCTAGGACACACTACACAGCTGCACAACATACACACAAATGAAAGGTCACAGTGAATTAGCCCACCCATATTAGTAAGCAGTTATTTTACAGTAGAGTGGTGCCAAAGCACTGCACAGTTTTGAGAAGTCAAAATTGCCACTGATATTTGTGTGATTTCTTGCAGTAAAATGAATGGCAATCACGACCTCCATCATTGAAGGCAACACAGGCAACACAGAACTGCAAATAATAACAAGCTTCTTGATGTTTTCACATTAGGGCCTTAACTTTACCCTGATTTTTCTCTGCCTGATTCCATGAAAAAAAACCTCTCCATGGCTCCTTTATTCCCTTTTCATTTGTTCGATGACGAAGGCAGATGAATCAGATACTGTAGCTCAGTGGTTAGAGCACTCGCTTTGCAAGTGAGAGACCTGAGTTTAATTCCAGGCAGAGGGCGAAACCTTGGGCAAGTTTCCTTATTCCACACAGAGCCTAATAATAATCCCTCCAAAAAACCAAAAACAATAATTAAATTGGTCATTTTCAATCTACGACTGTTTGTGGGACATTGCTGTGCGCAATTGGCTGCCGCGTTCGCCCACAAATATACAGTCAATTCACTTTACAGTGTGTTCTGTGAAGCGCTTTGGGACGTCGTCCTGACGTGAAAAGCGCTATATCAAATGCAAGGATTATTATTATTATACTGAGGGAACACGAATTATAAAAACTTTGTCAGCTGATTGAAGAGGCTCAGAGCTTATAAAGCTGAATACTTAACGCCACACATGGATAAAAAAGGGGTAAAATGGGAAACTCAAATAAAACTGTTCTCAGAATTGGAATGAAAAGTTTGTAACACTGACAATATAAGTACCTTGTGATGATAACAGCAATTGTTGATGTCTCAATAGACTCACATCCTAACTGCTTAAGGTCTGAAACAATATTGTAGGTAGAAAAACAAAAATGGTCCCAAGAATAAAACGGTTCAGATAGAATTGTAATTTTTATAATTGTTATTACCTTTTGCTTTACAATTCGTCAGTGTTGATATATTCCCGAGCCATATTAGTGTCATTACAATATATCTTAGCACCAACCAAATCAGCATTAAATATAATGTTGACTTTCTTGAACACCCCTAATGAAACCTAACTAATGTAAAATAAACAATAGATGCAGAGAAAAGAATGACAGAAGTCAGAGCACCAAAAAACAAGAAAAGGAAAAATAGATCAAACAACAGATAGCACCGCTCCACAGAGTGGAAAGCTGGGTTTGCATCGATAATGCTCCACAGGGCGAGTTACAGATCTCAGCCATACTGTGTGGGGATCAGCGCAAAGGTCAGGCACAGACCCTTAGGAGGCCAAGATAGTCAGAGGGTCAGGGTCTCAATTTCATACATCTTAACAGCAATGACGATAGAGATGCAGGAGCAGATTATCGGGATAACTTGTAAACCACGAATAGAGCCAAGAGAGAGAGAGATTGAGAGAGAGCAAGAGAGAGAGAAGACGGGGAAACAATATAACCTTAAATTATGTTTATTTTAACAGAAAACAGTACACTTTAAGGAAAACTCCTTGGACAATAGGTTTAAGCACTCCATGTGAAGGGTGCTATATAAATGCAAGTTGTTGTTGTTTACAATAATTCTCTCTCTAATACCTGACCTCATAGTCTGAGGGGTGGGGTGGTGGGGGCAATGGATAGGTTTTTGTGAGCCATCCTAGGATTAGAGTGCTAGTATGGGATTAGAGCTGGTATGGGATCAGAGATAAGGCAACTTTTTGACCAACAACTATCATCAGTATGTGCGTACTATAGAACTGGCCATAAAACTATGATTACGTATGAATTTTAAACATATTTTGACATTCAGATTGCATTTGAGGTGTAGGTATAATGATGATTTGATGAGCAGTCTTTTAAAATAATGTCGTCGCTAATATATTTCGACAGAAATACTAAAAGCATCCCAATTCATCAGAGAAATGACTGCTGATTCAATATTAGTATGCTATTAAGAAGGCAAGAGTGTTTGATATTCAATACTCGTCTCTTGTGTAAACTGTGAACCAAAGCTATTCAGAGCAGTGATCACCAAACAAGACTTTGAAAACAGTTTTAATTTCAGAAACTCTTATTAATTACAATATATATATATTTAAAAACTCTTTTTATTGAACTAATGACAAAGATTGTTTTGGTCTTTGTTTGAACTTGGCTAATGCAAAGTGAATTATGCAGCAGGTAATAAATTAAAAGAATAATGTCCTGCATTTGCTTTAATCTGTACTGCCTTTCCATTATCTTCCCAAGTCATATAAAACCATCAGATTATCCCCAAGGGATATTTTAAACTCAATGAGCCCTATGTTTAAATGCATTTATATCATACTGGAGTATTTGATTTCTTTCTTATTAATTCAAATAAAGGGTGAAATTACAGCATTACATTTTCTACATCTTCCAGATGTTAATCTCCTTTAGAAATGGGACCATTAAGAGGATAAGGAGAACTGGGGCTTTTAGTGTTGTGTCTTTGACTATTTCAGCGATTGGAGCTTTGGGTTGTTGTAGCCTCTCAAGTATTGCTTTGTGTGGAATGTCCCTTCTTTAGACACTTTAATGGTAAGTCAAAGGGGAGGGCAAGTCTGTATCCTTTTAAATGTTTATTTTTTATATACATGTCCAATTCCCTTTTGATAATCATAAGTTTTGGTTGGACAAATGGTGTTAATAGTCTTCCATAAAAAAAGAATCTTCAAAGTTTGCATTTCTCTAAACCTCTTCATATTGTTTCTCCCTATTTTATCTGAACAAAACCCTGCTTGTTTTTCATTGTCCCCATTATAAGTATATACTGTAGATAGAAAAGAACGGAGGTACAGTGAAAATGCCAACGGCTAAAAAGTGATATTTTCTTGTCAAATAGAAAAGAAACACAAATCACTGGTTTTCTTGGACAAAACATAGAAACTGTTGATTAACCAAAGGGCAATCTAATTCTTTGGTACAACACCAAGATGGAAAGAGGTCACTGAAGCTATGATTTCGTTTGCATTGAAATGCAAACATCGCTTGTCACTTTGCATCCATTAAGTCAATGTGTGAGCCAACTGTGTTAGACACCTGGGAAGTTCAAAAAGCCATTGCTGTATGGAGTGCTTGCACCATCTCAAACATCAGCATGAATATTTTATTTATTTTATGCAAATAGAATTTTTTATTTTACCAACACTGATGGTTGTGAGTGAGGCAACCTCGGAAATGATGTTCATTCCATTGTAATAGAATGAATCTGTGGTTAATTCCACATGCCCAAATATATAGTCATGGATCACTGGTTTTATTGCAAAAAAAATGAAAATATGAAAATAAGGTCCTCAAAATTTCCTAATAAAACAGATGTTATTTAAAAGGTACAGCCAGAGAATTCTTTGTTTCATGGAATCAATCTGAATCTTTCCTTTCACTTGTGTCTATTCCATCAACGCTGTTCAAATCATAAATATCCTCATTAAAGTTTAAATTACAATCAAGTTTGGAAAACCATTCTTTCTTTGGTTTAGAGTTTAACATTCTATGACTAAAGACATAAAGTGACTACCAAGTATTTTTATTTTTGAATGTTTCCTGAATAGCAGAAAGGAAAAACAAATTCCCCACTAACAGAACAATTTCCACAGCTGAAAATGTAATGTGCCAGCAGCTGTTTGTATTATCAATATTTTGTTTGCCCTATTCTTACAAATTTGACCCTCCATAATGCATTTAACACCAGAACTCTTCCCCTTGGGCCTGAATAAATCCAACAGAGCACCTTCACGTAGCACCACGAGATAATGCACGATTCAAGCTGAAAGTGAATAAGAATCTCAGTGCCGAGAATGAACTTCTACTCAGTGGATCAGCTGTCTGGATCAGCTGATCCAGATTTAATGATCAGATTTAATGAGTTAAATATCTCAAACGGAGTAGTGAAAACGCAAGCACCATTAACAGGAATCAACAAAAGAATTTGCCAACGTTTTAGCTAAATTAATATGCGTCAAAATAGCCTAGTGCCATGCTGTTGAAACATCTTATTGATTGAAAATGGAATCATTCCAAATGCGTTTTGTAACTAAATGATCCTGAAAGCCAGCGCTGTGCTCCTAAGTGATTTTCCATCTGCATATTATGTGTTGTGTTGGGAATAAAGTAAAACTGCATGTGCAGTTTTAAAATAGAGAGGTCTATGAATGATACATGCTTCTATAAAATTATATCTTTAGTGAGATCTATCTATATTATTTATATTTAGTTTTTTTTTAATTCACAAGAACTGATACAGAAAAAAATTCTTTAAGCTTCAGTTCAGCTTTCGGTAAATGAAATAGGATGAAATAAAGGGACGCATTTCACCCTGTACAACAAGGACATCTTGTGGTATTCCTTTAAATTACAATCATCATTTATATTGTCTTCAAATCAAAATCCAATGTGATGCATTGTAATGCTATATTTATGCAAAGCCATTTAACTCCCATTAGTTTAGTGTTGCGGAGCGCTAAGCCAATTTATAATTACTTCTCTACTATGAATTGCCCCCTGTAACTCAAATGGACAACAACAATAAATTACGCTGGTAAAGCACCCTTCACATCGGAAAGACTTCCAATTCTAGTGTTCTGTTCCATCATCTTTTAAATAACTTTCCCAATGACTTAGGAAGGGAATATAAACCAGGACAAACAGAAGAAAGAATCCATGTAAATATAAAATAGCAACAACAGGCTTCAAATGAAGTCACCAGTGATTATTAATCAATGTTAACAACCGAACGACAAATATCCATTTCAACTAATTCATCAGAGATCATTGTTATCTGTACATATGAACTTTAATGGAGACAACACATTTTATAAAATTGTTTGCATTTGCAGCATGATGTATAAAGTAACAACATTCATAGTCAACCCAATTCCATTGAATTAAATGTTTTTTATAGAATCCTATTAAGGGGTTCAGCATCAATTGCAGTATTTGGATTCAGACTGACCCATATCAAACTCAAGTGTACACTTCAAATAAATGTGAAAATGCAGGTTATATTTTAACAAAATTCAAATTCACAGAAAATGTATATTTTTTAAAAAAGCCTTTCTTTTTGACAATAGACAAAAAGATAGCCATTAATCTCCATGGTATTATTGGCAAGTTATTCAAAGTAATGCTTTTTCTTCTGTGCAAAAATTTGTGATGTACAAACTTTGTATAGGTATTTAAGACTTTTACAATTGCATAATGCTCAAGTCATCCAAAACATTACATTGAATATACGCGAGTGTTAAACAGAAACTGACATTTATTTGAAGGAATAAAACATTATGTTTTAAATAGGTTCATAGATTTTTTTTTCACCAAATATTATCGTGAAGCACAGTCAGACCTCCCTGGTCATTTTCATTACATGAACTTTGTTTAAAGCAAGCGTTTTTTTTAAATAAATGTTGCTTGTCAAAAGCACTTTTTATCTAGCTCCACAAGAAGAAATAGATGGCGGACTATTTCATTACTTTACTTCTTGCTCCGGGAATGATCACATCCGCGAAGGCTTTGAAGCTGCATTGTTGTGTACCCTGAAAGAAACCATTAGCAACCATGCTTAACATCGTTAGGTGACAAAATGCTGCAAATGAAAAAAATCTATGAATTATCATCTTATCAGCTGTAAACACTCTGTAGATTCTGAATTGACTAGATACAGCACAGCCATGACCGACCACTTACTCCACATTTAGTTGCTTCTTGATAAGAAATGGAACTAATCAATATTTTTTTTCTACAGGCAAGAACCTCTACATTTTACAAAAAAGACTGCACTTCATGGAACAGATTTTGAATCGCAGTAACACTTCAAGTAGTCAAGCCACATTTAACCTCCATAAAGATTAGTTAATGAGTTTATCCTCACAAATCATTTTAGAAAAGTTGAGTCTGGAGGTGACAATGAGGGGTTCAGCTGTGCTGGGAGTCAGGTAAGGATGGAGGTGGAAATAAAATCAGATTTAGTCAAGGACCAGAGATAAGAGTTTGAATGAGAGATGAGGGTCAAACAAAAGAATATGCATTAGTTACGAGAGCTGGGCTGGGTAAGTTGATAGAGTTGAAGCCCGAGGCGAGGAGGTACCAGCGGGAGCCAAGCAGCTTTCATTTTGCTGACATTTAGTTCATTCAACAATTAAAATGTGGATGATTGCTTTAAATTTCAAAGCTAATGGCTTCTCTGCCATTTGCTAAGATCTAGAGTAATAATAAAATAGTAATATAGGTATAGTACTGAACACGTTCACATTTAATTTAATTATTCAGGGAACAAAACGCACAATCACTTTCACCTAAACAAGCAAGAGCTTCAATGTGATGCTAAGATGGCATTGATAGATCGGCAGTAAATATCTTGAATTAACTGCTCCACTGTGAGTGCTATTGGTTAACATACATTATTTTTTAAACAATTAGGAACATATAATTCAAACAGGATAAACTGTGTACCTTCCATCTTGTTCTTGGGTGTGATTGAAAGTGTGCATATTACGAGAAACTCCACCTTGCTGCTGTGTGAAAGAGGAAGGTTGATAGTTTGTTCCACTTTTAATCTGTCTGAGGGTATTTTCTGAATGTGCAGCCCGAATATTAGAGACCAGGTTAGCAGCCAGGTGCTTGTACTTCTTATCTGCAATGAGAAAGGTGCAAAGGAGATTTACTAGGATGGTACCAGGAATAAGGGACTTCAGTTATCAGAAGAGGCTCGAGAAGCTAGGTTTATTCTCCTTGGAGCAGAGTAGGTTAAGAGGAGACTTAATAGAAGTTTTCAATATTATGAGAGGATTCGATAGGGTGAACAAGGAGAAACTATTTCCACTGGCGGATGGGTCGGTAACCCGAGGACACCAATTTAAAATAGTTGTTATAAGAAACAGAGGGGAGGTGAGGAATTTTTTTTNCCACACAGCGAGTTGTTGAGATCTGGAATGCATTGCTTGAAAGGGTGGTGGAAGCTGATTCGATAACAACTTTTAAGAGAGAATTGTTTGGGGTGGACAAGTTTGCAGAGCTATGGGGGAGTGGATTGATTTGTATAGCTCTTTTCAAGGGGCCGACACAGACACGATGGGCCGAATAGCTTCCTTCTGTGCTGTATAATTTTATGATTCTACGATTCTATGATTTGTTACAATAATATAAATCGACACATTGGGTCAAATATCCAAATTTCACAAATCAAATCAGTGCATCTAGAAAGGGAAAAAAATGCAAAGGAATTTGTCAGAGGCAATCCATGACCCTTGCAGATTAGTTGGTAGTTTTAGGGCAGGACAAGCATAACTGTTTCTTACTTTTAGCTGTTTCCTGTGAAATTGAGTCCCCAAAGGTATGTTGAACATTGAACTCCTGTCCTATTAAATGCTGCACTCCTCCTTGTAGCGTAACATTGGTCACGCGCAAAGGGCTGGGTCTTGCCAGCTGTGCTACAAGCCCGGGCAATGTCATTTCCATAGGGGAACTTGTGGTTAAGATCTGTGGATCAAAAGAGAGAAGGAATCCAACATCAGTGATTTTCTGAACAAAATAAACGTTACCGTTTGAGTTCCAATTATTTAGCAATAATCATCCTTCCATTTGATACACAGCCTTCAATGTTGAAATATCTCGAAGAGCTTCACATGCCATCAAGTGTAGTGACTGTGTAACAGAAAAACCAAATTTCTAGCGTAACATAGCCAAATTGTAAATTTACATCTTTACACAGGTACAAGTTAGACACTTTGCCATCCATTAAACAATCAAAAGTAAGCCTTACATTCTGTTCACAAAGTTGAAGTTCAGATCTTTCTCTCTCCTCATAAGTGACTGCTAAACCATCCAACAGTTGTAACCTGGGCAATCGAAACAGTAGGAATGGGCGATATAATATTTTACGAGTTACCTGAAAGAAAGAGGTAGATCATCTGAATGAGTTTAATTTGGCTACGCTCATGCCTTCCACCAATACAGTGCAGCTAAGGTATCACATTCTTCTAGATAAATAGCCTCAAGTCTTTGATATATTTTCATATTGCTAAACCTTCAATATTGTTCAGTCCTCATGAGCAAATAACCAAAATACTCAGG
The DNA here is from genome assembly GCF_018977255.1 of Callorhinchus milii. Lineage (NCBI taxonomy): Eukaryota > Metazoa > Chordata > Chondrichthyes > Chimaeriformes > Callorhinchidae > Callorhinchus > Callorhinchus milii. Next base: position 3,812,035 of record NW_024704750.1, read on the forward strand.
TAACAGAAATTGCTCTCATTTGGAATTTATAAATCCCTCCTTAATAAAAATTCAAAATTTGCATGTAAGTTACCTCTAAATAATTGTTAGTAAAGTAAAACCTGCAGAATATAGCCCAATAGCAAAAGAATATGATTATGTACATCTTAATTTTTCTCTCTCTTTAACTTCTGTTCCAATTGGCCAAAAGGCTCTAACAACCTGCGCTCTAGTTGACCACCAGAAGATGTACAACAATGACCCAAGTTGACTCGACATCAATTCCTCTCCCGAGGGGCGAGTAACTTGCTCACACCTTCTGCTTCCTTTTGACAGAACAAACACCAGGAAATCACCATAGGGGAAATCTTACGTGTTGTGTGTGTGGTGGAAGATGGGAGCAAGACCACATTGTGATTAAATGTAAATGTAACTGGCTCACTTTAGAGTAAAGAGGTTTGTATTAGGGTTTATATATGAACATGAATGTCATATTTGCCGCATGTTTAATCTCTCAAATCAATTAATAATAGTAGTGAATAAGCGACAGGTCCTACAATAGGACTATTTTTCTCATGCTTTAGCACTGAAACTCTTAAATGTTCTCTGAGTTCAAGGCTGTATTGTCTGGGGATTGTCTAATCCATCACTGCTGCTGGTTCACACATTGTCTGACTAAAGTGCATCATATTCCCTTTGGATGTAAAGCACAAAATGTTACATTGCCCAGTCTGATCAATTCTCACATACAAGAAAAGGGTTTTGGATTGTTAACGGAAGGTAGCATTAGCTGATGTGCAGTGCATTCAAATAAAGGTGATGCATTTGGTTTGACTTGTGATCACTGACATATTTTCTAATATGTGCTATTTCACAATGAATTTAGTGGAAATTGAATTGTGCTAACCTTCCACAGATTACATTACAGTTTTAATCTTTCATGAAAATATTATTTAGCTTCAACTGACTCGAGTTGCCAGCTTTCAAAAAGACGTACTACTGACAATATATTAAAATCAATTGTCACAGACAAACAGTGCCGTTTTTAACGAAGGCATGAAATCTCTTATTTCAAAGAGATTTCCTTCACCTATCTCCATTTTTGTCTGATCTCTCGGATTACACATCAACTATGACTGAGAATAGGCTACTCTCCACTACTGGACATCTGTAAGGAGGTATGCTAGAGTGGCCTGATTAAGAAACTCTTTGTTTATTCCTCTTCCCCAAGGAGTTGCACCATTCATCAACAATTAAGATACTCAGCTGTGAGGAGGCAGCAGCTATGAACCTACAAGGCACTGCTCCAAGACTAATGTTGATAGTCTAATATAGATTCATTTTATCTCCTCAAGCATTCTGGCTAAACTTCAATTTTATTAATACATGTTATAGGAACTTAATACTGTAGGTGAGTGCAACTACAACTGAGTTTCGCCCACAAATATACAGTCAATTCACTTTATAGCATATTCTGTGAAGCGCTTTGAGACATCTAGAAGACGTGAAAAGCACTATATCAAATGCAAGGATTATTATTATTATAATACCATTTCGAAACAGTTACAACAGAAAATGACTGTATTTTATGACCTCACCTGAACACTTCAATATGGTTATTTTCTTATCAATGCTCCCTCTATTATTGTATTGCTCTTCATGTAATATATGCTAAGTTTATGGATATTCACAAATCTCAATTGCACAGAACAGCTTGTTCTGATATCTGTAATGCTACTCAGCACCAGCAAAAGAAACAAGTAAAAAAAATACAACTGCCCCTCCATCAACAACTCCTTGGCATATATTGTAAAATATGTGATGGATAATGAAAGCGATTTCCCACTGGCAATCCCATCTCATTTTGCTAATCAAAAATCAATAAGCAATAAGATCATTGGTCACTCCAAGACACCTGATATTCTCTACTTAAAGACAAACATTTATTAAAGGGTTAAGTGCAAACAGACATTCCACAATTTTGCAAAACCCACAAATAAAATCGTAAGACTTACAGGATTGTCAATCATAGAAAGCTCTGTCAAATTTGAGAGTCCATCAAGTTTTTCCAGTGAAAATATGTCCTGTGTCAAAAATAATATATATTTTGGGAGATGGGAAAATAATAAATTCAGAAATAACAAGCCATTCAACAAATTAACAAAATACCAACAAGCAGTTAGTTAAATTTAGGCATTCCCCATACTAGTGACACTCAGCAGGTTTAGCAAAGGCTTAATACAACAACAAGGTTATGCATACATTTTGCTTGCACATATATCTTGGGCTCCATTTTCTTCAGCTTTACTTGCAAGTCTTAAATCATTTCAACTTGCATTACCCATTGGTTTTCAACGTAGCCCCTTTTTTCCAAAAATATAAGCACTTTTAGAGTGAAAACAATAAGATTTCACAGCTGGAACACGATGCCACATTAATCCTTTCATTTCCTTTAAATCTATGTAGCAGTCCGAAATAATCATTCCTAAAAAAANGTCTCAAATTGATGTTAATTAAGGAGGCATTCAAAGTCTGGATTTCCATTCCCTGGTTTATGTTCAGAGCTGTCATTCAACCATATGGCAGTGACTCTGGCCCCTGGCTACTCTCTCGGATGACAGGCTGTTAAGTAGCGCAATTGGCAGCTCTACAGGTAAATATGTGCAATGAGCATTTCATTATTGTATTTTAGTAATTATAGGGACATGGGCAATATTTTAGAACTAAAGAGAACACAGCTATAGGTGAATGAAAATGATTCCAGTGACACTAATCTGAGTTCAAATCTCCTGTTGTGGAACTTTTTTTTTACTAAGTAAAATAATTTTGTTCGGAGAAAATAGATTAGAGAAATATATATATACAATACATGGGAAGCTGGAATAAACAACATGTTTCATTCCTGGGATGCTTAGTATGATTGTTTGGGGACATTCATTTATTCATTACAAAGAGCAGTCGCAAGAATATGTTTATTTTAAAAGGAGAATTTTAGCTTATTTTTCATTTTACAGATATTTAATCGCTGGGTATCTGACACATGTAGAAATCCATTACCCTGCTTAAGAGTATCCAAACCAGACTTAAGAACTCTACATACACATGCCACCACCTATGACATTTCCCATTTGGAAATGGATGCACCCTGTTTACCTAATACTGGTACCTCATCAAAGTGGCTGTTCTAAATATGTGACCTTGGCAGTGAATGGTGGCAGGTTATTCAACTATTGGGCCCAGCGCAGATGGGTCTTTTACTTTGGTTACAGAGTGAGCTCAATTGCAGTGCTACATCCATAATGCTGTTCAAAGGATCTTACCTGAACTTTATTTGCACCAAGAAAGAGTCGCTGTAGTTTCACCAATGGATTCAAGTAATTAAGTTCGCGAATCCTATTTTCCTCTAGATGGAGCTCAACAAGAGCACCTTGGCTCCAGAAAGAGTTTGCGTTGATCATTTTGATTCGATTTTGACTTAACATTAGTTCAACAAGGTACCGTAAGCCATCAAGGCCTTCGATCTGAGTGATATTGTTGCCTACAATATAAAGCACTGAAATTGGCCAAATGCTGGGTTTGATGCCAAGAAACACACATATAAAGAGGCACATTCGCTCATGTTACAGATTAATTCCATAAGAATATAGCAACTCAAAGAGCTTCACAAATAATTACTTTTGAGCGTAGTGACTGCTTTTGTAGGTAAATACAGCAGCCACTTGGACCAGCGAGGTTCCACAAACATCCATGAGATGAATGACCAACTAATCTACAGGGTGACCAAAAAGTCTTATTTTTCAGCTTCCCTATTGTCTAAAAAAAGTCATAACTTCTTTAAGACTTATTCGACATTGTAATGGTATCATGACTTTTTGGTCACCCTTTAGATAACTGCTAGCCAAAACAACAAGAAAAACTGTCTTCTCTTTTTAAATAGTGTTATGGAATCTTTAATATCCACCTATTAAAGCAGATAGAACCTCAGTTTTAACATCTCATCTCAAAGCCAACATCTATTACAATGCAGCACAGGTATACAACATTTTAATTCATGATAAGTATTGTTTACTATCTCGCAGATTGAAATACTCATTTACAACTTCGCATTTTTGGAGGAAAATAATAAAACCAAATCCATTTATAATGACTGCAATTTAGCCGCCAGATAACCACTTACCTTGCAAAAACAATGTTCTCAGATTTGTGAGTCTGCTCAGCTCCAGTTGAGCCAGGTTAGAAATGCCATTGTAGGCTAAATGAAGCACTTCTAAACTTTCCATTACTGGAGGAAGTAGCCCATAAACCCCAACATCTCTGCAATTAGAACAAAGAGTGATTGATTATGTAACACAATAAATCAACAAGCTACAATTTAGTTCGAGACTATCAAGAAGATCAAAGTGCAATTCAGAATCAGGCATCAAAATTCTATTCAATGGGTTAACAAAAATGGAAATTGTCAGTATCATACAGTTAATAATAAATTTGGCACTCGTGTTACATCAGAATAGATACCAGCGCAGAAGTCCACCTTTGAGCACAATTTATCCTGTAACTTTCATTAATGTGGTTAATAGACTGTGATGTAAGCTTACTCTTGGAGATAGGCTACATCAAATGTACTCACTTGTTGTCAATAGGATTTATAATATTAAATATAGCTTCTCATAATAATACTGCAGTCTAATTTATGAGATTCGCAAACACAGTGGAAAGTATAAATCTTTGCAGTAGCTTCCCACAGGAAATAACATGGGTGGAGCACACAATAAGAGTCGAAGGAATGGCTTGAATTAGATTCTTGTTCTATGTTTTTTTATGATCTCATTCTTCTAATTGAAGAAAGAAGCACAGGGTATGGATGGCTCAAGCAGAAAATTACATAAAAATTTTAAATATCATAATGTCTTAAAAGGCATTTATTTTTTGAGAAGTCTGCTTTTAATGGTAACCCGGGAATCAAACAGAGCATTGTACAGGATCATTTGGTCTCTGAAGTTGTTATGTAAAAATATTGACCCAGATTTTCCCCATTTTTGGCAGTACTGTAGCACAGTGTGATGGAGAGACTGTAAATTTCTATTCCACTGCGGTCAGTGGGCTGGCAGCCAAGAGCATCAGGATATCAGTGAAAGCCATTCCTGGCAGGTTTTCTGCACTGTGGCTTCAATTTTAGTGGCCCGTGGTTGGTAAATATGTACCTTAGTTATAACTAGATTTTCTTTTTTTTGTGAACAAATATATGAAGAGTAGAAAAGACAGTTAATATCAATTTGTTGAACCTGTTTTGACTCCAGTTTCAAGATGCAATCATGTGTGTGTTTTCCTGTTTCATTCAAACTAGTTTGAAAACAAAACAGGAGAAAGACTAATCTTTCAATTCTCTTCTCCCTCCCAACCAGATCCTTTGACCTGTAGAAGCTTTCTATTGCTGAAATTGAAGAGAAATGGAACATGTCAAACATGATGATGATAGCATGGGTTGCCTGGCAAGAGAAAATCTAGGTCAATCATTTTTTTTTGGTGATAACAAACTAAGTTGATTCAGTCGAGCCAATAATTTACCTGATGCCCTTGGTTTGCTGTCCATAACCACTGGAAGTCACTTTCTGCTGGAGAAGTTGTCTATTAGTCAAGTGAAGTTGAGACTTTTGTCTTGGGAAGATGGACTCAATGTGGTTGTAGTTTAAATGAAGAACCTTCATAATAAACAAAATAATGAAATAATTGGATTTTTGGGTTATTAACCAGAGGCTAATAAGAGGTTTCTGTAAATTATTTTAACAACTACGAAATATAAAGAACCAAATGTAATCTGACATTGGTGGTAATTTGAGTCATTTAATAAAATATAAGTTGCAAGGAGGATAATTTAACAGTTTCAAACCTTGGAAATGAGCCATTTGACTTCCATAAATGAGTCTATGGACATTAGCAACACCAGTGAGGTGTAAACAACGAATATGTAGTTTGTAGTGGATAGCATTTCTTGTTATCACTAGTATCATTTATTCGCAGAATTTGGAAAAGAACAACAAAAATTATCTTCATAGAACTGGAAAATAACACACTCACTTTGACAGTAGGGAGAAAGATAAGGCCACTGAAGGATGTGAGGTTATTTCGCTCCAAATTGATTCTCTGTAAATGTTCAAATTTCTTTGGAGGTCCAAGATCTACAGTTCTGGTAAATGTGGAGGGAAATTTTTAATGCTGTAGCTGATATTATAACCACATTGTAAATTCATTTGTGACACAATCCTCATACCGTATTTACTATTTATTAAGGGCTTTATGACTACTTTCTCAAATAGACTATTGGGCTCTCTGTCAAGGTACCTTGTCCTTTAATGATTCCAGTCTGTTCTTCATCTCTTTATTCACAATATATTGTATAATGGAACTATGAACATGGCTGTGATTACTTTGTGCCACTGTTTAAAACAGAACTTTTCTTTGTCATGTTAAAACTTTTAATTTTTTTCAGGTAGGATCAAGTTGCACGTTGGTAATTTCCAATTACCACACTAATATACTCTATTTAATCAAATTAAATAAATAATTAAATCTTACAGTTGTCACAGCATCTTTCGATTCGGGAGGACGTGTCAAAGCACTTCAGAGTTAAGTCCTGTGACCGTGTATTTTGTAGGTGAAAAGTTACTATTTTGTGCTAAAGCAAACAGTCTTAACTGTAAGCATGTAAAATACTTTGAAAGATCACAATATAGCAACAGTGTGTAGTTATCAAGTTTAAAGCAAGCTTTTTTCAAGAAAAAATCATTATATTTGGACAATATGCTTTAGCACTAGTACCAATATGTGTTACTTAATACAGTACTACAGTACCTGATTGCATAATCTGGTAACTCCAGCTTCAAGAGCTCTGAGACATTTGAATATCCCAGTTTCTCTGCAATCATGTCAGACGTGAGTCTACCTCCAAACACATCTTTTGCATTTTCGCATTCTGTTGATTCCTGAACATAGATATAAGATGTCAGACTGGGTCATATTTTTGCAGACTTGATTTTTAAATTTATTTTTGACTGAAAGTATGTACAGGAGGGGCAGCCCCGATAGTGTAGCGGAGTGAGCAGCCATTTACGGACCGGGAGCTTGCTCCTCGCTGAGATTGCTGGTCTCAGGTAGGCTGAATGGGGAGGTTAAATTGGCCGAACCTCCCCAGGGAAGGGAAAAACTGCCAGGGTTCCCATTCCTGTTCCTTCTGCAGCATCCTCTACTGGATGTGTGCACATGTGGCAGCTGGGTGGGGAGAGATCAGGCTCGGTTATAACACCCTCTATTATTCGTGTGCCCCCTGACACTCACTGCCAAGTCTCACATATGAACCATAGCCATTTGGGTGCGGTACGAGTTAGGGCAATCAGTGCCAGTACCTATCAAGAAGAGACCAGACGACGAGCTGTGTCTGGTATATATCATCGAACATAATGTCTGGTCAATACTGCTGCTACTTTATACATCACTGCATACGTTATGGCTTGGAGGCATCCAAAACATTGGCTGTCCAAACCTCTCTCCAAAGCACAGCCAGATCTAGAACTGGAGAATCAGAACTACTTTATGTGTACGGAATCCTCAGAACTTTCCACGAGCATTAGAAAGTTAAGGTATGGGAATCATTTATAAAATTATTACATATCCTGAAAACTCTAGGATAAACTTAAATCTATGGTGACGGGGCTTTGATTATTTGAACCAGTGAACCAGCACATTATCTTCAGTGTGAGAAATTATTTCTGTATCTTAAATGATCAAAGTTCTAAAGTATGTTTACAGTAATAAAGAAAATAAGTCTGTGGTAACTGAATGCAGACTAACCACTGCTTGTCCATCAAGAGCCTTCAGAGCAGGTAGATGGTAGATGATAAAGAGACGGTAATTCTCCTGTGTATTGACCAATGGGTTTCGATACAAGTCCAATATGACAAGGTTTTCCATTCCCTACAAATGCATGAAAAAAATACAGTCACTACACTTTACAGTATATTCTGTGAAGTGCTTTGAGACGTCTCAAAGATGTGATCAAATGCAGGGATTGTTTATTATTATGAAATGGATGACAAACAGTTCAATTCATGTTGCAATTCAAAAGGGTGTTTTGAGAACAGATATCTTCCCATGATACCGAAACTAAACAGAAACTGCTAATTAAGTGACATTAGCAGCAACAGAAAAGTTTTATTTTGTTGTTCATAAAAGTACATAGTGATATTTACCTTCAAGTAGTAGATCTCACAGTTGTTATTTATCTGGTTGTTGGCCAAATAAAGCTCTATTATGGAGTTGACTTTGCGAAAACAGCGTAATGAACAAATCTGGTTGTTTTCCATCGATAGGTGATGGAGGTAGGGTAGTCTATCCAGACCACTATCTTCTAAATTACTCAACTGATTATTCCCAAGGTTCAGGCGAGTTAGCATTCCCAGTTTCGAAATTCCTGCAGAAAGAAACATGTAAATTAAACTAAAAATGATTCAACATTGAGGATCCTAAATAACAAATCAAGGTATAACACAAAAGATTTGTGAATGACTATAACACGTTTTTATTTCCCACAATATTTTGACGACTGATTTATTTGGAGATGTGTCATGCTCACTAAAGGTGTCAGAACCAGTTAGCTCTCAAACCAACAATCAATGTCACACTTCACTTATGTCTTTTCTCTGCACATTGTCCATTGACATATTCTGGAACAGCACTACTGATCACGGCCTGCATTTGCAAAGCTGTGCTTATCTGTTTTTCAGACTTCAGGCAGACTTCACAGAGATAGACTACACATAAAATAAGCGAAATTCTATCAAAATATGAGTACTACCTTCAAGTTTAGTAATGCAATTATTTTCCAAAGAAAGTTCCTCAAGATGGAGGCAGCGATCCAAGCCTTCAATTTTACGGATTATGTTGCTGTTAAAGGAAGCCCAACGCAAATTCACCAGCCTCTCTAGATTTGTAATCCGTGAAATATTCTGTCCATCTAAATTTACTGTTGAGATCTGTGAATAAAAACACTAGTATATAAAAGAAAAGTAACAGTCTGCTATGTGTGCTATAACATATCCCTTTCTATGCCAGTGTAACTTGCTTACACATAAAAAAGGCCATCATTTTAATTAAAGACCCTCCTAAATTTCCATCCAAAATATTTCTAATGAACTCATCTCTAAATGTAAATGTATGAGACTAGGTTTCTGGACTTGGATTGGGACAATATATTTCTGTTAATTTTAGAAATATATACAAGTATTAAAGATGATAATATTTATTAAACTCATAGGGAAAGTTATTTCTCCCAAATGTAATGAATGGAATTCAGTCCAAGTTTGTGAATAATCTCAAAGTGGCCATCCATAACGTCAAGAAGGTATTGCCTTACAATTGCAAGTTTTCGAGAGATTATTCCTCAGTTAGAGAAATACACAATTATCGATCAGCTTGCACTAACAGTTATTGCTTTGTTCATTCATATCTGTCTGAATCAGTTTAATAAACAGAAGATTAACAACTGAATGAGCAGCACAATAAACTCCTGTACAAATCAAATGACTATTCTAAACTGACATAGTATTATTCTGCAAAAGTCCAGTGTCTTTCTGATTGATTTTTCTTTGTTGAAACATTGCAGAAACTAGGTTACGGTTCATAAAGCCTTACTTACCTTGGCTAACCAGCTTGAGTTTTGTTCAAGGGATGGATTAGGTTTGCATTTGCTGAATTTAGTCAGCATCTGGGCACAGGACATTAAATTGAGATAACGAGGCTGTACTTTGTCAGTTCTCGAATTTATTAGTAATAAAACCTGGCAAAAAGAGGGGGGAAATTGTCAAATTAATAGGTGATTTGAAAAAAGTCAAATATGAAATTAATTCTGACTGGTGATAAGTATGATAATGAGTGCGAAGATTAAATAGAAGCATTTTGTACAAATTATCTAGTGTACAATTTTACAAAGAGGTCTAATTTAGGAATTAAGTTAACTTTGTGTACAACAGGTGTCCATAGATATGTAATTATTCACCAATATAAAAATGCAGAATATCTGGTTGTTACATAATTATGGACATTCATAATTTTCCACTGGTATTATCACCACAGGCACGTGTGTATGTGAGTGTGTCCTTGCTTGTGTGTGCCTGTGTGCGCGCGTACATTCATGTAACTGCTCACTGCTAGCATGCACATGTTGTATAGACATAATTGCACTGTAGAAAAATGATGCTCATCATTAATATAATGCATCTGGAATACAGTTTAACGGTATGATTAATCTATGCAGACTTTCTGCTTTCCAGGGGTAATAATTCCTCCAACAACAACTACAAAAGTATTTGGGCATTCAATCCACAACTGTTTTAGGGACATTGCTGTGCGCAATTGGCTGCTACATTTCGCTCACAAAAATACACAATAGGTCCACGTTACAATATATTCTGTGAAGCGCTTTGAGAAGTCTCAGCAGCATGATAAGGTGTTATATCAAAAGCAAGGATTATTATTATAGACAAATTGAACAAGATCATAAAATTTCAATGGAGGATATTTGAGGGTGAGACCTGTGTAATCCTCGGTCCAGCAGTCATACGAGTGAATACTGCAGGTTCATCATCTGTAACAGCCTCTCCATTCAAACAAGTCAGAGACTTTAACTGCTCAAGAACTGTCACACGTGAAAATCCAGGCTTCTCAAACATATGAGGATATAACAGAGAGAAAACAATTAGATCATCTGGAGTTAATCGGACTACAGGAACCTTTTTGTTTTTCAGTGAAACTATACTGATTTATATGCAATAAAAAAGTGCAGAGCTGCAAAACAGGATTAATGTTTTACATGATGATTTGCTTTTTTATTCGGGCTTCTGTCAGGATCACTGAGCTCCCCACCAGCCTGCACCAGCTGAATGGAGCGGCAATACAAATCATCAGATATGTTCTATCAGATATAGAACTTCACTCACATATAATCTCTTAATGTGCAAGTTATTTGTGTACTTTTAGAAATATATACAATTACTAAAGATGATAATATTTATTAAACTCATAGGTAAAAATATTTCTCCCAAGTGTAATGAATGGAATTCGGCCCACGTTTGTGAATAATCTCAAAGTGGCCATCCATAACGTCATGAAGGAATTGCCTTACAATTGTAAGTTTTCGAGAGGTTATTCTTCGGGTAGAGAAATATATAATTATCAATCAGCTTGCACTGATGGTTATTGCTTTGCTCATTCATATCTATCTGAATCAGTTTAATAAATAAAAGATTAACAGCTGAATGAGCAGCACAATAAATTCCTGGACAAATTAAATGACTATTCTAAACTGACATGGTATTATTCTGCAAAAGTCCAAAGTGTTTTTCTGATTGTTTTTTCTTTGTTGAAACATTGCGCAAACTAGGTTACAGTTCATAAAGCCTTACTTACCTTGGCTAACCAGCTTGAGTTTTATTCAAGGGATGGATTAAGTTTGCATTTGCTGAATTTAGTCAGCATCTGGGCACAGGACATTAAATTGAGATTTAATGGGTCCGTAACTCTGTCTGTCCAACGCTTTGGGTCATCCTCCCGATGTGAAAGGTGCTATACAAATGTAATTTTGTTGTTGTTGTAGTTGTACTTGGTTTGCTGGCTCAATGAAGATACAGTATAAAACACACAGACTTTCTAGGACCTGCTAATGTACCCACGTAGGTATATTTAATTAAGTTTATAATCTGTGTAATTCCTGTTGATTATAAATGTCTCTCCTAATACCTTGCCATTGTTGTCAACATATTTGGATGATTCAGGTTATTGCTTCAGGTGATGAAGATACACAAGTACAGTATAAGATAGACATAAGATGATCTGTAATCAAACTTTGTGTGAAACATTGTTGTAGATTATGTTTTAGGTTCTTTAGGAGTCAGTCTGGCTCAATCAGTAGCACTTTTGAGTCAGATGGTTGTGGTTTGAAGCCCCAGATTAGACTTTGTACTCACAGTCTCGGCTGATTCTCCAATAGAGTGCTCAGAGAGTACTTTGGGTGGCTGCGGCTTCAGATGAATCAATAAACTGAGAGTTTGTCCACCTACTCAGGTGGACTTTAAAGATTCGGTAGTGCTATTCGAAAAGAAAAAAGAGTTCCTCCTGGGGTCCTGGCCAACAATCCCCCAGATAAAATTGGTCATTCACATCATAGCTGTTTGGGGGACATTGTTGTGTGCACGTTCACCTTGAACATACACAGTCACTGCATTTCACAGTAAGATCCTGTGAAACATTTTGAGACATGCTCCAGACATGAATGGCACTATATTAATGCAAGGATTATTATTATTGAAGTGAAGAATACCTTTTGCCATGGATTGTGCTTGAGATTGAGTGAAACAAGACCTGATGAATGTTTACGGAGGATTCCTATTTCTTCTTTGAGGGAAGTTAGCTGGTTCCAACTCAAATCCAAATATTTCAACTTTTCCATTCCTTTGAATCCATCCAATGACACCAAATGGTTGTGGCTGACATCCACATACTCTAGGTGTACCTGTAACATTTTAAAAGTGTGAATTCTTGAATCATAATCATGTAAAACAATAGTAAGTTGATTTTCCCAGTTTGTTAAAAAGAAGCTAGGTACAAATGACTTATATTTTCAACTCGAAGACATGATAAGGCGCTATATTAAATGCAAAGATTATTTTTTTATTTATTATATTTTGCACAGGACCTTCACTGAGATTTTTCACCAGTATCCCCCAAATTATTGATAATTGCCCATTGAGAAGATTCTGCCTTGACAACATTAGAGAGGATACAGAGAGGGTGTGCCAAGCTCAAGGTTCAAAGATCCTTCTGGTGCTTAAGGTAAGAATGTAGATTTAAACAAAGCCTGAAGCTTCCATGGGCCTCAGATATAGGTCAGTATCCTCTGAATAAGACCAAAAAAGCTGCATCCTGTGCCACCACCACAAGTTTGATTAAATGTTTAAACAATATATGTGCTAAAAATAGTCTACGCAGTGTTTACTAAGCGTCCTTCAGTTCTCACCAGATGTGAAAGATCATCGAGATGCACCAGCTCATTGAAGCTAACAGTAAGTTTCTGCAAATTTATCAGTTTGGATATGCCTTTCAACTTACTCAGACTATTTCCGTGTAAGGACAGAACCTGTAAGATGGAAACATGCAAAATGAACAACATTCAAGTTATCAACCTAAACTGTTCATTTAAAAACAACATTCAAGTTAACAACCTAAACTGTTCATTTAAAAACGGAAAGTATATGTTTGTGAAACTCTCAGCAGTTATGTTTGAGTGCTCTTAAGCACAGTAATGATTTCCATGTGGGTCAGACACTCGGGCTGACCAAAGAAAAAACTGTTTAAAACTGTTTAACCATTACAGTCCTGTTACGATTCTGGGTGGACCTGGGGAATATCATATCAAGGGTCTGATTGCTACAAGTCAGCAGTCTATCAGCAAGGTGGAGTCAAACATCCAACATCATGTTGGTCCCTCCAAAACAACCATCAGTGACACCCTTTCAACCTCCCAAAAGCACTGTTATCAACTTGGGCTTATTCAAGTAGCAATTGAAAGTTGCTTCTATTAAAAAAAATGAAGTTCCTGCAAGGTAAATAATCTAATATATATACCACAAGGCACTGTATTTGGCTGTATATACAACTGAAGGGAATTAACTCACTGTGATCTGACTCAACACAGCAGCCTTAGCAATAGAAAGCATTGTCTTCTCATCCAGGCTTATGACTTTAGGTCGTGGTTTCATAATGGGCTCCATGTTTACAATCTCTTCATCCACAGCCTTGGCATGGCGCGAGTTTAGTGCTTCCAGTTTAGCTGAGTTCCTTTGAGATGTGTTATTTTCAGAAAATGTAGAAACAAATAGCTGTGGGTTGTCCTAAATAAATTATATTTATGACAAATTGTATTCTAAAAGACAAAAGTGGTGCAGTAGTTAAAGAGGAAGATAACACGTTCACGGACTATATTCTGGAAGTATTCACTAAAGATAACAACGACAACTTGCCGTCTAGCTTTTCCCACTGTCTGAGAAAATCCTCATCATTGTGACTGAGGGCCAAGCTTAAGGTGATTCAAAAATTAACAAGCATCCAGGGCCAGTCTGCACACATGCCGGGGATCTGAAGGAAAATGGGGAGGAAATTTATGTGGCAACAGCTATTGCCATGAGTGTTAGTGAGATTTCCTTGCACTGGAGAGAAGCTAGTGTGACCCTACAAGCACAAAGAGTGTGATAAATCTGATCATCAGCCCAACATATATTTCAGGTAACATAATGGAAACTATACTATGGATGTAAAGAGCAAAACAACATGGATTTAGAAGGGGAAAACTCCCTTGCCCTTCAAAACCACCACACTTCCAGAGGCAAACAACAATGCTTCTTTTCAGCATGCTAAAGACCTCCAGTTCACTACGATCTGCAAACTGTAATTGTGTAAAAAAACATGATACATACCGGTGTTATGTATTCAAAGTTGATGACATATTCGGGCACAACAAGCTCATGGTCAAATATGAACCATTCATATTGGCGCAGACTGCAGTCACAGCCACTGTGCAGTTTTAAGGTAGAGGTGGATTCTGGCAAGTGACATTCAAATGCAGGAAGCAATACAAAACAAAAAGGTTAAGTGCTGCAGCGAGTCAATGGTGCATACTTTCTATATAATAATCCTTCATAAATAATAATCCTTGCATTTGATATAGCTCTTTTCACATCTTCTAGATGTCTCAAAGCGCGTCACAGAATATGCTGTAAAGTGAATTGACTGTATATTTGTGGGCGAAACACAGCAACCATTTGCACACAGCAGCGTCCCACAAACAGTCGTGGATTGAAGTGACAAATTTATTATTATTTTTCTTCTTGAGGGGTTATTATCAGGCGTGTGGAGTAAAGAAACTTGCCCAAGGTTTTGACCTACCGGGAATCGAACCCAGGTCTCTCGCTTGCAAGGTGAGTGCTCTAACCACTAAGCTACAGGACTTCTATGGATGCTTAATGAAATAAAAGTCTCATGTACTGCCCATGACTGTCCTCTATTCTGTGCTCAGTACCTGGAACTTAGAAATCTGTGGTTTTGCAATAGGAAAGGTCCAATGAGTCCAGCAGTTTTTTCAGTTTAAGGCTCATTAAAAAGAACACATGTAGCAAAGCTATCATACGTGTTAGGGCTTTGAAAACAATGTTGAGGACTTACTCCTCAGAGCCAGGATGCTGTTTACCTCCTTCCCAATGAGATTTCTTCTTAAATCAATCTTTTAATTTGTTATTCCCTATGAATAGTTATTATTTTGCACTTTCCTGGTCATCGAATTACTGATCCAAGATATATTTGTATTCATAGGAATAACTTACACCACAATCTTAGATACTTTTATCAGCCATACCTGGTTTCTCCATTTTCCGAGGCCTATAGACTGAATTTGTCTTAGGATAGTTTTTCTGTAAAATCATTCCAGAGTCCTGGGTCTGAACACTGTGTCCAAGGAAGACTTTGGCAATAACAATCTGACCTGAAACCAACATTAGAAACCTTTGATTCAACAGTATAAGGAAAACGTAGATAATATCATACTTTATTATAGTGGGAGTATAACAGCATATTCTGAATTGAAGCATAAGCTAGCAGCATTCTGTACATGTTAAGTTCACCCGAGAGTTCTCCTCAGCACCAGGCGAGAACTGTTTGACACGATTAATTCTGCACTCTTGCAGTTTCCCACTCAGAATTCAATAATATAATACTGGAAGGTCAAAAAGGTACAGAAACAATGCAAATATAAACAAAAACAAGAGAACAGACCGGAAGGTAAAGAACTAATAGATTAATCACTTTTACCATATTTGAACGGTACTGGATCAGTATAATTTTTACTCTGGACTTCAGCTTGTCGCTTCAGATATTCAATTCTGGGATAGTCACACAGGCTTATGCTGTTAGAAAGGGGAACTGCCTCATCGC
The DNA here is from genome assembly GCF_018977255.1 of Callorhinchus milii. Lineage (NCBI taxonomy): Eukaryota > Metazoa > Chordata > Chondrichthyes > Chimaeriformes > Callorhinchidae > Callorhinchus > Callorhinchus milii. The sequence continues at coordinate 3,828,043 of NW_024704750.1, forward strand.
GACCTAAAAGCTGTAGAGTAAAACATGTGGGTGTTCTGTTTGTAGAAAGAAAGCAGCATTATGTGTTTCATTTACATTCTCCACGATAAACAGTTGCTTTCACAATAATTTACAAACATGAGTATTAAAACTGGATTGAAATAACATCAGATCACTGTATTTGCTTGGTTTAGTTCCTTTTTATAATTGAGTACCTATTCAAATCTAACACCACATATTGAATCCCTAAGGTATCGCTGATGTAGGTACCTTATATGCTTCTCCACTTTTGAAGCCATCCTCAAGAATATGCAGTATTTCATTCATTCCACTGGAATGTTGTGGATCAAATACATAAAACAAGTACTCCAGTAGCTTTTTGTAATTTCTATATAAATACAAAAAAAAGTTCAACACACCATACCTAGATTTATCAGAAAAACAAAGCTGTTCTATTACACAGACATAATGGTCAAAAATCTATGATTTAACAATTATTATATCAGAGTTGGAGCTCTATTTTGATTTCATGTCAATTTCAGTATGTTGGTGAAAATAAATTGTGACTCAAAATATATTCACTTTACTTATTGATTCTTCGCCACGCCACTGGGTTTTTACAACTTACTTCAAGCTGTTCAGCTGACTAGAAATTGTGCAAATGACAAATGCTTCTTATAGTCTAAATCTGTCTGCAGACTCTTAAAATCAATCCCTTTATAATTTTTAGTAATAATTCAGCTTTGAGGGGAGCAAGTACAAATGCAACAAAACTCACCGTGACATGTTTGATGTTCCATCTTTGTTCAGAAGAGCATGAATTTTTTCCTCGTATTTTAGCCTTAAAATTCGATTGTGAACTCGGACAATGCGATTTATTTTTAGCTCAGTCACTCCAAGTGTTTTGAAATCCCAGATACAGAAACGGGATGAGATTACATCATGGCAGGAAGAGTACCTAACAGGGCAAAGAACATCATATCATTGTACATTTTTATTGGAGAATACATTTGTTAAAGTGAAATCAACAATCAATATTAATATAGATAGTAAATGTGGTGTGTTTGGATTTCCAGAAGGCATTTGACAAGGTGCCACATAAAAGGCTGTTGCATAAGGTTAGAGATCATGGAATTAAAGGTAATATATTAGTGTGGATTGAAGAGTGGCTAACAGGAAAAAAGCAGAGAGTAGGGATTAAACGGGTCCTTCTCAGATTGGCAGGATGTGACTAGTGAAGTGCCACAAGGATCAATGCTTGGGCCTCAATTATTTACAGTCTATATCAATGATTTAGATGAGGAAATAGAACTTAACATATCCAAATTCGTGGACGATACAAAGAAGAGTAAGCTGTGAGGATGACACAAGAAGAATGCAAAGGGAAATAGACAAGCTAGGTGAGTGGGCAAGAAGGTGGCAGATGGAGTATAAACGTGTGGAAGTGTGAAGTTATTCACCTAAAGTAGTAAAACTAGAAAAGCGGATTATTTTCTAGAGGGGGAGAGACTAGGTAGTATTACTGTTGAGACCAATTTGAGTGTCCTTGTTCACCAGTCACAAAAAGTTAGTATGCAGTTACACCAAGTAACTATGAAGGCTAATGCCATTTTGGCATTCATTGCAAAAGGTTTAAAGTACAAGAGTAGGGAAGTCTTGCTGAGGTTGTATAAGGCCTCAGTGAGACCACACCTAGAATATTGTGTGCAGTTTTGGTCTCCTTATTTAAGAAAGGACATACTCGCCTTAGAGGGGGTGCAGCGTAGATTCACTAGGTTGGTTCCTGGGATGAGGGGGTTGACCTATGAGGAAAGGTTGAGTAAACTAGGCCTATATTCTCTGGAATAAAGAATTAGAGGTGATCTTATAGAAACCTATAAGATTCTTAAGGGTCTTGACAGGGTAGATGCCGTGAGACTGTTTCCCCTGGTTGGAGAATCTAAAACTAGGGGTCATAGTCTCAAAATTAAGGGTCAGCCTTTTCGAAGTGAGTTGAGGAAATATTTCTTCACTCAGAGGGTAATGAATTTGTGGAATTCTCTACCCCAGAAGGCTGTGGATACTCAGTCCTTGAACATAATCAAGACTGAGGATGATAGATTTCTAAAGGATAGAGGGATTAAGGGATATGGGGATAGGGCGGGTAAATGGAATTAGGTTAGAAGATCAGCCATGATCTTATTAAATGGTGGGACAGGCTCGAGGGGCCGAATGGCCTACTCCTGCTCCTACATCTTATGGTCTTAATATCATCAACTTGCAGTGATACAGCACCTGTCATGTCTAGAATGCCTCAAAGCAACAACAAATAACATTTGTATAGCACCTTTCCCATCAGGAGGACGTCCCAGGGTTCTGGACAGTCGGGAATCCGTACTTTACAAAGATGGAATGGAAGTCCAAGCAAGATAGGTATGAAGTGGGTGGAGATGGCAGAAAACTGATGGGTGAATAAAGGTATGACAGATGTACAAAGTGACAAATGATCAGATGTCTGGCTAGATAGAGCATTTTTTTAATAATATGGATCCCTTGTGGTCTTGCGATACATTTCCAGCTTCGGGCCCAGACTGGTTGGCTTCCTGCACATACAGATCAGCCACAACTTCACTCACAAGCCCAAGCGGTGACCCAACCACACTGATGCGGGGACTGGCAGACATTTTTATTGGTGGACCCGTTATAAGGCCTAATTTTATGGATGCAAAACATTGGGTTATAATGGGGTCTCCCGGTAAAAACAAGGTTGACAATAAGTTGTGAAGACCACAATTTGTTTTTTAATCTCTCTTTGACTCTTGAAACTAAAGAATTTAATTTGATTTTTGACAGAGGATTAAAAAATACAATGATATTGTATTAAAACCCAAGCTAATTCTTTGATTACAAGGAATCTGTTAAAATATATGATGGTTTTTTGCAAGGATCAGGCATGTTATTCCTGTAATAGAACCAAATTCAATCCAATGAATTGAACTAATACATTCCTAACTCCTTCAACCAAGCTACAAGAGTCTTTAGGTGCCAAAGTGATCATGCAATTAATCCGGTTCAACCTTAATGTTATATGTTCCTAATTTGGTTACACTAGATATTTTCTATGAGCTTATAGTTTTCACTGTACCACATATCCGAGGGTGTGCCTTCTTCAAAACGAACATTCCCTACAGTTTCCAGCTCAATTAACAAGTATTGAATGCTGAAATCGTGGTTTTCCATGGTTTGTTTCACTTCCTTCTCATAACTGGTTTCATTTCTGTGAAATGGAAAGAATGAAGCGATTTCAGTTTCGCGGCAAGTTTAAGAAAAACAATAAATATTTTCTATTCCGCTCTCAAATAGTCAAGAAAATAATGCAGTGATAATGCAGTGACCTAAATTGTCTCGTATAGCACCACATCAGGTCATCAAATTATTCTCAAAGTGCAGTGGCTATCTGTAGGCAAATGTAACCGCCAATTTGTGGAAAATCGGAGTCCAGTAGCTCAGTGGTTAGAGCACTCGCCTTGCAAGCGAGAGACCTGGGTTTGATTCCCAACAGGGCGAAACTTTGGGCAAGTTTCCTTACTCCACACGCCTAATAGTAATCCCTCAAGAGAAAAACAATAATAATTTGGTCACTCAATCTACGACTGCTTGTGGGACGCTGCTGTGCGCAATTGGCTGCCACGTTTCGCCCAAAAATATACAGTCAATTCACTTTACAATATATTCTGTGAAGCGCTTTGTGACGTCTAGAAGACGTGGAAAGTGCTACATCAAATGCAAGGATTATTATTATTATTGTAATACTGTCCAATAAACAACCTTGAAGTGAATAACCAATTTTATCTGGGTGGAGGGGGGGTTATCTGCTGCAGGGGGTTGTCTCTTTTCAAATAGTTCTGAGAGATTTGAAAACATTTTCTTAATTTTCAGACTTTTTTTAAGATCACGACCTCGTATATGTTTTACATTCAAATTAAATCTTTTCATAAAGACCTCATTGCTTTAGAAGCCAAGTGTAATTTCAGAAGTACCGTAAAAGAAATAACCCAAACTATTTTACTCACTCATCAAATTTTTTGTTCCAAACTTTCAGTCTCTCTCTTAGAGCATCCAGTTTGTGGCAACATTTTTGCTCCAGGGTAGCATCATCCCAGCCATCCACAAACACACTGTTACTGTCGTGCTGCTGCTCCTTCTTTTCGTTATTCTTCAAACAATTCCCGGAGGCCATCGGAGGATTTTGGTGTTTAGTCAACTGAAGCTCAGTCAATTCACATTCCAGCTGTTATCAGGAAAATCGGCCTGTTATCTATTTATAACACGATTATGCAAAAATCCTATGCTAAATGGGCATTGGAATTTGAAATACAGAATACTGGCTTGGCATTACTTTCAATTGTGATCAGCACAGCTTGGCCTGATTCAGGATTGCCCTGACAAGATGCTAAAATATGCCTCAGTGTTCAATCGGAGCTTTGTATGCTGCTACAGGATACAGCACTGAATGCTATTGCAGAAAAAAAGCATTGTATGTTACTGAAGGACGGTAAGTTAGAGCCAACATGAACCAAATAAAAATGTATTTCCAGCAGTAAGTTTAAAAAAAACAAGCTGTTGCACTGACCAAAAAACTTAGAACTTCCAAACGAAGTGTACCGCTGATAATTGTAGTGGGCTTTTTTCTACTTATTATTCTACTCATGAAAAACAAAATTCAAGTTGTACATTTGTTTAATAGTGCTGTATTTAAAAAGGAATAAGTTTAGATTTTTCTTCCTCCAAAGAGGAAGGAAATTTACAATTTCAGGTATTAGTATCACTGAAAAATGAAACACGTAAAAGATTCTGATTATAATAATAATCCTTGCATTTGATATAGCGCTTTTCACGTCGGGAGGACGTCCCAAAGCGCTTAACAGAATAGACTGTAAAGTGAATTGACCGTATATTTGTGGGCGAACGCGGCAGCCAATTGCACACAGCAATGTCCCACAGACAGTCGCGGATTGAAAAATGACCAATTTATTATTGTTTCGTTTTTTGGAGGGATTATTATTAGGCTCTGTGTGGAGTAAGGAAACTTGCCCAAGGTTTGGCCCTGACCTGCCTGGAATTGAACTCAGGTCTCTCACTTGCAAAGCGAGTGCTCTAACCACTGAGCTATAGGACTCCACATTGTGAATCCAAAGTGAATTGACTGTATATTTGTGGGCGAAACGCAGCAGTCAGTTGCACACAGCAGTATCACACAAACAGTCGTGGATTGAGTGACTAAATTATTATTGTATTTTTCCTTGAGGGATTATTATCAGACGTGTGTAGTAAGGAAACTTGCATTTTATGTAGCATTTTAGCTCGGGTTAGATTCCTAATCAAGTTACTAGCATCTACTTACATTTGTACAGTACTTACATTTTTTATGCAGAGGCTGATAGTTTTTATTCGCTCTTCGGGTATGCGGTGTGAAACAGACTTCTGTTTCTGCAGCTTTTCCAGCACATCTGACATCAGTTGTTGGATTGTTTTCACACGCATGTTATAATACATTATTTTCTTTAACACAGTAGACTGCAGGAAAGTGGAAGAGTAGTCAACCGAATCAATCTTTTCTTCAAGTTAATACTGAAAATCTTTTCTAATATTAACATATTCACAAAGGGTAATCTTCAGGAGTTTGAAAATGCTCCTAAAATTGTTTCTCTCTCAATTAAAAATGTAAAACTATTAATGGAATTATATTATTAAATGCAGCAATAATATACTTTTGAGCTGCTATTTTCCCCCAAAACAATGATATTAACTTGTCTCAGCATGAAGAAACTTTAATTTGGCATGCTAGTAACAGAAGGACTATCAATGACAATCTCAGATAAAGGCAAACTTCCACAATCAAGCCAAGCCGTCTGTACAATCGGGTGAGAAAGACAATTTTTTTTATTGTTACTCTTAAGAAGAAAGTGTGCAGATAGCTTGTCCCTTGTTTGGACTATTCAGTGTGTGTTGAGGTCGAACAAGTAGGGAATAAATATTCTGGAACAACATTCTTCTATGTAAAACATATCGATTTTGAAATGGTGGTAAAAGGCAAATCACAAATACTCAATGAGAGTGGGACCTTCAATACACTTTATGTTTGTATGTTTTTCGTTACCTCAGCAAATTCTTTGATCTGCTTGCTGGATACATCATATGTGTCCAGCCATCGAAGCTGTGGAATATGGTAAATTACGTGCGTTGAGTAGTTACAGAGGAGGGAGATTGGGTTTGGATTATACTGAGGATCCTTCAAGCTTAGCATTTGAAGCAGAGGCAGTCTGGATAAATTAGTGAGTTCCTGGAAAAAATAAATTAAAAGAAATACATCAGTTTCCAAAGTATTGAATACAAAAGTGAGGAAGTGATGTTCAATTGATACAAGACATTGGTTAGGCTACATATGGTGTATTGCATATTACCGAAAGAATGTCAGAGCTACAGAAAGTGTATATCCACATAAATGATACCAGGAACAAGTTATGGTTATAAATATGGGCTAAAATTGTAAGTAATTGTAATTTTGTTTAACTTAAACAATTGTTAGTAATATGACACCATTAGAGGCATAGACTTCTTGAGCCTGACAGTATGAAGCAGATGAATCAGCATGATCATAAATACAGGCTTCAAGGTGATTCTAAGATTTTGTCATTTTAATTGGGGAACTTATAAACTTGATGGTTACCATTTTTTAAATGATACCTTGAAATATAAATTATGGAGGAAACTTGTTTGATGGGCCATCTTCAGCAAAACAAGAGTTCTGATTGAGAGATACGTACCTTAAAGGAGCTTATTCGGTTTCCTGAAAGATTGAGTCGTTCCAGTTGAATATTAGAGTCCAAGCAGGAACCTGAAATGAAAAGAAAGTCTGAAAAGCTTTAAGTGAAGAAAACGTACTGGACAAAATATAAAAATATTTTAAATTAATAAAGAGAGACACAAAGAACTTTTCTGCACAGAAACGGGCATCACATTATGATCGTGGCATTACAAATTGTTTGCCCTTTTTATTAATCCCAATTTCTAGCTTTCTCTACAGATCTTTTAATGTTTTGAATGCTCAGGTACTCATCCAATTCCATTTTGAACTGTTCTATTAATCCAGCTTCAGGAGTGACTATGTTAATGAACTCCAAACCCATAGCAACACTTTCAGTCAAGAAATTCTTTCCAGTCTCTTTTTATAAAAATGCGCACATTTGAATCAACAGTTTATAGCACAAAATTAAAACAAATTCTTGGACATCATGTCTTGGAAATAAATCAAGAATATTTCAATTTTGTTTTCACAGATGATAATCTGTCCTGTAGCTCAGTGGTTAGAGCACTCGTTTTGCAAGTGAGAGACCTGAGTTCAATTCCAGGCAGGTCAGGGCCAAACCTTGGGCAAGTTTCCTTACTCCACACAGAGCCTAATAATAATACCTCCAAAAAACTAACAAAACAATAATAAATTGGTCATTTTCAATCTACGACTGTTTGTGGGACATTGCTGTGCACAATTGGCTGCCGCGTTCGCCCACAAATAAACAGTCAATTCACTTTACAGTGTGTTCTGTGAAGCGCTTTGGGATGTCCTCCCGACGTGAAAAGCGCTATATCAAATGCAAGGATTATTATTATTATAGGACGGTTTTGTACCTACCAATCTTTTCAATTGAATTAGCAGCGAGATTGAGTTCTTTCAGATGTTTTAGTGTGTTTAGTCCCTGTAAGTGAAGAAATAAACTACAATTTTAAACATCTGGTTTACGATTGTGCCAATTCAAGAGACAAATAATAACCCAACAACATAAAAATAATGGTCCTGAGTTGCCTTACATTTGTAGTCTAATTTTTAAACAATTTTATCTCGAGAAAACCAGTCAACCTATTTCCTGGCTACAGGACAAAACACAGAAGTGAACCACTTTCTGAGGAAGTAACTCATCTCCACTTGTGTTCCGGTGTGTATCATCTTAGCTTAATTTGATTATCATAATAATCTTTAAATAAAGACAGTAACTTTAAGAAGAGGTCTAGGTATACAGCCCAGTTCAATATTTTTTGAAATTGTCAAAAAGTGTTATTTTCATTATATGCAGTCTGAATACTTTAAAAGTAGGTAAATGAAGAAATTGCTCCAGGGATTTCTTTTAAGCTATTGACTGTGGTTTGGAGTTGAACAATGAGATGAAAATGCTACATAGATTTATATCAGAACAATTAATTGTGCAATATGCCACTTTGATTTCAAAATTAATATCTCACTGTCAGTATGTTAACAATGATGTACTTACCTTGATGGCTTTAATGTTATTATTGTTCAACCAAAGAATTTCCAACTTCTCTAGGCTTTCTAGATTTTTGATCTCATTGATATGATTGTAATATAAGTAAAGCCTTCGGAGATTAGTACAACACTCTAATCCCTCAATCTCCTGGAAGAAGAATACGAATGGTCACTTTTTAAGCAGTCATTTTCTTTTACCACCAGTTCAATAGGATTGGTCCTTACACTAATACTGCAGAATGTATACTTTGGAACTCAGAAGTGGTCTTTCCGATATTTTAGCTCTGTAAAATCTGCCTGAAAGAATTCTGTTTGTATTGTGTACAGGCATCTTCTGTAAAAATAGGATTTTGAACACTTTTAATGTATAGGCGCTCACAACTCAATGTTACAGCTAGCTAATTTCTAATATTTGACTCAATTTTACTAAAACATGCTTTTCTGTGGATGGTCAAATACTATAGAAAGGACAGGTAATCTGGCCATTGAAAAAAGAAAAACAAATGCTTCATTTTTTTAGACCAATTTGAAGGTCAAATCCTAGATCTATATAGGTAATCTCTGTCTATTACTTTTGTGATCAAGGGGAGCAGCCAATTTTCGTCAAAAGTCATTTGAAATGAATGACCAATTGATCTGTGGGATTGTTGGCTAAGACATTCTGAGAAATTATATTTTCTTTTTGAATAGTTCTCAGAATCTTTAACATCCACCTGAGTAGAGATGGAGTAACATCATATTTAAAAGTTAATAGGTCTAACAATGTCCCTTGGTGTTCCTCAGTATTACACTGGAGTATCCGACTAAACTATGTGCTCAAGTCCCAACTCGGACTTGAACATTAGTTAAAGGAGGCCATCATTGAGAAGTGAATGTGCACAGATTATGGGATCATACGTGCAAATATGAGAATATGACAGATGATCTATTGATATCAACTAAAACAAATTATCAGCGTGCAAAGCAAATTGTTTTCAGTAGCAGGGCTTCTTAATTTATATAAGAATCTTACATTTCTTTAAATATTTATTATAATGAAAGTAAATATGTGACTGATACATTTTACGACATGTGTTTGTAATATTGGCTTTAAACACTTGCAGAACCTCGTCTTACCTGCTGGTGTCAATGTTGTGTTATCACAGACTGTTCTCAGCAGAGCCACCAATAACAATAATAAATAGGTAACAGACAGAACCAGTTTTACTCTAATATTGGTGCCGTTTGGTTTGCATTCGCGTAAGCTTTTTTGCTATTAGTTTGTGTAAGCAAATATCACGGGAGTCCAATACAATTTAATCATTTAGCATCCCCTTTACATCCGTGTGGATTTCTGCACCAAGCAAACACTGAACCAGGTTAAGATGTTAAGAAATTGAAAGAATGCTAAATTGTGAAAACAACCTATGGTTCTGTAATTACCATCTGACAAATGTTTGTAATAATATTTAGCGGCAAATGTACAAAATATTTTGAAGTTACAGGATTGAACTCATCAGAATTAGAGTTGTAAACGATTCAAATCACAGCATTTGACAGTATTCTAGAACATGTGACAGGAGTTTCTGAAACTCACAGAATTCCTTCTTAAATTGCCTGCAAACTAAACTCACCGTTAATTGGGATTCAATAATCCAAAGTTCAATAAGGAAAGGACATGCTTCCAAACCTTCAATCCGTTTAATATCCTGCTTCACTAATGTCAGAATGACCAGATTTGGAAAATACAACAGTCCCACCATTTGAGAATATCCTGAGAAAAACATCTCCAGTTTGGTGACTTTTGATCCTTCCAAAGCAATCTTCTCATATGGCAATCCATTGCATATGCACTAACAAACAGAAAAACATAAGTGAAATACATTCATTCCAATTCAACAGATTTTTTTAAAATTGAGACACCAAATTGATTCTATCACTTTTATAATATTTTACTATAATTAAGGTGCTGGTGGAAGTGAAGCATTAATTTGTTTACCTCATTTATAATAGTGTATAGAAGTCGTACACAACACGTAAACTTGTTTCTAATTTGCTAGTAGTAATGTATACTATTTATTCTAATTGTGAACTCAAAACATGTGATGAGGGGACTAAGGAAATTGAATGTTAGGACAGCTGTACTTAACCCAACTTCAATATGACTAAATGTTACCCATGAACTGTGAGGTGATTTATTTTGGACAATTAGTTGAGTCATAAAAATTTAATTTGCGACAATTAGGTCACTTTTGCATTATTTGTAAACTAAATTCCTCGGGTTAAAAACTATTTCTTGTCTGTGAATATTGAAAACTGTTTGATAGTGAGAATGATAAAACAGCTCTTTGTAAGTCACAAAAGCTGCCAAAGTCCAGTGAGCAAGCTTTTGGGATCTCACAAATTAAGCATTTGTAATAATAATAATTCTTGCATTTGATATAGCACCCTATCACGCCATTGAGACATCTCAAACTGCTTCACAGAATATACTGTAAGGTGTCATGCCTGTGCATTTTGTGGGCGAAGAAAACAATACTGAAATCCAGATTAATGCAACAAATCCGGTTATGAAGTTGCATGGAAAATGCTCAGTTGGCGTACATTAGTTTATTACTAATGCTGATGTATTCAGCAGTCAGTGTGCATTCACATTACCCCATTCACAGGATGATTCAGCTAGTACTGCAATCTTCCAGACGCAAAGAATGTTATATCATTATTCTAAATGTGCAAGAAGAAAATTGCATAACAAAATTGGAAGAAATCATTAAAAGTTTGAAAACAACAGAATATTCTTCTTTTTAACACAAGGGGAATTGCTCACCAACTCTCTGAAAATGTCTTCTGTTCCTTCTTGACCTTGTTTTTCCTTTTCCTTTTCAGTCATTCTCAAAATTATACAATATTACCCATTTAGAATGTATGGAATGAAAATTAACCACTGAGGGAAAAAAGGCAAACAGTAAATCAAAAGGACAATCTATCATGAGTGTCATGTACTGTATAATTATTCCAAAAACGTACAATTACAGATACTGGATGGATAATCAGTGGTACTGGTATCTCTCTGGCAACTTCCAACAGACCCATTCTTCACAATGAGGCCTCGGAGTCTCAGTAACTGAGCCTAGTTGTGTCCTTAGCCAACATAAATGCTCCTGCAAAGACCCTGTCTGATATTTTACCTTCCTAAACTGTGGACTCTGAAACTTAATGAAGAATCCTCACCACTGCTCCAGGTGAGATTAAGTAATTAAGCACAGGCCAAGGTTCAACATTGGCTTTTTCTCTGGTATGGGCTAGGTCATCAACAAACCAGTAAGTGCAGTGAGTCACGAGGAGAACTGGGACGAGGTTGTTCTGTTCATTATATGGAAAATGCAGGCAGCTTTCCTGCTCCAGCAACGGCTTCCACTGCCTGCTATTTAGTTTCTGCTACCCCTGACCTGTGACACTCTGGTCAGATAATTCATTGAACCTAATAATTATAATTAATGTGTAGTGCCGGCAGCTTCTATGGTTGTCGAGAGACAGACACTGTGACCCTGATTATCCGTCTTCCCCATCAGCTGCCACAATTGGGATACTGCTTTCAGCATCTGCTCACCCCTTCTACACTGCACTTCAGTATCGTCCTTGAACTACAATTTGATATACTGTATTACCACCAAATAATTTAAGTGTTGAAACCAATGCACCACAAAAGTAAACGAGAATCTGTATTCAGTTCAAACACCTACCTATTCTTCAAAGTTGTTGCAGACGACATTCCTTGCTTTAATGTACAAGGAACACATTGAGAACTGAGGATCCTGAAATGATGAAATGATCACTCCGTGATAAAACAGAATCTTTGTGTAACAAGTATAGCATTACAGTAGAGAGATTGTTTTAACTGGGATATTTGAAACATGTAACTTATCATGAAATCAATGTGCTATTTTCACATATGTAGCCTCTAATATCCATCAATTTCAATTATTCTCCAGGAAGTAAATTGGCTCCATTGTGGCACATTATGGACATGAATGCCTATGTTTGTCCATGTACAATAAAGAAAATGGAAGTGTGTGTGTTGGGGGGGGGTGGAGAACATAACAGCAGATGCCTAGCCTACACGTTCCAGGATTGGAAGGCTATGTTGAAAAGCAAAATTGTGGACATTATCCTAAATGTAACATGAAATGTAGTTGGTGTTAAATTTCTGAAGTCAAATTAAATTCATATTTATGGTACATAAATGAATGCAGACAGAACCCCAAAACTATGCTGTTAAAATCACGTGCATACACGGGGGGAGAGGGAAATGGAGAGCTGGGGCTCAGGTTGAGTATAAACATTGGTGTTGACCAGTTGGACCGAATAGCCTGTTTCTCGGCTGTAATGGTCTATGCAATTCTTATATTCTATACTACTGTACTGGCATTTTGAACAATATGGTTCGATTTCCTTCTGGTTGTCTTTTACGGCATGTCTTATTCAGAAACGTAATGCGTGTGGTTTCTTACCAGGGAGCTAAAGCAATGCTGCTACTGATGATCATCTGTGAAGGAGATCAATAATATCATGACAGTAACTTGGCCTCTGAACGTTTAGGCCGTTCCAAGAGGAAACAAAGACGGGTTTTGGCCGCTGACTTGAAGTGTATACAATTTTTGAGTCTTGCCAATTATACCTCCATCGTTTCGGTTTGATATTCTGCCTGTCGAGCCCGGTCGGCTATTTTATGAGATGATGGGAGATCTTTAATCTCATCTTCCTGCCAAAATTTCCATTTCCCTCAGTATCCTGACTTCTCCCACTGGCTGTACCTGTTCACTTCCCTGTGAATAGCGCAACTGATTCTGCATTTCTGATCTGGTGGGACATGAAGTGTAGGTTGGGTGGTGGGGGGGAGGGGGGGAGGGGGAGGGAGGGAGAGGGGGTGCAGAGTGGGGTGGGGGGGCAGAAGGGGGATTGGAGGGGAGGGGGGGGGTCTGAGAGGAGGGCAGAAGGGGGAAAAAGGGGTGGGGAGGCAGAGGGGCAGAGGAGGGGGAGTGCAAGGGGGTGGGGGGGGGGTTGTGCAGAGCGGGGGTGTGGGGGTGAGAGGGAAGTGGGGGAGAGCGGGGGGGGGGGTGGGGGGCCTGATGGCTTTAAACTTCGGGCAATTTGTGTGTGGGACGCGCGCGGAGATCAACCTGAGGGTGGGGGGGGGGGAGTGGGGGAGGGGGGGGGGGGAGTGGGGAGGGGGAGATGTGTGCGTGTGAAGGAAAAGGTCGAGCTATGACCGTGTGTGTGTGTGTGTGTGAGTGAGTGAGTGTGTGTAGCCGACGGCTGGTCTCCCCCCCCCCACCCCCAGCCCCCGGGGGGGAGGGGGGCTCTGGGCTCAGCCCGACAGTCAGTTGGTCACTAATTGTGTCAGTTTGTGTGTGTGTGTGTGTGTGACTGACCTGCGGTGTGAGGGCCTGAGCCCGGGCCCCGAGCCGTGGTCTCGGGGTCTCGGGGTCTCTCTCTCTCTCTCTCTCTCCCACTTGTTGCGCGTCTCTGTTGTCAAGCAGCCATTTTGGTATCCACAGTGGGCGGGGTCACAGGTCACGTGTGACCCGTCAGCGCTGTTACCTCTGCCGTCACCCCTCCCCCCCACTCCCCCCAACCTCCCCCCACACCTCCACCCCTCCCCCCCACTCCCCCCCACCTCCCCCACACCTCCACCTCCCCCCACACCCCCTCCCACCCCACCCCTCCCCCCCACCTCCTCCCCCCACTCCCCCCTCCCCCCACCCACCTCCACCCCTCCCCCCCCACCCACACCACCTCCACCCCTCCCCCCCCACCCCCACACTCCCCCTCTCCCCCCCCACACCACCACCTCCCACCCTCCCCCCCACCCCCACACCTCCCCCCCCCACCTCCTCCAACTCCCCCTCCCCCTCCTCCACCTCAGACTCAGTCTCCATCACCATCATTGTCTGTGGGTGATGGTCCAGGCAGCCTGGCATATCATCATCATCCTCATCATCATCACCATCATCATCCTCATCATCATCATCATCATCATCATCTTCATCATCATCATCATCCTCATCATCATCTTCATCCTCATCACCATCATCATCCTCATCATCATCATCTTCATCACCATCCTCATCACCATCATCATCATCCTCATCATCATCCTCATCACCATCCTCCTCATCATCATCATACAACAACATCATAATAAAAATCATAATAATAACAATAATAACAACAATAATAATGTAACAGTGACAACAGCATTAATAATAATAACAACAATAATAACAATAATAATAACAATAATAACAATAATAATAACAATAATAATAATCTAACAATAATAATAACAACAATAATGATAATAACAGTAATAATAATAATCTAACAATAATAACTAATAATAATCTAACAATAATAATAATAATCTAACAATAATAACTAATAATAATCTAACAATAATAATAATAACAATAATAACAATAATAATAATCCTTGACACGACATGTCGAGCAACTGCCAGGATAGTGGAAGGCGAACTATACAATACAAAACAAAATGACATTGGTATAGTGCCCTTCACATGGGGAGCACGTCCCAAGGCGCTGGATGGACTTGATGGACCTGGGGGGGGGGGGGGGGGGGGGGGGGGGAAACAGAAAAAGGCAAAATATGCTGCAAACCTTGCATCAAGGACAAGCTATGCAGTTTCAGCAGTTACCCCAAAGCACACCCTGTGGTCCCCAAGACTTGGCTCTGCGCCTAATACTCTCCGGAATTAGATAAGCGGGATCCATCCCTCCAGCGAGAGTGCACGTTCCATTCCAACAATCTGGAATTTCCACGTGTAGGTGGGATGCGTGAAACTCTCAGTGTGGTTTGGATCCTCTTAAGCACAATGGTGTGTCAGATACCCATCTGACCAAAAAAAAATATTCTCCGTCACCTCTCGCCAAACAAATTTACTACAATTGTTACCCTCCAACCAATTGCTCTGTTTGGATAGTTTTTGGTAAAGGGTAATTGAAAGCATCCTGTTAACATTTTTTGTGTGATAACACAAAAGAATGAATTGACCAGTCATTGCAGTTGTCTGCAATGTATTAAACATGAATCAAATCTAAATTGCAGACAGCAGACAATAAAATGGAAGGGGAAGGCCATTATGGAGAAATCCATTGTTTTGGGCAATCTGCCGTGTTTATTATGGCCAACAATGCACCATATAGAATTGGTCATTCACATCATGGTTGTCTGTGCGCTGTGCACAAATTGGCCGCCACGGTTGCCTGCAAACACACAGTGACTAGACAAGAACAAATTCATGTGAAAAATGTGAAAATGTTACAGTTAACTGTATCAAATCCAAGAATTATTTATTATAACTAGTGCTGCCACCTATTTGAGCTGTGCTGACATTTCTAAAATAAACTGGACACCTTTCTCATTCTCATTCTCATTCTTTCCCACACTTCTATGTCTTATGAATGTGCTGTGCAGGAAACAGTTAATTATTATTATTCAAACATTTGCCCTGCCAAACAAATTTCTGGAAATGTTTAATACCCACAGAGTTACTGCAGCTTGCCAAACATCGGTTATTTACTCCATCAAGATAACGTATAAATTACTCATTCTTCAAGGTGGCATTTTGAATGTCAAAACATCTACACACAAACAGTCGATTTATGTTCATTCGAGGGAGGATGTCTGTTGCAATTATCACATTCATAATATTTTTGGACAACTTTAAACCCTAATTCTTAGAAATATATTTAAAAAGCACCCCAACGTGTTGCTGATTCCTTTTTGGCAAAATAATCCAGTAACTTTCCAAAAGTAATATTTTCATCCGACCTGTTGTAACTGGCTCCCACGTCTGTTTCAACCCTGAAAGTTTCCAGAAATCCTGACAAGACCAATTCAGCGTTGTTTTTGTTTGAACAGAACAGTTCCTAGAGTTACCTCCAGGGGCCATTGTTCCAAATCCACAGCCGCGCTGCCCAATTAGTGTACGTCATTTGACGTTTAGTTTTATGGTGTTTCCATCACATCTGAAAGTACAAAACTGATGAAGTTTTCCTATGGATAAAGGGATTAAGGGATATGGGGTTGAGGCGGGTAGGTGGAGTTAGAATAGGTCAGCCATGATCTTACTGAATGGCGGGGCACAGGCTCGAGGGGCCGGATGGCCTACTCCCGCTCCTAATTCTTATGTTCTTAAACCACAAAATTGAACTGCGCACAATTGCGTTTCGCCTACAAAATGTACAGTCAGTTCGCTTTACATGTTCTGTTTTGAGCACTTTGAGACGTCTCGAAGATATGCTCCACCAAATGATTGGATTATTGTTATGAAGATTCAGTGAATTTTCAACGTGCAGAAGAATGTAAGCTCAATTCAGAGTAGTTAATTGTGCAGCAAGCAATGCATGTTTACTTTTCCAAAATTCTCTCTTCGTCCTCTGAAGACAACGACAGCACCAGCAACCTTCTGCTGGCTTATCCAACAAGGTAACATTCGTTATGTGTGAGCTACTCCTCTCAGTTTTATTTGGGGGAAATTTGCTAGAGCGGGCTAGCTAATGTGTTTGCCGACATAACACTTCACTTCTCATCGTTTTCACTTTGTAAAGCACTTTTTTGAGATGTTTGTTTTGCTTGAAAGGGGCGACACCAATGTAAATGTTGTTGTACAGTATTGTTGTATTGCACCATTGTATAGCACCGTTAAGACCACAGACATTGGATGAACTCAATTCAGTGAATCTGGATCAAGCTTAACTTTTAAGTAATGGACAGTTTGGGGAAATGCAAGACTTGAAATTCTCCACCGTCCTCAGCTTTACCCCCCCACCTCACCCCCGTCCCGGCCCCTCCCCACAGCTTGGCGCTGGATAGATCTAAATCGTTGTTTGTGTGTACAAAAGAATTTTGTTAAAAAAAAACTTTATTCCGTGCGTTCACCTACAAAAATACGCGGTCACCGCACTTGACAGTAAATCGTGCGAAGCGCCGCGAGACGTCCCCCTCCCCGGCCTAGAAAGGTGGCGCATCGTCATCGCCTCCCACCTACGGGCGGGCTGGCGCGCGCGAGTTTTTTTTTGCGTTTTTTTTTTGCACGACGCAAGGAAAAGCCACCGGGCGCTCCAGTCGTGTTCTGGAACGAACGGTTTTTTTGTCCAAGTAGGGCTGAGGTTGAGCAGTGATGAGAGGAACCACTCCCCGTCAGCCCTCTCATCTCTGAATTGGTGCTGTTCGCCCTCCCACAGACTGACGTCAGTCTGCAAACACTGAACCAACACACGAGCCATTTTCCATTCACATGCGTTGGAAGTCTTCATCCAGAGGAGCCAGAGCATCGGGAGCCAGTGCACCGGGAGCCAGAGCACCAAGAGCCAGAGCACCGGGAGCCAGAGCATCAGGAGCCAGAGCACCAAGAGCCAGAGCACCAAGAGCCTGAGCACCAAGAGCCAGAGCACCTGGAGCCAGAGCATCAGGAGCCAGAGCACCGGGAGACAGAGCATCGGGAGCCAGAGCACCAGGAGCCAGTGCATCAGGAGCCAGAGCACCGGGAGCCTGAGCATCAGGAGCCAAAGCACCAAGAGCCTGAGCACCGGGAGACAGAGCACCGGGAGCCAGAGCACCGGGAACCAGAGCACCAAGAGCCAGAGCACCAGGAGCCAGTGCATCAGGAGCCAGAGCACCGGGAGCCTGAGCATCAGGAGCCAAAGCACCAAGAGCCTGAGCACCGGGAGCCAGAGCATCAGGAGCCAGAGCACCGGGAGCCAGAGCACCAAGAGCCAGAGCACCGGGAGCCAGAGCATCGGGAGACAGAGCACCGGGAGACAGAGCACCGGGAGACAGAGCACCGGGAGCCAGAGCATTGCGCACAGAGAGACACACACACACTGCACTACACACCCACTTAAGTTCTTTTGCACAGTCACTCAGTACCTTTCTGCTATAAACGCAGCCCCACAACTCTCAACCCGGTCCCGCGATGGCGAGCAATCCTTTCGGGCAGCCGCTCGCGGAGGGAGAGTCGGGCGGACGAGATGGGCAGCGCAGCGCTGCCCAGAGCCGGAGCCACAGCCACAGCCAGAGCCAGAGCCACAGCCACAGCCACAGCCACAGCCAGAGCCAGAGCCAGACACGGGCACAGGCACAGGCACAGGCGGCCGGGGCTGGAGGAGGAGGAGGAGGAGATGGAGATGGAGATGGAGATGCAGCAGCCGGGAGCTGGCGGGGTGGGGACCAGCCGCTGGTACCAGACTCCAGGGGACCGCCTGTTACCAAGGCAACTGCATCCGCAGGTAAAAGAGGGGGTGGGATGGTGGTGGGGGAGAGATGGAGAGACGCGCACCCTATTGCACCCCTATTGCACCCTAATGCACCCTAATGCACCCTATTGCATCCCTATTGCACCCCTATTGCACCCTATTGCACCCCTATTGCACCCTATTGCACCCCTATTGCACCCTATTGCACCCTATTGCGCCCTATTGCACCCCTATTGCACCCTATTGCACCCTATTGCACCCTATTGCACCCTATTACACCCCTATTGCACCCTATTGCACACCGCAGAGATGCTCCAGATTTTGCTCAACTGCAACTGGGGAGGAAGGGGGGAAAAAACCACACAAGCTTTTCCGAGAGCATTTTTATTTAAGCACAATTCAGGACTCCGGGAGGGTTCCTGGTTTCTCTTTTTTTTTATTTGGGGGTTGGGGGAGTGGGAAACAAAAAGGCTTTTTTTTTTCGTGTGGATGAATTGTGCTACGAATTATCAGTGCTTTTCTCCACCGCCCTCACAAAAGTCACTTCATCGGTTTAGTGGTCTTGACTACATTTGATCAGCTTTTTTTTTTTGGGGGGGGGGGTTCCCCCCCACACCACCACCCCCCCCAAATAAAAGAAAATATTATAACTTTTCCTTTGGATGCTTCAACTCATGTGGGACACAGATGTAAGGTTTTTATTGTGGGGAATGTGCCTGTTTTTTTTGTGTGTGTTTTTCCCCTGTGCACTGTGCCTTTGCATTCAGGGAATTCTTGAGTGTTAGAGAATGTTAGTCTGGGCTGATGTTGATTTAAAACCTGTTCCAATTCAGCGGTTAAGTTGGAGAAGCTGACAAGCTGTGAGTAAGTTGGGACTTTTTGTAGCATTACATTGACAGCTTAGAAGTTATTCTAATTCTTTGATTTTTTTCTTAAAAGAAAAAGCGAACGATATTCCGTGAGTTGTATAAATAAGCTTTTTTTTTTGGTGTTGTGTGTTTTTTTTTAAATGTTGTGACATTTGACATCTTGGTTCTGCGGAATCAGGGAGGAAAAGTACAATGTAATCTATTCATAAGACTAAAGTCGAACGCGTATTGATGGCAAGTCTTTTGTAATGTCAAAACAGTTGGAAAAATATGGATGAATATCTTATACTATTTACAAGTGCCAAACAAGGCCAGCCCACAGATGTGGCTGGAATTGAAATGTTTAAATAAGCATTCCTTTTGCAAAATGCCGTTTCCTGTTTCTCATTTTTTTTAAATTCTGGTGACAAAAACAAGTTGAGTTTGGCAGTAAATGTTTATCCCGCAGCAGTCAAAGCTAAGAGGATTTTTCCACGGGAGACAAATCCAAGTAAAATTGACTCCTGTGTAGAATGCTTCAGGTGCGTTATCATCATGCCTCCGATCATCAATGTAACCAAATTTTCTATCAGAATAGTTTTTTTTTACAAAAAAGTAATAGAAGAGAAAGCCAGAGGAAAAACAAAACTTTGCTTGATTGTATGATTTAATCTGGAATTGAAGTAGTACTTTGGACAAGTCATTTTGATGATTAGTTTATTCTACAGTTCCTCATATGGTCTTTTATTGCAGATCACTTTCTTATTTTCATGGTAAAATAGTCTCATCATAAATACTGTACTCCTGGATTTTCAGTGTATGCTGAAACAGATGTGAAAGGTTATGATTATATGATTTGAATACAAAAGTAGACAATTGCTAAAACGTTTCCATTGAACCGTTTTGCATGAAAGTCTTTTTTAATAGTCCTTTGAGATACAATATTGATTTTAACAGAGTGGGTTGCTATAGTGGATGTTAATAATCCCTCCAAAACCAAAAACAATAATAAATTGGTCATTTTCAATCTATGACTGTTTGTGAGACATTGCTGTGCGCAATTGGCTGCTGCGTTTGCCCACAAATATACAGTCAATTCACTTTATAGTGTGTTCTGTGAAGCGCTTTGGGACGTCCTCCCGACGTGAAAAGCGCTATATCAAATGCAAGGATTATTATTATTATTAACCATATTGTCCACCTGCATCACATGTGAATGGTTGTGCAGCATTTCACAAATGGTGTTGGGGGTCTGGGGGGGGGGGAGATCAATTGAGGAAACACCTTGAAACCCATTCTAGCAAAGAGGTAATTGAATCACCTTTCTGGTTGGGATACTGCAAAATGCCATGGTACCAAGTGAACTGGGTTGCCCTGGGATTAGTTTGACAATTTGTCATTTACTGTAAGCTTCTGTGCTGATTTTATGCAATGGATTACTGCTGTGGGCCTCTCTGAGGAAGCCATTGGTAGTAATAGCAAATCTTTTTATGTAAGTAGGACCCAGTTCCAGAACCAAAAGTAAGTGAGAGACCTGAGGTCAATTCACGCCCCCCTTTTCCCACCTGAAACCTTCCTCTTCAACCGTGCTCACGGCCACCTCCACACACACACCCCCACCCCCCTTCCCTCCAGCTGAGACGCTACCCTGCGTGGAGGGCGTTATATGAGTGCAAGTTGTTGTTGTGTGGATACAACAGGTCCTGTAACTCAGTCACCTCGCAAGCGAGAGATCTGGGTTTAATTCCCAACTGTGTGCAATTGACTGCCGCGTTTCACCCACAAATATACAGTCAATTCACTTTACAATATATTCTGTGATGCGCTTTGAGATGTCTAGAAGGCAGTGTGGGTATACTTGAATCAGTTTTTATACTCTTAATTTAGACACTGAACATTTCCTTTAAATACACAGGACACATTTGCGTCAATCCTATTTTAGGGACTTGCTCACTCATTGCTGTTGGTGAAAGTTGCCCACTGAAAAAATCTGTCTTCAACTTTTCACTCACTTGAGAGTCAAATGGTACAGGAAAGGTGGAGTAGTGACCTTTTCTGAAATCCAAGTTCCACCGTTTCGCCAAAGTAGTCATTTGAGATTCCTTGATCGCAACCAAAATGTAGAGTTTAAAAAAAGGTTCAGTGCAAGGCAAACGTCAATCGATTGCACACAGATTGACTAAGGATGAAAATTTGTGACATTCCGTCCTAGACTTGCATTCTGATTTGGTGATATTTCGTTGATAGCAACCGCTGAAGATGTGTGGCAAATTATTACGATGATACTTTATACTGAAAATGTACCTTTTGGGGACCCAGATATAGGAGTGTGACCAGACAACTTTCTCGGCTTCAGTGCCAATTTTCAGCAGAGTAGTTGGTGGAAAATGCAGACCCAAACAAGACATAGTTCTCTATATGTATTGTTTAGATCAAAGAATATGATATACTTAGGCTATTATATTTGTTATGGTGACATATTTGTTATGGTGACATGATACTTTTCCTGTCATGTTTTATATGGTAACTTTTCCCCCATGGGAAGAGCTGCTCCTATCTCAGAAGAAACATGATCCTCTGCCTTATGTTGATGTTAGGTTTGACCACTTAATGCAAGGTCTCCAGAGAAGCAACTATGTTGGAGAGATCCAGATGCAGCTTATACTGTTTTTTTTAAGGAGTTATGGAGAATCTATCTCTGTCTTATTTCTTTTAACCATAAAGTTCACAGTCCATGCAATGTCTAGTTTCCATAGGGCAAGATCTGCTGTAGAAGGCTCAAACAAAAACAACAATTTATATTTGTATAACACCTTTCCTGTTAATGTTAGGAGGCCATCTCAAAGTGTTTTTTTACTGACTGGAAGCCCAAGTTAGGGGGTTGGCAAGGGGGGCTGAGGGGGAGGGTGTGAGTGGGTGGGGGTGTGTGGAGGAGGAGCTGAGGGTGGGTGGGGGGGAGAGGAGGCAGAGCTGTGGCCAAAAGTGCAGTTGAAGAGATGGGTCTTAAGGTCTTAAGTAAATGTCGTACCATGCATCACACTTTCCCCAGGAATAAAGGGAGTGTTATCAACACAGTTATTTTACATGTTATACAATTTAGATAATGTGCGACGGGGCAGTTCATGAGGTACCATCTCACTTATAGGAGAAAGGTGCTAAGTGACCTGGTTTTAAGTATAGATAAATGAGTGCAATTGGGCAAGTAATCTACTGGGAATTAACACTTCCTCCCGATGCAGGTACCCAGACAGCAAAACGTGTTAACTAACATTGGGAATTGCCTAATTAATTGGGAGACTGAAAATTACCACGATCTGTACATCTAAATGATCTGGCACATTTAACTATTTGAAAGCAGTACAAATAGCCCAAAAAGGTTTTAACTTGCACCACTGCATTCCTTCTTGCTTTATTCAAAGTAATTGGAAAGTACATTTTGGATGGAAACAAGGACTAATGTGGAAAGATTTATGGACATTTGAAAATGACACTCCAAAATTATTGTGCAGGGACCTAACCATGGGTAATAATCAAGTTAGGCAACAGAAAGAATTATTGAATTGTAAGGTTTTTTTCCCTGATGATGTTTATTAAAATTACTGAGCTATGTCAACCATCTGTCTTGAAGAAGAAAAACTACAATCTACATGGTCCAGAAATTTTCATTGGACTTTCAGGAAAAGTGATTGAATAAATTAACATTGAATCCTAGATCACAATACAAAGCACTGTCTGATATACATTGAAACTGCTTCTTCTGTACCAACCAGCAAAAGATTAGTTGGTAATCACTACTTTCGTGAGTGTAACTAGGAGATGTGATTCGGTAATTGTTTTTCCCCCCAGTGTGTTTTGACAGAGGTATCATCGAGCACTCACTGGTTTGTTTTGTAGACCAACAAGACACCGCTGAACGTTGACATACAAATATATTGTAATTCAAAATGATTTTGCTAAGCGTGTAATGTCATCTAGTTAAAACTGTAAACTGTAGGTTTACAGTTCAGGTTAACTTAAGCAAGAAGAGTAGATTGTATTTGACATACTTTGACAGAGGCATATTTTGTCAGCTCTTATTAGCCATAGCTCAGGACTTGGAGATTAACAGCGCCCTTTAACAGTGGGAACATCCTATGGCAGTGCTTTTTGGGCGGTGTGCATTTCAAATCACTTGTGCCAACTACATTTGAGGTTCCATTTGAAGTTGGAGCTACTTTATCCATCGATCATTTCCGTTCAGTACAGGAGTGCAAGATTTTGTGCATCATTTATCCTGTCATTTGTATGTGAACTTTTGTATGCTTATCCATTTCCATGTCTTCATACTCTACACAGGAAATAACTTGTTTTGATTTCCCTGTCTGGCATTTTGCCCTATTCACTTTATGAATGCTGTGGACCATTCATGTTTGTTACCCCACATGCTTGTTTGGTATTATCAACGAGTACTAAAAGTACAGGGTGACCAAAAAGTCATGATACCATTATAATGTCTGATAAGTCTTAAAGAAATGATGATAATTATTAATAATTATTATTAAAATAAATGGTATCATGACTTTTTGGTCACCCTGTATTAGACAAGACCTTCCACCAACAAATATGTCCTGTTCTCTTAGACTGCTCATTCCTTGTATATAATTGTCAGGCTCTAATTCCCTCCTCATTTTCTTCTTGTCGGTAAAGTATTGCTTAGCAAATTGACGCTCTGCAGAAATCTACAATTACAATTGCTTGGGTGAGCTTTTTTACTGGGAAAACAACTTCCCCAGAAATGAACTTATTAAATACTGATAAAAGTGGACAATTTGTCGCCTTATGTTCTGACGCCCCCCTTTGGAGTGCGGCATTTTGGAGAGTGCTGCATTATGTTATGATTTTTTTTTCCACTACACAATCTTTAATACTCGAGGAAACTAAAAATAGGACCCCTCTGAGGAAATCCTATGCGGATGCTGGGAATCTGAAATTAAGAACAGAAAATGCTGGAAATGCACAGCAGATCAAACGGCATGTGAAAGGAGAAAGGGGTCTTAGCATTTTGGGGTGTTCCTCTGTCAGAATTGGAACAGTTGAGTTGCAGACGTCCCTTTATTATATGTTTTTATTTGAGAATTTCTCAGCATTTTCACTCAAACCGTATTATTTTAATGACTACGCATCAGTCACCCACACATTTAATGACACCCCTGAAATGCTTATAAACATTTTGATTCCTGCTCCTTTTGACTTCTCGAATCCAGAAATACTTTTGTGCTGATTGAACGCTGTCAAGTAAGAGTAAGTGCTTTCACAGATTACTTTGACTGTACTGTAGAACTTCACTGATGCTTGTCTTTATGCAGGGATTTCTTTCCCCTGCTTTTGTAAGTCCTAGTTGTACAGTTTGTGCTGGATTACATCATAGGTTTTAAATTCTGCATTCAACATCTGAAAGAATGATCTATCCATGTTTCTGATACATTTTCTAATCAGCAGCATTAGCCAATAACACAATGCTGACTGACTTGTCATTGGAATCTAGGAGAATGAAAGGAGCTATTCACTCTGCGAGTCTGTTCCATTAGTTTATTGGCTGATCTTTCTAATCCCAATGCTCTGATCTCTCACCATACCCCTTAATATCTTTGTTCACAAAATATCTGCCTATCTCTTTGTGAAACATTTTGCCCCCCTTTGCAGTTTTCATAAAGGCACATTTTGCTCAACAAAGCAGCGATATTTCATGTCTTACAAAATGTAAAAGCTGACTGTAATAGTACAGCTGGTTCATTCCAACATCCACCAGCCAACACCTACCCTTTCTCGAGCTCAGGGACTCCATTTGTAGTGCTGTAGCTTCACAGCTGACCCATCTGATATCATCAGCATGGTTTTGTGTTCTCACACCTGGGCTCTCTATTGAGATGTGGCACATTAGTATGTCAGGAATGGAATTATCCACATAATAATATTAATTCTTGCATTTGATATAGCGCCTTATTTGATATAACGCCTTATTGCATCATTGAATCAGCTCAAAGTGATATGACTGTGTGTATTTTGTGGGCGAGCAGCCAATTTGATCACAGCAATATCCCACAAACAGTGAGTGACCAATTTTATTTATTCATTGTAGCTAAAGCAGGTAGCATTGCCAAAGAGACCAGACATAGCAAAATCAATACGATATGTCTGCAGTACAATGTGAAGAGGATCCTAAACTAGGGAATTTTGATTGGCATTTCTCAAAAGGACAATTGGGCCTGATTACTTTGCCTTTCTTATCGGATGTGCTTTCAGGAAATTATGCAGCTGGTATCACAGACCCTTGAGACCTGGCGACGTTTGCTAACTGGTTTTATATAAAGGCTGGTTGTCATCATCCAGGGTTGTTGTCTTTCACAATCGCAGGCTGCGCCCTCATCAATTACAATACATCTCTTTCGTGCAGCACATTTCAAAGTCCAAATGTTTAAAAATTCTCACGGAGGAATAATAAGTCTTCAATTATTAAAGTTCTTATCAGCAGCCTACCCCAGTGCTGCTATTGAAAAGGATCAAGATATTTTATGTGCTCAAGTTCAAGGCTTTACAGGTGCTTCCAAGTGTCAATCCTGAAATGTTCAATGATTTTAACATCGATTAAGACGAGTGTTCTTAGCATTCATTTGACTCTGTAACAGTAGAATACAGTATTTGGATTCTTCCAGAGGCCAAGATAAGCCGTTTTCCCTGGTTTCAAAGGTATTGCATGCTGCAATTAGCTGGCACTGTTTAAAATGATACATAGGATATATTGGACATCAGGAAGATTTTATTTGGCAAGATTCTCTGAGGAGATGCACTGTTTGATCTGCGTATGAGGTTTACATAAGAGCATGAGCACCACTAGCAATCCCCAGAATTAAACACCTGAGATGAATGTTTAGATCATACCCCGACAGTGGCTGCTAACTTATTACATATTCTCTACTAATATTCCTTGCACTAGCCTTTATTCTTCTGATAGTCGGCAAAGCCTATGTATAGATAAGCTATTGGAGAGATAATATCACTACCCCTTCCTTACCCCTGCCCCTACCACTAAAAGAGTATGACTCACTGCATCTAGAGACTTTCATGTGAGAAAGTGCTGGTATATTCCAAAGGGAAATCAGGATAATTTTAAGATGAGGTGACAAACTCTAATTGTCTATTTCCAAAAATAATATTCAGGCCTCCTCTACTCAATTTCTTTTAATGAAGGACGATTTAACAGAACACACAGGCTTAACAGGGAAGAAGCTAAGGTGAATCATTTAACATTGTGCACGTTGGAAATTGAGAGAAGCAGTAATCTTATTAATTGTACATGGATTACATGGACTTTTCATACATCATGCTGAAATGTATTCAAACGATACGGAGTCTGATGTCCTCTTTGTACATGAACAGACTGCGGTTTTTAAAGTAGGTCTCTAAAATCTAATTAGGTGAGTTGGACAGTACCATTCTCCCTTACACAGGTTTCAGGAACCACTAAGTTGCTACCTCGCCTTCTGTTCAGATTGAGGCATGAAGGGGATTAAAGCCGTAAGACTTGTAAATTTTCTCCACTTGGCAGATATGTCTTCTATAAAATGCATTAACCCTTAACACCTCTAGGCTCGCTAAAATTGGTAGCTGCACCAAAATAGTGAGTACTCTATGTTAGTATATGTTTTTAAGAGGCACATACACTGAAGTGCTTCTGTAAAATGGTAAGGAATGTTATACACATTAATGAGGGAGAAGAGAATAGAGGGATACAGGAGTGTGGTTGGGGCCTCATGTGGAGTATAAATACTGGCATGGATTAATTGGGCTGAATGGCCTGTTTCCCTGCTGTATCCTCGATATAAACCTTTCTAACATGTGGGAAAAGTGCATGACATTTTTTTTTCCCATTTGCAATTGCACAATCACAATTTCTATGTCCAATCTTATTACGAAGAAGATCTCTTCCCTCTCTTACCTTCCCAGTAAATACTTTTCTGAAGGATGAGCACTTTGGAGTTGAAAAGCCACTAAATTATACATGCGTTTGTTTGAATTGAGTCTTCTTTAATATAATTTCTACATTAATTTGGAAAATTGGTTTCTCTGTGTAGCAACGCAACTGATGCTTTCATCTGAGTGTCAAAGCAGTGCCTGATTTCATTAGTTGCATTTTCAGGCAGACGTAATGCATTTACAGTGGAATTACGTGGTGAATAATCAGTTGTATCAAATTTCTACAATGTTAGTGTCCTATTTACAATATCAATATTGAGAAAAGCGGGGAGAGGAGGGTTGGAGAGAGGAGGTGGAGAGGCATAGATGATGCAGATGTAAAAGAGTTATTTTTAATTGAACTAGGAAACCATAATTTATATTCTAGAGCAGCTTTTATGCTTGGAGAACATATCAAAGCACTTTACAAAGGATGAGCAGGAGCAGAAACTGGGAGAGTGTGGGGTCTAAGGCTCGAAAACTGTGAGTGATGGGACACTAGAGTGGTTATTGTCTGACAGATTGTCCACAAGAGCAGTCAATTGAAGTTTATGAAACACAACATTACAAGGAATGCAAGGTAAACAAATACTGACCAAAGGAAACTTGGTTGATTACATTGTGATGGATCATTTAGCCGGGCACTGTCTGGCTAATTTGTTCTCTGATCATTTAACCATTCCCCATTTGGTTTTCTACTTGTATAGGCGCATTTAGAAACAAGATGTTGACGTATTCACTAACTTTATACTGCAAAATATTGAAAACCAGTGAAATGCTATGTGCCTCAGTACTGCTGTTTTTAATGTGCCACGGCTTTTCAAAAACAGCATTTTACAGTGTTAATTCTGCACGACACGTCACAGCATATGTTCCTCCCAGCAGTTGTTTGTTCTAAAATCCCTTATGAGGAAGTTTGACAGATCACAGTCATTTTTCATGGCTGAATGTGTGAAACTGCATTCAGTATTAGCGGCTCAATAAATAAGACGCCACAATTATTTACCAAGCAATGGGTCGTTTCGAGAACAGTTTGTGTAAGAAAAAAAACATTGCCATGAGCTCCAGACTAGCAGCATGCAATGTTTTTGTGGAGCATTTTTCTTCCTCTGCCTTTTCTCATGATAAAATGCTCCATACCCTTCAACCCAAAGTTTTTTTTTCAGAGCAATTGAGTTTGATTTAGATGCGCTGAGTCGGAGTCCAGGTCTTTACCACTAGACCTACCAAGCTACCTATATTTATACACAATGGGGTACAATTAGTTTGAAACATTAATTGGCCATGTACAGCATTCTATCTGGTCTGCCTGCCTTCCTCTGTTGTGCAGCTTATAAATAGCTCACTCTGATAAGTTTTGTCAGGAATGAGCTTCAGATTGTGGCTGTTCTTAAAAGCAACGATTGTTGATATATGTCCATGTGTATTTAGTGATTTCCTTTGACTCATGACTTGTATGCTCTTACTGCAAAGAACTGTTCCTCCCTATTCATATTTCGAATACATTTTTCATTGCATTACGTCCTGGCTATAGAGTCCCCCGGGTAATATAATTTGTAGCCTATGGAACTATTCTGCAGCTGGCCAAGAATAATTATTATTCCTCATTCGTTCAATGTCAGCATACAAATAGGACGTGTCATCTTCTCCATTCCTTTTGCATTACAATGCCTCTTTTTAGAACCAAACCTTTATTTTTCCTGTTGTTGGATTGTGCTTTACACCAGTTGCTACAAAGAGCAATTGTTTGTTGCCTGTTTAGAATGGGATTTCCTGATCTGTGATGGGAATGGTGAGGTTACAGCATTGACCTCAGCCTTCTTGCTATTGGGAAGAAAATAAATTGAACAGAGTTGGGCATTCAGTGACCCTTGTAGATAGACGTAGATAGATATCAGATGAGGGCAGAATGGGATTTGGCTGTAATGGTCCTTGAGGTCGGATACCTTGCCAACAGGCACCATCTCAACTTATAGAGACTGTTCTGCTGGCTCTCGTGGAACTCACCCCCAACCTAATGTAGTGTGTTCAAGGGAGAAGGGGTGAAATTATCATAATAGGATCCATGTGATACACTTGTTACTCTGTAGGAATACAGAGATTTCCTCAGGATAGGTTTGCTTAAAAAATACACAGTCTGTACACTTTACATTACTTGACATTAAATCCTGTGAAGCTCTTTGAGACATCATCCTGACATGAAAAGCACTGAATCAAATGTAAGGATCATAACATAACATACATAACATGTAGGAGCAGGAGTAGGCCATTCGGCCCTTCGAGCCTGCCCCGCCGTTCAATCACGGCTGATCTTCTAATCTAACTCCAGCTAATACCATATAACATAACATTATTATTTTGTTATGTTGTTTTACATGGAGTTTGGATTTGGATAGTATATTGGAATTTAATTACATTTTTCTAACATCACAAAAAAAAGTTCCCAATGAATTAAAAATGTTCTGCATTTGCTCAGGGAAATCAATAGAACTTATGCAATTCTGTTCGTAGGGATTTTGTGTGAGCTGTGTGGCGCTTGTAGGAGCTACTGTATTTTTATATGTGATATCGCTCAGTATCATCTGTGCTTATCCCATGGGATTAACGGATATACAAGTGGTATAAAAGCTGTTCTTTGGTTACCCTTAAAATAGCAACCGGTTTACAACTCCCACACAAACCAATTGAATCATACAGCCGAGATCTTCTCAGCCTGATTGCTGGACGTCTAAAAAAAACACCCTAAGCACAGAGCACCAGTTTCCCTTTCTCCTCACTTCCACAGCTCATTGGCAGACGTCCTGATAAAATAAATCCTCTTTTTACACAAAGCATTAAATTCACAGAGTCCCCTCAGTCCAGGAATGGAATGCGATACAGCTGTGAGGCAGCTCGAGGAAGATATTGGCTCTGTGGGTGATTTAGAGAAGAAAATGGAAATACTTGTTTTTACATAAAATTTGGGGTTGAATTCCAACACAGAATTAAGTGCGTAGGTTGGTCCTACTTTTTGAAATTAAAGCGGTACAGTTATGTGGCATTTTAATTCAGTACATTTATGGTTCTATACATCTGGCTAAACCATTGTTTCTGTTGCCCAACTATTTTTAAAATGATTTCTTAATGTAAATGCTGAGAAGTGGTGGATTTTGCCGTGTACAACGCCAGCTTTCACGTCTCCTGCCTGCTCTGCCAGATATTGGTGTGTGAGCTTTCCGTCATTCTGCTTTGCCTTCTGGAATTCTGTCCAGGAATCTCTCCGCCTTGCCCCACCCTTTCCGCCTTCAAAATCCGTGTCGAGACCTATCTCTTCGAACCTGCTTTCGTACACCTTTCTCCCCAGTCCCATTCCCTAGTTTGAGTTTCCAATCAGTTGTGTCAAGTTCTTTGAGCTATCTATCCTGCCAACATGAAAGGCATTACACATACATGTAAATTGTAGTGTATAATTTGCTTACGGTGCTGGCAATAACTGGATGGATTGCTTTGCTGATGTGAGTTTTGACGGCATTGGTATCTTGTAGCTCTTAATCACGTTCAAGCTTCCTCTCTACCGCCCTAACAATGTCTGAACTCCCATCTCTCAATTTTCAGTATGAATTCTGACCATGATTTACTGTGGAATCACACCGATTAGGAACTAGGCTGAGGCTGCCTGACCTTCTTTGGCAGAACAAGTAGATTGCTCATCCCATTCTTCTGGGCTGAATTCCAACCCTGATTTTAAGGGGTGGAGAGACTGGGGACAAATCTGCAGCACCATCCCTTCATTTTAGGGTTTTTTTTTTTTAATTCGGTTTTAAACTGCTTTGTTGATATCACAAAGGATTTTATTTTCTTACATCTTGGTAGACTGCTTCACTCACGCTTTCTCCAGAATGGAGAATTGACCTTTTTAGCCTGAGATGTAACGAATGGGATGATATTGGTGTGATGTTACCAATCATTGATCACAATTGCCGCAGAATATTGCAAGTATTGGCTGGTAGAATTAAGGTTATGGGTTCAAGCACCACAATGGGAGTTTTGAACTCATAGTCTAGGCTGACATTTCAAGACAAGTCTTGGCATTTCAAGGATATTAAGATGTATTTCTCCTCCCCTTTCACTCTCTCTCTCTCTGTTTTTTTTTGTTGAATTGCCCTGAGCTCCTTTTAACTCTCTCTGAAACTCCAAGCTGTTAAAGCTGCCTATAAAATGCCCTACTTTCCTAGAATGTAGAATTTAAACATCATCAGTACTGTGTTCTCCTTGGAGTATGCTTTGACCTTATGAGGGCTCCGTTATTTAGGTCATTTTCTTTTTAGTCTAGATTATCTAATACAGGTTGAACGAGTAGTAATATGACCTAACTGGGTTTATTTTCAGCTGATTATATTCAAAAGGATGTAGAAATGTACAGATGCAGTGGTGGTGTAGAAGGAGCATTACTTAAGGAAAAATAGATATTGCCAGATCAATTCATTGAGTTCTTTTTGCAACTGTGGTATCTAATGGAAGAAAATCAGTTGAGAATTCTATTATTAGTTATGAAGCAGCACAAATTATAGTTAGCATATCATTGAAAAATTGACTTAATGCCTAATTTGAGTAAATAAGACCCAGTTTTTGGACTAAACTCTTCATTCCTGCATATGAGTGCCCTGTAATATTAATAATAATAATCCTTGCAGTTGATATAGCGCTTTATCATGTCTTCGAGACGTCTCAAAGCGCTTCACAGAATATACTGTAAGGTGAATAATATTGTGTATTCCAATGGAAGAAGTTCCTCTTACCACTAGGTACAGTGATGCATGTATCCCATGTCAGCCCTCCAGAACACCCACCCTACCGTTTCTCCCCCACCCCCATCACTGCGTCAAGAGGCCTTTTAAGAAGGTTGTGTGTGCGGTCGAGCCCAGGACACTGGCTCTTTTCAAAAGCAGCTCGATGCAGTGATGGGGGGGATAGTACAGAGTAGGAGTGTTCTGGACGGATGAGATCTGAAAAGCCTTGTTCACCCAGACAAATCATGTGATCTTGTGAGCTGAGCAGTACCTGTGCTGCCCAATATGTGGCCCGGATAGATGACCGTTTGTTTTGATACCCAAAGAGCTGTGTAAGCATAGAGCACTCCGTTTCATTGTCGCTTCTGAAGCTCAGCGTACGTGCTGCTCATTCTCGCCCCCTCCCCCATCGCAGCGATGATACAATCCTATCGTAGCAGCGTTCATCAGAGATGCACGGATTCTGTTCTTGGCCATGTCCACAATGGCACGATGTAATGGAGACAACTCGAGCTACAATCCATTACTCATTCGGGAGACGGCTCACTACATTGGAGTGATCAGTTCCCCTTTCTTTTCTATTGGCACAGACACGATGGGCCAAATGGGCCCCTTGCTGGGCAGAACGTTTCTATTCAGCGCCCATTATAACTGGCGACAGACGACTGCTCAATGTGGCCTATGTGCTCTCTCAGCCTCTGTTTGTTAGCAGGGTCACAGAGCTGTGCATCTCATCATCCTCCTTTGGGGCAGTCAACATTCTCACCAACCCCCTTCCCCCCCACCCCACTGCTGCCAACCGCACTGCGAACCAGGCACAATTAGACAGTCATTAATCAGGCCGTGTACCACATGCATTTCACACTTCCTTGCCAGATACTGGCCTTGTGAGATTTTAAAAAGTGACATTTTTAAAGTTAAAACTAGTTATTGTAACAGCTCTGACTAATTTTTTATATATATTTTATATATATATGTATTAAGCCAACTTATTGACTATGAGGTCTGAGAGAGAAACCAATTTCATTCCACTTAAACATTCAGTCCTACACTTACCATCAAGAACAGTCAATATGCTGTTCCTGGAAATCATTTAGGGTCACCGAAATTTTGACCCCTGTGGTGTTTTTCTGTTCTGCATCTTTGTTTCATAGACTGTTGTTTCTTCCCCCAACCCCTCCCCACCATCTCCTCTTTAGATTTTCCTTGCTCTAACCTCACCCCTCCCTCCCCCTCCACCCCTGGACCCTGTA
Source organism: Callorhinchus milii (assembly GCF_018977255.1). Taxonomy (NCBI): domain Eukaryota; kingdom Metazoa; phylum Chordata; class Chondrichthyes; order Chimaeriformes; family Callorhinchidae; genus Callorhinchus; species Callorhinchus milii. The sequence continues at coordinate 3,861,442 of NW_024704750.1, forward strand.
ATACCAGACGCTGTATCCAATTGAAAAAGCAACAGTCATCTTATTGTTCATTGTTAGGGGGTTATGGCCATTGAATCATTTGGCCTTGTTCTCCAAGGCAGAGCACAATGGAACACAAATATGTGTGACACAGACTGAGCCATCTGATTCCATCGTTCATCGTTTGCGAAAACACTGCAGGAAGATCTGAAAGTACTGTTATTTATAGCAGAAGAGCACTTTTGGTCATTTTGTTTCCCCCCTGCCTTTCTCGGAATGAATATACAAAGATGTCGCTGCCATGATAAAAATGCAAACTCACATTTTGAGTGGAAAGTTAAGAGTGTTCTTTAAGCACTCACTCACATCAGTCTGTTGAAGTTCGTTTCCAGTAAATTGATTGATGCAAAAGATTTATTGGACGAGACTAGACTACTTCTCTCTGTCACTGCCAAAGTGCTTTCACAGCACTGCTTAATTATATTGTAACACAATATTACATAGAGTTAGGCGGTGTGGTATGTATGACACAGAAACAGACCAATTAGTCTCCGTGCAGGTGTTGATATCCCATACAATCCTTCCTATTGCCCTCACCTATACCCTTCTATTCCCTATTGTCTATGTAGAATTGTTGGGCTCAACTGCAGTTTAATGTGTATGTAGTGACATCGAAATGGTTTCATATTGCAGATATGGCATATGAATGCCAGGATATATCACCCAGCCTGGCCAGAGAGGGGGTACGAGAGGGAAGGGGGTTAAAGGGCCAATCCTAAAGAGCTGTTCCTACTTTTTTGATATGTATGTTCTGGCTCTGGCAGCATCAACCTCCATGGTTGCACACTCACCAAGCCACTTAGAAACCCTCTTCGACCATACCATCGGCCACCCCCCTTCCACTCCCCTCCCAGCTCGGGTCTGAAATGAAATGTTGTTGTTATGTGTAAGAAAGTTGTATCCATGGATCTCTACAGCTACTATTTCCTGACTTGTTTTTAAAATGAGCAATGATCTGAGCCGTTGTAAAAGCTTGACATTAAAACCACGACTGACTATACTCAACACTGGGTGTAGGTGGAGGGTAATGTGAAGGTCTCCAACTTTAGGTGTGTCTTCAGACTACAACTCCGAGAACGTGCAGCACAAAAGGAGATGTTTTTCAGGTTCCCTATCTGAATATTAATCTCAGACCCTCATTTTTGGATTATGATTATGTTATAAAACCATGTTTCTTTTTTACAATTGATTTTTAAAGTCTTGCTTACGTCTTGCTGGAACGTTCGATTGTTTTTTTTTTACTGATGGTATATATATTTTCTTTTCTTTCAGTCGGACATCCTTTCCTGATTCAGAACCTAAATACGAAAGGTAATGTCCTGCTTGCATTGATTGCCGTGCCTTAAGTTCTGCCTTTCCAGTGTCCAAAGTCACAGTGAGGGCAAAAAAACTAATAATATACAATTTACATTAGTTCTATTACATTAGTTTTACATTAATAAATTTAATTAAACTCAATTACGAATTAATTTTTAATTTTAACAATGGACAAGGTTTAATATTTCACCTTCACTTACTACTCTGTCCACCTGCATTTGTTTCCTCTCTTTTCCCCCCTCCTCCGCCTTTTCTCTGAACCCTTGACACGCAATGAATAGTGTTGAAGTACCTGCAGTCTGTTTTTTGACTGTCTTACAGACCAAGACACCATTAGCGTTCTACATTTATCTGATTGATTGGCCCTGAATCCAGTTAGTTTAGAGCCATCTAGTAACCTATTGATTTTCTGCAGAATCAGAAATCAGAGTGAATTAAATTTAGATAGTTTCTACTTTGCACTCTGATTTATGAAAATCGCTCTCAGCTTTTATTCATCACTTATAGTGGTGTAATGATCGGAGTTTTCTGGGCAATCTCCTCTTTATCTTGTCTTGTCTTTGCTTCTGGCTCAGCCGACACCTCTTGCCATCTCTCCCATCTCTTTATCTGGGTCTTGCTCCTTCCATCTCTTTAATCTTTTATCGTTACATCTTCACATTTGGTACCTCATTTCTGCCCGCCTTTTCTTCTCCCCCGAGGTTGAGAAGCAGTTATTCTGCAGCGCACTTTAAATGAATTCTACAATGGTTAGAAATCTTGGAGTACGGATGATCTTTTTCCCCCCCCCGATTGCCTATTTTCATTTAAATGCTTAAGGAAACCCACTGTACTTGTAGCAGATCAGTTACACGATCTATTGTTTTTGTTACAAATTGCATCTGCAGCTATAAATTATTTAATGTTTGTTTTAATGAGCGAATGGAGTACAAAGCCTGCATTATAAAAATACATCACTGGAGATGATACTAACTATCATCAAGTGAATGTTACATCGTGATGTGGGGTTTCATTAGCCGTTGCAATATAGGAGCCTATTTAGCACGTCAAGCTTGTACTATTGCCAATTCCCCCATTGGAGTAGTTCACTCAAATCCCCACTCCCATTTCTTTCTACCCATCTTTTTATATTGTTCTCTGCAAATATGCTCCAGCAGCAAACATGCCAATAAAATCTGCTCTCCTATTCCAGGAGCTAAGCTTTTCTGTGTCTTCTTGATGAGGACTGCAATACCCTTTTCTAAGGTTTATTTCACACTCCATAACAACTGCATAGGAGAATTTGCCCACGACCTGTTCCGCACTCCTCTGATCAAGAAATCAAATGACTTCAAGAGTAAGCCGGTTTCTACCTGTTGGCTATTTAGAATTATTTAATTGTACTGATTTGCTAAACCCTGGTTTATAACATTCCTTGAGATTTCAGTTGGTATAATCTCCCAGGATTTATATAACAATGTTAAATGCAGTTGAGTAAACTCCATAGAAATTGTTCAACCAGGATTGTACCGAATAAATCATTTTGAGGTTGGATACAGTCTCCAAGTTTCGTTCAGAGTAATTGGGGGAATGATATTGATAGAATTTTATTTTAGATATTACCAAAAGAATCCACGTTCTACTTTTTCTTGTAGCTTTGCATTTGCCTCTGGTTTGATCTACACTATACAGTAAAGTAATTGTAATCAATTTTTAAACCCAGAATTGTTAAACCCAGAGTTTAACGAAAATCTATTCGTCAAATGCTTTGAATGCAACAACTTGCATTTATCACGTGGGATAGTGTCCCAGAGCGCTTGCCAATGTACAGAAAAGTGTTCTATGTCAGGATGTTAACTTTAAACAGCATAACATTTGATCAGTAGTACAAGTTGTAGTTTGCGAGGGTAAAACTTGCAGAGGGGTATTTTTAGAATCCGTGTACAGTAGTATAACTTTTAGCTTCCTTTGTTTATCACAGTTTTGTGGGTTGCTTCAAAGCTGCCAGTTTCTAACTATACTTTTTAATATAAGGCAGAAGGCACGAGAAAGAAAATGTAAAGTAGCAGGTTGAAAGAAAAGTACTTGAAAGAACGTCAGACTTGCCACTTTTGGTTTGAATTACATTTTGGCCAAGGAATTTGAGTTACTCCGGCATAAACCGCAGCCTCGTTAACATCAGACCAGACACGTAGCATCAGTACGAGTTGCAGAGTCAGGATAGAATCTGATAGCTGGTGTGCGTTTCCATTTCTCCGAGAAACCGATCTGTGACTGTACATTGTGGGAACCCAGCCCCCCGCGTACTCTAAAACTCCTAGTCTGGTTTCTCCTAGTGAATCCACTTAACAGTAGCCTAGTGAGAAAGGTTAGTATCACACCTGGACTGCCCATCGCTGAATGGATCGATTTCAAGATCCTCTGGGGCGCTACCCTTCGTGAGGGATGCTATATAAATGCAAATTGTTGTTGTTATCCAAGACATGCCAGTAAAACAATGCCATTTCTGGTAGTGAAGGTTCAGTTGCTTCTTGACAGAGTAATGCAGGTCTGTGTTTCTCTGTCAATGTTGTACGGCAGCAGGTTTTTATTTTCCTGTGCACCAAAACCGAGTGAGTGGGGACACCAGTTACAAGGCTCATTTTACAACTGGGTTTCTCTGCTCTGGGATACACAGGAATTCAAAGGGAGTGTCTGTCAACATCCTGATGGCCTGAAAACCTCTGAGGCGTTAGATATCCCTTAGATCGCTTTCAGTTTGCTTCTTGAAATCCTGATCTTGAATAAAGGATTGAATAAAGATGAACCGAATAAAGGATTTCCAGCCCCCTCTCCCCCTCCCCCACCTCTCAGATATTAGTGCTTAGATTTACAGATTTGCAGCTCAAGCCTTTTTAAGATCACTCTTGTTCTCCCCACCACCACCACGACTCCATTTGCTACAGCTGAGCTATGATCAACAGAGCCAATGATATTAATTTCCATGAGTCATTGGCCAGAGCTTCGTGTTGCATTGCAGTCTGTCACATCCCCGTGTTATACCATTACACAGTCTGTGACTGACACACTGAGCTGAAGGACCATGAGCTGCTCGCTGTACCCACCACGTTGACAGTGAGCAATTCTGACATGAAGCTACATTACACCAACTATTACCGAGAAACCCAGCGGTCTGTCAACAAGGCCAACGCATCCTTTTCAGATCATCTTCTTTTGAGTCTCTTTTTACGGTTTGCTACAGAGTTCATTACATTTCCGAATTGCATTTTTTTTTAGTAACCATTGTATGGAGCAGTGATGGCGATAAAAAAATTAAATGCGCTGCGTAATAGAGATAGAAATTGAGATTAATGAATGCAAAATTATATTTAGGCGCAATAAACAAAACGGTAAGTGAAGGTATCTCTCTGGAGGATGCCTGATACAAATATCAGTGAAGATATGATTGAACGTAAGGCTTGGAGACCAATAGATTGGGTAGTTGAGGCCAGGACACTGGACTCATCTTAAAATAAAGAGCCAAATGCAGTAATGAGAAGACAGATGGTCGGGTGGGTATTTTGGAAGGATGAGATCAAATGGGCAATTATCCGAACCGAGCTTGTGCATGTATCTGCTGGGGTTTTCCATTTAATATAATAACATATTGAACAATGTAATATTATTAAATGGCAATTGGCTGCCACAGATCACCCACAAGGTGTACAGTTGATTCACTATTGCAGTATATTCTGTGAAGCGCTTTGAGAATTCTCAACAAAGTGATAAGGCGCTACACGAAATGCAAGGATTATTATTATTGCGTTACATGCTAGAGTGGTGGTGTTTCAGAATAATTGTATGCATACTGTATTGCCTTTTAAACTAATAGTTTCCAGTCGAGCAAATTGTATTTGGTGAATTTCCAGCAATGTAAATGGTTCAAAGAAACGTTGTTTCTGGTGAGAGCCCCAATGATTACAGAGCTTCACTCACACTCAGAGATGACATGTCTCACAGAGTCTTTTTTTTTCTCTCACCTTTTTAAATGTGAGATTTCACTAATAGTCTATGTGTGAAAGGATGCAAATGGAACATTAGGGTGCTTGGTATGTGGGGGGAGAAGGCAGAGAGACTGTTTTTTTAATGAATATTGCAGCTTTAGCATGCAGGAAATTCGCAGGTAACCCATAAACTGTTTTAATACTTAAGACCAATAACGCTCTGCCCTAACATGAAGAAGATTTGGGGTGTTGGTGCAACACAACAACAACAACAAATTCCATTTATATAGCGCCCTTCACCCGGGGCAGGACCTCGGAGCGCTATCATGTAAGATGAAAGTTGAGTACATGTTCAGATTCCTCCGTAGTGAGGGATTGAGGAAAAAAATGATCCAGTCATGATACAGAGCACCTCGTTCAGAAATTCATTTTTGTAATTAACATCTATCTTTGCATGTCCGCAGTCTGGTATAATGCAGGGCTCTTCATAATCAGCTGTGCGAACAGCAACCTGTGTCTGTCTCTGTGTGTTCCTTTTCCTGCCTGTTGTCTGCCTATTGTTGAGTCTAGCAAGGTGTGTCTTTCCGCCCATCCTCTGTAAGTCCGGTGATGTCCTTCTGTATGTTTACGTCTCCAACACCGGCAGCTGATTTTGTGACTTAAACCTCACCGCTTTTCAATCTCCTGACACGTTCAACAAATCAATAACAACAACTTGCATTTCTATAGCACCCATCACGCAGGGTAGCGTCCCAGAGAGCTTAAATCGCATCAAATGCACAGGGTGTATTATTGTCACTGGTGTATTATCTGCTCTTTTGCACACCTCTTCTTCCTTCAATTGCCCCTGCTGCTGTTTTGACAAGTCGTGGTCAGGACCTGCTGCTCTGAAAAGCTGTAACAATACTATTATATATTGAAGTAAAACAATATTATTCACACAGCGACGCAGACAAACCTGAACAGCTTTTACTACTGCTCAGGGAAAACTGGCCCCTCTGTGTCTCAAGGACCAGTAATAGAAAAAAATCTGCGTTTAGCCTGCAATTACTGAGCATGTTCAATTCCGCTGATCACTCGAGCTTCCTTTTCGATCCAGAAATCCCAGAGGCATCGTCTTGTGCAGTCATTATGTGACCTCTTCTGCCACAGCTGCTTTATAATTGTCTCTGCCAACGTTAATTGTAAAAATGGATCCTTTTCGTAAAGATGCAGCAGCAGATGCCAGACTAATGTTCAGAGAAACGTACCAATCAATGTCACCAGCAACAATTTGCACTTGTATATGAAGCACCTTTCACAGGGGAGAATGCCTCTAATTGCGTTACAAATTTTCACCCACAGAATATACAGTCAATCTACTGTACAGTATATTCTGTGAAGCGCTTTGAGATGTCTCAAAGATGTGATACGGGGCTATATCAATGCAAGGATTATTATTTATTATTTTACAAAGAAGGACAGAGCCCGAGATAGGGGGCGGGTAGGTGGAAGGGAGAGCAGAAGGGAAGGAGGCAGCCGATAGCCACGGAAATAAATAGGTCTAGAAATGAGGCTTTCGAAAGCAGAGAAGGAGAGGATGAGGCAGAAGGATTTTGAAAAAGAGTTCCAAAGGGCAAGGATGGAAAGGGTCATTTGGCCATTTAATCTTATCCTTCCCTGATCCAAAATATAACGTGAAGCGGTTTCTTAAGTAAGCCCTAGCTTGAACCGCTCTCTGTTCCTGTTGTTTATTAAAGAAATCTGCTCCGGCTTTTCACAGTGCTGAGCCTGTACTCTTGTCCCGCTGCCTTGGAATTTAACGCCACACCCTACAATCATCCTTTTTACAATGTATCCTCCTGTTATGAGCCCCTGACCATTAATTATTTCCCAAAGAACTAACCGCTTCACCAGTCTTTGTGCTGTCAAGATTTGCCCGATGTCTGATAGATGCTCTCTCGGACGGAAGAAATCTTGTTTTGTTTTTGTTTTAAACTTAGAATAAATTTCTCTGACGCCCGGTGATTTTAAGAGGTGCCGTAAAAAAACGCCAGCATTCAGTGAAATCAAACGAACACCGAGTCCCAAAGGGTTAACGCTGTGAGCCAGATGTTGCTATAAATAGCTCCCCAGCACTGAGCAGCATTTTAGTGTTACTGTACAGCACTTTAATGATATTACTGTGCAGCAAATATTTTTTTATATTACAATTCCCTCAGCCTGCTCGAATGATGTGTGCACAGAAAGGGAACATTTTATAGCCTTTTCGCATTCAGTAGAGAGATGTGTTTCCCCATCACCAGACCAGACTGTTGACCTTTTTTTTCAGTCGCAAATAAATTGCTGAATCAAATTGCAATTTGTCCGTGTTTCGCTCTAACGGCAATGGATAAGCACAACAAAGCAAGATCACTGATCTCCGATATCCTGGCAGAGGGGCTAAGTGGCTTTGCATAAGGGTAATTAGCTCGGGGTTCAAAGACACTAAGAGCGAGTTACCTGAAATGAGGCGAGCATCAAAGGCTTGTAAAGGGCTTGACAGATATCGTATCTGTGATAGACCAGGAACGTGGGAAGAAACTCATGGCCCCTGGTTTCAGCAAAGATTTGCTTCCCATGATTCAGTTCCCTCCATAATTGGAACTGTCTTCCAGGGTTACGTCAAGAGAGGAGGGGAGAAAATATTTTTTAAAATGTCCAATGAAAGCTCCTCTAATACATCAGGTGTTGTTACTGAGTCACACAGAGAAGAAGGGACCAAGGTTTGAGTGCCAGTTGTTGGGGAGGTGGGGGACACTACACCCTACTTACTCAATGCTGGAGAGTATTAGACGCAGGTTGGTGAGAGATGAGGTTTGTGGGCCCCAGAATGTGCGTTGGGGATAATTGCTGTGATTTAACCAGCCGACATCACACATAGTATGCAAAAGGCAAAATACTGCAGGTGCAGGAAATCTGAAATATAAACCAAAGTCGCTGGGAACACGCAGCAGGTCAGGCAGCATCTATGGAGAGAGGAAAGTGAGTTAACATTTCAGGTCGATGGTTCTGACACATAGTACGCAATTGATGGCAGTGGCTGGCAAGCTTCCCGCTGCTTGTCCAGGTTAGATCACCCTACCATTAGGTTTGGAGACCCAGAGTATGTGTTGGGTGCACTGCTTACCCGTTAAACATAGCTGGACAATATAGATTCTGTGAAAGCGTGAAGCATCCATGTGATGGGTGACGTAGCATTCCAGCCTTTCTTTTTAAATCCGATTGCCACATCGGGAAATCAAAATGTCATCATGTGCTATGAATAAATCTGACAGGAGACTATATGCTTGGACCAGTTTCCTGCTTTGCATTATTGTTAATCTTCAACAGATGGAGAATGGTGCTTTGGCTGTCATCCAACTGTGATCGCATGGAAGTGCACCAATCTGAGATGCCAGATAGGTGGACAGAGGAGAACAAGCTGTGATCAATGTCTCTTGTCTAGGCTTGGTATCAGTCTTCATTTACAGCAACAGTTGTGTCTGTTTTTAGAATTTTGTGACACTGAGTTAATTTAAGTTTGACTTCGAAGGCTGGGTACTAAACCGTGTATAGAAATAATATGCGACGTAATAAAGCATGTACAATAAATGGAATAAGACACAATAATTGGTCAGGAACAGGTTTCACAGTCTTCCGTCAATAGAAGCTATTAACGGTGGAGAAATATTCTCCCCTATTGATGCAGTACATTTTAAAGCGCTCTGGAACACTACCCTGCCTGAGGGGTGTGATATAAGTGCAAGTCGTTGATGTCGAAAGCAGAAGACAGACAGCTTGTACGTACACTAATTTATAGATTCATAAATTTGTTAATACCAAGCTGAAGTAAATCTCTTATCATTTATTTTTAAAAAAAATTTCCGCAGATAGATGGCCCCAGCGTAATACATTAGCTGGAACAGTGTGTTTGTGCTGGATTCTATTAGATGTGACACATTGCGTTATGCAGATGGGTATTACGTGGCTTGTGCGGTGATGCTGGCATGAACTGCTTTTCTCTGGCTCAATTAAATATCTGCTGGGTGTTTTTGAATGGAGCGCTTTAGACACTGTATATGATTTTAAACCTTTTCCTTTTTTTCCTTTATCTCCCCATCCTCTCCATGATTGCACTCATTCATGTTGAGCCTACAGTTCCACAGGCTACTCTTTATTACCATCGCCCGAGTGGCAATGTTTAATCTGTATGCTCTAGTCTGGACACTCTGATCCCGCAGGCTACGGAGGGCTGTCTAGGGCATTGCAGCCAAGCCCCAGTCTTAGCCTCATCTGAAATCCACATCCGCAAACTCTCCAGCAGGGTTCACTGAACAACAATAAGAAGCGGAAATAATGGCTGATGTTTGTTTTTTCCTTATTCCAAGGGTCGTTGAGACTCATTATAGCACCATCATTGCTGCTCGGAATGAAATCACTTTAAACTGCTCATAGGTTAGAGTTTCCTGGACTGTACGGTTGATGGTGGTCCCTATGTTTACTATGATCAGTGTGGGAGCCACACTTTATTCTTGTTTATTGTTAGTTACTAGTGGGAAATCTGAAATGTTACAAGATGTTTGTGTATTGTACGTGGTTATAAAAACTGTTCAAAATCTTAATTACTTAAGGATCACCGGTTCGGCAGTGAGAATAGAAACTCGGTATGGATTAACTAATAAGGCAGAGTTATTATAGATTCAGAGTTTTGGGTTGGGAGTTGAGTTGCCAAGATGATGACGAACAAAGATAATGGAGAACTGATGCTCTGACATTGATTTCTCATTAGCTCTGGTGCAAAGCTCCTTTATAAAAACTCACAGTTTGAATCCTCTACAAATAGTGCGTGTCGATTGTCTTGACAGGCAGAAATCTTGAATGCCAGTACCTCCTTAGCAAATGAAGAGAGTACGATTTCAAATGTTTTTTATTCCAAATGTAGCAAATGCTGAAATAAAATTGTTCCAAAACATAATCAATGGTGTATCGCTCAAATACTGGGAGGATGTGGTTAGCCATGAAACCAGAAATCCTTTTTCCAATAGTTGCCTCGTTAGGTTATTTCGCAGACAAATTGCTCGGATTTTTTTTCACACACAAGCTGTTTCCACCATGTCGCATCCTAAAAGAACGAGATAACCTGCCAAGAGATAGAGCAGTCTGAGTGTGAGGGAAAACAATCACACACAGAATTCATAATCTCTTCTGCTGTTTCACATTCACATTTCAGCTCTTAAGGTTTGATTGACTGTGTTCAGCGCCACGAGCTTTTTTTAAAAAAAATGTAACACTAGCTCTTTTAATAAAATAAATGTGAATTCATGACAATTCCTTTGTAGAGCTCTGATTCCTCTGAGAGAGAGAAAAGAACCTCACACAAGTGGAGACAGATTTTTGTTTTGCGAATTTGAAATGTTACATAAAACCAAGTTTTGGTTCAATTCTTCCTACCGCTTCTACTATGGACGGGCAAGCAGGCAATTTTCAGCAATTTGCGATGTCCTCCTGACGTGAAAGGCGCTAGAAAAAATGTAATTTGGTGTTGTTGATAATGGCTGAAAAATCAGTGGCTGTTAGCACCCCGTGTCTCTACTGCTCAGAATGTTCTTTAACTCATTTAAATACAAGCTTTAATATTAATTGTATCGCTATGAAGCCACCTTTTTAGAGAAGGGGGAAAAACGATGACAGGCAGCACCTCCCTCTGCCAACCTGCGACTGACTTTTTGCCCCATTGAGCCTTTTTTCCTGGTCAGCCGGGTGTCTGACACGCGCGGAAACTCATCACCGTTGCTTTAAAAGTATCCAAACCAAACTGAGAATTCCACGCATCCCATCTACACGTGGAAATTCCAGAGATAAATTGTTGGGATGGAATGCGCACTCTCTCTCTCTCTCTCTCCCTGGAGAGACACGTCCTGCTTACCTAATTCCGGAAAGTTTCAGGCGCAGGTTGGAAAGAGCCAATGCTTGGGGACTCCAGAGCGTGAGTTGGGGTAACTTCCGGAGTCTAACCAGCTAAAGCGGTTTAACTTGCTGTGGATATCGCTGTCTGGCTAAGCTTTCCCGCTGCTTGTCCAACTAGGACCAGCCTACCCGTTAGGGCTTTGGCTTGCAGGGTTAACCGGAGCTGAGTGGGATGACTCTCTTTCTTCAGTGACTGATCATTGACCGTGTAACAGTACATTCTTATTTTAAATGTCGTACTCTAGCAGCGGGCAAGTAGCTACCTGCAAATGATGTGGCTTTCTTGGTAAATTATTCAGCAGATTTTTTGGGGGTCACCTCTGAGTAAGAGATGATTTGCTTTCTGGTTTTCATTGGAAGCCATTGAGATGACAGCATACTCCAATGAGCAGAAATTTGAGCCCTCTCTTGGTCTCATTTATATTTAATTACCTGAGTGGATTAACATATTTTATTCAAGAGTCTGGATTCCACAGTTGTGTTGAATTACATGATTGCATCAGAAGGTTTACAGAGTTTAGTGCAGATTTGTTTTTTGGGGAAAAATATCCACTTTAGAATGGTCTTTATTTTATGTTTTGGTAATCAGCTAAATTTCACTGGAATAATAATAATCCTCGCAATTGATAAAGCACCTTATCACGTCGTTGAGCCATCACAAAGTGCTTCACAGAATATACTGTAAAGTGAATTAACTGTACATTTTGTGGGGAATGTTAATTATTAACATTTTATAGACGAGTTGCTGTGTTGAAAGCGATTTTACAATAGTGTAGTAAAGAGAAGCCTTTGAAATAACCTTGTAGAATTATGTATTTTACATGTGAAAGTACAATTGCGTTACAAAATGTGTGTTCTTAAGTTATGATTGAAGAATTGAGAATCTCTTTTTAAGCTGCAAATAGACTACATCTAAGCAAACTTGTTATAATTAAGTTGCAAAAGCTTAGTGTATTTTAAACATAAGAAGCCATTGAGGCTACTTTTAAGAACAAATAACTAGTGACAAAAGTACAAAATGTAATTTTGAGGGATGGGAAAACTCCTCGGAGACATTTGAAATGGATTGGGACTGAAGGTTTCCCAAGTAACCCTTATTTCCTGGATCCAAATTGTACTTTGACTCGATGTAGAGTTAATGACAGGTTACATGGGAGGTGCTCAGTAGTCTATTCATTACAATTGTAATGTATGTTTAGTTGCCCGTAATAGTTGATTGTACTTCTGTTAAGATTAGAGAACTATTGCAATTAGTCTGGGATGTTACAAATCTGCCCTCTATGGCTGTGCATTTTATATGGTTAATTGATGAGAGAAATCAGCAATGGAAGGACATCTCATCCAAATTATTAAACCCAGAAAAGCAGAGAGCAAAACCAAGAGGGAGGGGATTTATTTTTGTGAAACAAAAATATTTTTGGTTTGATTTGTTGCTTCATATTTGGGCTACGTTTTAGAAAAGATTTTAAGATATCTGTCCTTACAAACAGCTAAAGGAAAACCTCCTGGATTAAGAGCGCACTGGAAAAATAAGAGCACTTCGCTGGTTTAAAATTTCCCATAAAGTGGGTGGTGCTCTAAGCATTTTATTTTTATTTCAGAAACTATAGGAAAGGATTTTTCTTTATGTATTATCCAATTTGAGTTTACCATATGCACGTGGTATACTTAAGAGGTGGGTGTGCTGGAGATTGGAGTACTCTCGAAATATTAATACTTTCTTAAATTGTTTTACATCTTCCAAAGGATATACAGCACGGAAACAGGTCACTCAGCCCGACCAGTCCATGCCAGTGTTTACATGCCAAGGTCTTCACCCATTCCTCCCATACCCTTTTATTCACCTCTCACTGACGTGAAAGGCTAGCTTCCTCTTGAATGCATCAAAATCACCCACAAAATACACAGTCACTACACTTGACAGTATATTCTGTGAAGCGCTTTGAGACGTCTTGAAGGCGTGATAAGGTGCTATATCAAATGCAAGGATTATTAATATTATTATTATTTTTACTATCTGAATGTTTGTTAATAAAGGGCCCACAGACCCGATCTCTCAAACAGACCGAGGCCAATTTGGACTCACTCTCTCTTATTGAATCTGCTGAAACGGTTCACAAGGAAAAGCTTCCAAAGCGGAGGATACTTTGTGAAATGTCTTTATTGTTAAACGGTCCCTTCTTGAACCCTGACAAATTGCATTCCAAAAATAATGTTCCCATGATCCTAACGGTAACAGAGCAGTATGTTCCAGAGTACTTTATCATTCATGTCTACACTTGTTTGTAGACCATACACTTCAAGATTTTTTTTAAAAAGTCTAATTATTGCAACAAATATGTAACCCAATACATTTTCTGGAATGTACTAGTGAATGCTAAAACTTTTTGAGTTGTACTTATAAGGCTATTTTGCCTGATTCACTAAAGGATTCTTTAAGTTGTCCATGTCGGACTAATAACATTTAATTGGATTTTTAGAGTTTTAATGATTATTCAATTTTATTGAACTATCAAAGCCAACTTTCAATTTATTGCTTGCTGCTGAGCTCCGGCAACCGTAGTCACTGTACTTTTCAATACTTTGATCACTGATGTAGACACTCATTATAACCAGATCGCCAGTCAAACAGTGCATTCTAATACTATTACACCCCATCTTGTGATTTTTAGAAAGCTCATTAAAAAGTTCTCGCTTTGTGTCTTATTCTTTCCTCCTCTTTTGAAATGATTGGCTTATCTTCTCTGCCTTGAGAAATTGCTTTGCATCTGTCTTTTGCATGCGTGCTCTCTCTCTCTCTCTCCCTCTCTCTCTCTCTGTGTCTGTTTCTGAGTGTTACCACATCTGGACCATGTGGGCCTCAGGACATCTCAACACACCTCTGCACATCTGTATGTCTTAGAATCCTGAAATAATATGACTGAAGGAATTCCAAATTCGGTCTTCATTTTCTGGTGCACTTGCAATAATGTTCCATCAAACTAATCCCTCAAAAGATCTCTCTGGTATTTAATGCTCTGTATACTTGTATGGCTAGAGAGATGTCTTTTTTCCCCTCGTGTTGCCTTTTTATTGCCCCTTAATTCTCCAGAGGCTCATTTTTCAGACTCTGGAATGGATATTAAGTACGGCTCCCAGTCCTCAGAAGTTCTTGCTCCTGCATCCTTCAAAATAGCACCACATTGCTCGCTCTTAATGTCGTTACATTTTGACTTATTCCTTATTCATTCACTCGAGTCTTGATGTTGTTCACCCTTACCCTGTAGGGAAAACAAAAGATAGTCACTAATTAGCTCTGTGAAATGTTTACTTCAGTTAGCCACTTTAGCTGCCACAAGTCTGTCCATTTTGCCTCTGGGATACCAAAACCCCAATGATTACCACATTATTCCTCCACACAGCCATTCAAATTCGCTTCACAATCTATCTCTTCATCTTAAATGGGTGGTTGGTATCGCTTGCCAACTATTACTTTGTTGCTATCATTATTCCTTGAAGATTACTGTCTATACAGTTTTGATCAGCTCCCCCTATAATAGCTGTTCTATCCCCTGCTCCCAACAATGCCATTTCATCCACTTCAGAATGATTATCATCAGAAAATATACTGTTTTCTCATACTCCGTCTCTTACAACTTTATTTCTTTGACGCCTAATTGTCTGTATTTGTGTAAAAATCCTCCAAGACTTTCACATCCCTGTTTGATCAATTTGTTTTGATTCGTTTGTTATATTTGCATTTCTCTCTCTCCAGAAAGAAACAAGCCTTTGTTTCCTCTATTACATTGGGTCTGCAAAAACAAAAGCCTTCTATTAGTGAATTTGGAGACTTTGAAACTCACGGAGTCTTGTGGGATCACCAAATAATGCATCATTTGGGAACCCTATAGGAGTGCTATGCACTGTATATCATCAATGTAAACATTTCCCATCAGGTCAAAAGTGCCATCATTTGATCATGTCACAAGGCCTGGCAATATTTCTGCATAAAGCTACCAAATCACATTCAAATGGACAGTGTTTTAAGAGTGAAACTCTGAATTAGTTGTTGCAATATGAATCATTGTTGTTTTTATCCAACTGCATTCCTACCACCCACATTGCGAATAAATAGCAAGCGGAAAGAATTGTAACTGGAAAGGAAGGTTGGCATTGGGCCAGTGTTTCCTTGTTGGTCACTACCGTTCATTCTGACTCCTTGTGAGGCTCATGATGTTATGCCTTAGCTTCTTATTTCCATACTTTGTAACCACATGTCATTCTGTTTGTACCTCTTCCATAGGAAGCCATTAGAGAAAATTTGCATGTTGGGTTAGATGTGGACTTAAACTGTGTAACTCATTGTTGTCACTGTTCCATGTTTTTTTCATTGTGTTTTTTTTAGAAGTTTCAGAAGGATCGCTTGTTAGCTCAGCAGGTTTTGAAGAGTTTAGTCCAGAAGTTGGCCCAACAGGACGTATTCCGAGCTTTGAGTCTCATTGTATGATCAGCTCAGATTCAGGAATAGAGATGACACCAGGGGACTGCATTGATTTGACAAAAATATTAGCAGATCCCATAGGGTCTGAGAAGACAGAAGGCCAAAATTATATTGACATGTGCCAATCTGGAGAATCCAAACCGCAGCAAGTATCCAAGATGTACTGGGAAGATCAGATGATGTCTTTTGTAGACAATGACTCTTACATGACAACAGTTGTGCAAACCTCACCAGGCAATGAGGAACAGATAGTTGAGGGTCTGAGGTTAATAGAAGACAGAAGTCCATGCCTGAGTCCTGAAGAGCCCAAGACTGCTCCTTACGTGGAAGAGCCTTCGGATGAAGAGGCTTCAGAGAAATTGGAAATGGGGGACACCCAGCATCATGTTGACACGACGTCAGTACCGGGAGTTCTCAAAGAAGTAGAAGCCACAGTAGATCCTAACAGAGAATACAAGCCTCAGTATGAATGCGAAACAAAGCCAAAGCGTGGACCAGAATTAGTGCCAACCGTGACCGTGTCAGAGCCTGAAGATGATAGCCCAAACTCCGAGACACCCACTCCGTCCAGCTCAGGTAACTACTGCGACAGTTAACTGTTTGTTCAAGATTTCCGTTCTCTCGTGAGCTACAATAATCGGTTTTGTCTGTGTGAGCACTTGTGTGTGGTGCATGTTTTAAATGTTTATTTAAATTATTTTAATACAGTCCTTCCAATTTTAGAATTCCCGCCCAGCGGATTTGTAGGTCTTCGAATGTCCTGTAATCGCCCACTCTTTATTTTTAGTGTGACATCAGTGTTTTCGGGGATTCCTCATTGTGTTTTTGTGGTCTCCATTTGTACATATTATAGGACAGCAGCAATGAAAAAGCAGAAACTAAGTAAAGTATTTGCCACAGGCCTGATTGCTGATGTTACATAGAAAACAAATCACCAGGGGTTCTGTGCACACATTGTCATTTGTGCAGAGGCTTGTGCATAATTTAAAACAATATATATATATATATGCCCAATCTTCATGGGATAGGAGCCCATCGATTCGTTCTAAACTCCCTGTTAGATCTACTACTAGATATCGTATATGTATTGCCCTCTAGTTCGGAATCAGCTTGAAGAATCCCTTTCATTGAATCCTTTCATCATCTTAAACATGACTATCAAGTCCCCTCTCAAACATCTCAACCCTAGAGAGAAAAGTTGCAACCTGATAGCTGAATCCACTCATTCCTTGTGACGTCCTTATAAATCTATACTGTACTCTTTCAAGAACATGCAATGCTTTGTGCTTTCACCTTTGCTTGAAGGAAGAATTGTAACATTTCTGTTTTGGAAAATTCAGCAGCTCCATCTCTGCCTTTCTTTATCATTCACAACTCCAAGATGTTTGTTTTCTTGCATTAAGCAGCTCTGTAACTTTCTAATATACGTATTTGCCAATCGAGTTACCACCCCTCAAAGTAGTTGCGTGCATTTAATGTGAGCTTTGTGGCTACAATATTTTGTAGGCCTTCCATTTGTCATACAAAAAAAAACCTCTCAATTGACTTCATGGGACAGTGCTGTGATGGAGTTGTTTCAAAATACTTGGTTACAATCTGCTATTCATTTGCCCAAATTGCTGGCTGGACATGGAGTCCTACAGCTTATTTCTTTACTCATGTTCCTGGCAAACCTGACACTTTTGTTCATTGCGGCAAGCAACATAGAAGCAGGAACCTCTAACTGTTATGAGTGCGAAACACCCAACTCGTATTTCTTGATGCTTATGCAAAGGAATATATCATTCACTATTACAGGAAAAAATTAAACGAATAATTTAAACGATCAGTAAATACAGTTTTGAATGGAATACATAAAATTATGACTAACGGTGGGATATGATTTATATCCTACTCAGAGTGCTGACCATTACCTATTCATGCCTTTGTCACTCCCTTGTTTGTCAAGTCAACCCTCACGGGATAGAAGCCAATCAGACATAATGTGTTGTCCACAGCATATTATAGGAAAAAGGGATCCATTTCCTGTAACCTTTTTTATTTGGTTCACGTCCACATCTTTTTCTTTTCGAATTTTTTTTTGTTTCAAATGTAAGTTTATTAATTGTATCTCAAACTGCAAAAAAAAAAGTCTTTGACCATTACAGTTAAGAAGAGTGTCTTCATTTTTGTTTTTACACCCCCTTGTTTATAACCACGAACAACTGCAGAATTGGCAACTGCTTCTCCTTTGAGCCTGAATGTACAGAAAGCATTTGCTCTCACAGTGAAGCGTCTTTGACCTGATAGTATCAGTGCAACTGGTTTCAAAGTTGCTCAACCTAACATGAAATAAAAGAGTTGTTTCATTTGCTTAACTCTGCAGTCCGCTGCCAAAATTTCACGAGCATCTTAAATGCAGTCAGGTTTATTGATTTGATTTCTACTTTTTAAGCGGTAGACAAAGGCTTTATTGCAATAACTCTGCACGCTTTTTTAAAAAAATGTTCTTGTAGAGGGAAAAGGAGGTGGGAGGGACATAAACTGTAGAAGTCTGAAATAAATCCAGAAAATGTACAAACAGGACATCTGAAAGAGAAAAGAGGGTTAACATTCAGAAGATGCCCATCAGTGGAATTTACAAAACAATTCCAGCTTTCATCCCAATTTCACTGAAATCTTTAGCCTAAAAATACTATTGAAATGCTTTGTTGTGCACAAAGTGTTGAAGAGTTGAATTGATAATTACTGCACTAAGTTAGTGCAGCTAAATTCATTGTGTCTTACAGGTTTTATGGGACATTAATCGGCCATTTTAAAAAAAAGTCCATAAAAGTAATTTGGTTGCTTTTGGTTACCGCATAATGTTTTAAATCGCGAGCAATGGGAATAGAATAAGCTCCCCGGGTTTTTTCATTTGTTCTGGATTCTCTAAATGTGTCATTCCTGCCAAAACACCAGCTGCTGGGCTCAGCAATCACATTTGTGGAGGTGATTAGTACGGTCACTCTAAATGGAGGCAGATGCCTTCAGCATCCATCCCACCACATCCTTCAGGCTGCATTCAATAGGAATTTGCTCCTTCCGCCTGGCCCTGAGTTTCGCTCTCAAAATCCAACATAAAAGAGACAAAATCGTGCACCTTGTGCTCAGAGACAGGTAGTGCTGTATATTAGTTCGCACATGGAGTTCTGAAACTCTCCTGCTTTCTTTAAACAACCGTTTCCAATGGTGCAAAAACACTAGCCTTTATAAAGGGCGTGTTTCATTAAAACCATTTAAAAAGTGTGAGCCTGGCATCAGCTATTGATAATTTACTGCCTTTGGCATGAAATGTTTGTATCGTAAAAGTGCCGTGTGTTGTAAGATGGGGGAGAGAGAGAGAGAGGGAGGGGGGGAACAGTTTCACCCACAAGAGGTGGTGCCTCGAATAAATAAAGTGTTACTTGACACGCTCCCTACTTTGACAACACTAGATCGGAATGAGGTTTGGGTGCTGATGATCGTGTGTATGTTTCTCCCCCTTCCCTCCCCCCCATCTTTGTCTGCCTTTCCAATTGCAGAAGAATCCGATTCACAAATCGAATCTTCGTACCACATGCTGGAGGACGATTGTCCCACTGCCCCCAAGCCTTTGCAGCTGACTGAATGTTTTTCCCCGACTAAGACTCCAGAGGGGAGCTCCCCAAGTGCTGCGTCGGAGGAGAAAGCCTTGGAAGAGTCCGAGCAAAATTCACCAAAGTTTCCAGCGGCGGCTTTAGAGCAGCTTGAAGCCAGCAGCACGGAATCCGGAGACTCTGAGATCGAGGTGGTGCCTGATGAGTCTCTGGCGGGGGAAGAGGCTGACTCGTGTGGGTACATGTCGTTCAGACAGGTCGACAGCTCTCTGCCTTCTTCGGTCTCTTCGGTCCAGTACAGTATCCTGAGGGAGGAACGCGAGGCTGAGCTCGACAGCGAGCTCATCATCGATTACGATGCCTCATCGGTGTCTGAGGAAAGCCTCCAAAGGGAGCAAGGCTCCCTCATGAAACCCGAGGCCGCGGGCAAACCCCCGGGTGAGAAAACCTCGGCCGCCAAACACCAAGGAGAACCCGATCATCAGCCGAGCAGGTCGGCAGAATACCTCAAAGGTGCAGACAAGTCGCCCGTCCCTCTGAACTACTCGGCAGCCTTCGTCACCCCCGAGGTAGTGGTGCAGGCGCCATCTCCCGAAGAGAACGCTGAAGAGACGGCGAGAAAAGCGAGCGAAGCCAAAACCTTGGACGCTGGGAAGGATATGGGCAGCAGCCAACCTGTTGCACCCGAGCGGTTACTGCGGTTACTAAGTAAGCAGACTGGTAAGCCCTGACATTACTGTCATCAGTAATTGGTTCATTTCAAGTCGTCTTTCGTTTGTTAATTTAAACACCTTTGACCCCTGTAAGGTCCTCCCACCTCCCGGGTGTTCCTCCCTCAAGTCTGAAGAGCCCTAGTTTGTCTTTTAATGTTGGACTCCGTTAAGACAGCCCAAGTCGCCTGACTTGTGACTGAATAATACAGGGCAACGATGCTATTAAGAGGGTCGCAAGTCATCTGCAACCACTTTTGTGAGCATTTCTGGCTAGAAGCTGGAAGTGACTCCATGGTGATCTGCTGACCTGGAAGTGGCCATTTGTTTTTGGAGGTGGGGGTTTTGCATGTATTTTAAATTATAATTTAAGCACCATGTTATAATAGGGGTCACCCTGTATTTTGTATAGCAAAGTGTATTTTAGATTTTTGCAGACTTTTGTTTACCCCATTTCTCCGCAGATTTAGCAGTTTGTGCATTTAAATACATGACGTAAATTATTTATGCGTATCCGCTATTCAGGTAAACCAAATGTAGCGTAAACCCTTCAAATATTCATTAGGTGATGATGCACTTGGATTTCACAGATGGTTGGCTCATCACTTGAAGATGTTTTGAAAGGACAGCTGCATCTTTGAGACATACATTAACTGTAATATTCTACTTTGTCATTCTATACCTGTGCAATCACAGACCTGAATCTGACACTGACAAGTCTCTCTGTCACTCGCAGTCCATCTACACCAATTAGTGGAGTTACTGCTACATCAAATAGATAGCAGGTGGTACATGGAGCAGCATGTTCCTAACACCATTTTACTTAAGGCCGGTACTAATTTAATCTGTAGAATGGTATTGCCTCGTGTGAGCACTGCTCTGTGTTTATCCACTGCTGCTTTTCAGTAAAAATTTACCATTTTGGTAATTTGTTCAGTGAAACTTCTTCCTTCAATATGAAAAAAAATCACATGCAACTTTGCAAAGAAAGAATATCTGTGGATGGTAGAGCTGGGGAAGAAGGCACTGGAGAAATGAGGTCCGGAGATAACAAAGGCATTGATAAGTTGTTTGGGTGCATTGGATATAATGTAGAGGTGGTGAGCAGTGGGTATGATGTACAGGTGGTGAGCAGTGTAGTGAACGTGAAGAAAAACTTACATGCCAGGAATTTCATCGGATCTAGGTCAGGAAGTAGAAGAAATTAATGAAGTCTTAGCATTTCACCTTGGAATCGAAGCATTTTGCTATACATGGTGCTCACCACGTGATTAGCACCAGTCGTTAAAGAATTGTTTAGAGTCCTAAAGCATATGTGTGGTCAACCACTAAAACAGACTAAGGGAGATCATTCGCTATCATGGGAGTATCAAAAAAAAAGGCTGGATTCTCTGGGGAGGAGTACTTTTTTCTCTCATTAAACTGAAGGTGACGGAGATGTGCTGTAGATACTTCAGCTATTTCCAATCTTACACAGCCTCACAAATCAGATTGTAAAAAATACTACCGTAGATTTTACTGTAGTTAATTTGGAGAAAAGTATAATTTGGAAAGAAAAACATCCAAGGCTCAACTATAACAATGTGCTGATGCCATCTGGTGGTGTAACAGAGCTCTTATGCCATTCAGAAAGTACAGTACTTCTTAATATTCAGGGCACACCCTCAAGATGTGTCTCGATTTTTTTTTGCTTGAATGGCTGATGCTGGTACCAATTATGCATTAAAATCTTGAGTCTTCACTGCACACCTTGAGGGGGCAAACAATTCTCTTGAGATGCCTTGGTGCCTCTGCAGTTATCTCTTGGCTTGTCATCTCAAGGTATAATTTCAGGTTTTGCACATAAACAGATGAATAAAGGTTCATCTTATTGTAATGGATTTCAGCACATTGCCGTGTCAATATGCCACAGTGCCAAGGGAAGGGGCTTGAGACCCAGTCTTGGGTGTCACAGATGTGGCTATTTCAATCCATAGATAGCAGATGAAATATATTTATATATTCCCTTCTCCCCTCCCCGTACCTCCAGCTACTCCCAACACACACTGAACAAAGGTAATTTGAATGTAGGTGAAAGATTTCAACATCCTTTTTTTAATAGACTCTTAGCAATCCTGCGGTGCTGACTGCAACAGCGGGAGCCAAAAAAAGCAAATCTCTTTGGGGGGAAATAAACCCCACCTCATTAAAAATGCTTCTCTGCTGCTTGCTTTATGCCGTATTGGAGGAGGGAGTGTGACACGGCAAATGGCTGGGACAAAACAACAGCACATACATTTGTGCATGTGGCAACAAATGGATTTACACACCAGTACTATCTGCTTCCAAAACGAATGAGATGACACTTAGCCCTTTGTTGCGTGATGTTAGACGCCTCCAACATACACCCAAACAATTGGGAAAGTTGGCATTGTTCAGATCAGAATTGCTCTTACTTAGATCATGATGGGTGTGTAGCTCTCGTTAATGGTAGCAACTGTAATCTTTTGAGTCCAACTCATAATTTGGGAAGTCACAAAACAAGAACTGGGCTAAATCAATGAAGGATTTATAATAGGAAAAACGTATTTCTCTGGATGTGGAGCATAGCAATTAGATATCATGGGAGTCAGGATAACTATTGTTCTCATGCTTCAGCTGCATGTGTGAGCTGACCATAGACACACAGTGCTCATTTTCAGCATTGCAAATGTACATTTTTTGAAATAAAAAAACAAGTCAAAGATAAAAGCAGTGAAAGTTATCAGACTGCAGTATTTTTGGTGCCTCCTGTGTACTTCTAATACTGTTAATAATGTTTACTACCTAATGTCTGGTGTTTTTTTAGTCGAAATTGGTTTGTGTGTGTTTGCACACGTTTTGTTCCTAAAAGATCTACAGTATGACCTTGCTTGTTGGATCTACGAAAGGAAAACTAAAAAATGTAATTTGACGCACAAAGCGATTGTTGCCAATTGTTGCGGTGGGGATAATACATAGGGTTAAAGCAATGGCATCACATAAAAGGTTACAGAAATCAACAAATGTACCACTATTCTGCGAGGATGTTCCAAGGACTTTATAACAAAGCCATTATTCACTCGTACTTTAACTCTTGTTGTTTCATAACCATAGCAAAGGAAACCTGGATCTTGCAAACAATAGTTTTGGCTGCTGCAGATCAGCTATTCCCATGAGCTGTAATAATGGAGGGATGGGGAGTTGGCTTGTGTCTTTCTTTTAATGAATTTGATAGGATGCAAATGTAGAATAATTCGCTCACAAAATATAAAGTCAATTCACTTTATAGTATATTCTGTGAAGCACTTCGAGACACCTGAATGACTTGATAAGCCGGCACAGACACGATGGACCGAATGGCCTCCTTCTGCGCTGTATAATTCTATGATATCACATTCAACGATTATTATTACTATTTTTAGTTGGGTTTGATGCGTGGAACTCATAACCCCATATCAGCCCGTCCGCTCCCTCCGCTCGATGGGCACTCGTCTGCTTCAGGTCCCCCGCATTTCCCACCCCACCAATGGCAGTTGGGGATTCAGCATCTCTGCCCCCATACTCTGGAACTCTATTGATTGTGTTACAGTGTCCATCAGGCTACCTCTGAACAGTGAACTTGTCCATTTGTTGTATTTGAGCACAAGAGGGCGTTGCAACAATGATAAAAGTGGACTTCAGTTCAATCAATCCTCAATCACACTCATCCAGTCTGTTACAAGTAGGCTCTTCTGGGTTGTAATCTGTTCAATGCTATTTGTCTCTGTGATGTTCTGGTGTTGAAGCCTCTCTCGTTTTACAGCCTTTTCAAACATAAGATCAGTGTCTTTGTGCTCAGTCTTATGTCTTTTCTCTCTTAAAGCTAAACTGGCTCCAATGTTACATGCTTGAATTGAGTCAGTCCTCTGTGGTAGTCTCAGTGGTCCGGTTCCTGAGCCAGGTGGGTCCTCAGTATTCCAGAGCACTGCTGATGACAGCACAGCCAGCCTGGCTCATTGGCAGGACTTGGAAGGGCAGATAGGTCACTGATGGTAGAGGCTCTTCCCACACAACCAGTACCCCAATCCACACTCTGGGATCCCTAATCCTTGGCTCTTGCCAACCTGCGCCTAATACTTTCCAAAATTCGGTAAGCAGGACACGTCCCTCCAGGGGGAGATTGTGCATTTTATTCCAACAAATATCACTGGAATCTCCATGTATGAGTGGGATGCATGTAATTCTCAGTTTGGTCTTCAGTATGTTGGTGGGTATCTGCGTATGTCACGTAGCTGGCTGACCCCGAAAAAACCTCTTTCTGGCTTTGGCTCACTTGATCATTATAATAAGAATAATCCTTGCAATTGATATATCAACTTATCACATTAAAATGATTGAAAGTGTTTTCGCAGTATTTATTGTTAAGTGAACATATTGTCAGCCTGGTTCAGTTTGATAGTACTCTCGTCTTAGAATCAGAAGGTTGTGGGTTCAAGTCCCTTGTTGGGACTTCTGAAGTTTCCAGATCTGCCAGGTCACTTTTTTTTAACACTTAATCCCTTGAGTTTTGGTAAAAAGCTATTTTGCTGTTGAATATTTGTTTTACTGTTTATTGATCTCCATCCCAGTGGGACAGTGTTCAGCTCTGCTCATTGCCCTTTGCCATGACCAATCACAATGTGCATTCTGTACAATTTGCACGCTTTCATTACATCGAGGCTTGACTTGCAAACTCCCTGCTTGTCGGCTTCTCCATCTCCTCCCTCTACAGGCTGCAAATCATCCAGAACTCTACAGCCCGTGTCCTCTCCCGCACAAGGCTCCATGACTCTATCACTCCCATCCTCGCCCGACTTCACTGGCTTCCCATCACACAGAGGATACAATTCAAGATCCTGGTCCTCACCTTCAAAGCCCTCCATGATCTTGCTCCCCCCTACCTCTGTGACCTCCTAACCCCTTACCATCCTGCTTGATCCCACCGCTCAGCGAACTCCAGCTTGCTTCACGTCCCCAGCCTCGCTCGCCCCACTATTGATGGATGGGCCTTCAGCCACTCTGCCCCCACTCTCTGGAACTCCATCCCACAGTCCCTCCGGCCAACCCCCTCCCTTGCCACGTTCAAGACCTATCTAAAGACCTCCTCTTCGACCGAGCTTTCACTCATCCTGCTTTCCCCCTTGCCCTCCACCCTCCCCGACCCCCAGCCCCCATCTCGGGTCCAAATCTCTGTCTGTCCAGCACCTTTTGACGTCCTCCCGACATGAAAGGCGCTATACCAATGTAATTTTGTTGTTGTTTTCTTTGGGAAGAAAAAAATAATTTTAACACATAAAGATACTCTTCCAGAACGGTGCTTTGATTGGAAGAATGATGTTGGCAACATATTGTACAAATTATATTTCAAATGTTGCTTCTGTTGTAAGACGACTGGTGAGGGATTCACACCTTCAATCATACAATAAATTTAACAACAAAGACTTGAGCAATGGTGCAGAATTACGTATGTCGGTGCAGAATTAGAGATGTCGCAGGCACTGGGAATAAGGATTCATCCTTCTTGTTTCTTGTTTAAATCTGGAAACCAAAGCCCTAATGGGTAGAGTGATCCCAGCTGGTCAAGCAGCTGGAAGTTTGCCAGACAATACTCCCACAGCCAGGAAGCTACGCGGGTTTAGTTACCCCAACGCACACTCTGAAGTCCCCCACAACAAGAACAAAATTACATTCGTATTGCGCCTTTCCCGTCTGGAGGACGTCCCAAAGCACTGGACAACTAGTGTTTCGGACCCAGGAATGGGGAGGGGTGGAAGGCAGGGTTGGAAGGAGGGTGATTTAAGGTATGGTCGAAGAAGAGTCTTGAGGTGGGTCTTGAAGGAGGCAAGGAAAGGGGCGAGGCAGAGGGACTGCGGGATGGAGATCCAGACTGTGGAGGCAGAGTAGCTGAAGATCCGCCGGCATAGTTGGGGCGGGTAAGGCGGGGGACATGAAGCAGGCTGGAGCCCACTGAGCAGAGGGAGCGAGCAGGATGGTAGAGGGTTAGGAGGTCACAGAGATAGGGCGGAGCAAGACCATGGAAGGCTTTGAAGGTGAGGACAAGGATCTTGAACTGTATCCTCTGTGTGATGGGAAGCCAGTGAAGTCGGGCGAGGATGGGGGTGATAGGGTACGGAACCTGGTGCGGGAGAGGACACGGGCTGCAGAGTTCTGAATGATTTGCAGCCTCTGGAGGGAGGAATTGGAGAGGCCGACAAGCAGGGAGTTTGCAAGTCAAGCCTGGATGTTATGAATGCATGTATGAGGGTCTTGGCGGCCTGCAGTGTGAGACAGTGGCAGAGCCAGGCGACATTGCGGAGTTGGGGGAAGGCAGAGCAGGTCATGGCACGGATATGGAGTAGAAAGGATAGTTGAGGGTCAAACAAGCCGCCAAGGTTCTGGACTGGCTTAGCAAGGTGGAGTATGCATCCTTGGATGGTGATACTGTCAGCACCTGAGTTGTGGAGTTGTTGACCTGAGCCAATCAGGAGGGCCTCGGTCTTGTTGATGTTCAACTGTAGAAAGTTAGCTCTCATCCAGGACTTGGATGAGAATTGCGATACCACTCCCTAGAATTGGGTAAGCAGGGTGTGTCCTTCCAGGGGATTGGTGCACATTTTATTCCAGATATGGAAATTTCCATACATATGTGGAACTCAGTCTGGTTTGGATACTCAAGCACGGTGATGGATTTTCGCATGTGTTAGACACTCAGCTTCCCCAAAAAATAATGTTATGGGCAATAGGGTGTTCCTAATTTGTGCGGAAAGAGACCACAGTATTTCTGTTTTTTTTCATAAGTGCATATTTGTTGTTTACAATGACAGAAATGCTTGCATCAGCTCTTGAATGATGGATGTTTTTTTCTGCTGCACTGATCTCAGCATAGAGATGCAGTCTCCTATCTGCGATCAATGTGTGGTTCCAGGAAATTGCTTTACTGATCAATAAAACTGACTGATAGGGTAATTGCAGACCAATTTTTTCTGTCCACTCTTCTTTTCCAGCTAATTGTAGACACTGAGAACCTGAGGTAGATTAAAATGAATGAGAAAGTGGGAAGATTTTTAAAAAGAAACTAGTTTGCGATTTAAATAAAACTGTAGCCACAAGTTCAACCCACAGTTATTAAATTTAATTGAAGAAATTTGCCTCAATGTTGTTTTAATGATCGTTATTACTATTTAGAAAATACTGTATATTAAAGCTACCCACCACACACACACACACACACACACACACACAACTGCACTACTCTGACCAAATTAATTTACTTGAAAAAGGGGATGATCTGAAATATAGGCCTAATTTATTCATTCATTGTGAACTGAATTTAGGTCAATATACGTTGACTTCGACAGACAAAATTAACAACAAGTCATCCAAGTGGCAAGAACCAATTATCCATCTTAATAACCGATCCACGCCTCTTATCTGACTGGAAAGTGTTTTGGACCAGCTGTGCAGGCTACATCGTGAGCATACGATCCACTTCTGCCTGACTATCTGTGGCCTGGCCCATGGTCCTGGCTGGTATAGAGCACAATAACTTTCTCGGTCCATTGCAAACCGCGCCAGCAGTGATGGCTGGTGACCTGTTTTGATAGATGAGGCACATTTCCTAAGGCAATCTATGAACTTACCTCACCAAGCTATCTTGGTTTCGCCCACAAAATACACAGTCAATCAGCTTTACAGTGCATCCTTTGAAGCACTTTAGATGTCTCAACATCATCAGCAATGTCTTCATTTGGTGCACACATTGAATCCATGTAAACCGGTGTCGGAAATTCTCATTGCAATTAGCAGATATGGACTATTTCTATATTTCTGGGGAAAAACTAAAACTAAGCGCAGCAAAATGCCCAAATAGCTGGGACTATGTTAAACCGTAAGTTGGGCATCAGAATTAATTCAACATTGTTAATGCCGAGGCTGTACACAATTTTGAGGAATTACTCTGGTGAGATGATTAAAAGGCATTAAGGCCACAATCTGGAGTCCTATGTTTCTGGTAAACACTTGCACAGCCGAAACATATGCCGTGCCCCACAACATGCCCATTCCGCAAACTAGTAGTAGACTATTGGATGCTCGAAGGGGACAAAATCTTTAATGAAAAGCATTTGGTTCCACCTTCCTTCTACTGTTTATCCTGATCTTTCCTTCAAATGGTTCCTATGTATTGTACATTCCCCCCAGTGGAATGCTTTAGAGAGAATGCTGCTCTGTAAAACAGCCCACAGCATGATCTATCTCTAGTGTTTTTCCTGCAAATCACAAGATACTGTATTTCTCAATTGAGTATTGTGTAAATATGCATTTTTTTTTTNGAAAATTCAGAAAAAAACAAAGTAAGCTTCCCCGGTTGCTCCTTATCCTTTGGTTACTGCTGTTACCATGGATACTAATTTAAGGCATGAGTCTTTTTTTTCTATGCACTTTCCAGCATGCCGGGTCATTACATTATGTCTGGTATTTATACACTGCATGGAATACAGAGCCATCTCTCTAAATATCAATATATACTGCAATTTCCGTTCAGCTGATTTGTCTGTTGTAGTCTTCCTTCCCCGGGGCGTATCATCTTTATGTGATTTAAATGAAACATTTATCTGTTGTGGTTTTCTCACTAAAAACAGTGGGGAAATGTTATTTCGATAACGTATCGATACAAACCCAGCGATGTGAGTGAGATGCTGCCCACTGATATTTTTTTGCTGGACAGATCTATGCAGCATAATGGTTTACATCATTGTATAACAGCGAAGCCATTGTGATTCACTGGTTTCAGGCTTGCAGCTTGCTATGTGCCTTGGTTGCTGATATGGAGATGCATTTCACGTTAAGAGTCGTACGCCGTTCCAATTCTGTGTTGCCGTGTATATTTCTCTTTGACCGAGCCTTCAGCTCCCCTCTCGACTCTCTTCCCCCTCCTCGCTCCCTCCCTTCCCTCCCCTCACCCTGACCATTTCCCCCCTCCTCGCTCCCTCCCTTCCCTCCCCTCACCCTGACCATTTCCCCCCAATGCTCGGGTCATGACCCAACTGTGCAGCGCCTTGGGACGTCCTCCTGACGTGAAAGGCGCTTTATAAATGGAATCTTGTTGTTGTTGTTGTTGTATTTGTGGTACAAGTGGCACAAGCCAAAATACAGATAAAAGATTTCAAGCTTCAGTAGCCGTGTTTAATAACCTCGGGATGGCTGCAAAACCGTATTTAATGTGGTATTTTTTTCCCGAATACCACATTCATATATATATATATGCCCACACAATATATAATCAATTCTTTTTACAGCATGTTCTGTGAAGCGCTTTGAGACATTTCAATGACGTGATAAGAGACTGTATCAAATGCAAGGAATATTATTATTTTGTTTTTTTTTAAACGATCTGCAGTTGCAAATCCACACCTCTGCATGCGGTTCTCCCCCCCCCCCCCCCCCCACCCCCTCTCGCTCTCGCTCTCGCTCTGCCTCTTTATCACTCTATCTCTCCCTGTCTCTCTTTTATTAATACTCGTTCTCTACTGGTTTGATTGATCACTTGAACGGGCTGACACGTTCCCGGTCAGGCAGCTGCTGCTTTTAATTTGAAAGGAGATCTGCATTTCTGTTTCAAAAGGAAGAAGCATTCCCTTGGGCAATTACATCCCTGTGCTGATTTGCTGCAGTGAAGACTGCAGCCTTTACAAACCACCCTCCCCTTTTTTTTTCCCCCTCTTCTCTTCACCCCCACCCTCCCACCCATCCACCACCACCACCACCATCACCACCCCTTCTTGTTCCGCTTACCACACTGAGTCGTCTTAAACAGTGTGCGCTTCACCCCATAAATGCATTGGAATGCCTAACTGATAGAACGTTTGGTCACAGAAGAGGTGTCCGTGATCTTTTTGATGCCCCAAGATGCAGACCGGTACAGAATCTACCAAGATGGACTGTCTGTGGAGTTGCTGGAAGAACCAGGGTACTCAATTGTTTTGCATGGTTTGAAAGGAACTGAAAACGGGGCGAGGGCTGTACCAAAGCTTCTCATGCGTATTCACCTGTGGGCCTGTGCATGTATTTTCATCCGCTTCGTATCGTAATAATCAAGTAATCCTTTGTTTTTTTCCGGCAGGGGATAGATGAATGATGAGGGCTACGTTTCAGGACTTGTGTGTGTGCGTGCGCGTGTGCGTGTATATATATATATATTGTTTTTTTAAGAAGCGATTTTGCCTTTTTTTGCTGAAAGAAAATGCCGCCTAAATGATTTCGCCTCTCGTCCTTTTTTTGGTGGGTGTGTAAGGTTGAATTTCACAGAGCTTCGTTGTGAAATTCATCTGTGTGTGTGTGTGTGTGTGTGTGCTTGTTAACTGCGTAGCGAAGCTCTTGCAGAATTAGAATTGTATTACGAATCCGTGCCCATTGTATCTGTTATCCTTCATTTCTGAGCAGCATCCATCAGTCCAGCTGCAAAGCATCCTTCACAATGGAAACACACCCATGATGAAGATGACAATCTTCTCAGTACAAAGCGTCTGCTGTACATATACTATATCTATATTTATATGTTGTTTTTAAAAAAAATCCTTCTTTCACCAATTCTAGTTTTATTATCAGGAAATAGTATTTGTTTGTCGAGAGGTATCTTTGTGTATACAGATGGATGCTGAGAATTATACTCCAAAACAAGGCAAACAATGTATATGTGTTTGAGTTGCGGTGGATGCTGTACCATGGATTTAGTTCAATAATTAATAGCGAGCTCTGGAATCTTCCTCTTTGTACATGTATCTGTCTGAAAAGCATCCAATTCAGCACTGGGTGTGGCCCTGTTTGTCTGCTTCAGGTCTTTTTCAGCCATCTTTTTTTCCATTCAGCGTCAACATTAGGTTCTGTCTAGACATTTCAGCATATAAGGTGCTAGGGTGTGTTCTTTTCTTAATAAGAGAAACACTCGAGAAATTTGACCAGATACCTTGGGGGGATAGTTAATTAATTTATTCCCTTTCTGGGGTTTCACGGATAATTGGTTGTTATGAAATACTCCTTTTAACGAAGGCTTCTATTGACAGACCTACTCTTTAATTATTTTTTACCCATCCAAAACCTCTGAGGCATGTCCCTTATTTAAACCCATCTCACACAATAGCCCACAATAGCTTCAGAGAAAAGACTGATATTCCACTTTTTTTAACATATAAAAAAATTCTGTCATATCCCATTCGTGTGGTCCACAGAAGAAAACTGCTTCCTCCGTAGATGGTCAAAACCTATACAAACCTAGATCTTACTCCTTCAAGCGAAGATTTCCAATTGTCCAATAAATGTGTCGTCTAATTATTTTATTCCACATTACAGATGATTTAATAAACCATGTTAGCCATCAAGAGAAGATTTTTGTCTCAGTAAAAGATCTGAAACAAGTTGGCAATAACTTGACTTTAAATGCCATTCTATTATACTCAGGGTAGTATTTCTGTTGAATTCTGTATTTTTTGTTCTTTACTTCCAAATCAGAATTTGTTAAAAAAATGATAATGTAAAGCAGAAATCCAAATAAATCTTTATTTCTAATTTCAGAAAAAAATCTCCCTCTCCCCTCGGTTTTAACATTTTCTTTTGCAGAACGATTTCAAAACCTCTCAGCTGAACATTCAGGTAACTTGAGAGATGATGTTTGTTGTTGAAAGTTCGCTCGTTTAAGGCCAGTTTGTCCAGAGAGGTGCAATGATGATGGATTGCTGTCAATATCATCAGCAGTAAAGAGAAAGAGCCCTACCTAACTGGTGAGAGTCCTAAGATAGTATCCTGAGGTTGCATTAATGAACCCAACTTATTCCTCCACAACTGCTCGCTTCGTACAATACCTGCTTGAGGATTTTGTTTGCTCCTTGTGGGCACACTCGTACTTACAGTTACTAGAATGTACTGTAGTTACCGCCCTGGCTGCTGCAGTATTTCGTCAGCCTGGAAGGGAGCCCATTATTTTAACGGAATGCTTCACGAGTAGTTTTTTAAGGCACGAATAATGAATGAAGTGCCAAACACCTTTTAGCTCAAAGGAGAGGGAGAGAATCGACATCCAGACCTTTCGTTGAGAAATGTGGGCCGGGTGAATAAGGCCTTTAATGCTCGGACCCAAATGGACAGTTGGACACCCTGCGCAAGTGAGAGCCTCACTTCACCCTTTTCACGCATCCACAGTGCACCAAAACAATCATTATGAAATAAAATTGTGCCTGTGTTGTGTGTTTTTTTTAAAAAACTTCTTCTAAAGCACAGCAAAAAAGCAGCTCCCGGCGTGAAAGGCGCTATACAAATGTAATTTTGTTGTTGTTGTTGTTGTTGTTCATGATAATAATAGTAATATTAATAATCCTTGCATTTGATATAGCGCTTTTCACGTCTTCTCGATCTCTCAAAGCGCTTCACAGAATAGACTGTAAAGTGAATTGACCGCATATATTTTGTGGGTTAACAATCTGCTCAGATATTGCAGGGACTGGGGGATAATAATAATATTTGCATTTGATAAAATTGTTATAAAATCAAATATAAATTTCATGAATAACATGAAATTGGAATGAGGAGAGAAATAATAATAATAATAATCCTTGCATTTGCTATAGCTCCTTATCACGTCGTTGAGACGTCACAAAGCGCTTCACAGAGTAGATTGTAAAGTGTAGTGACTGTGCATTTTGTAGGCGAAACACGGCAGCCGATTGAGCACAGGAGAATGAGATTGAGCTTGGGAGCTGATACAAAATAGTCTTGCAGTCCAGACAAAAGTCTAGTAAAACAGTTCATATCAAGGCAACAAATACTAAGGGCCATAGTTTTAGAAAGCTTGGTATTTATAAAGGTTCTGGTCTCAAATAATGTGCAGGGCCTGTGGAGTCTGCTGGTGACTGGTATGGCTGTCTATGCTCTTATACTGCTAAGTCATCTTCAGTAAATCCACCCCCTTCTCATGATGAAAGGGATACTGTATTACCTCGTGATTTGAGGAAGGGCTGTGACGCAAGACTACTTTGCCCGACACAAAATGAGTGTGATCAATATTCAAAGTCGTTCATTTTCCAGTTCAAGGCTGAATCATTCAAAATAATCGTATGAGTCTTTAAGCCAAGTGCACACAAAGATGTGTATCAAATCATTGATGGTAAGTTTGGGAATGAATCTGCTCCTGTTAACAACAACTAGATAAGGGTCAACCTGCAAACTGGGTATTGTATGGATGGCGAGTTTATAAAGATGTCCAAACTCACAGAACGCAGTTGGGTTTGAGTTTCCTATTGACTGAATGACACTAGTTACCTTGTCATGAAGTGTGCATGGACCTTCAACACTTTAACTAAGAGAATAGCTTTACAAACAGTATTAGTTGGGAAGCAAGTGCAGATTACAAAGAAGTTACGTTTTCGGTGAAAGTGAAATATTTTGGGGAGGAAAATCATGTACATTTTTAATAAAGAACCAGTAATGTACAGTAGACTTGTTTTTTTTCATGAGATGTGTGTGTGTGCAACGGTAACTTGTTGTAATTTGACAAGCTCTGGTGCTTCTCCTCATTAGTCAACCGAAGGCTGTATTTATCCATCACAAGCCAGCATGAAGTAGAAAGCTTACTTGCCTCTGTATTATTTAGGGCTCCATTCAGTTGAATGAATTAACAGTAGAAATATTCAGTTGGTATATGCTTTGTATTTGGTTCCTCTGCTGCTCCAAAAAGCAAATCTGATTGTTATTGTCATTATTTTTTTACAAAAAGATTGATTGCCACAGCTTATTTATTTGCTGGTGTTCGAACGATAAGGGACATTGCCTGAATATAGTTAATCATACAGCGGGTAAAATGTTTTAGAACAAATATCTTAGAATGGTTTCAAGAAAACACATCCATGATTTGCTTCTTGACAAGCGCAGCAATGCTAAATTATCACAACTTAGACATGCACTTAAACAAGCACTGATTTAATGGTCTGAAGAGGTTTTTTTGGCGTTGGTCAGAGAACCCAACGCTGTAATCCGAAGCGTGGAAGACAGCTGAGATTGGTCTACATACGCACTAATGACTTTGAAAGTGGCTGCTTGAAGGTTCTAATTTTAAACCGTGGGTCTGTGGATGCACCAGGAAACAATCCAAGCTTCTGGTTTCCCCACATATCTCTGGTGCTTTTGTGCTTTAGATCTTGTGCGGATCTAAAATGTCCTCCCCCGGTTTCATATGAATTTCTTTTTCCATCCGTCAGCTTTTCCTGGGCTGCCTTTTCTTTTTCTTTTTCAAAGAAAGCTTGTTAGAAATTGCAGAGAGGCCATCGGCATTTCCACACCTGCCAACAGACCGGCTAAAGGTGATTTGCTCACCTTATTCGCTGGTGGAAATTGCTTGGCCTCTGTTTTTGCACCTCATTGTTACTGTAGCCCGGATCAGTCTGGATCTGCCACATTGGAGCGGGAGGAGGTGAGAGTGAAAGAGAGAGAGAGAGAGTAGCAATTACAGGTTGAAACCATACATCGCCATTGCTAGTCACTGCCATTGTTTCTATGACATTGTTTTATAATCATTCCGACCCCCAACAAGTGTTCTTCCTCTTCACTCGATCCATCATCACCTTCTGCCTCCCATTCTCGCAAGACACAGAGAGTACCAACAGCAGCAGGTAACTGGGGAACCAACAGTTGCAACTGATCCGAAAAAATGTCATCGTATGGAAAGGCAATATTTAAAGAACCAATGAATTTAGTGCTTTGTTTCCTGTCTGAACAAACCCAGGACACTTTGTATTATAGTTGCCACCCTCTGCAAAAGTAGTTACTACATTTAGACGTCTCTCTTCTGAGCAGACATCCTCGATATCGTGTTAGTGACCATATTGAGTCGAGCTGACTGTTACCCTGTTGAATGCAGAACACATCAAAGAAAGGTGATATTGCTTTGCTGGTAGGGCCGTTCGCCAATTTGTTTATTTGCCAGTAACTTGGACACCTGCTACAAGACCATAGGATTCCTGTAAATTTGAAACTGGGATTGGTGTCCAAAATCAAAAGGGTCACAAGCATGCCATCTGTTAGAATAACTCTTTAAAATGAATGGATATTTTGTTTGCATACTTTGAATTGAGAACCAAAACAGATTACTGTGTCTAGCTTTTTTTAATTCAATTCCATATTGGATCATATTTTCTCTTCTGCCTTCCAGTGTGCTTTGTCAATAGTTTCCTATTTATACTTGAACGAGAGGAGACTAGATTCCAATCATTATTATTCTCGTAAATAACTTGCGCTAACTTGACATAACTTGATTTTTCATGAGCAAAAAAAATTGCTATCGGAACTTCGAATCCAGCTACAGTTAAGGAAAAGTTTCTTTAAGACAAACATGCAACTCATACCATTTTGAAGTGTCACAGGGTCTGTCAGATTTACTCTATGCCTAACACTGTAATGAGGAAATGTATGTTTAATTTAGTCTTGCTTCATTGGAATCTTCATTGAATCTTCATTGAATCTTCCTTGGAGTCCTGACACACACAACGTGGCCATACAACCTGTGGTTATGATTAATAATAATATTTTTTGCATTTGATATAGCGCCTTATCACGTCTTCGAGAGTATACTGTAAAGTAAATTGACTGTGTATTTTGTGGGCGGATTATTGGTGCAACTTGTGAAGCTTCCTCCAGTAGGAAGCCGATAGTGCCGTATCACGAACTACAGTTCACCGTGGAGTTACATCAAATGGAGTTTGTTGTCTTCTACAGCGACGTTTCCTCATGATGAATGAGACAGAAAACATGCTAAATGGCAATACTGTTTGGCAGCTACTTCATTCGTATCTGCCATTTGCTGATTAAATAGAAACAAATAGAGCCAACGTGTGGTGGTGCATTTCAAGGAAATGGATTTACTGGGCTCTCCAGATGATAACCCACTACAATAAATGAAATTTGAAATCTAATATGTGAGACAGTGCGTGCTGAAATACACTAATTTTGAGTTTTTTCCAGACGTTTAATTACTTTAGCCCCAGTGGTAATTGAAGCGTAGAGTCGAATGGAAGGTTAGGAGAAGGTAGAGCTGATTCTTTAAATGACTTACTTATTCATGCAGACATTGTTTCAAATAAAGTGTTGAATCACTGCAGGAATTTCCATTCTACGAACCTCCTCGTTGCCGGAACAACATAGAGTAGAGCTGTTTAACCCCTTTTCAATGCAACGTGATGGAATGTTTTGTTCGGGTGAGACCGTTGTGAAAGAGGTTTAAATGATCAGATTTACCGTGTCGTTGTCTAGTCAGGTGTTAGCCATAATTTCCCGTATCCATAAGCACATTGGGTATCTGGAATGGCATTGACATTTCATTGCCATTGAATTGATTTGAAGCTGGCATGAATCCTAGTGTAAAGGTTTGCAAATTACAGTATGCATTGTTGCGGCATTATAATAACCCGTATTTTCACCAGCAATTTCTGGCCTTTATTTTCATGGTGCAACTAGTGTAGATATCATTGGTGTTAGACACAGAACCAACAACAGTTTCGTGGTCAATCTGGCGTGTAATGAGGTAACGCCACCAACTGTAAAATCTATTCTCAATCGGATTTCTGCTTTTACTATAAGCAAAGACCTCGAGAACTAAGTTGAGGCCAAGTGGACTCATGCATTAGCTCGCACATGCACACGCCAGGTCCGTGTGGACTCGCACAGGCCAGCTCCGTGTGGACTCGCACACACCAGCTCCGTGTGGACTCGCACACGCCAGCTCCGTGTGGACTCGCACACGCCAGCTCCGTGTGGACTCGCACACACCAGCTCCGTGTGGACTCGCACACACCAGCTCCGTGTGGACTCGCACACGCCAGCTCCGTGTGGACTCGCACACGCCAGCTCCGTGCCACACGTATACAAAGGGTTGCAAGGTTTTTTTTCCAATAATAATGAAAAAAATCCCTGATTTTTCCTGAAGCTGCT
This sequence comes from Callorhinchus milii, assembly GCF_018977255.1. NCBI lineage: Eukaryota > Metazoa > Chordata > Chondrichthyes > Chimaeriformes > Callorhinchidae > Callorhinchus > Callorhinchus milii. The sequence goes on from NW_024704750.1 coordinate 3,898,499, forward strand.
GACAGTTTATGCTCAGTACCTTGTTGCACGCAGTAGAATGTTTGGCCAGTTTAACGCATTTAGAGGGTGAGACAGGAATGGGAAGAGGTACTTCAGCTCATTCTGTGAATCCGTGACTTATTTCAGGACCCGTTGTCACAATCATTTTCTTGGTTTTTATTTGGTTAAAGAATTAAATTTTCTTTCCGAGATCCCTCTCTCTCTCTCTGCTTTTGGCTGAGTCACAAATTGAGCCATTTCATTTTGTAATGCTTCCATTGAGCTAATGTTCTCTGCAGTACATGGCAATGACCCTATGTTATTGACCCTATGAGGAAGCTATTTCTTATACTAGGTTTAGCTTGTTTCTTGCTTGGTGCAGTTCTGCTCTCGTTGCACAAACTGACTCCTCACGTCTACTTTCTGGATCATGCCCCAAACCTCAGATTATATACTGTAGTAAAATTATCCAGCCAAGCCACATTTTGAAGTCGTGAAATCTGTTATTTTCAATACATGGGTTGCACAGCTCTGAAACGTTCTCCCTTTTTCCAAGAGAGAGGCCAATTTGTGGCGTTTCTTCTAGAAGGGCTGTGAATTTAAGCCTTTAAGCAGATTATGTTGTTGCTTCTTGTAATGATCTATTGGTTGGTCTTGTCCAATGCTCACCTATCAGCCATTATTATATGTAGACCCAATCAATTTGCATTGTCTGCATTGATACTGCAGCGATACAAATTGAAGTCCATCTTATTCCAGTTGCTAAAAATAACTGTCGTTGACTTCTTATTGAAACCAACTTTTCAAGGTGATTTTGTTAGGCATTCTTCAGCGCATTTCATTTAACAGCATTTATAGCTGGGGTTTTTTGGCATCATACTATTCTTGTGTTGAATTGATGTGAAAAGCACAGCTTAATTATGGAAAATAGACTCCTTATAACCTTCAATTTGTAATCAGATATTCACCCTAATTCATCCTGAAATGTTTGAGCATTGTTTTCCATGGATATAATGTAGCATTGAAGGAGCTTTCCACGAGGTTAAAACTGCAATTCCATCTCCCTTTTCTACTGGATGTTAAGATCACTTGATATTCTTTCGAAAAATAATAGAGTTGGTCCTGCTGCCTTTTAATCGGATTCTTATTTTGTTTTGTTTTTAAAAAAGTGTAGTTTAGTCTTATGTCCAAGGGAAAAAGTCCATTAATAAAACACTTGCTGTTATACAACAAAACTCCCCATGATTGGAATTCAGAGGCGTAAGAGAAAAAATCCACTTAGTTCCTTTTGCATTGTGCAAAAAGTCCGGTTGCTGTAAGTACACAGAACCTCAGAACTTTTAACCTACAAATTCATCTCGCTTGGTCAAGGATAATGGACCTCGCAATGTAATCCTTTGCTCAAAATTTTATGTATTGATTGCACTCTGCACAAAGTAAAATGTTGCTTCCTTTGTTCAGTGGGTGAGTTTATTGATCGGAATGCGAGACGAGTAGTCAACAAGATCAGTGCAATGGGGAAAACTTTAGTATAATGACTTTTTGCTGTTGTGCATTCCGGGCAAGCTCATTATTTCTCACAGTAATTGATCTCAACGCGGCAGATTTATCTAATTTATCCAATGTCTCTTCCGCAGCTATTGACCTGCTGTACTGGCGTGACATTAAACAGACGGGGATTGTCTTTGGAAGTGTGCTTCTCCTGTTGTTTTCGCTGACCCAGTTCAGCGTTGTGAGTGTCATCGCCTACCTGGCACTTGCTGCACTCTCAGCTACCATCAGCTTCAGAATTTACAAATCAGTGTTGCAGGCAGTGCAGAAGACTGATGAAGGACATCCTTTTAAGTAAGTGTTTGATCGGTGGGAGTGGGGGGAATGTGGGGGGGAGAGGGAGGGGATGGGGTTCTGTTTCCTTGTTACAGTTTTACCCTACTTTCCTTTATATCTTTGTATCTTGATGCCTTGGGACAACCTTCCGAATGTGAAAGGTGCTATATAAATATAATTTGTTGTGTTTCTCTTCCAAATGATAGTAGGACTCATATTTGCCCACGTAAAATGATAGCATTTGGGAAAATAATGTCGATGACACAGGTGTACAGAAATCTGTAGCATTCAGTTCATGTCGTGGTGGTATTTTTAGTGCCCAAGACACTGCTACTCTTAAGTAGAGAGTAGATAACTTGCTAATGTGTCAGCATATTCCAGGAAGGGGTTGAAGGGTTTAAAGATAAATATACAGATACCTGATACTCAATGCAATGCTAGTTCAGCCATGTTGGATGACAGAAATGCCATTAAATTAAATTATTAGAATGTCAGGGCTGAAGAAGATTGGATTGAGAACCTGGAATGCTTTTTTGGTTGCATAGAATAATAATAATCCTTGCTTTTGATATAGCTCCTTATCACGTCTTCCAGGCATCTCAAAGCGCTTCACAGAATATACTGTAAAATTGATTGACTGTGTATTTTGTGTGCAAACTTGCATTGTGCATTCAAGTATATCATTGAAAGCGCTTTGTGGTAATTGCTGCAGTCACACTTTTGTGACCAGATGTGGCAGCAATTTTGCAACGCAACAACTAATAGCCAATAGGTAAATGATCGATTTAATCAGGAAGATTGTTGGTCAGGTCATCGGGAGAAATTCACCCTTTTTTCTAAAAAAGAAGTGTCATGATCTTTAACGTCCTCCTGAACAGTCAATTAATAACTAAAACATATGAGCAAGAAAAGATCTTAGGACATCCTTCCAACGTGAAAGGCGCTATATCAATGTAATGTTGTTGTTGTTGAACATTGATGGACCCAGAGGCACGTGAGATTATCTTTTTACCTCTTTTCTCCCCCTGCCCCCTTTGCTCCTCAAACTGGATCTTGTCATAAACAATAACAACAACAAAAAATTACACTTGTGGAGGCTCTTCATGACGGGACGACGTCCCAAGGCGCTGGTGAATTTATCTTTCAATGTTTTTTTTGGAGTGATAACTGATTTTATTTTGTGTCTTATCAGGGCGTACTTGGACATGGACACTAACCTCTCCGAGGAGCAGATTCAGAAATACGCCGATTCCGCTCTGGTGTATGTGAACAGTACTGTCAAAGAGCTTCGCCGACTGTTCCTTGTACATGACCTTGTGGATTCCCTCAAAGTAAGAGCATCCCACGTTTTCCTCTTTGCAGATAAATATCCGCAAAAGAACATGGCCGATGAAAAGTGGGGCCACGCATATAAACACACATCGTTTTTAAGTTTCTCTTTAAACTCCGCACCATGTAATCGAGACTCCTCAAAGCGCTTCACTGAATACACTGTAAAGTGAATTGACTGTATATTTTGTGGGCACACATCTGTGTCCCACAAACAGTCGTGGATTAAGTGACCAAATTTTTAAAAAATTATTACATGATATATATATATACTTGCAGAAATGTTCAGTTCTGCTGCATTTATTTAATGGTGATGCTGCTTTTGTGCGTCTTTGTCAGAAACTCTCTCTCTGTCTCTCTCTTTCTGGCATGGTTTGTCTGTAACGTCTGTTTGTTTGTGCCCTCCTGCTCTGTTCTGAGGTGTCTGCAACCATCCCACTGTGGAACACAAATCAGTCTCTGGTGTGACTTCTTGCCTTGGAGCCACCTGAGTTCATCCAACAATATGCCACTTGTTTCCATCAAGTCTGCAATCTCTCCCCAATTCTAAGACATCAACACCATACACTCCCTCTCTGTCTGTCTCTTTTTTTAAAAGGCGATGAGGCTCACTGAAAATGACACTGTTCTCTCAGATGAATAGCGTAATCTGGAACAACTACCCTTGGCCAATGATCGCCATTGCTCATTATCACATACGCAACCACCCACATTTATCCTCCTTTTTCTCTAATCTGTTGTTTTCTGTCAAGTGCAAATCTTTTGCGTTATTTATAAAGCTGGCATAAGTAAGGCAGAAAAGAGGGGAGGCTTACCTACTTAATAACAATTATAATCCTTGCATTTGATGTAGCGACTGCAATGTTGGGAAAGGCGGACAGGGATTCACAGGTAATTGCTCTCAGGTGCAGTGATGCTATCAGACTTGGAAACCTTTTTTTGTTGCACACAGCAAATTCCCCAAACAGCCATGAAGTGAGTGACCAATTTTATCTGGAGGATGTTCCCCAGTAAACTAATGATCTGCTCATTTGTAAATGTGATACAAACTTCGTTCCGTCTGTCCTGTATAATGTTCGGTGTTTAACCTGTGTTTTTTGTTCAGTTTGCAGTGCTGATGTGGTTGCTGACCTATGTTGGAGCTTTGTTCAACGGCCTCACCCTGCTGATTATGGGTAATTGTACTCTAATATTGCAGGACAATAGTAAATTATTGAGTAGTTTTGTTTGCTGATGTATTTTTCTGTTGTTTGTGAACAAAGTGGGATTGACACATAGGTGCCAGTCACCAATTTTTCCTTCCCCGTCTACCTGATTTTATTGTGTCAAGATAAGTGATTGTTTAGAGTGCGTATTTTCTTCAAATCTCGCAATTTCCAAATGGCCCATTGCATTGCCTCTCTTGGCTGTGTAATCAGGGGAACTAGAGGCTGGAGGTTCAATGTCTGGACTCATTCTCCTTTGGAAGGAGTCACAGCCAAACAGCAGTAGAGCATATAATGCACATGGGGGTTAAAGCTTTTTCTTCATATTGCACTGTACAGTCACCAATGTAAAACCATAACTAAAGCCTTAAAGTTTTTGAAACGCTGTCTTATATTTTTTATTATATTTGCATTTATAATAAACATTTTAATCCCCCTGAGGCGCACATTCACTGCATGCTTCTGTCTTCCACTTGTGCGATCTGAGTTAAGAATTCAGTTAGCCTGTTTCAGTTGACATTTTGAGGTTTAGCTTTCAGTATTTCAAAAACGTGAGTCATGTCACCCCTGAACCTTCTGCTTAGAGCTCATTTTTCCAAACGCTAACCGTAGCTGCATGTGTTGATGCAAGCCTCCGGTGTTAGTAAGTGTGTGAGATTGAGTTGTTCAATACATCCATGTAATGTGCTTTTTATGTCCTTTGCAGCTGTGGTCTCTATGTTTACCTTGCCTGTGGTATATGAGAAGTACCAGGTGAGTGAGTGCTTTGGTTATTTTCGGATATACACAGGGACGGACAGGAAATTGGGAAATTTCCACGCGTGCCCCCTCCCTGGAAATCGTGACCTCCTCAAAACCCAGCCTTGCTGCCGTCACCCAGACAGGAGTGTGCAGCTGTGGTGGAGCCGGTAGCACTCATTGTGTGCAGTTGAAGTGAAAGCTGTGAAAATCCCCTCAATTCCCAGCAGGCGGGGAATGAGGGGTAATGAGGAAGGGGTGGGGGGGGGGGGAGGAAAAACTTGTCTGATTTGGTGCCCACCTATTTTACCCAACAATCCCAAGCTCTTTCGGGGAGCCAGTCCGCCACTGGATTCACATGCCAGAAAACTGTCGCCTGGCAAAATGCTAATAAGGGTGAACAATGTACATTGTGCCTTATCCAATACAGTGTGTTTTACTTTCACTTTTCGCAGGCACAAATTGACCAGTATTTGGGGTTGGTGAGGACCCATGTTAATTCCGTGGTGGGAAAGTAAGTTTGACTTGACGCTAACATTGCACATCATCGTGAAAGAATACTTAGCAGATATATAGTGGTGTGGCGCTAGGTGGAGGAAGATGGACTCTGTCATTTAACAAGAGGATAGTGGACCTATTTCTAAGGTATATGTTTCTTAAAAAAGGTCAGTGAAGGCTAAAGCAAATAATACCAGAGGTGAGCCATACAGATCAACATTGATCTCAAGATTGAATTTAGTTCTGGTGTTTAATCTGATAACGAATACAGAACTTTACTTCCTGAGGAAATAATAAACCCACAAAATTCATTTGTAGTCAGCACCAGCACCTAAATTATATTGCAATGTAGTATTAACTCCATTATTTCAGCAGCAAAGAGCTTGTTTAAATTACAGGCCCTTCAATCATAACCAAATTAACGAAGGGATAGGGAAGTTGAAAGAACCCAAGTATTTTCTTTCTTTAATGCACATGACCATTGTTCCTAACGCGAACTTTGCCCTGTACGTATATTAGAGCAGTTATACAGTGGATCTTAGGCTGACTCCATTAGGAAGAAAAACCGTAGAATCAGTGCAACATCTGCAGTATGTTTGTATGTGTGTGTGCAGTATACTTACATTAGCTGGAACTCGTCGTAATTCCAGTTTGAAACATCTCAAACCTGCACTAGTTTGCTGTGCGCAGTTATGTGAGTAAAAATCGCTCATTTTACAAGCTTTACACCCTCCTTGCCCTCCACCCCTCCTGATCCCAACCATCTGTTCGGGTCCAAATCCCTGACTGTCCACTGTCTTGGGACATCTTCCTAAAATGAAAGGCACTGTGTAAATGCCATAGATGTGAAAGGCGCTATACTAATGTAATCTGTTGTTGTTATCAATCAATTCATAAATGTACTAATTGTGTGTTTTTTTTTCAAATCCCAGAATAAAATGATCTGATCCAAAGGATATAATCCTTTTTGTCTTTTATTCAGGATTCAGGCCAAAATCCCAGGTGCCAAGCGAAAGACTGAGTAAGAGCAACGCAAAGAGAGTGACTGTTGGCACACGAGAGGGACTCTGAACTAGAGGCAGTTCTGTATTCTTAAAGTTAATCAGACACGTCTTGGAGCGTCGTTGTACCATTTGTCAGCACCATGGTTTTAGAAACATGCAGCTTTGAGATCTTCCTCTTATGCTGTTTCCAAATGATTAGAATTCTTGCAATCACTTGTGTCAATCACTAAAGTTTAGTAAGGAAAATTCAAGTCACAGTAACTGTATTAGATGTGTCTTTTGTGTTGCTTATGAAACAAATGCATGACATTGAGAGTCTTAATTCTATTTATCTTTCTAGTATTTTCTTGCTGTTATGGCAGCGCTTACAACTTTTAACGTGATTTGTGGCTAGGGCATTTCTGCTTTAGCGCACCTCTGCAAATAGTCTTAATTGCTCCAAAGTCATTGGGTCAGTTTGGTTTTATTAAGTGAAATATATATTAAAAAAAATAGAACAGTGGATTGATGTTTTGGTGTTTATCCAGCACAAACGTTCTATGGATAATGTATTGTAATTGTGGCATTTGGTTTTGTAAATCGAAGAAATACAAAGCTCATGTTTTTGGAACTGCCATCATACTATTAAAGAAGTATGGAAATATAAGTCTCCTAGTGTTTGTAACCCTTTGAGTTTTATTTAAGGCTAGTAGTTACCAGGAGGATTGGTTTTGTTTAGCTAATTTCCCATGCTCATGATCTGGTACTACTAATAATAATAATCCTTGCATTTGATATAGCACTTTTCACATCGGGAGGACGTCCCAAAGCGCTTCACAGAACACACTGTAAAGTGAATTGACTGTATATTTGTGGGCGAACGCGGCAGCCAATTGCGCACAGCAATGTCCCACAAACAGTCGTGGATTGAAAATGACCAATTTATTATTGTTCTTGGTTTTGGAGGGATTATTATTATTAGGTAGCATAGTGTTGCTAGATCACACCAAACTTTAGGAAATAATCCCTGTAGATTGTGGTGCAGTGAATAAATGTAATATTGCAGTTATAATATAATAATATTGCAGTTGTCTTGTGGTGGTTTGTAATACCCACTTTCAGCCACAATGTGGTGTTATTTCCTAACACCATAGAATCATAGAATTATACAGCAGTGAAGGAATCCATTCGGATCATCATGTCTGCGTCGGCTCTTTCAAAAGAGCATTTCCAAATCAATCCCACTCGCCTGCGCTCTCCCCACAGCCCTGCAAACTTGTCCTCCCCAAATAATTATCTAATTAAACATCAGAAAGATCAAATTGCAACGAAATCTGGAAAGCATTTTACAAGCTACTATATTTTATTAAAACGTTGCAACTACAATTACTAACGTTCACAGAATTCTTGCATACTCAAATGTTAATTATACCATTATTGATTTACATTTACATTTACATTGATTTAGTGGAGTCCTGTAGCTCAGTGGTTAGAGCACTCGCTTTGCAAGTGAGAGACCCGAGTTCAATTCCAGGCAGAGGGCGAAACCTTGGGCAAGTTTCCTTACTCCACACAGAGCCTAATAATAATCCCTCCAAAACAAAACAATAATAAATTGGTCATTTTCAATCTACGACTGTTTGTGGGACATTGCTGTGCGCAATTGGCTGCCGCGTTCGCCCACAAATATACAGTTAATTCACTTTACAGTGTGTTCTGTGAAGCGCTTTGGGACGTCCTCCCGACGTGAAAAGCGTTACACCAAATGCAAGGATTATTATTTATTATTATTATCGTTCAGCATTTATGTTGAAAAAACAATATTTAATTTATTGTTACGATAGATTTCCAATTGTTATTGCAGACTAAGCTACTTCCACATAATACAGTCACATCACACTTTAAAGTATATCCTGTGAAGCTCTGTCAGACATCTCGACAGTGTAATAAGACGTTATATCCAATCGAAGGATTATTATTATTATATTAAACATGGCAATTGGTTTTCACAAGAGAGAAATGGAGGTTTCCTCCTTGTAAAAACCAATTGCCATGTTTAACATAATAATAATAATCTTTGTAAGGAGGAAATGGAGGTTTCCTCCTGTTGCGAAAGGCGCTATATCAATGCAAATTTATATTGTATTTGTTGGTATTTAGGAAAGGTTTCCCTTTGTAAACACCAAACTAATGAACAACCTGACAATCCCAAATGGGTGTAATCAAGGTTTACTGTAACATAAGCAAAATCATCAATACAAAATGTATCTTAAGCAATAATTAGAGAATCAAGACCATATTACCCGGTTCTCGGACTCTGGACAGTAGATGACACGGCACCTGAAGCTGTTTCTCCTCTACTTCTCAAACTACTGTTATTACTTCTCTGCCGAGCAAACAGAACCGAATGCATATCACCCACCACTCCTCCTCTTTCCCTTTTAATGGTCACTTTGTTATAGGAGCTAAATTCCCTCACGCCTGTACATATACATAGATATAATGGAATTGATATCGATTCCACTGGGAAGTGTGCTTCCCCTCTACACAACTCCGAACTATTTCAAAGTTACTTCCTTTATGTGTTTCTAACCCCGTTCACAGAGATAGCCTCCACCTTTCGCAGGATGTTTTGCACAATGAGAGTCGTGGGCAACCTCTTGGCAGCCTTCGACAGCTGCGTGCTTTGGTAAGAAAGGTTTCTTTCTTTTGCTGTCATTGCAAGTTTCAGCTGACCAAAAAGGTATGGATACATGTAAATGGCATTGAATCATTGTATAAGCTGGCATCCAGGCTAGTTACAGCAGGTATTATGTACAGAGAAATTTCAGGCAACAAATGAAAGAACATTCCTACAGCCCACCAGCCATGCAATCCCAGTGCAGGATAACCATGAGAACTTGTGGAGACATGTTCAGATGATAATGGATCTCATGTCCTGAGGAGCTTTCATTCCTCAGAACATGAGGTCTTACTCCTAAGGACAACAACAACAAGATTCCATTTATTGAGCGCTTTTCACGTCGGGAGGACGTCCCAAGGCGCTGTACAGTTGGGTCGGGAACCGAGCATTGGGGGGAAATGGTCAGGGTGAGGGGAGGGAAGGGAGGGAGCGAGGAGGGGGTAGAGAGTCGAGAGGGGAGCTGAAGGCACGGTCAAAGAGAAAGGTCTTGAGACCGGCCTTGAAGGAGGAAAGGGAGGAAGCGGCGAAGGCACTGGGGGATGGAGTTCCAGAGCCTCGGGGCTGAGAGGCTGAAGGACCGGCCACCGATGGTAGGGCGGTTGGGGCGGGGGATGTGGAGCAGACCGGAGCCAGAGGAACGGAGGGTACGGGCAGGTAGGTAGGGGGATAGTAGGTTGGAGAGGTAGGAGGGAGCAAGGCCGTGAATGGCCTTGTAGGTGAGGATGAGGATCTTGAATTCGATCCTCTGGGGGATGGGGAGCCAGTGGAGGCGAGCGAGGGCGAGGGTGGGAGTGATGTGGTCGCGAAGTCTGGTGCGGGACAGTACACGAGCTGCAGAGTTCTGAATGACCTGCAGTGTGGAGGGAGGGCCGGGAAGGCCGGCGAGGAGAGAGTTCCCATAGTCCAGCCTTGAGGTGATAAAGGCGTGGACCAGAGTTTCAGCAGCGTGAGGGGTGAGGTAGTGCCGTAGTCTGGCGATGTTCCGGAGGTGATGGAAGGCGGTGCCAGTTGTGGTGCGGATATGAGGGAGAAAGGACAGCTCAGGGTCGAACAAAACGCCGAGGTTCCTGACTGGCTTTGAGAGGTGGAGAGTGCAGCCTTGGATGCTGATGCTGTCAGCGCCTGAGGTGCGGAGGCGCTGACGTGAGCCAATCAGGAGGGCCTCAGTTTTGCGCACGTTGAGCTGAAGAAAGTTGTCTCTCGTCCAGGACTCGATGTCGGACAGGCAGCTGTCAGGACATCGGTGGTCGTGGAGTTGAGGGTAGAGGAGGAAAGGTAGAGTTGGGTGTCATCCGCATACATGTGGAAGTTAACCCCATGTCTGCGGATGATGTCACCAAGGGGGAGCATATAGAGGGTGAAGAGGAGGGGACCGAGGACAGAGCCCTGAGGGACACCGCACGAGACAGTGCGGTGGGTGGAGGAAAAGCCATTCGTGGAGACAAAGTGAAGACGGTGGGAGAGGTACGACCTAAACCACTCAAGGACAGGGCCTTGAAGGTTGAGGTGGGAGGACAAGCGGTGGAGGAGGATAGCGTGGTCGACCGTATCGAATGCTGCCGATAGGTCGAGGAGGACGAGGAGGCAGAGGGAGCCCTGGTCACAGATGGTCAGGATGTCATTGGTGACCTTGACCAGGGCAGTTTCTGTGCTATGGGCAGCACGGAAACCCGACTGAAGGGGTTCGAATAGTGAATGGTTGGAGAGGAAAGAGCGCAGCTGGGAGGCGACAACTCGTTCCAGGACCTTGGACAGGAAGGGGAGGTTGGAGATGGGCCGGTAGCTTGATAGCTGCGACGCATCAAGGGAGGGTTTTTTTAAGGTGGGAGTGATGGTGGCAGTTTTTAAGGGAATGGGAATAGAGCCAGAGGAGAGGGACAGGTTGACGATGTCTGTGATATGTGGGGCAAGGAGGTGGAGCTGGGAGATAAGGAGTGGAGTGGGGATGGGGTCAAGGGAGCAGGTGGTGGGTTTCAGGGATAGGATGAGTTTGGTGACAGAGGGTGGGGAAACGGGTACGAAGGTGTGTAGGGGAGGATGGGTAGGAGTCGGAGTGTGGGAGGGAAGGGGTGGGTGGTGGGTGGATGTTGGAGGGGAAGTGACCGCGGAGCGAATTCCCTTGATCTTGGATTCAAGGAAATCCAGCATCTCCTCGCAGTGAAGGTTGGAGGAGATGACCTGCGCGGGGTGGCGGGGGGGACGGAGGAGTTGGGATGTGGTAGAGAACAGTAGCCTGGGGTTGTCCTTCGCCTCCAGGATTATCCTGGAGTAGAAGGACGATTTGGCCGAGGCTAGAGTGGAGCGGTAGATTTTGAGGAGGTCCAGCCAGATTTGTCGGTGGACCGTTAGGCCAGATTTGACAGGTGCGTTCAGCGGCCCGCACCTGGCTCTTCAGTGAGCGGAGGTGGGTGGTGAACCAGGGGGAGGAGCGAGAGTAGGAGACAGTACGGGAGGTGATAGGGGCAAGAGTGTCAAGTGTGGAGGAGAGGGTGTTGTGGAGGAGGGTGAGAGCAGAAGAGGGGTCGGTGAGGGTTGAAGGCCAGAGGGAGAGGAGTTCAGAGGACTCCAAGGCAGAGGTTAGGGATTGAGGGGGTAACTTCTTCCAGGGCGGTAGAAGATGGTGGTGGGTCTGGTGGAGGTGGGGAGGGGGTGGAGGTGGTGAAGGAGATGAAGTGGTGGTCGGAGATGGCCTTGTCGGTGATGGTGACATCCGAGACACTGAGGCCCCGGGTGATCACCAAGTCGAGTGGGTGGCCGTGACTGTGAGTGGGGGAGTTGATGTGGAGGGAGAGGTTGAGCGAGGAGAGCAGGGAAGAGAAGTCTGAGGAGATGGAGCAGGAGGGGGTGAAGTGCAGGTTAAAGTCGCCCAGGATGATGAGGCGATCAGAGCAGAGGCAGAGAGATGTGAGAAGTGTTGAGATATCAGAGATAAAGGTGGGAGAGGTTTTAGGGGGCCGGTAGAGGAGGAGGATTTTAAGTGAGAGGAAGGAGGGGTGGGAGAGGGTGAGGTGCTCAAAAGAGGGGAAAGAGCCAGAGGAGTAGGGGGATAGGGCAAGTGGTGTCCTTGAGATAAGGGCAACACCACCGCCACGGCGGTTGGGGCGAGGGATGTGGTGGGAGGTGTAGCCGGGTGGTGTGGCCTCCGTGAGGGGGAAGGTGTCGCCTGGGGTGAGCCAGGTTTCCGTTAAGGCCATGATGTCAACGCTCTCATCAAGGATGAGATCGTTGATGACCAGGGCCTTGTTACAGAGGGAGCGGACGTTTTGTAGTCCGATGTGGAGGGAGCGGTTGACAGAAGGGTGTGTGGGGAGGGAGGGGGGTCCAGGTTGTGAGGCAGGGGTGGGGGGAATGGGGATGAGGGAGGAGAGGTTGGCTCCCCGGGTCTGTGTCCGGGGTGGCTGGCGAGTGTGGTGGGGAATGGGGCAGTCGGTGTGGCTGCTGCTGGACAGCCAACGCCGAGTGCCGCGGTGAGCCCGGCGGAGGATTCCCAGACTGGAGCAGAGGGAGGTTGTGGGAGAGTCAAGTGGGGATAGAAGGCGGGAGGGACGGAGAGAGAGGAGGAGAGAGTGGGAGAGATGCAGAGGGGGGAGGGTTTGGGGGTAGAGAGGAGGGAGGAGGTGAGGGTCATAGCGGCAGCCATAGTGTGCGCGCGGGGACCGGGAGCGAGCGGTCAGGTGGACGGACACATTATCCCATGGGCTGGGGGCAGCCAACCCAACAGGACCATGGTGGGCCCTGATGTGAGCCCTGGGGCGGTGGGGGGGGGAGGTTTTTTTTTGTTGCGCGCGCACACTCCTGAGAACTACAGCTATGACGTCAGCGGTTCCCCCGATCCGCCCCCTCCCGTTCCCTCCTCAGCCCCACAGACCCCGGTGTCTGGTCTCCCTGAGGAGGTAGGTCCAGCTCCTCCCCGCGCTGTCCTGGCGCCGCTCGCTGTCTCTTTTACAGCTTCAGTTCGTCAGGGCACGATTCATGTATCTGATGGGATGAAATCGTTTTCCAGAATTCGGACCACAACTCTGCTCTCGCTGCACCACCTGCTCCCGCTGCTCCCCCTGCACCACCTGCTCCCGCTGCACCACCTGCACCACCTGCTCCCGCTGCACCACCTGCTCCCGCTGCACCACCTGCACCACCTGCTCCCGCTGCACCACCTGCTCCCGCTGCACCACCTGCTCCCGCTGCACCACCTGCTCCCGCTGCACCACCTGCACCACCTGCTCCCGCTGCACTACCTGCACCACCTGCTCCCGCTGCACTATCTGCACTACCTGCAGGTTTACAAGGCCCCTGAGCTGCACACCCTGAGGCCTCTTTCACCAGTTTGTTGAACTGTTCTTCGGCACTCTTACATGCACTCTTCTGTAAGTTCTTATGGATGATCTTCTCCATTTCGTCGGAATACAATTGATGATATTTCCACTTGTAGTATGGCTTTCCGCAGCAGGAGCAGAAGCGGAAGCAGTTGAGTAACCATGTAATTCCTACTACAACTAGTAACAAAGAGATGCCTATTATCTGGAAGGGGCAAAACACGTGTTAAAAAAAGTACTTGGAATTTTTTAATATAAAATCATATAAATTTCCAGCGCAACAGGAGACTTTATCACACAGAATTTGTACTTATTACACAGAAGGCCATTGAGTCCTTATAATATTATATAAACCTATAATATCAGCATAATGTTCCAAAACATCTCAAAGTACTTCAAAGTTTCTGTAAACTTGGATTCATAGTACCATTGAATCTTCCAGTGAATCTCCACAATATCTTACAGCGCATTATCGCAATTTGGCGGCGTCTCGAAGCGCTTCACAGGATACACTGTGACGTGAATTGACTATAATTTGTGGGCGAAATACCTTCACTTTTGAGAAGGGAGGGGTATAAAGGGATATATTTTTGCAAAAAGATTTACTGGATATTTAGTATTTCAAGTAGTGAAGAGTGTTGGGGGGGGGGGGGGGGCAGAGATGGACCTAACAAAAAGTGGGCTTTGATTTGAAGGACTTTTCTGGGATCAACAATTCATAACCCATTCTGTGCCCTGCTACTACATCCATTCCATGCACAAGAGTCCAATCGCGATGGGAGATTGACAACAGCAATGGTATTAATTGTAGATTGATCTGATTTGTATTCACACACACACACACAAGAAAACTGTCCTACCCTGGATACAGTTTCCGAAATGAGCTGTTTTCCTTCTTCACCTTGGCCGAAGTCCTTGGTGTTGTTGATTTTGAAAGTGTCATTTTGAGAACTTTGCAAACAACTGTAGCAGCTGCCGTCCAGAAAGACCACAATTATCCACACCATGCCATAGTAGCAGACCTTGCATATACTTGTCAAGAGGTGAAGGCAGCGTTCGCATAACCTCGAAGAGCAACGGCAATTATTTTCCTGACTACATTTACAATAACAGCAATAACTACTCAGACGGCAATGTAAACAGTAATTGGAGCAACAGATCAGACAATCCTTTGTCAGGAGAGCAGTGAGTAAAATTAGTGCGAAACTTGGCCCAAGGAGGAACATATAACTATACCGCCTATTGTAATTAGGATCGTTGGGACATTTGAAGCCTATTTCCAAGAGCTCTTGCAAACCCCAGAACACCAAGACAACCAAAATGGAGCTGATAATATTAAAAAAGTGCTTCCCAGAAAAGGGCACCATTTGTTGCATTGCATGAAGCCAGTGGTGAGACATGTTTGGTGTGGTTCCTTGCTCCTCATCCATTGGTCTCAACAGTCATCAGATTTACCACTTCTTGTTTTTGCTGTTATTGTTTCTTCCTTTAAAGATCACTGGCCAAAGGCTGCTGATCTCACAGATGTTGGACCTTCAAGGCTCTTTAGCAACTTGTCCTCATGTATCCCCTTTCAGACGATGGATGAAGGTCTTGGAGAGCTTCACAAACATGCAACTGAGCGGGGAGGTTCGAACGCAGAGTTGAACGCTGTTGAGCAAAATCAGTCAAAGTGAAATAAATGTTCTTGGCAGGAACAGAAAGAACCAGATAAAAGGCTCACTCGGGACAAACCTTTCCCCAATGGATGGCTTAGCGTTTTTTAGTTTTGAGCCTTCAGTATGATGGATAACTCCAAACATCACCCAAGCGCATTTTGACTGATCACAATGTGCAAGTGTCAGTCGGCTCAGTGGAAGACAGCAACTCAGGTTTCATCTCAGGCCGACTCAGTTGTTCATGCTCCCCCATGCATAACCCCAAACATCACAAAGCGCTTCACAACGTTTCTTTCAAAGTTTCACAAAGTGTAGGAAGTAATCTGTATATTTGTAGGGAAAGAAAGAGAAATCAGCAAATGAGATTACACCTTGAGGAAGTAAGAAGAGGATAAACAAGCAGAAGTAAATCTAAGGTTTTGAAATGAGGTCGAAAAAATATAAGCTTTATTGCTTTTTCTTTACTGTAATATACAATTGTGGAAAACTACACATTTGTATGATTTATAAACATTCCTTACAATGATCACAATATTACACTTTTATAATTACAGTAACAATGCTTCCAGTTGGTTGAAACAACTATGTATTAGATTATAAATACTAAGCCTTTGACATCAAATTAAAATGTCTGAAATGCTCCCATCGGGAGGGATGCCAAGCTGGCAGAGATAGTGTGATGGCCTGCTCTATGTTTCCGCAATGCTTTTTGGATGAGACGATAAAGGAGTTGTGAGAGTGGCTCAGTGCTAAATGCCCTGCTATGTAAATGTGATACAAACTTTGGTTCCATACCTTCACTGCTCCACCAAAGCATTTTACTGTGTGTACTGAATATTTATGAGATTATCTACATTGAAGGAGCTTGAGGAAAATCCACATATTTAGTGAATGCTAAAGAAACAATTGAATTTGCTAACTATTCTTTGGAATCATGGAAGGTTGCTTTCTGTATAAAAACCATGAAATCTTCCTCTTCTATTCAAATTTTAAAAGTACACAGATTGTTATGGTCATGGTGAAGATCATGTTATATCAGAAATAATGAAACCCATATTTATTTATATATGCAATCCACTTTCAGATGATGTGTATAACTTCCCTGTCTTCATAAGTTTTTCTATATGAAATATAAAAAACTGCAGTTGTTCTGTAGTCGGGGCGCCCTCAAACAGATGTTCACACACACTTCTGCTGCTGAGAATGAATTTGTCTTTGCCATCTGTAACTAATACTATATATTTCTACTCAAAATACATAGCATGAATAGATTTGAGTTTGACCATGCAGAAATTATTGGAACAAGATAATTATCTTAACTGCGTGCTTTGGTAAGAAAGGTTTCTTTCTTTTGCTGTCATTACAAGTTGCATTATATATTATATAAGATCAAATTGCAACGAAATCTGGAAAGCATTTTACAAGCTACTATATTTTATAATAATAATAATAATCCTTGCATTTGATATAGCGCTTTTCACGTCGGGAGGATGTCCCAAAGCGCTTCACAGAACACACTGTAAAGTGAATTGACTGTATATTTGTGGGAGAACGCGGCAGCCAATTGCGCACAGCAATGTTCCACAAACAGTCGTAGATTGAAAATGACCAATTTATTATTGTTTTGTTAGTTTTTTGGAGGGATTATTATTAGGCTCTGTGTGGAGTAAGGAAACTTGCCCAAGGTTTCGCCCTGACCTGCCTGGAATTGAACTCAGGTCTCTCGCTTGCAAAGCGAGTGCTCTATCACTGAGCTACAGGACTCCACATTTTATTAAAATGTTGCAACTGCAATTACTAACGTTCACAGAATTCTTGCATACTCAAATGTTAATTATACCATTATTGATTTACATTATCGTTCAGCATTTATGTTGAAAAAAACAATATTTAATTTATTGTTACGATAGATTTCCAATTGTTATTGCAGACTAAGCTACTTCCACATAATACAGTCACATCACACTTTAAAGTATATCCTGTGAAGCTCTGTCAGACAGTGTAATAAGACGTTATATCCAATCGAAGGATTATTATTATTATATTAAACATGACAATTGGTTTTCACAAGGGAGAAATGGAGGTTTCCTCCTTGTAAAAACCAATTGCCATGTTTAACATAATAATAATAATCTTTGTAAGGAGGAAATGGAGGTTTCCTCCTGTTGCGAAAGGCGCTATCAATGCAAATTTGTATTGTATTTGTTGGTATTTAGGAAAGGTTTCCCTTTATAAACACCAAACTAATGAACAACCTGACAATCCCAAATGGGTGTAATCAAGGTTTACTGTAACATAAGCAAAATCATCAATACAAAATGTATCTTAAGCAATAATTAGAGAATCAAGACCATATTACCCGGTTCTCGGACTCTGGACAGTAGATGACACGGCACCTGAAGCTGTTTCTCCTCTACTTCTCAAACTACTGTTATTACTTCTCTGCCGAGCAAACAGAACCGAATGCATATCACCCACCACTCCTCCTCTTTCCCTTTTAATGGTCACTTTGTTATAGGAGCTAAATTCCCTCACGCCTGTACATATACATAGATATAATGGAATTGATATCGATTCCACTGGGAAGTGTGCTTCCCCTCTACACAACTCCGAACTATTTCAAAGTTACTTCCTTTATGTGTTTCTAACCCCGTTCACAGAGATAGCCTCCACCTTTCGCAGGATGTTTTGCACAATGAGAGTCGTGGACAACCTCTTGGCAGCCTTCGACAGCTGCATGCTTTGGTAAGAAAGGTTTCTTTCTTTTGCTGTCATTACAAGTTGCAGCTTTACATTTTATTTTTAAATCCCCACCAGTGTCAGTTTATATATTGACCACAGAAAGCCCTGCTCTATTGCTGACAGCCACGTATTAGCAACATATTACATTCGATATAGCGCCTTATCAAGTCTTTGAGCCATCTCCAAGAGCTTCACAGAATATACTGTAAAGTGGATTGACCTTATATCTTGTGGGTGAAATACGGTAGCGAGCTGCGCACAGCAGTGTCCCGCCAACAGTCGTGGATTGAGTGACCAATTTTTTTAATATATATAACCAAAATGTATATCTTATTAAATGATGGGGATTTTATAGTTTTCATATTGTATCTTTATTCCTTTTATTGTCAAGAGACTGAATTTTGTCCAAAACTGACTACAGCCTGAAATGTGCAGCATTACCTCAAACCTTTTAGTCTGGTGTTGCTTTAGCCATTGGGCAACTGCACTAATCTGGTCTCAGAAATTCCATATACTAAACCCAAATTACTCTCCCGAGCCTCAATGTCATAAATCAAGACTGAGATTTATGACATCAGTGACTTTGCTGCCATAGCATGATAATAGCACTATTATGGCTTCAACAGAGTTAATCACAGAAAGTGTCATCTCAGGTTTACTAAGTTGTGATGGTTCTTAAAGCATTGAGAAGTGCTGCTGCAGTTGTTTGATTAGTTGACGTGTGTTGACATGTTCTGGAAATGCAGCTGCTGATTTCTGAGCTGCTACGTAACTGCTCTGAAGGTCTCCAACCTGAAAGATGTAAAGATGTAAAGAAAGAAAATCACATTTTTATAGTGCCTTATTACACAGAAACCTCTCAAAGTGGGTCACAAGTAATTACTGTGAAGTGTGTGTTGACTGTTTGTATAGGCGGAGGTAGCTGCCATTTGCACCGGCTGTGAGGAATATATTGGAAGACTGTTGAGTAGAATCCTGGGTGAAACTACCTTCTCCCTTTGACTCGTGGCATCCATTTAACAGGATGGTTAGGCAATCAATTGGAACTATCAAGTAGATGAGGAAAAATAGCTGGGGAAAAATTTCAGTGAGTGCTATGTACCGCACCTTTGACAATGTCAGCCACTAATGGGATTTCCTATTATAGTCGTGCATGGCAATGGCCAAAGACAATATTGGTTAAAATAAATCAAAATTGGAAATATTCCCATTTAAAAAAATCTTTTTTTGTCATTTTTTTTAAACGATTACCTTTTTTAAATGATTACCTTATCTGAAAGTGCAGCAAAGTTATAATGTGGCTCGTACATGTGAGGAGCTAAAGATGCAGCTGTTTGCAGGAATCCCTTGGCCTGAAGAAAAAAAAATTAGATTTACAAGATCATAGAATCACAGAATCCTACGCGACAGAAAGGGGCCATTTGGCCCATCATACCTGTGCCGGCTCTTTGAAAGAGCTATCCAACTAGTCCCATTCCTCGCTATTACCCCATAGCCCGGCAGATATTTCCTTTTCAAGTACACATCCAATTTCCTTTTGAAAGTTAAAGATCAATCTGGGCAACTTGTTTTAGATCAACATGGAATATTATTTTCAATGATAAATACGAGAAGCTGATGAGAAGCTGATTGACTGCCCACCTGTTCATGATGCCCTTTGCGCATCTCAAGCACAGCTAAATTGTTATAAGCTTCTGCGTGGTCATTGTTGTTAGCTAGTGCCAGTTTAAAACACTGGTAGGCCAAAGTCATATCTCCTATTCCCTAAGGAAAGTCAGAATGATGTTCAGTTACAATTCATATATATATAATATAAAGCAAAGCTCTATAAAATTAATAACTCACATAATAAAAAGACAGATAATCAATATTTTCCCATACATTAACTCAGAAACCAATTTGGACCCATTTTCGTGCCAAATTATCCATTAGCTTTCAAGGTACCACAGGGAGGCTACTTTAAATAAGGCAACAGCATATTTGATTTCATGTGGTCTAAGTTTATTATTTAAATTCACGGCTTTTGAATGTGGATTCATTAAGAACAGGCTGAGACTGTCCAAACGTTCATGTCATTTTCAATACTTATACAGGAGACATTCATCCAATTATGCACTGCTGGATTCAAACCCAGATTCCAGAGGTTAAAACAGCATTAATCTGCCTCACCGCAGTATCATGATTCCTTTCAATAATCACAGTATGGATGAGGGGAAAATATTTAGATAAATAATTCTTGTAAGCCATTTAAATTGTTTGAATACATATTTGAGCAATAGGGATTCCCTACTACAAGGTGAGAAAATCATGAAAATACTGCTCGCTGTAAACTAAATTAATTGAGAATTGGTGAGTAGTCCTCATAATGTATTTGCATGTTTTAAAATGAAAATGAAGTATGTTTGCAAATCACAATCCTAGAAAGACCAAATCAATAATATTCCCATATTCTAAGGTCATGTAGAAATTCATATTAATTGATATTAAATCACCTGGTTACATTTTATATAATATCCATAACTCAAATATAGCCTCTTTTCTTTTACTTCCATGTCCATAGATGCCAGTTTTTCTGAATTGTTGCCATTCACAGACGTCCTTCTTTTAATAACTGTAAATAATAATAATCCTTGCATTTGATACAGCGCCTTATCAGATCTTCTAGATGTCTCAAAGCGCTTCACAGGACACACTGTAAAGTGTAGTGATTGTCTATTTATGGGCAAAACGCGGCAGCCAATTACGCACAGTAAAGACAGAATATCATCACAGTTGTGAGTTCAGTACATACCACCGCTATGTGCCCAAGGTTGTACCACACATCTGCCACCTCCTCATCATTCACAGCCAGTGAAAGTGCTCTTTCAAATGAACTCAGAGTCAAATCATACTGCTGGGCGTAAAAGCAGCAGAGCCCTAGGTTGTTGAAGAGCTGACAATTATAGACACCCATCTGGAGGAGTCGCCTGAGGAGGAAAACTCCTTTTNAACATCATAATAAAATATACTTAATCTAAAATGCTTCTGAAACAAAATTGGATCATTGCATTTTTGCTAAACACAATATTAGTTTTGAAATGTTGTGCACTGATGTTTTTGTTCATTCAGATTTATCATCAAGAACACTTAACATAATGTCACATACAAATCTGCCTTTTCTGCTTTCTCAGTCTCTGGGTTACACACCAATTCTGTTAGAGGGAGTGAGCTATGTATTCTCAGGTCTCATCCAATCCCAATCTCATGGATCGCAAGCTTTACAAGAACTACTAAAGGTGAATCTTTCTGTTTTTGGTGCTTCCCCATAATGCCATGACTTAGATCAGTAACTCACATGCAGGAAATCAAAGGCAGAGGCACACTTTCTACCACGTTGTGATATGCTTACAAGTGTTTAAAACATTGAAGATTGCACATCAATACAAGTCAAAATGCACATGAAGCTTTTTTTATCCATCAAACATCTTGTATCAGTTTAAATTAAGTTTTATTTCCATAGAAGGGTTACAAAAATGCAACCCAAACAGTTACAAAACCTTCATTGTCATGCATTAAGTTTCACATATACAATGGAGGATTAAAATAAGACCTAAATACAGAGAAAATAATCCTAAGCATTAAAGCTTTCTTTAAATCTGAAATAAAACCATACTGAAAAATGCTTAAACAGACCTTTAATGCTGCCCGTAAGGCAACCTAATCAGACATGTTCTTCTGATCAGAAACATGGAATATTTTGACAGGGGATAATTTAATCATACCAAATCAAACTTTTGAATATTTTGGGATTTATATTCAGACTGGAAGATTTTGTTTTCAGCCTGCACGATGATGGAATAAAAGAAAAATAATTTGGTATAACTTTATATGCTCATTATTTATTAAAAACATATTAAAAACTTACACTCACTTTAATCTAATCAAAGCATGGTTTAACATTTAATAGGCCTATTCTGTGAACAAGCACTGAGCAATCGAATGATTGATCACATCCATTTCAATTCTGGCGACTCTCTTTGAGTGATTAAAAGTGACAGGAAAATCCAAAATGCTTGCGAACACTGATTCACAATGCATCGACCAAATTAATTGCTCTTCATTTAAGAGGCTGGAAAGGGAGCATTTATTGATGGGACAGTTTGATCATTGGTGTGATTGTGACTTTGCCTTTGACCGTTGTCCATGCATAGGCTGTTGTCTGCAGGAGTGCAAATCTTAGCCCATTTTTTTCTCATTCTTGAGACCATTTACTGTCCCACCTGTGATTTACTAACTTGGCAGAGACCATGGAATGGAAACTGGAACTTGCATGCCATTTCAAGGCGTAACTAATTTCAAAAAGAAATGAATCAGGGAAGTCCCAGTTGGAAATACACGCAACAATTATTGGCACAGCGAGGGATGAGGCAATTCTAGCCTGCAAAACTTTTAAAACAGATCCTCTTAATTTCCTTCTTGGAAAACATAACACTTATGGATGAACCTAAAAAAGGAAATGAAACAAATGAGACGTGGAAATTTAACCGTCTTTCTTATCGAGTTTTACCAGTTCACTGTAAAATCTCAGCTGGTGCCCAATATTCAGGTTGAGCTGTAGTTTCTTTTATATGAGAAAAGGTAAATAGAATGTGGATCAGCAAATATAATTTTAACCAAACCAAACAAAATAATATAAAAAGTGATTTATTTATTTAATTTATTTATGCAAGATGCAACAATCTTACCTATAGAACCGTAGTGCAATCTCTGGTTGGTCTGAATAAAAATGATTACTCCCTATGCAGGCAATGGCTTCTACATTGGTGTTATCTTGTTTTAAAACATCCTTGTAATATTCAGTGGCTGAAACAATGTCATTCATTTCCTATTGGATTCAAAAGAATATAAGTTCATTGTGGTTATACTATGGCAAAATCCTAAACTACCATAATCAACCACTTTCCACAAATTGAAAGGATTTTCTAAGATAATAATACTAATATCTTGTTAGAGAACATGCAAAATCAGGCGCCAAACATACATCGTGTATACGAGCTATTCCTGTGAGCAGAGTAACCTCTCCTGGGAAATGGTCCAGTCCTTCCTTCAAAAGCACGAGCACAGTCAATGGCTGGTCCAAACGAATGTAGACCTGCGCAACCAAATCAATAGTAAATTGACATATCATTTTGTTTATTCCGTAGCTCACATCAGAAGCGTTCCAGTAATCAAAACACATTTACACTGTTATGTACTGCTTTTAGCAAAGCCACTTTCCTTCCAGCAGAAGAGCTATACGGAGAGGGAAACACATTTACAGTTTCTGTTTCGCATTATATTGAGTGCCGTTGGCCACCCAGTCACAGGGGAAAAGTGTAGTTAGAGGACTGGACAGGAGGTGGAATAGATAATTATCCCAGAAGTGGACTCAACGGGTCTCTGGGCCTTTTTCCACCTTTTCCTTTCCGTGTATCTATGTATCTGTAAAACGAATTCACTTTTTAATGCTATTGAGAGCTGGGAGTATGATCCAGTCCAGTCTTCAATAACATTAAAAGAGCAATCCTTTAAAAGTTCTCAGGCTGTCCAACAAACTGCTCAGGAGATGTGAACAGAGCATGGGGGGCAATTTTCTACTAAACATCCAATGATATATTAATAGCACACACTGCAAAGTCTTTTCTTCTGTAATCCATAAAGCTACTTACCTTCGAGAGATAAAGGAATATATCGACCATTTCCTGTTGTTTGAGAGCAGATTTAAACTGTTTCTCTGCTTCCCGATGTAAACCCAACCTTCAAGAAAAGAAGTCAAACCACATAAGGCATTACTTGTTTTAAAAACTGCAATGTTTGTTGTGGTGTTGCAATCATAACATTCTACACAACTGTGTCCAAAATGCTAATACAGTATTTCTAGATTGAAACTGTCATTCACAGTTAAGTCTTCACCTGTAATAACATTTTCCAAGCTGCACCTTCCACCACCAGTCTTTAAACTGAGAATGCTCAGTAGCAAGAGCGGCTAAATCTAAAGCCTGTTAGAAAAAACAAGAAGTTAAGGTTCTTACTGAAAAGTTTTATGGAGCTAAAACTCAGGAAATATTGATGAAACAAACTTACACTCTTTACATCGTTTTCATGATGGAAGATATATTCAAAAAGTGTCTGAAAAAGAACCAAATCTATGAATGTGCAATATTTTCAAATCCAACAGTTTTGGTATTTGGTTGAGGTGTATTTTGGTAACACAAAGTTTATCGTTATTTGCTTTAGTAGACAATAATATTTTCGCCCCTTACTCCTGAAGATGCTCGGCCCAAATTCCACCTAGTCCCAGCCTGTAAGACCGATTTGTCTTAAAATGGAAGGTTGCATAAATTCTGGAATAGTCCTAAATTCAGCCGTTTTAAGAACTGTGGAAAACATTCTTCGAAATTAAAATGGAAGCTAATAACTTTGCACAATTCTGGGTGATATTTAAATTTTAAGACAATATTATTTACAGTACTCTTTTACAATATTCTTTTACAAGGAGCAATTTTGGTCTTAATGAGATTTCCCCCACCCCACTAAGAATTTTGAAGAACAAAAACATGACGAACCATCCACTTTGCTACTTATTATTAACAATAATAAAACATGCCACAGCAGGTAATCTTTGTCCAATTAGATTTATTAATGCTATGTTTTATTTTCAGAACACACAATACTCATGATTCTGTATTCAGAGTTTGATACTAACCTTAGCTAAGTAGGGTTTTCCAGCATATTTGGATATATTTAGTCTGGACAAATGAATAAATGGTCCATCAGGGTTAGTAAGCATCGAGGCCTATAAGGGCGAGAAACAAGAATTAATTTGCATTGATTGCATTCTTTGATTATAAAACAGTTAACCGTATAGAGCCTTCACGTTAAAAAAATGATAAACAAAAAAGGTGTGTTTGCACAAGGCATACCGTTCCCAGCCTAACGTATCTTCCAGAAGCACTTGTAACTGGCCGGGCTGTGGAGGCTGTTCTTGGGGTCTTGATGGCTTGCTCCATAGTGCCAGGTCTGCCAGAGCTAGTGCCTGGTCTAACAAACCCACTGATGGGTCGCCCGGCCTGAGACATGGGCCTATACATAAGCATAGAAAAAAAATCTTATTACTCAGTAAAAAAAATATATTTTGCTCAACTCCCACCAGAGTTGCAACCTGATGAAAGGGCTAACAAAAAATGTCAATTGTGTCGATTGGTGAAGTTATGTTTGAGTATTATCGATATGGGAAAAAACCCACAACAGAAATCATTTTTTACTTCCAGTTTGAATAAGTAACTACAACAATAACAACAAATTACATTTGTATAGTGTCTTTTATGTCAGGGTGGAGGGCAGGTTGGGTAGGGGTAGGAGGGTGGACAAACAACTTATTTACTTACAAATAAGTAAGTTATTTCCCACCTTTCCTCAGGACAGAGAATCAAGTTTAGATAAAATTCCATGGGCATACGTTGATCGTGTGGCTATTTGTCATGTGTAAGTTTTTATGATGATTGCTGGCAGAGGATTCAAGATCCTCATCCTCACCTACAAGGCCATTCACGGCCTTGCTCCCTCCTACCTCTCCGACCTACTATCCCCCTACCTACCTGCCCGTATCCTCCGTTCCTCTGGCTCCAGTCTGCTCCACATTCCCCGCCCCAACCGCCCTACCATCGGTGGCCGGGCCTTCAGCCTCTCAGCCCTGAGGCTCTGGTACTCCATCCCCCAGTGCCTTCGCCGCTTCCTCCCTTTCCTCCTTCAAGGCCGGTCTCAAGACCTTTCTCTTTGACCGTGCCTTGAGCTCCCCTCTCGACTCTCTACCCCCTCCTCGCTCCCTCCCTTCCCTCCCCTCACCCTGACCATTTCTCCCCCTGCTCGGGTCCTGACCCAACTGTACAGCGCCTTGGGACGTCCTCCCGACGTGAAAGGCGCTCAATAAATGGAATCTTGTTGTTGTTGTCCAAGTGTGGGAATTAGGACAGAGCCAATTATCCGAAGAAGGAAGCCTAGCTCTCCCAATCCCTCATGGCCACTAAAGCGAACTGCATTGTCCCACACCTTAGCTGAGATTGGTTAGCTTGGGACAAACAATACATCAAATCTGGAATTTCCCTGCTTTGTACATGTCATCACACACTGGATTTATTCACTGAGCTAAAGGGGAACTAATTAAAGTTATTAATACCTGACAGCTGGGCTAGGACCTCCTGCTTGACTTGTTGTTGGATGTTTTAGAGATGTTCCGGGTCCTGCAGACAGAGATAAGCTTTCGTGTTTATGATGTTATCTAATTCAAAATTTAATAAATAAAAAAAAACTGAGAATGCTGGAAAACTGAACTGCAGACAGAAACACTAGCAATTTAAGTCAATCCGCATCTAAACGCAAATAGGTTCATATTCCAAGCAGGATCCTCAATCATTAGCTTTGAAAAAACTCCACTTTTGTCTGGATTTTCCCTAGTCCTCTTATCCAGTTCCCCTTTGTCTTTTGTTCCTTCCTTCCCATGTACTTGCTAAAACCTCTATTAATGAACATTTTTTCCCCCAGTTCCTTCCTTAATCGCATAATTGCTTATCATGGACTCCCGCTTCATTCAAAACCTGAGTTCAATTCCAGGCAGAGGGCGAAACCTTGGGCAAGTTTCCTTACTCCACACAGAGCCTAATAATAATCCCTCCAAAAAAACCAAAAACAATAATAAATTGGTAATTTTCAATCTATGACTGTTTGTGGGACATTGCTGTGCGCAATTGGCTGCCGCGTTCGCCCACAAATATACAGTCAATTCACTTTACAGTGTGTTCTGTGAAACGCTTTGGGACGTCCTCCCGACGTGAAAAGCGCTATATCAAATGCAAGGATTATTATTATTATAAAATCCAAATAATATACAGGATGTTCACAAAGTCCTGCTGCCACCCGATTTTTTCTTACAATTAATTTTATTTTCTGCTGCAATGTAGCAATGTCTGATACCAGTAACTTCCTCGTCACTCTATCAATGTTACACGGCGTCACACCAAACAGGGCGACAGATCATAATCTGCCAAAATAATCATGGCGCTTACACTGATCCTCTGGATGTCTAAATGCATTTGAACACTTGTACTAAATACAATTAAGTACTTCTAAATACAATTATCATCATTCTTTCCACATGTTTCAATTGTTGGTCAGTGCACTGTTGAAAAATGATTAAAACAATTCTAATAATAACTGATTTGTGATATCAGTGGTCACTAGCAATGTTAAAGGATGAATGATTTTCAGTAAACTAGCATCAAAATGTATCAGACAACCATAAGAAATCTCCAAACATTTCTCAACATCTGAAAGACAGTGTTGAATTGAACATGTATTACTTACATAAGGGGAACACTAATTGCTAGCTTAGAAGTTTTCCTAAACCATGAAGCATGTTCAAAGCATCTATATTTTTAGATGTCATTTCATTAGCTAAATTAAATTAGATTTATTTCAATTGGGCAACAGAATCTCTATTAAAGAAAAACATAATTTGAGATGGTAAAATGTATCTGATGTATTAAAAAGTGCTTACGGGCAATCTGTGCAATAGCATTGTCATCCAAAATCACTTCCGCTATTCCTTCTTGATCTATATCTACTTCATCCACATATACCATCTCTGTCAAGGCTCGAGTCTTCAAGCTCCATGCAGCCTACGGAATGGGTAAGCATAAGTATCAAAAGTCAGGGATGGTTATCAAAGGCACAGTTAAAGAGGAGGGTCTTGAGATGGGTCTTGAAGCAGGCAAGGGAGGGGGCGAGGCGGAGAGACCTGCGGGATGGAGTTCCAGAGGGTGGGGGCAGAGTGGCTGAATGCCCATCTGCCAGTGGTGGGGCAGGCAAGGCAGGGGACGTGAAGCAGGCCAGAGCCCACTTCCTCCATAATTTTCTGGTGCCTAACTTAAAAGAAAGTAGTATTTTTATGGTGTGTGAAATACATTGCTCCCAGAATGTTCATTTGCATGCATTAAAATTTTTACTGTATCAATATAAATTTTTAATGTATGCAACAATCTGTTCAGTCGCACTAAAGTTTGTCGTAATGATAAAGTATATGCCGGGAAACAAATCATGCCCATTCGAACATTTATTCCAAATTGTACCCTTTCTTCCTCTGGAAATCTATTTGTCCTTGGCTCAGATTCTGTTTCTATTTCATTTTCTATCCTCCTGCTGCAATTTGCAGTTCCTCACTACTTTTATACATTTTAAAGAGAACCAAACACTAGATAAGAAAAATAGGGATCAGATGGTGGGGTACAAGGAATTCTAATTTTTAAATACTATTTATTTTAATCTGGAATAAATGTAATCAAAAAGTATGTAGACACAGGGTGACAAGAGAAGGACTGACTTAAACTAGAATTTATCCTTTACCTCAGAAATAAAGGCTTTAGATGCAGTATCCTTGGAAAGCATGGAGAAGAAAATTAAACAAAAATAACAAAAAAGCTTAACAGAAAGTTGTCTGACATAGCAAATGAGCGTATCCATTATCTTATATCATAGCAGCTTCACTTACAGCAAATGGGGGGGGGGGGGGGGACACACGGGAGGACATGCTTACTGTTGTTTTAATTAACTTAATAGCTCCTTTGTAATTGCGACTAGTAAGCTGATAAATGTTTTTTATGTTACATTTCGTCAAAATAAAAATTAAGACCCTGGTTTGAAAAAGAAAGTAAAACAACTAGAAGCCATGTAAAACCATATGTCTACAATATATTGATTGTTGTTTAAATCAATAAATGTAATCCTCACACACAGAAAACTGACGAAAACACATCAGCTATCTTAAAGTATTCAGTTATGTAATATATAGATAATGAACAACATAGGATCTGTTTCACGTGTGCCCTTTAAACACTTATTTGGTTATAATCATAATAATCCTTGCATTTGATATAGCGCTTTTCACGTCGGGAGGACGTCCCAAAGCGCTTCACAGAACACACTGTAAAGTGAATTGACTGTATATTTGTGGGCGAACGCGGCAGCCAATTGCGCACAGCAATGTCCCACAAACAGTCGTGGATTAAAAATGACCAATTTATTATTGTTTTTGGTTTTTGGAGGGATTATTATTAGGTTCTGTGTGGAGTAAGGATACTTGCCCAAGGTTTAGCCCCCTGCCGGGAATTGAACTCAGGACTCTCGCTTGCAAAGCGAGTGCTCTAACCACTGAGCTGCAGGACTCCACGAGGTTTGGCCAAGAAGCACCGAAGCCCATTGCTGGGGGGTTAAGATGTTGAGTTCTCCAATTACTAATATTGTCGGTGTAACAAGATACACATTCTCATCATGTTGATAAACATGCAGCCAAATGTGTTCAAAGCACTTTGTTGCTGCACAGGGTGATTTATACCCGAGTGGGTTCAACCACGAGCAGAAGTTTTGTTTCCCCCCCACGAAATGCTGAAATCTAAGCAAACGGAAGGTTGTAATTAATTTCTATTGATATCATATTAATCTTAAACCTGAGCAAAGTCGGTTTGCGGGTGGATGGCTCGAGAACGACCCGGCTGCTCCTCCTACAAGTGGGGGTAGCAGTAATAATAATAATCCTTGCATTTGATATAGCGCTTTTCACGTCGGGAGGACGTCCCAAAGCGCTTCACAGAACACACTGTAAAGTGAATTGACTGTATATTTGTGGGCGAACGCGGCAGCCAATTGCGCACAGCGATGTCCCACAAACAGTCGTAGATTGAAAATGACCAATTTATTATTGTTTTTGGTTTTGGAGGGATTATTATTAGGCTCTGTGTGGAGTAAGGAAACTTGCCCAAGGTTTCGCCCTCTGCCGGGAATTGAACTCAGGTCTCTCACTTGCAAAGCGAGTGCTCTAACCACTGAGCTACAAGACAGGGGCGCACACTGTGGGGTGGAGGGGGGGGGGGGGGGGGGGGAGACGAGGGTCGGGGCTCGGGGTTGGGGGGGTCGTTGCTGAGCTGATTTTAAAACGCCGCCCGGCGGGAGCAGGCGGCGGTGTCACCGTTATCCCACACAAAACAGCGCACGACCGCGTTGAGATGGGCTTCGATTTCACCACCGGTTCGTGTGCGAGGAGTTGGCCGAGCGATCGTCGCACTGACAGTGGGTGGAACAACAGGGAACATCTGAACGGGTTTTTATTTTGAGGGGGAGAGGTTTTGGGGTTTGATGTCGAACCATTTGACCTTAAATTAAATTAATCCCCTCCCCCCCCCCCACACACACACACACACACAGGGCTTGATGTTACCTGGTCGTACGGATTTTTCTCGAGCAGCGCGGTACAGATTTCAGCGCACAACTGGAACTTGCGCCGCCTGAAATAGCTGCAGGCCATGAACAAGGGATCCATGTCCCCCGAGCAGGGCTTAGTGCGGGATAGCGAGGAGGGAATTTTTTGGGGGAAGAAGGGGGGAATTAGGGTTCAACACAGTATTCCCACAGCGTCGGCTCCGTCACCCCGAGCAACGCACCGAGGTCGGGGGGGGCGGGGCGGGGGGGGGGTCCTACTCCAGCCACCAGCTGCCTCTTCAAGCGCCTGACGCGAATCCGCCGCCGGAATTTTACGGTAAAATCAATCTATCGATTTTTTTTAAATCTCTTATAATTAAAAAAAATTTTTTTTTTTTTCGGTACGACTCTCGGCCTTTTTTTTTTCGTGTGGGGTGGGGGGTTTTTTCTTTTTAAAAAAAAGGAAAGACGCCAGGCAGGGAAAGGGACCGCTAACCGCCAAGCCCCCGCCCGCGACCTTGAGCGTCTTCTTCCTCTTCGTCGTCTTCGCCTTCGGCGCCTCCGCCCGGAGCTGAGGATTGCGACGGTCGTCATTCGCAATGTGTAGTTTATTTGCGGGTTTTATTTGCACTCTCTTGCGCTCGGCGGTGCTTTTATTTTTCTTCTTTGCATTGCTTTCAGAACATCTCCAGTCGCCTTCTTGGCGCTGTGTTACACGTGTATATCTATGGTAGTCCTGGCATTTGAGACGTTAAGCGCCTCAGACGTCTCCCAAAGAGTTTCACAGAATACACCGTAAAGTCGATTGATTGTACATAAATTGCCTGCCTTGACTTGAAGTGGAATCGCACGTTAAAGCTGTGAATGTTTAGTGGTGGGCGCGGTGTATTCTCCTGTGTGGAAAGACTTGCATTTATGCTGAATTTGGCCTATTTTGGTTCTGCCTACCTCTTCGTTGCATTGCAAATGAAAGTGTAAACTTTGAAGTGAAGTGTGTGTGTGTGGGGGGAGGTTAAGGTGGAGTTTGACTGGAGCTTTTAATATATATATATACACAAATAAGTTAGCGACGACATTTAAATCAATGCAACCATTAGTTAATTGCTTCTGTCATTCGCCAGCTCCTGTTTCCGCGAGTGACAGGAGCGCGGATGAAGAGAGAGAGAGAGAGAGAGAAAACAAGACGCGACTAGGGTTTACAAATCAAAATACATTTGTAGCCCAAAACATAGCCCAATATGGTGGCTAGCAGAGTGTCCCGATTGGGTTAGTGCCTTTGAAACCGGGTAAGAAAAGCTCTTCAAAGGGTGGGAAATAAGACGTTTTGCAGGATAAAATAATAATAATCTTTGCATTTGATATAGCGCTTTTCACGTCGGGAGGACGTCCCAAAGCACTTCACAGAACACACTGTAAAGTGAATTGACTGTATATTTGTGGGCGAACACGGCAGCCAATTGCGCACAGCAATGTCCCACAAACAGTCGTAGATTGAAAATGACCAATTTATTATTGTTTTGGGGTTTTTTGGAGGGATTATTATTAGGCTCTGTGTGGAGTAAGGAAACTTGCCCAAGGTTTGGCCCTGACCTGCCGGGGATTGAACTCAGGTCTCTCACTTGCAAAGCGAATGCTCTAACCACTGAGCCACAGGACTCCAAAGGATGAAAATAAAAATGTTTTAAAAGATGAGACACCCGCCCATAGCATAGTTTTTCCTTCACGATGAAACCCCCCCCCTCCCCCGCCGCCCAATTGGGCGTGAACCCGCCCAATCCGGCAAAA
The DNA here is from genome assembly GCF_018977255.1 of Callorhinchus milii. Taxonomy (NCBI): domain Eukaryota; kingdom Metazoa; phylum Chordata; class Chondrichthyes; order Chimaeriformes; family Callorhinchidae; genus Callorhinchus; species Callorhinchus milii. The sequence goes on from NW_024704750.1 coordinate 3,930,503, forward strand.
CCCCTTTCTTTCCCTGCAGCAGGTGCGCTTCATGACGTCGAAGCGCCGCACGTCGCGGCCCGTGGAGCCACGTGGGTGGGTTGCGAGGCGCGCGCGAGGAGCCGACGCCGTGCACGCATGCGCGCAGGTGTCTCCCATTCGGGGGGGTGGGGGTAAAAAAAAAACGGCTCAGCGCGCGACGCTGCGCGTAACGGTCGGGGCTCGGTTTGAATCCCGGGGGCTGGCAAGACAGCGCCTCGCGCAGCGCACGGTCCGCTCTCCCCTCTTCCCTCGCCCAGCAAAGCTGTGCGGTGGTGTCGGCGGGTTTTTTTTTGGAGAGGAGGAGGAGTGGGGTGGGGGGGGGGGAAAGGGACGGTGCCAAAAAAAAATGGGTGACAACTGTTGAATATTCGCGTGTTCCTGGACTGAGCCCATACAAAGAGAGAGAGATAGAGAGAGAGAGCGCCTTAAAGGCAGACCATAAAGGTCAGGGTAAAGGAGGGCAGAGTTACCCACGGGAGACGTCGAGTGGGCGACACGAGAGCGAGCGCGAGCTGCGGTTGACCGGGACAAGACATGGCTGACAGGACAGCGCCGAACTGTCACCTGAGGCTGGAGTGGGTCTACGGCTACCGAGGGCATCAGTGCCGCAACAACCTCTACTACACGGCGGCCAAGGAAATCGTCTATTTCGTTGCAGGTGTCGGAGTGGTGTACAACACACGGGAACACAAGCAGAAATTTTTCCTCGGTCACAGCGATGACATAATCAGGTAATTGGGTCATTGTTGGCGTGTTTTGTGCTTTGAATCACCAGTGGTGGACTGCGAGGACTCTTTGCAGAATGGATCCAATGGGGCGGGTGGGGGGGGGAATGACTTGACTCATCCATCCATCCATCGACGGAGTCGGTACGGCGTCCCGTTAATCTGGCCCGGTACACTGGAGAGATCAGATACGACCTCCGGAGCCCTTTATGAATCAGATTAGTTTTGCTTGACCTTTTAAATTGTAGGGCTTTCACCGGAGATCCCAATATCCTTTTAATCCGCGCTCCGCCGACGCCGGTCTGTTATGTTGCACTTGCAACCTTTAAAGTGTACGCTGTGGGATCTGATCTGTTCACCAAATCCGCGTTTGACTCCGCTCCTGCGCTGCAGGAAAGCCTAAAAGGATTAAAACGTTGAAATCATCTGAGATAAGGTCTGCGACAGGGGGGGGGTGGTCTCTGAATCCGTGTCTTTTCCCGCTAGCGTTGCCCCTGTCCCCATTCACACACACACACACGCACACACACACACAGTGTGTGCGTAATGGCTTTCGTAGCTTTCACTTTAAATTTGGATATCCAGTAACTCGTCTGAGAGCAGACAAGTATCAGCACGCGAAGGTGAATGTTCTTTGTCAGGTACAACTTTGCAGATAAATATTTCAAACATTTGCGTTGCCGACAGCTGGGAACGAGATTAATTTCTCAATGTAGATTCCCAATTAGTTTAATGGGGTCGGCACGCGCTGCAGATTGAGAGGTGCGTTTCGACATACACAACGTCTAAAACCCTTGGCATTCAGGCTGGCTACCTCCTCGTGTGTTTTAAGTAATTTCTGAACTACGTTGCGTTCTGTATAATCGTTAGTTTTTATGCTATAGATTTTAAAACTGAAGGTGAAATCGGGAGATATCCGGCTTTAAAATGCTATGCTCAAAGTATAGACAGCTTAGTTTGGTGAACACAAATCCAGGGGTCATTCAGACTTTGTTTGCATCAATGCAACATTTCTAGATCGGTTTAAGGTTAAAAAGGGAATGACTACCTGATTAATCATTGTGTTTCTCCTTTATCCTCTCTAAAGTTTCACATTACATGAATGTTTTTAAAAAATCATTCAGCGGAAAGCGGTTAATTGATTAATAAATAAGACATTTTAAAATGCAATGCGATTCATTAGAAAGTTTCATGTATTGTTTATCTAATGATCAAGGGGATCATTTTGAATTCTCTCGTACGTGGATCTCTTCATTTTTTGTATCACAGAGATGCTTTGAACTTTGAAAAGATAAATCCCGTAAACCGCTGTGGTACAGTGCTGCAACATTTTTCACCTTCGTTTGATTCAAAGTAGATATTTCTGCAGGAAAGTGAAGATTTCAGTTTAAATCATTTGCAGAACATCTTGCAACAGAACATTAAGTGCAATAGCTCCATCAAGGAATATTTTTGCAAACCGATTTTAACACTGGTTGCTGATTTTTGTAGAATTTATCATTTCTATTGATTTTTGTTCAATATGCAACTGGTGGTACATGATTTTTTTATAGAAAACTTAATATTAGTTGTGTGGATATACCTAAATTTTAGCTATTATCGACATGATATTGCCAGTTAATTGATAAAGGTACCGTAGTTTGTTTCTAAATGATTACTGTCAAAGTATTTATTTATTAGATTTTAAAATGATATAAGTGATTAAGTTTGTATTTTTTGATAGCTATAGAAAATGACTACAATTCACTCTCGCAATTATATGAGTTTATGATTATATCATATTTTTCTATTTATTGTATACACAAACTTAATTGTCAAAAAAAACTTTTTTAATACAACATGCAGCCAGTTTGGGTTTGTTGAGTTTACTAGCGAATTAAATAAAAATAATTATGATGCTCCATCCCAACTGCAGAGATGTTCCAGGTTTTAATACTGGCCAAATAATTAACTAATGGCAAAATAAGTTACTAATAGTTACCATTTGACCAAAAAGTTCCTCTTAAATTGAACATAGAGTATGGAACAAGAAAAGGCTCACTTAATGTTCTCAACCACTTTGAGAAATGTGAAAGATTTAGGAAGAATTTCTGGTGGAATCTTCCCGGATGAACATAATGAAAATTTTGCCAGACTAGAAATAGGCAAATTAAGTTACTGTAATCAAGAAAGGTGGATGAAGCTATTAGTGCAATGCTGAGAGCATTTCAGCTGCAGTTGATTCCTCTCCTACTTCCACATCCAAATTACTTTGAGCAGGGAAATTGATTTCCTTTCTCCTGATGATAATAATAATAACAATCCTTGCATTTGATATAGCGCCTTATCACGTCTTCGAGACGTCTCAAAGCACTTCATGAAATATACTGTGAATTGACTGTATATTTTGTGGGCAAATTGCGGTAAAGTAGGACTGACAAGTATTTGCCCCATTATCCTTAGTAGGAATGGAAACGCAGTGTTCTCGGCAACATTTTTTGGTATGAATGAAGTAAAACTATTATTTGCCTCTTATTTTGATTCAAGTGCATACAATCAACTTTTTCCTCTTTTTTGGCAGCAGTGCACTGAAACAAATCATTGCTAAGGGATAGGACAAACACATACATTATAAATGTTATAACCTTACAACTATCTTCTATGTTTGTGGCTCAGAGATTTGATTAAATAAAACACTCACTGAAAGCCGATGTCTTTGAAACCAATAACTCGAAAAGGAAAAGTTATTACAACAACAAAAACACTCTTTTCCCCACTATGTTCTGGGAATAAGAACTTACATGATTTAGCTAAGAAATCATCAAACCCTCCAAGCATGTCCTTCCAATCCAGGTTCATTTAAAGTTTTTTTTGATCTAATGCTTTTATAGAAAACTCCAGATGTGTGCCCTATATTATATTTCTTTTGAGTTGTCTCCAAAACGTTTTATGTTTGATGAAGTGCAATACAAGTACAAATTGCTGGAGCAGTGTTCATTACATTAAGCAATAAGGTGAGATGCAGTTGATCAAGTTCTCATTTTGTGTAATATTGAGGGATGACTTTCTTGTAATAGTACTCGTATACTGTATAGATTGTACACTAAATTTATATAATAAGGCTAAAGCAAGTCTGTTATTGTACTTTGGAGTGTTGCAGTAAAATGCCTTGCCAAAACGCAAAACGTCGTAGTGATGGATATCTCCTTTTTCATTAGCTAATGGAAAAGGATGTGCAATGATTACAGACTGAGCTCATGGGCCAAGGGTGATTTGAAGAATATATAGATCAAAGATATTGCTTGGATAACCTAAGGCATTTCCTGCTAACTGTGCATTTTCAGATGCTTCCACAGATGGCATAGGGACAATTGGTGACACAATGTTAATATGGCAAATGCATAAAGGTGTTGTGAAGTTGAAGGATCTCTATTTTGAAATGCAAAAGATTTTGAAAACAAACACATTAACAAGATGGCTTTCCTTCATAGTTGCTAAAACATACAAAATTGAACTTTGTGAAAGTTACTATTTTGGGAAGTTGCAATTTAACCACAAAAATATAAATTTCAGGAGTGTTAATCCAACAAAATACAAAAACAACAACAACTTGTATTTATATAGCGCCCTCCATTGCCGGCCGGCATCTCAGGGCGCTTAAATAGACCATAGTGTGCAGTTGCTACGTTGATCTTTGTTTCTGTAAAAAAACAAACTTTTTAAAACACGTTAGACCATATATCAGTCAGTTTATGGAAATTAATGCGGTTCTATAAATTAACTGCTATGGTATATATGCTTAGTTTATACAGGAATGTTTTCAGTGAATATTTGTTTTATCTGTAAAGTTAAGTCAAAATGAAGATCACAGGCTACTGAAAGGGAATGTAAGTAGTGGAGAGGGATGCATCTCCTTATTGGAAAAGATCTGTTGTCAGTATAATGAGAGGCAGAGAAAATTAGAGGCCTCTGAGTCATTTGCCTCAGTAGAAATCAATATGTTTCAGCTCCTAGATGTCATTTGCATAGCTGAAATATTTAGTACTGGCTGGGAACCAGTATTCTGTCATTGCCTTTTCTGGCAAAGAGACCAGATGGGGTGGATTTTCAAGAGACTGTTTGTGGATTTGAATGAACTTTTAATCTCCTTAAGAAATTCATTTATTTAATCTCTTTTATTTTCAAACTGTGGGTCTGAAGGGGAATTTTAGATTTCACATTCCCCTGTGATAATGTTCCTCTTTATACAGTTAGCAGAATTTAATGACTACAAATTGTTTGAATTAATTTTAATCTGCATTGTGCATAATCAACAGCTTGGCATTGCATCCAGAACGAACTTTAGTTGCAACAGGACAGGTTGGAAAGGAACCATGTATATGTATCTGGGACACCTACAATGTACAGACAGTATCCATTCTGAAAGATGTACACACGCATGGGATAGCTTGCTTGGCCTTTGATCTAGAAGGGCAGGTATGTACAATCATGCTATATGCAGTATAATGCATTTCTATTTAGTACAAGATTGCGCACAATCTAATATTTCTGTAGTACAGCTGATTGCCTGAACCTGAGTCTTAAATTTCTGTTAAGAGGATACATTTTTTTCATGCTATTTTTATGCAGTTTCCTTTTTGTGTCTTACATAATTGTGGCAAATATTTTTAGTGACCTGCCATCTAATCTTGTTGGTGTGTTTTTGAACCCGGTTGTTAGTAGAATGGCGGATCGCTTTTTCAGGGGTAATAAACCCTTTTTTTAAAAAAATTGGTCACTCAATCCACAACTTTTGTGGGACATTGCTGTGCACAATTGGCTGCCACGTTTCACAAAAATATACGGTCAATTGACTTTACAGTGTATTCTGTGAAGCGCTTTGAAACATCTCAAGATGTGATGAGTTAAATAAATGCAAGGATTATTAACAAAAATCAAAATAAATCTAGTAATACATTGAAACCCTTCTAGTATTCCATAGACATCAATGATTTATTGTTTTTAAAAGACAACTTGATCCTACTCCTCAGAAGAAAAATATCTTCGAAGTTCCTATTGATGATGTGATCTAACAAATTGCTTTACTATTGGATCACAGCCCTCCTGAATCTTGGTGCTGTATATTGTAGTTATTTCAGAGTGTGCAGTTATGTGAGGTATTGTGAGGAACCTTGGTGGGTGGGGGGGACGACTTACCATATGTGTTTTTCTATGAATATTTTTTCTATACTTTGTTTTTCTTAAACAAATTGTAGCTCAAGAGTTAGGAGTGTTATCCATCCAATGCAAGCTCAATTTTAGATGTGCTTTTTTTTCAAAATCTTGTTTCTTAATCATTTTGCTCTTTTCACAGAGATTAATGTCTGTTGGTCTGGATTCCAAAAATACTATTTGTGTCTGGGATTGGAGAAGAGGAAAGGTGCTAGCAACAACACCAGGACATTCTGATAGGGTATCTATCTTTTGCTCATTTGCATTCATCAAATATTATACATTAATATTCTAAATTACTTTTAATGTTTGGGAAGTTTGTGTTTTTGACATTTTTATAATTAACATGCCAAAATCCTTTAAATCGCGAAGGAATGCAAAATGCGACACTTCAGAAAGCAATTTCAGTGCAATAGAGTGTATTAAATTGTTTAAGGTATCAATTCTTGTAGAACTCATAAACTATCTCAAAGCAGAAATGTCCAGATTCTATTAATCATTGACAAATGGAAACATGATTTAAAATCATATCATGGATGTTAACAATTGTGTTGTTTTTCTTCTGATGTACTTTCTTACAGATATTTGACATTTCTTGGGACCTGCACCAACCAAATAAAATGGTCAGCTGTGGTGTAAAGCATATTAAGGTAATACTTATAAGCTATGTAGAATTTCAGATTCTTTTAATTTCTAAACATGTGTTTTTCATGAGACTTATGTTGATGACATTATAGTCATGAAGGTTGGTAGTGTCAAAAATGCAGTATTTGGCTGTAACTGAAGTAATTGTTATTTTAAAAATGTAAACACTGATTATAAAGAACAGAGTAATTTAAACTGGTTATACAAGAACCTAAAATACATGTAATTGAATAAATAAATCTGCATGTAGATAATGGTATATTAACTATATCTAGTAGATTAAAGTTAATTTCAAAATCTTTTTCTTCAGTTTTGGAGTTTATGTGGAAACGCGTTGACATCAAAGCGTGGTGTGTTTGGCAAAACTGGAGATCTCCAGACTATACTGTGCCTGGCTAGTGCAAGAGATGAAATTACTTATTCTGGTGCATTAAATGGTGATATTTATGTATGGAAAGGCATTAATTTAATCCGAACTGTCCAGGGGGCACATGGGGTAAGTGTTTACATGAATTATACAACCGTACAAGTATGTTGTACAACTGAAATTTGCATTATTTCTGTGTTTATATTTGTTAAAAATTCTGAACACTAGTTTTATAGATTTCTTCATGTGATTTTAAGCAATAATCTCCATAAGCAAATCAGATGGTTCTGTTAGAGCACTTGTATCATTCCCCATATACAATGTAAACCATAATGTCTTTCCCTAGCAAAGATTGATAGATGCTCGTTAAACAAATCTGGAATAACAATTTTCATATGAATTTTAGAACTTTACAAAGAGTAATTTAATCACCTTATTAGTTTCTTTTCTATACATACTTTTTAAAGTTTAAAAAATGCAGATCTATAGCAAGAGGGTTAGTAATGTGTACCCTTTGGATATATATATTTGAAGTGTACTTAATTGAATGAAGTGGTACAAAACTAGGCTTTATTAGGTTGACCTGATTGATACAGATTGGTACAACAATAAAATGGAGCTTTTTAAAAATTATTCAGTCAGGAATCTTCAGTATGAACAACTGTGAAGAAGGATTTGCCACAGGTGGTCGGGATGGTTGTATTCGCTTATGGGATTTAAGTTTCAAACCCATCACTTTGATTGATCTCAGGGAAACAGATCAAGGCTACAAAGGTACAACTAAGAATTGAGTTTATTTTTTTGTGGGGAGGGGTTCCAATTTGTACAATGTAGTTCAGTTTAATAGAAAAATAGCTATAAATGAATTGGTGAAGTAAGAACATGATTGAAGCATTTAGCTGTACTGCAATGTTCTCCACCCTCACATTTTACATAGGAAAAGCATTATATTATTTGTAGGTTCATTAGACAATTTTAAATTGTAGCATTACATCATAATCTTATTCTGAAATTAATATCGTATAATAGTAGGTGGTGTAAAATAAAATTCAAAATCAATTTTAATTTCTGTTCGATCCTAATACATGCTAATACCTGTATAAAATATTATCTTTAGACCGTTATTATAAAAGCACAAATTTATGATGGTGCACACACCCCACGTAATCAATCATTCTGCAACTCGCAAAATATGGCTTGCTAGATCTCTTATGAAAAATGTAACCTTGTAATTTTTTAAAAAGTTTTTAATCGTTGAAATATGAATGATGTGTGCTAGATAGGTCATTGGGATGTTAAAGCAATATTTTGTGTCTGGATTAAGATGCACATTTAAATGTGACTGAATAAGGAATTCTGAATAATGAAACTAAATTTACCAATTAAATATTGAAATCCTCAGCTTGGATTAAGTATGTATTTATCTGCAGTTAATAGTATAGGGATTTCTTTTTAAACATACAGTTTTTAAAGATTGATGGGCCTGAATTTTATGGTTGTCTGTCATATCGCAGAAATTAAAGTTCAATGTAACTGACCTTTCCATTTGGCAGTCAACCTTGAACTTGTGACTGAGATATAGTAATGTAAAGAAAATTGTGGTTGTAAATACTTGAATTTTTAGAATTATTGTAAAATGAATGTGTATGTCATTGAAGTATACATTTGCCTGTGTAGCAGTCAATTATTTTGAAGCTTTACAATTTATCTAATCCATTTGTGAAAGAATGCATTTTCTTTCCTAGGTCTTTCAGTGAGGAGTGTATGTTGGCGAGGAGATCATATTTTGGTTGGAACACAGGACAGTGAAATCTTTGAAGTAGTAGTACATGAACGTAACAAGCCTTTCCTGATCATGCAGGGACACTGTGAAGGAGAATTATGGGCACTTGCAGTTCATCCAACAAAACCTTTAGCAATAACAGGGAGCGATGATCGATCGGTTAGGTTTGTACATCTATGTGATGGTTCTGCTTAAAGTGGTTCACAAGTAATTTCTGTTAAGTTTAGTGAATTTTTAGATAAATGTGGAACTATTTGCACTAACAATGCCCTTATTCTGAGATGTCAAATTAATCTGGTAGATTGTTGGCCAGGACATCACAAGAAATTTCCAATTAAGTTTTCAAACAGTGTCGTAAGAACTTGAACATTAAACCCAATAGACACTCAATACTGTACTGGAGTATCAGCCTGGACCAAAACCTAATTTTCAAAGTTTCAATTACTGACCCAAAAGATGAGAGCTCTCCCAACTGAGGCAGATTGGCACACAAAATAATGCTTTAAAATATTACGCATTAAATAAAATATTGTCTAGTTTCCAAATTACTCATGTCTCAAAAAGACTAAGGTTTAAAAAGGATACACAATGATTAATGTATGAAAGATAATTTGCCAATTAGAACTGAATTACATAGAATTTTTTCTACGTGATGTGTTAATTAAGGTTACCTGTTCACTTTGGAGTATCAAATGTCTCAGTTGCCTTTTGTTTTTCCCTTTTTGTGGTGGCTCCATTTACACCAATAGAATATGGAGCCTTATTGACCATGCTTTAATTGCTCGTTGTAATATGGAAGAGCCAATTCGATGTGTTGCTGTAAGTACAGATGGCATCCATCTTGCTCTGGGAATGAAGGATGGCTCTTTCACTGTACTACGCATCAGGTATGTGCAAAGGAAAACTATACTCTGTTTTACCAATGTATCTCAAAAGAAATGCACCTTAGCTTTAAAATAAATTGATTATTAAATGTCTTGAATTTTACTAATTTGCTAACTAATGTTTGGAGTTTAGTTTTTTCTGATCCTGTTCTTTAGACCTATCTATTGTTTTGTCTTTTAGAGATATGACTGAGGTTGTTCACATAAAAGATAGGAAAGAAGCAATACACGAGCTAAAGTATTCACCTGATGGAACATGTTTGGCTGTGGGCTCAAATGATAATTCTGTTGATATCTATGGAGTTTTGCAGCGATATAAAAAAGTTGGCGAGTGTATTGGATCTTTGAGTTTCATCACACACATGGATTGGTCAGTTGATAGTAAATATTTACAAACTAATGATGGTTCAGGTAAAAGACTCTTCTACAAAATGCCAAGTAAGAGTTTCACTTTTTTGAAGAACCTATTTACTTTTTGTATGTTTACTTTTTCTTGATACCATTTAAAAAAAACGTTGTGTGACATGATAATCATTTATTAAATTAGTTCTCAGTTATAAGGCCGGTTTGTTTATTATTTGGTTGTCCTGTGGACCCACCACAACAAGCCAGCATCTACATGCTGGCTACCCACATGCTAACAGTGACCAATCCCCACGTATATGGGTTGCCGAGCATGCTTAACATGCGCAAGAAGCTTCCTGCGCTCAGGCACGAGTGAAATGCGAAAGAGGTAACATCGGTGATGACTTGATGACTCAGAAGTCAGATCTTTTTTAACAAAGGATGACTGACTTTCTGCACACAGTTGGCCCAGTCGTTGCACAGTAATGCAACCATTCACATGTTTGCTAACATCAACATATGAAATGAACGATGGCCATTCTTGATCATACCCTGTTATAAGGCAGATTCAAATTTTATGGAACCCCATCTACCACTTTAAAACTGAGTTATAAAGTCTAGCTTATCTGTGGCCCATTTATGAAGAATTGAAAAACGATGCTATCCAGAAAAACTCTGTGAATATTGATGGTAGTTTTGTTCATTCAAAATAAATTAAACTCAGCATTGTGTATACTTTTCCAGTGACGAATGTTATTGCATTTCAGGTGGTAAAGAAATTACAAATAAAGAAGAAATAAAGGGTCTTTCATGGACAACTTGGACTTGTGTATTGGGTGCTGAAGTAAATGGAATATGGCCCAAATATTTAGATGTTAATAATATTAATTCAGTCGATGCAAATTTGAATAGTCAGGTTCTAGTTACTGCAGATGACTATGGATTGGTAAAGCTTTTTCGATATCCTTGTGTTAAAAAAGGTAAGTTTTTTTCAATCGTTGTGAACTTGCGTTTAATGACTTGGAGACTTGGATCCCTAAATACTGTTGTTCATGCATCTTCCCCTATTCATTTCAGTGTATCGCTGTTTCACCATTCTTGTATCCAATATCTACTATGTTACACTTTACATTGAACTCTGTCTCCCATAGTTTTTTAACCTATGTGCTATTTGTCACCTACATGCAATTGTAATGATTCCAAATGTTTCTTCTGATATTTAAATATTTCAAAGTTGATCCTTGAGAAACACCTTATTCTGTGTTTGCTTACATCTTATTTTCATCTTACAGAAAGTTTTGTCGTTTGATGAAACTTTCTATTTGGAATAATTATGAAGTTATTTTATTCATTACTATTAGGGTCTGCAAAACTTTCTGTAGGACAACAGCTTCTACTAACTGCTACACGTTTTGAGTACCATGTATTTGGTTGAATTAAACATCAATGATGATATTTTTAAAAAATTATAATTTTTTAAATATTTTTTATTTTATATTTTAAGTCTTTTATTATGTAACTAATGTATTTCTACAACAATGTAACTTTTTCAGGAGCAAAATTTAAGAAATATATTGGTCATTCTGCTCATGTGACCAATGTGAGATGGTCTCATGACTATCAGTGGGTTGTTTCTATCGGTGGAGCAGATCATTCTGTTTTCCAGTGGCAATTTATCCCTGAAAGGAAGTCTAAAGAATTCCTTCATATTGCACTTCAAGGTGAGCAAAATTTATATACCACAACTGCATTGTAGAACAACACTAAAACAACAACAAGATTTCATTTATAGAGCGCTTTTCACGTCGGGAGGTCGTCCCAAAGCGCTGGACAGTTGGGTCAGGACCCGAGCAGGGGGGAAATAGTCAGGGGGAGGGAAGGGAGGGAGCGAGAAGGGGGTAGAGAGTCGAGAGGGGGGGAGGAGAGAATATTGTTTTAGAAGATTTCCTGTTTTCTAGTTGCATACCAAGAAGCACTTCACAAATCCATGTAAAGTCAATTTATGGTCTAAATTTCTAATGTAAAAAGCCACGTCTTTAAAGAACCAACTATGATTTAGAAGTTTCCAATGCATATTTCTGCTTTCCCTTTTCAGTGGATTATGCTTTTTTATTTATCATTGTCAGAAGCTATCTCATCACTTATTAGTTAATGTATGGCCGCAGGCTTATTAATTGTAGAGGTAGAGAACATCTTTTTAAAGTGTCTATCTTTTAGTTTTTAAGATTGATTGTTTGTCTGTTTGTCTTACAGAAAGTTTTGCTGACTCTAATAGTGATGAATCTGATTCTGATCAATCTGATGTACCAGAGCTGGACTCTGAGATTGAACAAGAAACTCAGATTAGTTATCGTCGGCAGGTAGATTGCTGTATTATAAATTCTCTGTTGCATTTGAGCATCATATCTAGAAAGCCATATTGCAGCTGCCTCTTACCCTGACACAAGTCAGTTTTCTTTGAATAGGTTTACAAAGAAGATCTGCCTCAGCTCAAAGAGCAATGCAAAGACAAGAGACGAGCAGCCGCTTCAAAGAAAAGGGAAAAAGCTCCCAGCAGCAGTTTGCGCTTACATTTTGTTCATGGGTAAGATATTTGTTCACTTACAAATACAGTCACTACACTTTACATTATATCCTGTGAAGGGCTTTGAGTCGTCCTGATGTGAAAGATGCTAAACTAGATACAAGGATTATTATTATTGTTCCTCCGTCTGCTCCATATACACTTTTTGTTGTTGTTTCATTTTCATCAAAGCATCTTATTGACTTTTATAATAGAATTTTTAAAATCTTTTTATTCACTCTGTAGCTATCATCCAAAGTTTCATCTTGCAATCTTTGCTCCCTAGAGATATTCTTTGTTCAGGTCCTTTAAAATCTATACAGTATATGAGTAACCATTGACATTATTGTTTTATAATTGTCTTCATATCTTTCAGCTACAGGGGACATGACTGTAGGAGCAATCTGTTTTATACACAAACTGGAGAGATTGTATACCATGTTGCAGCAGTAGGAATAGTATATAATCGACAACAGAATATACAGCGGTGCTATCTTGGACATGATGATGACATTGTCTGCCTATCAATTCATCCTTCAAAGGATTATGTGTCAACAGGCCAGGTAACTTATGCCTATTTGAATACTTACTTTTAGTGAGATTTATTATCCATATAATGTTTAAACATTGGGTAAAGATTTCTAAAGTCGGACTTTAGTTTCAGGTTACAGATCAATCAGTGTGGTCTGATCTTATTTAATGCAAGTGGATTGGTAGCATAGACATCCTCCTTCGCTATTCTATACTTGTTCTATATACGTGGTCGTTTCTGGGTTGCCTATATATATTGTCCTCAAAAGCAGTCGATTCCACAAAACAGTTTAAAAGCATAAAAAATAATCTTTGTGCATCCAAATCCAATAACTATGGTGAAGATTTTGGTTTTAGGTGGGTCGTGATTCTGCAATTCATATTTGGGATACTGATGTACTGAAGCCATTATCAATTTTGAAAGGACATCACCGGTTTGGGGTTTGTGCAGTGGACTTTTCAGGTAAGAGATAAGTGTAGTTGAATCCTTTACAAGTCTAACATGTATTGGTTTTGTAAAAACATAAACAAAACACAAAATACTACAGATGCTGGAAATCTGAAAACAAAAACAGAAGTCGCTGGGAACATTCAGCAGGTCAGGCAGCAACTATGGAGAAAGGAAAGTGAGTCAACGTTTCAGTTCCACGACCCTTTGTCAGACCAGGGTCGTAGACCCGAAACGTTGACTCACTTTCCTTTCTGCATAGTTGCTGCCTGACCTGCTGAGTGTTCCCAGCGACTTCTGTTTTTGTTTGCAAAAACATAATGTCTGTGGTAGACAGCAAATCTTAACCACAATCTTAGTCTCGCCCCAAGATGGTCTTTGATAACCATTTCATTTGATCTCTACTACATTTCTGAGCAATTAAAATTCATACTTTTTTTTAAGACCTCCCCATGCCTAATAACTGATGTTTTTTTTAATCCACCTCTGTTACCTTTTTAAGCTTAACTGGGGATATTTTCATTACTTTTCAATATTTGTATTTCCTGCTTATGCTTCTATAGGGGTGGAATTGAACTCTGCATTTGAATATTGTGGGATTGTAGTTTCTAATAAATAATATTAATTATTTGGTTTCTATACCTTTTGTAGGAACTGCGCTCTCATTAATTAAAATTATTGGAACTAAAGCTCGGTTCTTTAGATTTTATTAGGTTAAATAATCCCAACTGGTATCTTATTTATTTTAGCGGATGGAAAACGTTTGGCATCAGTGGGACTGGATGAAAATCACACCATAATTCTCTGGGAGTGGAAGAAAGGAGAAAAACTTTCTTCAGTGCGGTAGATGCTTAGCCCTGTATTTTATTAATATTAATCTTTTTGATATAGTCTTTTGTCAATGTCTTAAAGCACTTTACAGAATTTATTGTAAAGTGGGGTGACTGTCTTTGTAATGGGATGCGGTAGCTAATTTTTCACAGCAATATCCCACAAATAGCCAAATGAAGTGATTTTTACATCTGTTTTTCAAAAACATTGGGAGAAGCTCCCTTCTCTTTTGGAATAATAAAAGTAAGATAGATATGCATTGTCAGTTGAAGAGGAAATTACTGAACTCCATAAACATTGTTTTCAAATGGAAGGTAGTATTCTCTGAAAGTTTTTCTTCTCAGAGTGATACTGGTTTTCCATCTCCTAAGAAACAGAGAATATTTCATTTCCTTATGTGGTAACAATTTTAGTAGTAAATGTACAATAATAATGTTAATTGCAGAATGTAATCACTACAATATTGATTTTGCGGTACAGTGTCTAGCATTATCTTTTTTCATGCACAGTATTTAGATTATAAAATTAACTATATAAATGTTGTAATTAAAATCTGTTTACCATTGTATTGTAAATTATCCCATGTGTATTTTCAAAGGTATAAATAATGTAGGATAGTTTGAATTATTTCACAGTTTGCAACTCATTTCATAATCAAATGAATTGCAAAACAATATTTTATTTTTTCATGTTCAAAATTCATTTACTTATGAAATAGAATAATAGTTATGAAATAGAATAATCCTATATATTATGAAATTGTTTATCAAGTCAAACTACTGTATATTTTTATATTAGAGGAGGTGCAGACAAGATTTTTGTTGTCAAGATAAATCCCTTTGTGCCAGACAAACTAGTTACAGCTGGAATAAAACACATGAAGTTCTGGCAACGAGCAGGTAAGACAATTAACTACTTTTACTTCTGTAATATCCTTTTCTGATTAAATGGCTTTTATCCACTTTATTCAGTATTGATACTCTGCAGTATAGGCATAGTGCTTGGCTATTTCATGTAATACATTTATAAGATCAATAGGACCCTGTTACTCTTAATGAACTGAATACTACCTCTACTGTTAATATTAATCCTTGCATTTAATATAGCACCTTTCACATGAGGAGGTTGTGTCAAAATGTTTCACAGAATTTACTGTTCAGTGAAAAAGTATAATTTACTCAAGATGAGTTTTTATTCCTTATTCTAAAATTCTACTTTGCAGAAGATAAGCCAAAAATGTGAATATGTTTAAGAAAATTAAAAGCACATGAAACATTAACCAGGTTTTTATACTATGTATTAAGATAATTTGTTTTATAGGTGTAAGTTCCAATTAACAGTTTTAAAAAGTGTTGAAAGTAAAGGAAAACGTTTCATAAAATATAGTCTTTATAATTTGTTTTCTCTGTAAGGTGGCGGACTGACTGGAAGAAGAGGCTTTTATGGAACTTTTAGAAAGACGGAAACCATAATGTGTGCAGTGCACGGTTGGTCAGAGGAGATGGTGTTTTCAGGCACATCAACTGGGGATATCTGTATATGGCGTGATACATTCCTCATTAAAACTGTCAAGGCTCATGATGGACCAGTTTTCAGTATGCATGCCTTAGAGAAAGTAAGATATAAGGAATGCCTTACGAGATATCAAGTTGATAGATGTGAATTTTAAATTTTAGTAGGCATTCTGTCTAATTTATTCAAATTACTTTATTAGCTTAAAACTTAATCTTAAATGCAAAGATAGTATTGCCTTAAATTGATAATAAGATGGTTACCATGGTGGCTTTAAACTATTTGTTTTTACTGCCATGTTGCTTTAGGCTTTTTTTTGTGTTACGAATGTACTATGAAATTCTGGTAACAAACAGATCCCTGAGTAAAACCTAATTTTTTTCTGGAAGTTCCATAATCATTCCTCCTCTTCCCCAAACTAAATATTCTTTACAATTCAGAATAAGACCACCACCAACCAGAAGACACAGAGGCAAGATTGTATCTTCAAATAATACTGCTGTACCTGCCATTGCCTGTGATGATGCTTCTTTCCTTCATTCTGTTTTCCTTTCTCCAAAAAGACAAAGCTATGTGCAGAACTTTCTCACAGCTATGTTTGAACGGTTGAGAGAATTACTTTTCAGTTCCTTCTCTGTTTTTTTCCCTGCACTACAACAAAAATAAAGTTAAGCTAATCTGCAAGGTTTTTCTCTTGAAAAAGAAGAAATAGTTTTTATATTCCTGGAAGGAAAGTGTCAAATCTATTCAGATTAAAGGCATCAGAAAATTACGCTTTTTTGTTTTTTCTTTGTGCCAGCTTATTCTTCTTTCTCCCAGGGTTTTGTTACTGGTGGGAAAGATGGTATTGTTGCACTTTGGGATGATTGCTTTGAGAGATGTCTGAAAACCTATGCCATCAAACGTTCTGCACTCACTCCAGGATCTAAAGGTACCAATGTACCTAAGTGTTTGTTGTATAGTCCAATCTAATTACAGTATCAATGCCTATATATTCCTTTTCTAAGAAATGTACTACATTTTCAAGAACCATAGAAGGTATGAAATAGGAAAAATGAAAAATGTTGAATTGGTCTATACCCATTAAGTTCAATTTGCAAGATCTTGCCTTCCTCTTCTGATTCCATATTTTGTTTATTCCCTTCCCTTTAATGTCAACTTCAAGTTTACCTACATTATCCAGCACTGAGTCTGCAAATCCAGATCATTTATGTACAGTGGGAACAGGATGATTCCTTAGGCTCCCCAGTAACACACCCCATCTGATGCAGTTTCCCTTACACTAAGCTCTGTATCCTTTTCCGTGGCCAGTTAATAATCTACATTTATATCTTACCCTTGATATTCAGTTTGTAAAAGAGTCTTTTGTGGCACTTTGCTAGTTTTTTTTGTAAGTAAATAAATATGCTACATTCCCTACAAGCTGAGGAGAATGACACATTTTATTTTACATTTTGTAGGTCTTTTACTGGAAGACAACCCTTCAATTCGTGCCATAACATTAGGTCACGGTCATGTGCTTGTAGGTACAAAGAATGGAGAAATATTGGAAATTGATAAAAGTGGTCCCATAACCCTGCTGGTTCAGGTAATTTATTATAACTATTTTCACATCAGTAGGTTGTCACTAATTTTGGTTTTAAAAGTAATTGCATGAAGATCCAGTGTAAAATATTTTGACATTTCAAAATTGGATGTTGGTTACTGATCAGTTTTATAAACTTTGTTTGCATGCTATGACTGGGATTCAAATGGTGTTTAAAATGTCATGGGCAACGTCAATTTAGATTTATAATAATTCTTGACTCATTGGTACTAATTGTTCCTAGGTCTATTTGATGATGGTATTTTGAAATTGACCACATTCAAACATTTTGGTTTGCAGGGTCACATGGAGGGTGAAGTATGGGGCCTGGCTACTCATCCCCATTTGCCTATTTGTGCTAGCATTAGTGATGATAAAACTCTGAGGATCTGGGATCTCTCCCCAAGTCACTGTATGCTTGCTGTCCGCAAACTTAAAAAGGGTAAGTAAGTTATAAGAATGTAAATCAGTTTGAATAATATTTAATATTACAACATGTAGCCCAATCTATGTACGCACGTTTTAATATTCTGACACTAACGTAGTGTGTTTTCTACTGATTCTAGGTGGCAGGTGTTGTTGTTTCTCAACTGATGGGAAGTCTCTAGCAGTTGGTCTGAATGATGGTAGCTTCCTGATTGTGAATTCGGATACACTGGAAGATCTTGTTTCTTTTCATCATAGAAAAGATCTCATTTCAGACATTCGATTTTCCCCAGGCATGTAGGCTAAACTAAATATTTTATCAGTTATTGTGCTTTATATGAAATGTAAGTAACATAATTACTATTCAAATAGGTTTGATCAACAAGTGGAATCCAGTCAGGGCTTCCGCATTCATTGTGCGTGTGTGCAGCTGGCCGACTAAATTCTGTATGTCGGGGAAAAAATGTCTGACTTCCAAGTCGTTAGTTTACTGCTTACATTATTCTCTTTGTGCTCTCTTTGTGCTGTCAGATGGTGAACTGAAAATCAGCCATTTTGTACCACATGTACAGTAAATGTGGTTTACATTCCATTCACTCTCTTAAGTTAACCCTTGCTATAACTAAGTGTGTTATAATGGACTTCCACTACATCATAGTTTATGAAAACTAGGATTCTGCAGATGTGGAAAAACTGGAATTACTATATTGCATCCACGTGTTGAGTAAGAGAAGGATGAGCACCAAGTGAAATCTAGCTTTCCTGTTTGGCAGTTGCATTAAAGCTAAACATTCTACATATCCAGAATGTATGTAAATGTTGAACTTGAAAGGAATAAGAATTCATAAGCCTGAGATTTAGTCTGGAATATTGATCGATGTTTAAAAAGGGTATTTAAATCTGTTTATTATTATAGAGATTCTTTGAGCTCCTCAAGATGAAAAATAGCATTCCACCATGGAAAATATAACACTTTTCACCTCAGCTTGGCTAAATTTCTGTAAGAAAATAATTGTCAGATATGCGTGTAAGACAATGCAGTTTATATTCATAATGGGCTTTTCACTTCAGAAATGAGTTTCTTACCCATTATTCCCTATTGTTATCCTCCAAAATTGCCCCCAATTAATACTATCTTCATTTAGGGGACTGTGCACGGCAGTCAATGTTATTCCTTGGTCAGTTTGAAATGTCTAGGAAAAGAGTATCGTTTTCTTCTCATAGATGACTGAATGTCAACACTTATCAGATCCATGTCTTATAAATGTTATTTAAATCGAGGATTGAAGCTGATCTTGGCTTTTTGGAATTCCAGCGTAACTACTGGAGAATTAATTCACTGTGTTTTAAAAAATATAGGAATGCTACTTGTTGTTCAGTAAGAAAATAATAACCTGTTTGTTCCATATTTCAGGTCCTGGAAAATATTTGGCTGTAGCGTCTTATGATAACTTTGTAGACATCTACAATGTAATGAGTAGTAAACGGGTTGGAATCTGCAAAGGATCTTCCAGTTGCATAACACATGTGGACTGGGACAAAAGAGGTACAATATAGTATAACGTAACTTTGACACAGCAAGGCTGAATTGTATTTTTGTGTGCGCGTGTATGTGACAACACCAGAGTATCTCCAACTGAAACTTGCATATGGAATATGCTCCTGCAAGGTTTCATAATATTTGTTCCAAAAATATATTTGAATATTTTGTCAAAGTGGTCTTCTGCACAAATAGAATAACCATGCTATATTTAGTGATATCACATACAATTTTATACTTATGAAACTTATATGCATGAAAGTTGTCTGTGTGTTTTCCTTGTGTTTAATTAATTCAGTTAATTGATAGTGGTAAGTTTCAATGGGAAATAATGAAACCTGTTAACATTTAATTTTTTAATAGGAAAACTTTTACAAGTTAATACTGGAGCTAAAGAACAACTATTCTTTGAAGCTCCTCGTGGAAAACAACAGAGTATAAATAATGCAGAGGTAAGGTAAATGCTATAGTATTATAACAACAATAATTTACATTTATATAGTCTTTCACATCCAGAGGACATTTCCAAGAGCTTCACACAGCTAAACGGAGATGACCAAAAGCTCAGTCAAAGAGAAGATACCTTTTAAGGTGGGCCTTAAAAGTGAGGAGGGAGAGGGACTCCACAATGCAGTTCCAGAGAGAGGTGGGCAGAATGTCTGAAAGCACGCGTGTGGAGTAGAACAGCCAGGATAGCTGAAGCAGACAAGCAGACCATTGTTAGCTTAGCGCGACAGGGCTGGAGGTCACTGAGGTAAGGTGAGCTGGGAGGCGGTGGGAAGCATGTAAGGATTTGATTGCGAGGATGAAGAGTTTGAATTCAGTTTGCTGGGGGATAGGATGTCTGGAGTTGAGCGAAGCTAGAGCAATTACTGAACAACATAATTGTATTTTGAATCATACCAATAGTTATTATTTTCTGGGCTAAAATTGTTATTCGTTTAATAGTTGCATTTTTTATTCCACGAATTTCTTAAGGTGGAGAAGATAGACTGGACCTCTTGGACGTGTGTCTTAGGTTCTTCGTGTGAGGGGATTTGGCCTATAATAAGTCAAATCACAGATGTTACTTCATCCTGCCTTACTAGCAGCAAAAAGGTGTTGGCTACAGGGGATGACTTTGGATTTGTGAAGTTATTCCGATACCCAGTGAAGGTAATCACTTTTTTGCAGTCATTACTGAATTGCCTTACCTTTTAATGAATATACTTCTTCCAATTACATTCCATGAAATGGAAAGAATAATAATCACAAATTTAAATAGGTAAGAAATAGAATCCAAAACACAAAATACTGCAGATGCTGGAAACTGAAACAAAAACCAAGAGAGCTGGAAAAACTCAGCAGGTCAGGCAGAGAAAGGAAAATGAGTCAACGTTTCGGATGCACGACCCTTCGTCGAAATAGAATCCATCTAATTTGCACTATACCCTTTGATGACACAGTCCTCATGGTATTTATATTTCAATTAGGGATAGGTTGTCTATTTTGCTCAAATGGTGATCAGAGAAATCATAGAGTTCAATATTTTGTTTGTGGTTTATCCACTGAACTGGAAAGCAGTGGTAATTAAGAAACTCAAAGTAAAGCAGTGAAATTGAACATAAATGCTTTAATTTACCTAAAATAATAAATATGACACATTAACAATTGTAATCTGAACATAACATCTATTATGTATTTTTTATTAAGGAGGCTAACGATTGGTTTCCTCTCATTCAGGGAAAATATGCGAAGTTCAAGAGATATGTGGCTCACAGTACACATATAACAAATGTGAGGTGGACGTATGACGATAGTTTGCTGGTTACAGTCGGAGGAGCAGACACAGCAGTGATGGTTTGGACACATGAAGTAGATGGATACAAGGAGCCCAGGCAATATGACAGTGAAGAGTCTGATTTAGATTCTGATGAAGATGGAGGTGGGTATAAGCTGCTGTATGACAAATTGTTTCAGATAATTCAATTTATTCTTGGTTTCAAAGGAGGAACGCAAGCACCAATATTTGTATAAAAGGTAGTTTTAAATTATACATTTTTGAATTCATTTTTAATGTGTTTGCTGTAATTTGCAAACTTTTAAAATTGCAGTTTCCACATAGCATTGGTATTGAGTTAAACAGGAGGCTGTCATTTGTCATTGGATAAATTATTCTTGGAGCTTAATATTTCCAAGGCAATTCGATATTTGATTGATTATCTCATTTAAATAATAACAAACTGTCAAGAAGATTGATAAGTCTCAATTACTTTTATTGGGCTTCATTTCATAGGTTATGACAGCGATGTCACACGAGAAAATGAAATGAATTATACCATCAAGGCCTTTGCAACAAGTATTCGACATATGTCAGGAATCAAGCCTCATCTACAACATAAAGAGCCTTCACAAGAGGAAAGGTATCAAAATCTTAAGAATATTATGTTCCTCCCACTGCTATCTGCATAAATAGATTTTGGATTGTATGGATCAGACTTCGGGAAGATTTTGGTATCAGTTTTAGCTTTGTGGGGGTATTTTAATTTAGAGAGGGAGGTAGTTTTATATAAATTATCAGTAAAACTTTAGGGAAGTTGATCTATTCTGTAACTGAAACATTACATTTTAATTTATGGAAGGAAGGTTTTAGTCTTTATTACAATACCCTTTTGCTTTACTGTTCTAACTACTGTTCCTATAGTAGCAGTTCCCATTTCCTGGCTGCTGTGATATTTTGTGTTTTGTACTGAGGAATCAGATATATGGGTTTACCATTCCTGAACCAGAATAGCTGTATTTTTGCATCAATGTTACAACATTGTAAACCCCCAAAATTCTACCTATTCAACAGACCATATGATATTCATTATTCTTCTCAAAGTGATTTGCAACAAAAAAGTCTTTCCTCAGTGCAAAGCAAATCATACTCACAAAATATTCAATGTTTCTTACTGATTCTTCTTGTCTCAAAAAAACTGAAAAACTTATCTACTGATTCTTACTTAATCTATCTCTCCATTTCTCTTGCGTCTTGCGTTCTGCGAAGGCAGGGAATAGTCAGGTAAGCATTAATAGCAGTGCTTATTAAAAACAAGTATCAATGATTAATCAATATCTTTTAAATTGAAGCACTGTGACTTTATTTTTAAAGAATAAGAAGATCAGAAATTGGAGCAGGAATAGGCCATTCAAGAATTATATAAATATTTTCTTCCTTGCTACATATAAATTAGGATAGATCTATCTTTCCATGAGAGAAAACAAAATAGCTGCCACCTTCGCCCACAATATACAGTGTTTTCTATACAAATCTGCATTCTCTCAGTTGATCATAATAAATCATCCAGACCTTGTCTTAGATACTTTTTATGTTATCAGTAGAAGAATCTTCTACTTTATTGATGCAGATCAGTTTCCTGCAGAATGCTAATAGTCAGACAGAATATTGTCATTTTTGCAGTTGCCTTCTGATTTTGTTTGGGATGACATTTTTTAATCCATCTATAAGTCCATTTGCCTCAATCTTTAAACCCTCGAGTACAAAACTTGATCAAATGATTTCTGAAAATTCAAGTAAATGACATTCCTTGGAGGGTTATTACAATTTGCACTAGATTTGTAAGGCATTAATAGTTGCTCTTAAAACCCCACAAATTACTGCTAATGCTCTCCATCAACAATGCTGGTACAATATGTTGTAAAATGGTTAACCATTTGCCCTTTTTAAATTAACTGATTCCTTATTAATTAGCTATATGTAAACAATGTTATAAATAAATATATTTTGAGGACCAAACAAAATACCTTTTTAACAAAATTAACTGAAGAATTTTCCTTTTAATGGCCAGGATAGATATATAATTGATTAAAATAAATAGTCTATATGCAACATTTAACTTGTCTTCATTTGACTAATATTTATCATGTAGTGCAGAAATACATATTGTGACCTTTTTCTAAAATGGCTTTGCTCTTGTTTTCTTTTAATTAGGGAAGATGAAGTGTTCTGATGATGTATTCTTAGAACAAGGATGTGTGCAATGTGCAGTCAGAGATCATAGCGCATATAATTAACTCTTGTTTCTCTCTTGCCTGCAATCATCAAGGGGATCAAGGTATGTAATTAGTTTTCTGTACGTAAGTTGTTTCAAACTATTTTTAGCTCCAAAAGATTAACTTGAAGGTGTCACAAATGTGTGTGTGTGTGTATCAATAACCAGACTAAATCCAATTTATGTTGAGAATGGTTTCAATTCTCATATAATAAAATAACACCAGATCACATGACCTGAGTAAATAAAACCTAATTTCCCCTTCCAATGGTTGAATCACTAAAACCTTGTTCTTTTCACGTGCTTTGGTGGAAACAATAAAGGAGTTTGAATTCTTCAACATTTTTTCTTGTTTTTTGCCATTCCAGTTAGCATCTCCCACCAACTTTGGCTTCATTCTTACTTCTTCATTTCATTCAATAATATTCTTGGCATATCTAACTCCTCAGTGTTCTATTGGAATTCTCATATCTTTTTCATTGCTAAAATGCCTCAGAGAAGCTTCAAACCCACACTTTTTTTCCTCACAAAGAGCCAGCCCAAGTCTGTTCAGGATTTAAATACTGCTCTTTAAATTTAGGGAGTTTTTCTGACGACTTTCACACTCGAAGAACCAAATATAAGATAAGCTTGTCATCTTTCACTTTAGCAACTATTGCAACTTTTTCAAATCTATTTTATTGCTGTTACCATAATCACTGTTCCTCTGAAATTATCTGTTTTTATTGCAGCAAGAATAAGAAACTTCCTACCAAAAAATAAATAATTATTTTAAAGAAGGTAGCACATAATTCTGTTTACACATTTCAGCGATGCAAAACAAGTGTTGCGTTACCACCGTATACTTCATGTACCTAGCAATCTTTTCTCTGCTTTGAGTTGAACACACAAAGCTAATGAATTAGATGAAATCTTTAGTATAGAATGGGTGACGAACACAATTTTCTTATTCACAGTTCTTTATTTCAGACCACCCGTTAGTAGGGCACTACCTCAACCTGAGAAACTGCAAACAAATAATGTTGGCAAGAAAAAGAAACCAATTGAGGTATGTGGAGAGAAGTGGGTTCATGACACTGTTTGCTTGATTACCTTTGAAAGTTGAGAGGTATCTATCCAGTGCCAGGTTGGGTAAAAAGTTCGATGGGCCAAGTTGTGTAGGTTAATTGGGACTATTTGTCCTTTCTTATTCTGTATTAACTTGTTTTATGCTAACTTCCGAAACAGATTGTTCTTAGACCTTCTTTCATCTTTATTCATGACCAATTGGGTTTTTATCCTAAATTGCAAACATAAGGGTGTACAATAGTTTTGTAATGTAGCTGGGGATATTTTAAACAGTTCTTAAACTTCTATTTTAATCTTTAGTTTTTTTTTAAAAAGGATGTTATTATTTTCTTTTGATTTAATAGGACCTGTCTCTGGAGCTTGTTTTTGGATATCGTGGCAATGATTGTCGAAACAATGTTCATTACTTGAACGATGGTGCTGACATCATTTATCACACAGCGTCAATTGGAATTGTGTTTAACCTTGGCACAGGTGGAATCATTATTTTGCATTTTAAATGTTGCAGTATTTTATTTCACATTTCTTCATTTTTTTATTGTATGAATTTTTTTAAGTTGGATGCTGTTGGATTGTGAGAATTTTTATAAAGCTTTATATAAATATGAAATAGCATTGATACGTATCTTATTGAGAGGAATACTAATTATGCTGATTCTTGTTGCTTGTTATTAGCCATACTTATATTTATTTAATTTATTTTAGGTTCGCAGTCTTTTTATCTTGAACATACAGATGACATTCTGTGCTTAACTGTTAACCAGCATCCCAAATTTCAAAATATAATAGCAACGGGACAAGTAGGTATGTAGGACAGAGGCAATGAGTGAAATACAGTACATCTCTTAAGTATTTTTCCATGGTTCTTGATCAAATTGATACAAATTCCAATACATTAATTATAGTTTATCTGGTTATGTTGAAATTTAAAATAGATGTCTCTCACAAGATGTTTCAATAGATGTTTCTACAGCTGACACTTTACATTAGTATATTGTACAGAACCTTTTACGCGATCAATCATTTCATGATTGTTTTGTTACAGAATATAAACAAAATATTTGCACCGCCTTTCTACGTTACTAATTATGTGAATATGAAATATAAGTTCAAGATTTTATATAGTTTGGCAAGTTTGTTTAGCTTTTTATATTGTTGAAATATTACTAAAACAAAATTGCCCTTCAAACCATTTTATCATTTATGATAATGTGTTATACATTTGACCCATCTTGCTCAACAACTACAAACTAAATATTAAATGCTGTTTTGTCTGCTGTTTTATGGAATAAACTATTATCAATATTATAGGATGTTCAAGAAGTACAGAGTTGCATGTAGGAGTTCCATCTATTCAGATCCTGTGTCCAATTCGTATTTTTTTTTAAAATGTTGCTAAGAATTAATAAATACTGTATCTAGGAGTTGCAACCATAAACTTGAGATTCAGTGAAGATATGTTACAGTAAAGATCTGCTATGTAGAGTGCTTATGCTATGTCATCTAACTGACTATTTGTTTTTATTGTATTTTGCTTCTGGACTCTGATATAATTTAAAAGGTGAATCTGCTGATATGTCAGGTAAGAAACACAATTCCTGCCCTGCACTCTATTTCTTCAATAAGTAACTCTTCACAAAATAAAACAATGCAAAGAGATGCAAGTTATAAGTGTCCAGACTTGAATGTTATCTGCACTATTGGGGCAATATATTATTAACTGCATCATCAAAAATGAAATGTAATTGGTTGCAGTTAGTTACTAATATCCATTACCTGTAAGGGAATACACTACATGAGTTGGCAACAGTCCACATGACATAAATAATGAAAGGTAACTCCATTGGATATTACTTTTTATAAAGGATGTAGAGGCTTAAGTATACAATTAGCTTATGTTTTGAGTATGAGAAATATGTCTTATAATGATCTGAAATGATTCACATTGTTCAGTGATAATGATTTCTATGTTTGAATTAATGAAAGTATGTGTTTTCTCAGGTAATTCCCCTTCAATTCATATTTGGGATGCTATGACCAAACAGACGCAATCTGTGCTCCGCTGTTACTATTCAAAGGGGGTCTGTTCTGTCAGCTTTAGTGCCACAGGCAAACTCCTGCTCTCAGTGGGGCTGGATCCAGAATATATCATCACTGTCTGGAGATGGCAGGAAGGTAAGGTGATCAAAGGAGATAACACACAAATGTTAAAAGTATTTAGAGTGAAGACTTGATTCCCTCTTTTAAAAAAAAAAGAAACATTTATATTAAAATACAAAAGGCATTTATCTAGTGGGAAAACATTTTTTTTGTTTTCCAGGTGCCAAAGTTGCTGGTCAAACAGGTCACACCAAGAGAATTTTTGTTGCGGAATTCAGGCCAGATTCAGACACCCAGTTTGTATCAGTGGGTGTCAAACATGTACGGTTTTGGACCCTAGCTGGCAAAGCTTTGGAAAGCAAAAAAGGCAACCTAAGTTCAATTGAGGATGCCAGGATGCAAACCATGCTTGCGGTAGCTTTTGGAGCTGTAAGTACACTTAACTAAAATTAGTATGATATTTCTTTCATAGGCACTTGCTAGGACTAGTGTGCTCATTGCAATGGCTAGGCAACTATAACAATAAATTCACTGCATTTAGCATTTAGCTCATCCAATTTTCTCTAATTACTATACTGATAGGGATGGTTAGGGGTTGGAGGATGCCAAATAAATTTAGCATTGTTTTGCTAATACTAAATCATTTCAAATATAATTTATATTTAAATTATATTTGAAATGATTTAGTATTAGAAAAACAAAAAAATTAAACAAAAAAGTCCTAATCGGACAGGTGCTGAATGTATAGATACCAGATGCACATATTGTTAAGAGTGCTATCATTTTATTCACTTCCAGAATAATCTGACATTTACGGGTACTATCAGTGGAGATGTTTGTGTTTGGAAGGAACATCTTTTAGTTCGAATTGTGGCCAAAGCTCACAATGGTCCTGTTTTCACTATGTACACAACATTAAAAGATGGCTTGATAGTAACAGGAGGAAAAGAAAGACCGTGAGTAAATTAACAACTGATATTTCAATTGTAATCCAAGAATGCCCAATAATCTTTAAAATTACAATTATGGAAATTTACGTTTTTTATTATATGCATAATTTAAATCATTAAATACATGGAAAAATCAACATTAGTAAATGAATTGTCATAAATCACAAGCACAATGTGAATAGGTAAATGTAACCGTTAAAAGTATAGGTAAATGTTGTATTTTGTTTACTAAAGTTTAAAAAAAACAGGAAAACTACTCAGTTTAAATGCTGTGTAATATATTTAACCATTTTTCATACAATTGAAGACTAATATATTGTAACAATATAAATAAAAGCTAGGTGATTCAGTCAAATATTTGGAAAAAGATATGTTTTGTGTTTGAATTGCAGAAGGAAATATGATTTAAGTATTTATGAAACCTAGATGGAGTGATTTTCATTTAGCAGGTCAAAGGAAGGAGGTGCCTTGAAACTGTGGGATCAGGAGCTAAAGCGTTGTCGTGCATTCAGATTAGAAACTGGACAGGTGATTGACTGTGTGCGTTCAGTCTGCAGAGGCAAGGTATGTGTCCCAAACTTATACATATATAGATTCAATTAGCTTGGAAGAGTGTTAGTTCTATCCAAATTAACATTTTTGTTTATGATTTTTTTTATTAAAAGGGGAAAATTTTAGTTGGAACAAGAAATGCAGAGATAATTGAGGTTGGTGAGAAGAATGCGGTATGCAACATTTTAATTAACAGTCACATGGATGGACCAATCTGGGGTCTTTCAGCTCATCCCACTAAAGATGTCTTTCTCTCTGCTGCAGAAGATGGACTGTTAGATTATGGGACATTGTTGAAAAGGTAAGGTTTTGTATTTGTAGGTGAACGTAACTAATTTACTCACAGAAGTGCCGCACAAACACCCATGAAATGAATGACTTTTTTTCTAGGGGATTGTTGGGCAGTACACTAGGAGAAACCCATTTCACTCTTTGAATAATGGCAGTTCTTTAACACCCACCTGAACACGCAGACAGCAACTTGGTTTTATGTCTTATCCAAAGGTTGGCACATCCGACAATGCAGCACTTCAAAACACAGTACTGAAGTGTCAGCCAAGACTATGAGCTCAATGTTTTGTTGCTGTGTAATCGTTAAAACTTTTGTAACCCATTACAAAATCCTATACAACTACTACAACAGAAAATATGAAATACTTTTTAAACATTCCTGACACAAATATATTTTTGATTGAATAACAGAAAATGTTGAATAAGGTAAATTTGGGCCATGCAGCTCGAACTGTAGTCTACAGTCCAGAGGGAGACATGGTAGCGATTGGTATGAAAAATGGAGAGTTCATTATACTTGTCGTCACATCACTGAAGATCTGGGGCAAAAAACGAGACCGAAGATCTGCCATTCAAGATATCAAGTGAGGAAAATACTCTTAAAAAAAATCTTGGCAGTTACTGTCCAAAACGTTTTGATTTATCTTTATTAAAGAACTGAAATCAGTTAACTGAATAGGCATTGCATGCAAAATTATATACTAAACCTAAACTGTCCATCTTCATTTTCACAATAACAAGATAATTATAAACTAACAGTATACTAATAGTTTTGTGTAATGTAGAACTATTTTGGAAGTGTTTTGATACATTAGTTTATAGGATTAATAATCTGTTCCCTGGAAGATCTATCTGATCTATTTGTCAACAAAGAATAGAGATAAATGCACAAGTAGCAATACAAGAACTAACAAGGCTTAAACATCTGGAATAAATGATGATAATTCAATAGGACTGAATGCCATGAGCAGACTAGTGTACAATTTGTGACTACTTGAAGCTGGTGGTGGTTGATGAAGAGAAATGTAGGGATTGGACCAGATCTGGACAAAAAGATAGCATTAATTTGAAAAGCTTGCTTCAATCAGACCTAACTAGAGATCGCATTTTGTTTTCAGAAACTCAGAAATAAGACAATTTTGCCATACTTCAGTACAACACTGGTTCACAATCTTGCTTTGATAATTCACCTTTTAAAAAGTCATCTGAAGTGTCTGAGTGAAGAGCTAAACATCTAACAACTGCATCACCTGACAAATTGGGATAACCTGGAGTTCATTCCAGGTTTATTCCTTTTTCAGAAACTATGGACTTGCCTGTGAATGAAAACTTGAACTCTCCATTGAAGGTTGTTACAATGAGGCATTTTAGAAGGTTAAATTGCAATTAACCTATAAATAAATGAAATTGTGAGTAATTGGGAAACTTCTTTTGCAAAGTCTGCAGCAGGAAAGCTTCCTCGAACAAATATGAAATACAATTTCTGCTTATTTTGCACTTTGGTGTAGAAAATTAGCTGAATTGAGCCAATAATCCCAACCTTTTAATTTGGGTCATCTATCGATGTTTTAATTTCTTTTCACCCAATTGTTCTCCCTTCTTGAAGTCAATGACTCACAGTTAGTAGTTAGACAGGAACCCTCTGGTACCTTGTCCAAACAACCATTCTTCATGAGTGAGTGAGTGAGTGTTGGCCAGTTATTTGATTGTAGGGTGGTTTCATAGCCGAGCCCAGTCCTGTCCTCCCCCAACATACAAACCCTAAAGTAGGAGTTTCAGACTAATTCTAATTTTTCACACATTTAATGTCTCCCTGTACAAAGTTGACCTAATGTGGAAATGTGTTAATGGTATTGATTGTACTGCATTAGAATGCTGGCTACACATTAAAACACGTTTAGAAATCTACTTTTTCTCTTATGTTATAATTAATTGTTAAAATCTTGTACAGGTTTAGTCCCAACTCTCATTTTTTGGCTGTGGGAACATGTGAGAATGCCGTAGACTTCTATGATCTCACATTGGGTCCAACACTAAATCGAATCAACTATTGTAGAGATATTCCCAGCTTTGTTATCCAATTGGACTTCTCAGCAGACAGCAAATATATCCAGGTATTCAGCAGTTTAGATATTTTAGCCTCAGAGTATACATTGCTGTAAGATTTTAAAGTCATGTTAATGTCATTGGCTGCAAATATCATGGAAATCAAGAAATGTTTAGTTGCATTTATATATTTTGATCAGTACGAAAGAACTTTAAAGTTATGATAGGATTACGACTGGTTAAATTAATTAAAGGAATTGGCTTTTATTAAGAGCCTACATAATTGAAATACTAAAAATATTAGTGTTGTGATGTATGAAGTGCTGTCTGAACTAGATGATGTATTTGCTATAAATCTTGTTCTTTGTGGCACGATATTTACAAAAAAAAACATAATTGGTGATATTTTTATATATCTGGTATGTTATGCAGTTAATCAAGCATATGCTGTTATTAGGCTTAAAATATCTAAGCACAAAAGAAGAAAAACACTAAATAATAGTTTTCAATATTGTTAACCGTGTAGTTAAATGCTATCTGTTTTGATACACGATTTCTCAGATTTCTACTGGTTCATACAAACGACTCGTGTATGAAGTGCCTTTAGGAAAACAAGTTTCTGAACAGTGTCAGATTGACCGAATAACTTGGGCCACTTGGACAAGGTGAAGTGAACTATTTAATTTACTCATCTTAAACCGTAAATGACCAATGTATAAGAAAAGCCACCAGTGCAGTGGTACTAGCACTCTTCTAGAATCCAGATTCATTTGCTTACACTTGATATAGCAGTTACATAAGAAGGTCTACTCCTGTCTCCAGTGAGGCCAGTCCTTTGCCACATTTTATTATTGTTGTTGGATGAATAACAACACAGATACATTACTTTAATAAACAAATAATAATAATCCTTGCATTTGATATAGTGCTTTCCACGTCTTCTAGACGTCTCAAAGCGCTTCACAGAATATGCTGTAAAGTGAATTGACTGTATGTTTGTGGGATGTTCTATAATGAATTTAGATAATTTTGAAATTAGGATGTTCTATATTGAAACAACAGGTTCCAAACAAAAATTATAAACTATTTTTATTTATATAGTAACATTTATATAAAAGAGCATCTAAAAGCATTTAATAATGTTGAGAAGGCAGATATTGGGCAAGAAGTGGGAGGACAATAGAATCGTTCAAAGATAACATTGAATGAATAGATATTTAGCTTTTTGAAAGGTGGGAGAGATATACCAAGACAACATGGGTTTGGTAGAAGATACATCAATGGTGACTGAAGGAAAAGTTTCATTGCCACAAACCGATAGTGTTTACTATATGGAGCAAACAAACTGCAAATAGGGAAAGAAAATTGGGGGTATGATTTTGCAAACGCTGAATCCTCGTCTTTCTTCCAGTATTCTAGGTGATGAGGTCATTGGTATCTGGTCTCGTAATTTGGATAAAGCTGATGTAAATTGTGGCTGTGTCTCTCATTCGGGCCTCAACATTGTAACAGGAGATGATTTTGGAATGGTGAAACTCTACGACTTTCCTTGCATTGAGAAATTTGTAAGTCTTTGTAAGTTTTTTTGATATATAACAAAGCATTCTAGTTGGCATATAAACATGTAAAGGTTTTTCATATTGCATACATTTTTTTTGTTTGCCATTCTACTATGGGTGCATTTGTTATGAGAACATTTTCATCAAATGACTTTGTAAGTAAAGACCAAACCAAATATTTTCCAGCCTCATCTCTGAAGTTGAATGCAGAAATCATATCCATGTATAATACTCAAGACAGAGTACCTATGAATTCCAGCATTTCAATTTTTTTCTCTGCAGGCAAAACACAAAAGATACTTGGGTCACTCTGCTCATATCACCAATGTAAGATTCACTAGCGGAGACAGATATGTCATCAGTGCTGGAGGAAAGGACTGCAGGTGAGTGGTGCAGTTGAAATGTTTTTCAGCTCAATGCTATAAACTAGCATTTCCTGTAAAAATGAAAGATGAATTGTAGTTTGCAAATGTCACAATCTATTGTTTTAACGAAGCACCTGATTTTTCTTTACTTACATTTCGCTCCCTCCTGCCCCCATCCCCCCATTGAAGTTTGTTCGTGTGGAAGTGTTCGTAGACAAACATGAAATGGAGTTTTGAACACGCACAAGAGATGGGAATCAAGAAATTCAATTCACACCAAAAACACTGAGAAGAAATGCTCCACATTCATATTGTTGGTTGAGAACAAGGCAACTGGCAACATTAGCAAGAGGAATTTGGAAGGTAGTTCACTTTCACAAATGTGAATTGAGAAACAAGTATTTTCAATCATTTTGGTCTATGGCAATTTGTCAGGTTTGCTACTACACAGCCATGTGTATATTGATTCAACTAAATGAATTTTAGCGCACACTTTAATTTCATTGTGTACAAAGTAAAAGTTGCTTTTTTGACCATTCTACAACTATGGTTCTGTGGTTGACAGAATTACTAAAGAATCATGTGGCAATGCCAGTGAAAGGGTTAATTGAGTTCTATCAATGCACAAAAAGCTAACTGTAATATACTGTATGTAAGCTGCTATGTATAACACACCTATTTAACTTAATATCTCCACAATGCTGTGCTGTAGCTGATGTGGCAATTAGCCTTAACCAAGACAGTTATATATTTTTAGTAAACTCATTGTGCTTTGCATTTTATTTTACAAAGTAATTGCAAAGCTAACAACAGAAATCTGAAATGAACAAAATAGTATTTAGTGGCCTTCTTCCTGGGCAGACCAGCTGAGTAATATTTGGACGTCAGTATAAAAGCTGAAGCCAGCTTGCCAAAGCATACTATGCACTACTGTACCAGTCACTGTGGCTATCTGAACAATTAAACTTTACTTCAGTGTAACAATTACAATTGGCTACCATTTTAATGTGAATCTGAAAGTGTTTGCAACTTTCAAAGGATTGTGATCCTGCAGATTAGGATTAAATAGCACTGTCGGTAGTATTTTTTAAAACCATAAATAGATGTTATTGCCTTAATCTGCACAGCATCCCAAGTCTTACTTTATACAAATTTCACAGGCTTACATGTAGTGCTAATGTCAGTGTTACATGTTAATTTGGACTTAGGTTGTATTTTTTTAAAACCCCAAATAAAAAGATGACAGTCTGGCAAAATATTAATACAGTATAATTTGGGTTTTACTTTGAGACTGGCCAAAGGAACTGCTGGTCCTTCACATTTTCCTACATAAAGTTAGTAATCAAACTATGCTTCTCCAGTTAGTGTAAAATAAACTAAAAACAAAGTATTTTGTTAATTAATGTCATGTTTAAGATGGTTTAAATGTTTTGAAATTGTAGTTTACTGTAAATATAATTTGTCTGTGCAACTATGAAAAAACACATTGAAATGACATATTTAATGTTTGGAAAAAATTGCAACTTGTTTAATTGTTATACAATTTCATGAAATTCTATTTTTGTATATCTGCTTTCCATTTCATATGTATGTTTGTGAAGTCAAAGTACTGAATACAGTTACTTTACGATTGTTCACTTGATTTTTTTGTACCTTCAATTGTAAGATTAAGGTATATGGAAACGGAATTGTAGATCTTTTACTGTCTGTAACCCGACAGTTTTAATAGTCTAACGTCCAAGAGAGTCTCTCAGCATGACCTTGCACAGGAAATTGTTTAAATTTTCATATCTGCATTGTGCCAGCTCTAGGAGTTGCACAGAAAAGCCAAAATTCTGCAGCAGCAAGAACTAGAAATAATTGTACTGTATGAAATACATCTGGAAATAATTCAGAATATTCTCAAGGACATTGTGTCGTCAACTTCTGGCCCTCGAGCATTAGCAGCATTTTTGACATGAAAAGAAAAAACAACTGACAGTTGAAATGCCATGATTCTGAATTCCTGTTTGATACTTCGGAATTTCTAAATTTAAATGCAAGTTAGACCTCAAGATTTGTGCATTTATGCAAATTAGATTGAAAGCAGGCATTTACTATCCACATTTTCTATTTAAAGCACAGAATGCAATTAACACCATAAAACTTCTAATGGCATGCAATTTGGGGCACTTCCACACAGGCTTCTAAAGAAGATGTAACTATTTTAGAAGTAGACTACCACAAAGGAAAGCCCAGGCTTGATTCTGAGCAAATGTGCAGATCAAACCAATGTAGGTCCCATAACAAGTTGCTCATCCATATTTATAGCTGAGGATTTAATGGTAGGTCTGACTAAAACTTTGAAGCAATGGTATGTCTTTGATTCAATCACAGGCAATTTTCAGCAAATCTCAAAAAAACATTTACGGTACAAGTGAAGTCAATCACAACAAATCTTTCTGTTTCTGAATGTAAACTAATTTCTGTCAAATTGTTGGATTTATCAGTGTTTTGAAATATGCAATACTTGTGTACTCTTAATTACTGTATCTATTTACAGAGTATTTTAATACCAGACATTAACAGGAATGACCACACATGGTGTAACATCTGAAAAATATGATTTTAAATCCATTTAGAACTATTACATGGTGGAAAAATGGTGTGAGTACAAGTACAGTTCTCTGTAGTGGTGGTGTAAGAAGCAATAAAACAGACTAATCCATTAAAAATATTCTTGATCAACTGTTTTACTGTGTTTTTTATCAAGAAGTAATTTCTACAAATGGAGCACTTTGTTAAATTATGGTATTTGTCAGTTATGGGTATTCTATCATCAAGTAGAAAACCATCTGCTTTATAACAGCACAAAAACAAAATACAAAATGGCTCTCACAAAGGGGACCAGAGCAATGTTAGCCTCTAAGTTATGGGGAAACTAATCAGTCAATTTGAGAAAAAATTAACTCTGTTTTGTTAACATTAAACTTTAGCAATATTGAAAGACAAAATAAGGATCTGCAAATTGCTACGCCTTCACATTTGCACGGTTCTCGATTCCACAATGACGTGTGTGCACCAAACACATCATTCACTGAAAAAAAAGCAGGGAAAAATACAATTAACCTGATGTTTTATGATTAGCATTCATTATGCTATGGTAAATCTGCAGCGAGCTTAACCATTCAATCAAACTCAATTACAAATGTTTCAAAATGCTCAGAAATGCAATCAAGCATTGTGTCGCGTTCTCCAACAACAAATGTTCTTGCAGGTTCTTAACAAACCTTACAGAATTCACGACCAGGCTTTGATTACCTATTCTGCTGAGACCTTGTCCATTTTAGTGCATGGCGTGGAGGTAATGTAACGACGGGGTGATAGAATGTGCAGTCAGCTCTCTTGCAGTGGGTGCCGAACCGACAAGGCTGGGAATGACAACAGCAAATTTAGCGTTATTTGCACTCCTCAAAATAATAATAGTGTGCGACAGTATACACTCATCGACCTTGCTCATTTTAAAAAATGTTGGTGCATACCTTTGGATGAATAAAGGGGCACTCCACCTTTTTGCATTCGGGAAAGAAACGACACAAAGAACTTCCTGAACTTATCACAGCTGCTGAACAAACAGACACAGATTTCACATCGCAAGTCACAATCAAAGCAAATAAATGTTAAACCTATGCATAAAAATAAGCAATCATTGCTCGACTGCAGTAGAACATTTTAGATGTTAAGTCCCAAAATATTCTGTAGTATTTCTGTGATAGACATCATCCTGTACACACACACAAAATGATTGGTGACACTCGAAGAAGGAAGAATAATCAGAAATAAAACAGCAACATTGCTGTCTCACATCTGAAGAGTACTAACCAGGTAATAAAAAAACATTTCAATATACAAATCACACAGTACATTTGTTAAAACAGAAATCCTACACTGCAAAGCTTCATTTACATCAATATGTTGAGATGGAAGTCTTTTTTACTGTACAAACCTGGCTGTTTTAGCAATGGCTGACTCCGTCTGCTTGCATGGGTGTACGGACAATCTGGTCTCGTACACTTGGAGTCGTACTTGCAATTGGGATGGATAAAGAGGCATTTATCCCCAAACTTGCAGTTTGGAAAGGTTCTGCAAAAAGACAAAATTATATTAAGGAACTACACCGAGGGAACATCAATGTGGGTAAACATTTTTTTTAAACTTCCCCTTCCTAAAGTCCATTAAGTTACTCAATTTTAAAATGAAATCTAAAATAATGGGGAGACTGGAAAAATTATCTTTCTCTGAAAATTCTCTTCTCTTCAAATAAATCCTAAAATTAATAAGCAGATATAAATGTATGTCAGCACATTCTTCAATGCAAACTCATTTCTATGATTGTATTGAAAATATACCAAAAAACAATGCTCAGCAAACCATCTTAGAAAAACCTTATAAAACTTAGCTACACGCATCTAAGGTCGGTACTCACTTGCATGAGGCGATAGGATGATGATACATGCACTCATCGCCATTTTTGCATGCAGGCCAATATTTGCATCGCTCTGCGACCTTCTGACGCTTTGGTTGAAAAGAGTCCTCATCAATCTCTTCTGATGCAGAAGATAAAGAGGATACGTTTTAATATATTCAGCGCACATCGATTGGATTTCTCTGATGTAAAGTCAGTCGGTGTCTGACACACCAAAAGGATTAGGACTCTCACAAAATGATTATTTTAGAAAGAAAGCAAGATATAAGACACAACAATTACCATCAAACTCCTTCAGTGGTCGAGTCACAGTTTGTATTGGTAATCTGTATTCCCTTCCTGCCTCCTGTTCCAAAGGTTCGGTCTCTTCCTCTTGCTCTGAAACATATCCAGGAGGACTTGGAATGCCATCCAGTGTCACAATAAACTTGGGACTCGATTCCTCAGGTTCATTTTGATCTCTACAATGAGAAGATTTTTTTTTAAATGCAGCTATCACAAAAATATTAAAAAGGGAAATGGTTTAATCTAACTGATTAAATTCTAAAGAGGGAAAGTACGAAGATTACCCATCCTACTTTCCAGACTTGCTTTGTAAAACATGACACCAAAAGCGAGCTTCTCCGCCCACAAATCCTGCTGCAGAGGTACAGAATCCTGACATAGCTTCTGCAAGGACTGACTGAACTAAGTTTTACAGGACTGGACATACCACACAGTTGGACCTTATTTACAACCCTTCCAACACATCACTTTTATTTACTGATAGGATTGGATTTTATTAACCAATCTTTAAATCTGCAGCATCGAGGAATAATTTGGAGACCTTTTTGATTGACTGTAATTGAACAAAATATCAAAGCCATTGTTAAACCTACATTAATTACTCCACGAATGTGCTACTTACTTGGTTTGTATGACACGGGCTTGTTCTGCTGACGCAGCTTCCGGGCAAATTGTCTCTTTCACTTGGAGCTGTGGTTCCACTTCCTCCAGCACAGACTTCTTCAGGATGAAAGATCTGGTATCACAACTTATTCTGGTTTCTATAGGTTTCACTGGAAATTTGAAACAAAGTAGATATTTTCCAGTTTTAAACCAATTAAACCTATTGATAGCCCTGAACATAAGTTAGTGTGTGGGTAAAGTAAAATCACTGAGCATGCATAGAATAGAGAAATACGCTTGTCCTATTACTTTTCTTTAAAAAAAGGTAAGAATCAGGGTTGCCGATGGTTAGAAACAAAGTCCAGTATTAATAATACTAATCCTTGCGTTTGATATAGAGCTTTTCATGTTTTCTAGACTTCTCAAACCGCTTCACAGAATAATAATAATAATAATAATCCTTGCATTTGATATAGCGCTTTTCACGTCGGGAGGATGTCCCAAAGCGCTTCACAG
The DNA here is from genome assembly GCF_018977255.1 of Callorhinchus milii. Taxonomy (NCBI): domain Eukaryota; kingdom Metazoa; phylum Chordata; class Chondrichthyes; order Chimaeriformes; family Callorhinchidae; genus Callorhinchus; species Callorhinchus milii. Next base: position 3,968,733 of record NW_024704750.1, read on the forward strand.
AACATACTGTAAAGTGAATTGATTGTATATTTGTGGGTAAAATGCAGCAGCCAATTACGCACAGCAATGTCCCACAAACAGTCGTGGAATGAAGTGACCAATTTACTATTTTTTTTCTTGAGGGATTATTATTAAGCGCGTGGAGTAATGAAACTTGCCCAAGGTTTTGCCCTGCCGGGAATCGAACCCAGGTCTCTAACTTGCAAGACGAGTGCTCTTACCACCGAGTTGCAGGACTCCACATGACTTAAATATGACAGGTCTTAATTGAATAATACCTCCTGGCAAAGGATTACTGATGGAATGATATCCCAACACTACTTCATTAACTTTAAGACGGAATAGGAATAAAAAGGTTGTAAAAAGCTCTATCTATTCAAACAAAGAACCAATCGGTTCTAAATTACAAAGCCCAAGTCTGATCCAAATTAAACCACACACTCACTTTCACTAACATTTAGTTACTTTACTCTTGGTTGGTAGAGCCTTGAGACATGTTGTTGTTGTTGTTGTTGTAGCCTATCATCCCACAAATAATGTAAAATTAATTTCATTCTTACAATAATGCTTTTGTACAAGCTGTTCATCCACATCGATCTGGAGTGGTGAGCCAGGCTGCTGTGGTTTATCTTCTACCTCAATCACTTTCACTTCAGTGTCTTGTTGTGCACGGGTTCGAGGAGCCACAGGAACAGTCTGCTTCACAAACACTTGAAACAAAATAAAAAGCCACACTTACAAACGAGACAATTATAATTTAATAATTTTAGATATTTCAAGCATCAAATACATTATCCACAGAAGAACTAAATCACTTGAGATGTCCTCCTGACATGAAAGGCGCTAAACAAATTTTGTATTGATGATTTTGTGGGTTATAATGAATTTCTAAAGGGAGTATTCCACTGAAGCTTGTGCGCCTTATACTGAATTGCCCCATAAACAGTGTATTAGTAAAGCTGGTGGTATATATTACAAACACTGGGTTCATTTAAGAACAGAAACATGCTACAATGGGAAGATGGTTGGCATTTTGGAAGGTGACATTTTCTTTGATTCATACCATGTTCCATGTCAAAAATCTAGACAGTGAGTTTCATGGCTTTCCTTTTGACTCTATCGTAACTATATCTAAAATTTGCTGTTATGTTTTAGAGAACAATGGGAGATGGAAAAACATCTCCATTGATTGATTCAATTATCTTTCAGATTTGCAAATTACCAGTGGTATACTATTTCACTCATTTCTAGTCTCATTTTAATATTCCAGACTTCCTGATACAAAATGGAAAAGTGCTATGAATCACAAAATAGTATATCATCAACAACCAGCTCACCAAACAGAGGGCTGTCTACATAATAGTTCAACAAAATATATACCCTAAATAGCTTACAGCAAAGAAAGAAGCCATTCAGCATTTGGGATCTACATTTTCCTTCTTTCCCTTTACCCTTTCATCTTGTTGCTCTTCAACTGCCTATCCAATTCTCTTTCAAATTCTTTGCTAGAACTAGTGGCTTTGCCTAGTGTGTCTCCTCAGAGCCAATTTAGCCCCACGGAGATCATACTTTAGTTCAGCTTTAGAGCAAACAAAAAAGGATTCTAATATCACAGTCTGAATATCGTTCAACACAATCGTAAATACAAAAAAAGCACTCACTGACTGATATACAAGTCTACATTACCTTGTGGATAGTTTGTTGTGTTGCACACAGACTTTTGGGCCTCTGTGATTGCTTTCAGGATTAGATTCTTATTGGCCTGTTTGGAAGGTGGCAAAGTAGGCCTCAAGAACAAAGAAAACCAGTTAATTCAAGATGAGTTTCTTTCCAGGTCTTTTTGTTTAAAAATAAAATTTAAGCAAAGAAACCTCATTGCAGGCTATTAATCCAGTTGCGTAATGTCCAGAAATTCTGTAGGAAAGTCCATTTATTCACCCAATCCTGTCCTTCACTTTCCGTAACACCTTGAGCTAGGTGTGCTGACTATGTGTGAGCTATTTCCAGAGTAATTCTGTCTACATCATAACAGCAGAGTCTATGCTTAAACCTTTGCAGAAAAGACAACATCTGATTTGTGTAACTACTCTTTTTGTGTGAACACTGTGGGTCTATCAACATTTATTGTGGGTCTAACAATTATTAAAGAGGAATTCCAGGC